>NC_092415.1:75723930-76368930 GCF_040894005.1 Engystomops pustulosus | reverse complement strand
AGTAGGAAAATAAATTCCTTACACCACGTCTTGGGGATGAGCAAAAGATCCCTTTACGGATTATTGCAAAGTATGATGATAAACACCTGCTGTTAAAAATATTCTATCCATGTATGGAAACTGCTCGAAGCTGACCCTGTACATGGGCGATTTGGTTGGTAATTGGCCAACAATTGCTTATCGAAGGGGCAGAAATCTAAAGAACAAACTGGTACAAGGGGATCACACGTGTATCAAATTCCAAGGCATTGATCTGGTTGTGCCTTCCGCAAGAGGGGGCAATTTTGACAGTGTCTTATTGCAGTGTGAGGCACGTTGGATTTGTGTTCTAAACACTGAAAAACCTCATGGCCTCAAGGACTGTATTAATTATGCATGTTTCATAGAATAGGGTAGTAGAAAAGTTATGGTTATGCTCACCTTGTTGCGTTATGCGGAATGGCACAACTCATATCAAGTCATATGTGGTGGGCACGCTATGCTGCCTCCGGGAGGTTGTCTCAGTTTGGTTCCTCACACGACTGAGGAAGAATCCTGTCCGGATTCGAAACGCGTCCCGTCACTCACCATTTTATTGTTTTTATATAGATGTTGAAAATAAAAACATTTTATTATACATGCTACATGCCGGTTTTCATTGGAGACCTAAGGGAGAAAAACTAGTGATCTTCGAATTCCGAAAAGATCCTTCATCTCTGCTTCATTTAATGCTCATTCCTTTAAAGTTTGTTGTCATACTACCTCAATGGCAAGGCACTGCACTTTCTGGTGCAAGGGTTGCACATTCAGTTCTATATGATATCCCTCTTTGCCATAAATAAGCCATTTCTCTGGAAGGATCTCCATGGTATCGTTATAGCTTCGGAAGAAGAGATCTATCTTAGGAGCGGCATTCTTCTATTGGCTATGGTGGAGCGAGTCCCTGTGACATACGGACGGAAACAGTATTGATAGCTCTACTCCAGATAGGTGGGGCCAAGCTCTTAAATAGTCGGTGTGACTGCACGGCGTTCACGTCCACTACAGTGCCAGTACATGCAGGCAGGCATAGTCAGACTGCACTACCAATGTATGAATGCAGCTACTAATACAGCTAATGTAAGAAAGCCTGCCATTTATGTGCCTGTGTAATCCTCTGACAACCTCTGATGCCACTAGGTGTTCCAACCCATGTAGACATATATAGACAGAAATATATTGTAGTCTGAATAGGAGAATGTTAAGGGGAGGTTCATTTATAATAGGACGTTGGGCATATTGCGTGTGGCATGAATCAATGGGATGTGTAAGGGAGTTAACATATTGTGGTCTGTATAAGAGAATGTTAAGGGATTGTTGGGTCATAATAGAATAGTAGGAATGTTGTGTATATGGATATGTGATGGAATGTATGCTTCTAGGGTAGACTAGTACTATGTGTCTAAATAAAGTCTTACCAATCAGATGTTGAAGGTAATGGAAAAAGTCAATTCATGGATCTGTGGAAAAACATGAACAATTGTAAGTCGTAGGCAATATAAGTATATCAAATTCCAGTTGTTATATCCACTTATTACTATCTAGATAAGGAAAAAATATGGCAAAGATACATATAAAATAGGTAAAAGTTCTAGATGAAACTGTACATCATACTCTCTATTTAACCCCAGTGGTTCCAGAGTCTGAAGGGTGTATGTCCAGTATGCTTTGTGTTTCTTCAGTAGTTGAATCTGATTACCACCCTTACGAGGGCAACGGTACATGTTCTATGACTCGGAATTTTAGTTGTGCCAGATTATGGAACATGTAATGAAAGTGAACAGGGAGTGTGTATTATATTCTTGGTGCCATATTCTATGATAATTTATTGGCTGTTGGGTGGAATATATGTACAAAGGGTAACCTTCTCGTGTGTATTTTTTGTTGTGTACATATAATTGATAATCGTAGAATAATTAATAAGGTAGCAAAAAATAAATAATAATAGTGTTCCCAAATCTGAAAAAGACTATAATCTATGATAAACAAAGAAAATGCAGATGCGATAAGTAAAAATAATAATCTTTATTTAGAATTTCAGCAACTATTAAAAACAGTTAAAAAACCCATACTAGGTAAACACCAAAAAACTCCCCATAACTTAGTTATGATAAAATAAATACAGATATATACACCTTCATAGATAGTACTTGATAGTATTAGGTAGTATTGTACTGCAAACGTGGGGACTGAAGCAAGTAAATCATCAGTCGGTTCAAATAAAGAAAATACAAAGTAATAGTATACTATTCAGCCCAGTCCACTACAATGCATAGAAATCTGGTAACGGGCGATACGCGTTGGGTATCCACTGAAGATTTACTTGCTTCAGTTCCCACATTTGCAGTACAATGCTACCTAATACTATTAAATACTATCTATGAATAATACCAAAGGTTTATGTACAAATTCTGCCAATAACTCTTTCTATTTGAGCATTGGACTCCTAGAAACTAAATTGGCGCACCACAATACCCACTTACTATAGCAGTTTAATGTCAGATGAAATCACAGCACAGACCACAGAGGGGCTGACATCTACCACCAGCATAGCAGGTGCTGAGCAACCAGTAGAAGGGAGAGATCCAAGTGGAAACAACAAGACAATGGGACAACATGAGAAGCAGCCACAAAGGAGAAGCTGTGAGTTTACAAGCAAATACAGTATTAATGTTGACTTTACACAAATAATCAGAAACAAGAACAACATATTATTTGCCCTACCAGTTATCTTGCTTGGATAATTTAATTTCCAGTGCCAAATTGCCATTGCCAATATTACATGTTTGTCAAATAGTGGAAAGATCCACAAATAGAGAAGTACAAGTACCATAATAGACAGTCTTCCACAAGTAGAAGTATCAGCCCTCTATCAATGTTTACTCCATATTTAAACTATAGTCCAATATTAGTATCATTAATAGTATTATTTCAAGGTCACTTGCTATTTGTCCTTTGTGTCTATAGCATGACCAATCAATTGGTTAAAATTGAATATAGTGCTAAATATGTTTATCTTGTAGCTTGTGTTTAACAATATATGATTTTTAATAATAAAAGTTGCTTTCCATTCTAAGTGCCATACTAACCAATCTGCATCAATTCTGTCCCCCTCTTTTGTTTTGGAGCTTGATCAATTAAAAGAAGAAAGAATAATTTAAGGTAGTGTCTGATGAACGTACATGCTGTATTTCAAGATTACAAAGTTAATGTACCTTTTGTCCACATGCCCATTCATTCATGTCCATCATGAATCAAGCAAAGAAAATTCTATCATAGCAAAAGGTGGTCCAGCTCACCTTCCTTATACTTTAATAATTCAGAGCATGGATTTCTTTGCTGTAGATGTAGATGCAACCACAAAGTGAATCCACAATCCAGCTCAAATAAATCATATCGAGTCTTTATAAAAGCATATTCATAACATCCAGCAGTTGCAATCGGAAATTTGAGATGTTTCAGTCATGTATTGTGCCCTATGTCATCATGTGAGCCTGAAATGCGTTGACTTTCAGATGTTAACAATCTGCTTTAGGCTCAAGATGATTCCATTGAGTTAGATTGTGAATTTATTTTGGGTCCCCTTGATAAATGTCTACTGTTTGTCCAATGCCAGTATTTGTCAATATAAAACTGAAAGAGCCATTAAACTTTGGAGTCTGGGAGAAAAATGTTAAGAGTCTCTGACTTTACTTACTGTATTTTTCAAATGTATAATGTTCTCTACAGAAACCTAGATACCATCATCAGTGTTGACATATTTAATATTGTAGTCAATAAGGTTGTATTTAGTCAAACATTAACTAAAGACAACGTTCCCTTTGTATTTGTTTAAAAGAGTCACATATTACTGGAGTCATTATAAATGTTAATGTTCATAATATGTGTTAAACTAATACATAAATGATGGTGATGTCATACTATAATGAAATCATATAATTAAACCAATCTTTAAAAAACAAAAATGTGTTGGATGTATAAGCTGCCACCAGATAAATAGCTTTGGAAGGTTGTTTAAGTCATTTGTGGTATATTAATACACATGCCACATTGAGAAGCCTCATACTGTGCAACGTGCATTTGCTTAATCTTACTCCATAATTAAAGGCATGAAAGGTCCAAGAAAGGAAAGTAAACAAGTCCTAATGAGTGAAAAGTAACACATGGGAGCGTTACAATATGCCCATGGAAGTACGAGGACAAAAGAGGTGCCAGGATTGATGGATCTTTTAATAGGAAATGTTCAGGCAAATTATGTTTTTACTCAATGCTGTGATAAATATTGGGATCAGTCCTTGGTCTCGTGGGCAATACATTAACTCACAAGCAGACCTAGTTACTTTTCCACCATTATTAACCCCTTTCCTGTTTGTTTCTTTCTGTTATTTTGCCACATGTTTTCATCATGGGCTTTGTTTTTATGGATTAAATGGAAAATTCCATTTTAACAAAAACTACTCTGGGTCAGCATGGGCACCCTGACTGATCTGCGGCTATGCAGCTCCATATAAAGCTTTTCTATAATGACTTTGATTTTCTAAACAGATTTTGCAGCAGTAGCTCACATCAATGAGTCTTGGTGGTTCACCAGTTTCTTCCGTTTGTCCACCTTTATTAGTTACTAACCAATACATGCAGGAAACATCTTTAATCTTGATTGTTTGACACAGTTGTCTAGCCTTTACATTATGGCTCTTGTCAATGTTTCAATGCTCACCCATTTTTTCTTATTTTAACACATGAGGTTTAAGAAGTTTCTGGTCACTTGCTACTTAATAAAGCAGGCATCATAACAGCTGAGGAACCTTACTGTCAGGGGTAAAGCAGACAGTTCTGCCTCATGAATGTACAGATGTGTCATCCTTCACAAAAAACTGCCTATTTATGAAGGTGTAGGCAAAGTTTGTACAGTACACAGTGTAGACTTTAACAGACCTCAGTACAGAGCCAGAACCAACCACAGTACATAAATTTAATACTGAACCATGGTCACTAAGCTCATCGCATGAATACAGTGCCAGAACTAAGCTCAGTACAAAACTACAGCTTTCCCCATAAAAATATGTCCTGCAGTATAACTTCAATGGCATATTCACACAATCATGTTGGGTTCATATCCTGGTATTATTTCAAAGACCACCTACTGCCATGTGAGTGGTATTTCAAGCATTAAGTATATACATCACACAGGGAGTGTCTGCTTTCCTGCAGGACACCGCACCGTACTGTAATTATGATAAGCTCACAAGATCTACAGCTTGGTCAGGAAATATGGCAAACACATGTTCCGTGTTTTCCAGCCATGATATGGTTGTGTAAATGGGCCTTCAAATGAGTGATAATGCATGCAATAATACCTTTTGAGTTGCACTATAATTATACATTGGCCTAAATGTATAGTGACAAATGTGAGGAAAGACAGAGACAACATTAGTAATTATATACTCACATGCCATAGTTACAGGAGAGTGCAAAGAGATAGGCAACAGTCATTGTGTGCTAGTACAAAGCTAAAAGAAGCACAACTAGTGCAAAACAGCCGTTATCTTTCACAAGAACACCTTTGCCTCCTCCTGTAACTACAATATGTAAGTTAGTAAATACCCATTCTGGCAAGTTTCATCCCTTTGTAGTTACCATAAACTTTTAACAATGTTTCATGTGGACTAGAGATGAGAAGGTTGGTTGAAAGTCGGGTTCAACTGGTTTTGTCTGAATTTTGCGACAAATTCTGTTCAGGACTTAAGGCCCGACCTTTGATCCAAACATGAACCTCATTGAAGCCAATGGGGACCTGAATTTTAACACCCCAAATGGCTGTAAAATGGAAATAGTAAGGGCTAGATGGCTGAAAATTGTGGGAATAACAGGACGGTTGCTCTGCCCACAATTGGCTAGGAAAAATGCTTGAAACAATAAATGACATTAATGTGTAAACCACAAACCCTTCCTCTCACTTCGGTTATAGGGGCTTTGGGTGTTCAGACCCAGTTAGTCACTCTCATAGCTGTAAAAGAAGCAATGAAAAACCACAAACATATTTCCCTAGTAATAATGGCCATTTATGTAGATGTTTTTGGCTATGGGTTACATGGAAGTTTTTTCACAACATTATTAGTCTTTGATAATACTTTTAGTGGCTTTATCTATATGCACACCTAATTTCAGTGAACAAGGCAATTTTAGTTCCTAAAACTACTCAGGCCGTCTTCCACAGAACTTGGGCATCAATGTTTTTGTATTCTTATGTTGTTTTTAGTCATCACACTGAGCAGGTGTTCCTAATATTTGGAAAATGGCTTGCTTAGATGCATCCACAATGTCTGTAATATATTTGGAAGAGAAAATTGCTCCTATATCAGTGGGTAAGTATTTATATCACACAGTGCACAGGACACCTGAAAGTGATTATTTTTAAGGCCAGGCAAAATATTGTCAATCTCTAATAATGTTTGCTGGTAACGTAATAAAGAGGTAAGGCTGTTAAATTAGGGCTTGATTCATCTATTTTGGCTCTGTTAATGTTGGTAAGGGACAGAATTTTCTGAGCAGCAAATGACTAATGGCTCGTCTGACACACTGGAGGGGATTTATTAATGTGCCAGAGTAGAACTAGACTAGTCTTCTGCTGTGCAAAATTTACCACTGTCTCTGATGCTGGATGATTAATCTGGTACTTTATAAGACTGGTGAGTAATAGTTTGTAATATTTGGTCTAGTTTACTGCTGTAAATATTGAATATTCTGGCGCACATTCTATTTCCTGCGAGGTCACGCCCTCTATTTTTTACAAAGGACACACCCCTTTTAGGACAATTCTGAGAACTGCTTGATTAAATGTGGTGCACTGCGTTTCAAGTTTCAACCATGGTTTCCAGCTCTCAAAATAACTACAATCAACAAGATGGAGGGGCGGAGCCTGCCTCCTGTCACCTCATCACAAGCACCGGCTGCTGACCAATGACACCAGAGCTATCTATCATAAATGTATCTATTTATCCATCTATCTTCTATCTATCTATCCATCTCTCATATCTATCTATCCATCTATGTATATCCTATTTATCTCATATCTATCTATTATCTAGTCATATCTATCTTCCTATCTATCTATCTATCTATCTATCTAAAACGTCGCTGTTGTAATTGAATATGGAATAAACCACAAGAATATTTTTTTCACTTGACCTGGTGTGCTGCGCAATTTCCTTTTTGTATATCGCTGAAGGACTCAAGGCCCAGTCTTATGAAGCTTGCACCCACCAACAGACCCATTGAATGTGCTGCTTGGACTTTCTATACGTATCTATCTATCTATCTTTCTAACTATCTATCTATCTCTCTATCTGTCCCATATCTATCTAAACCTTCTAATCGATTGTGCTGCTCTGTTTTTTTTCTATATTTTATCTATCTATCTCCTATCTATCCCCTATCTATCTATCTATCTATCTATCTATCTATCTATCTATTTATCTATTCAAACGAAAAAAGCAGCACTCCCACAGGCAAGGATGAAGAAAAGTGGACCCTTTATTCCATCAAAATTGCGACGTTTCAGGGCTGAAACGTCGCAATTTTGATGGAATAAAGGGTCCACTTTTCTTCATCCTTGCCTGTGGGAGTGCTGCTTTTTTCGTTTGAATACTTTTGAAGGTCCGTTGCCTGGTCCTTATTGAGCTTGCACCCACCATTTTGGACTATTGTTTGTGCTGCTGGATTTCTTCCCGTTGTATCTATTTATCTATCTATCATTTATCATCTATCTATATATATATCTATCTATATACCTATCTATGTACCTACCTATATTTCTAAGTAACACTTCAGCACAGCACATGAGGGCACAGCTTGAAAACTTGGAGAGTCTCTCCTGCCACTCCCTGCTGTTGAGTGTGAGGTGATGGGGGAGAGGGGGGGGGTGCAGTTTGTGTCTGTGTGGATTATTTATTAATACGCAATTAATACGTCTAGGGAAAGCTGAGGGAGAGATGAGAGTTCAGGTGTTTGGTTACTACATTAGTTAGTGTTCCTGTCAGCACATAACTGCTGGAGCACTGAGCCATGAGGTGACCAGCTGATTGCAGGGAGAGAAATGGGGGCATGTCTCTAGCTCATTAGTCTCTGCTCCTTTCTGAAGATGGGATGTGCTAAGCAACCGCTATCTGAGAGATTACTGACATCTAGGGGAAGTCTGCAGAATACAAGAGAAAGGAGCAAGATTTGGGTAACTAATCCATTGCAAAAGGGCTTAAAATGACCTGCCCTACAGCATATCAAATGTTTTTTGAAATGACGGTCATACTTTAAAGTGTAACCGTCATTTCAAAAAACTTTTGATATGTTGTAGCGCAGGTCATTTTAAGCACTTTTGCAATTGGATTAGTTACCTGAATCTTGTTCCTTTCTCTTGTATTCTGCAGACTTCCCCTAGAAGTCAGTAATCTCACATATGTCTGTTGCTAAGCTCATCCCGTCTCCATAAAGAAGCTGAGACTAGGGGCAGGAGACACTCCCCCATACCCCTCCCTGCTCACAGCTGATCACCTCATGTCCGCAGCAGTCATGTGCAGGGAGAAGCCATGACTAATGTAATAACCAAACACCTACACTTATCTCTCATCAGCTTTCCCAACACCTGTATGCTGTATAAACTAATAATCCACACAGACAGAAACTGCAGCCCCCCCCCCCTCCATCACCTCACACTCCACAGGAAATGGCAGGAGAGAAGAGACTCCAAGCTGTGCCCTCATGTGCTGTGCTGAAGTTTTACTTAGATAGGTAGGTACGGAGGGCGGGGGTTTTTATATAATGACACTTTATTGTGGATGGGGAGAGTGGGAGGGGGCAAGTATAGAGGATAGGTGGGATTTGTATAGAGGACATTTATATGGAGGTATATGGAGGAGACCGTATTTGCTGCTGTATAAAGGGGAAGTTGGAGGGGGAGGCAAAGGAGAGGGGAGCTTACTGTCTTGAAGAAATGGGCCATTGCATGGGGTGTACCTGTAAAGCGGTATGTATGATCTTTATATAGAGGATATTTATTTAGTAACAGTAAGTCAAGTGTACTGCAACTTTTTTAGGGGGGGGGGGGGCAAAATTGACGTTTGCCCGGGGGCCCCATTATTACTATGTATGCCCATGCTCGGCTGGCAATGTTTGTTTATTATTTTATAGAATATATGCATATATCATGCTCTTTCAATATGATGATTTTGACATATCTGTATGAGTGGCCATGCCTCCCCCATTTAAGGGCCTTGAGCTTATTAAATTGAACTTACTCTATAGCTTAGTGGATTATAATAACTATTAAAAAAAGTCTCCAAATTGTACAGTCATGTTGATAAATGGTTTCTGAAGCAGCAGTAGCTCAGTACTGATTGAAAGGTCAAGCTCCTGCTGGAACAATTGTGCCGATCAAGATGCTTATACTGGCACTCTCCCACCCTGATTGTGGGGTCCTGATAGATTGCTAAGGCAGCCCAACACTTTTCAGTGGTGCCTATGGCTGCATTCTTACTACACCTTGCAACCAAATTTTGCTAAGATTTCCTACTTGCTCCAATACTTTCTTTCTAAGCACAGTAATAAACTAGCTGCAGGTTACCTGAGAGTGATATAAAGCTCCGGGGGTCATTACATGGGGATTTTTCTATTCATTTCTTTCTCATCTATATATATAATTAGATTTGATTTTTTTCCTTTGAATACAAAAAGGTCTGCTACCCTTACAGTGTTCCCACCTAGTAATTTGACATGTCTCTCAAATAAATAAGCATTACACAGCACTAGAAAATCGTTCTTTTTATAGACAATAGAGAATTAAAAAGCAAGTGATTTTCTTTCAAGGACACCTCATAGCCCAGACAAAAATGTCTTTTGATACGCTGAAAATAGGACAATAGCTGACATTTATAATAGCATATGCTGTAAAACTGTATTGTATTTCATTAAAGACATCTTTACGAACACATTTTAGCAGACCAAACCCTTAGTGTCTTACAAAGTTCAGCAATTTTAAAGCAAACTACAATAGGTGTCTTTGTAGTGTGAGCATACATTTGCCGTGACATATAAGATGACACATTAACATTTACTGTATAAAAATCTTAAACCAGAAAAATTCTTATATAATTCGATTTTAAAAGATAGTTTCCATTATTATCCATAAATATATATGACAGATCTAGAAAGAACTGTATCAAGAAACAATTACAGTCAGAAATTTACTATGGCATCTGTATTATCGATCCAAAAAGAGGAAATTCTGTCATGTAGAAGACTTGAGATTGGTAAAGTCAATGGGGCACGTGTATTTTGTGTGCCTTTTCTGCTGATCAGACATATCTTAATGCTTTTTCATTTTTAATACATCTGGTATTTGAGGAATGAGGGGATTTATCACCACATCATCTGATTTCTTGTACTACTTTTTAATATTTTTTTCGTCTCAGTAGAGATGGTTTTAATCATAGTGGGGAATGTATGTTGAGTTGATGTGAAATGTTGGCTTTTCAGCACATTTGGATTTTGGCATTTAAGCCATAAAATTCAATTTTGGTCCAATTGAGTAGAGAAACTTCATCTAAAAAAGCTTATTGCAAATTGCAAATGGGGCTTTTTATAACTTAAAAATTGGCTTTCTTATTGGATGGATGGCCATGTCTTGGTTGGTTAGTGGTTTTGCCATACTCCACAGTACTCTGTACTGTACCTAGGCCTACAACTTTATCCCTGAACTGTCTGGTGTGTACTGTCAGTTTCATGATGCTATTTTCTCACAAATTTTCTCAAACATATCTCTGAGGCTTTCCCAAAACAACTTTTAGGCTCTTTCACATATCTGTTTTTTTTCCCATACGTGCTTCAGTGATTTTCTACTGAAGCCTTAGTGAAGAATTCACTTGAGGTTAAGCCCACATTAGTTTATTTTTCTCTTCCTGGCTTCTACTAATGGTAGCAATAAACCACGTGAAGCAATGCAGGAGTGTCGGTACAATCAGGGGTGCATAATTAATGAGGCATAGGACGTTTCCTAGAGAATAACGCCCTATGCTGAATGAGATGGGGTGGCCTCTTGGGGCAGTGCTGTCCAAGCTCCCCCCACCCTTCATGACCAGATTTATTAGCTTGCATTTATTAAAACTAGAGCAAACTGCACCAGTGGAGTGTGCAGGGTGTGCCAGAATCATGAAAAGTGGTGCACGTTCTTCATAAAGCTCATGCTCTGGATGTTATCCACAGCAGATGTTAGATTGTTCCTGGACTTTTTAGTTTAGATTAGTTTATTTTCGGTGGTTAGTGTTGGGACCCCTTACGTGGATTGTGAGCTTACACTTTTTGGGCTCTAATTTTACTTATTTTTTTTTTATTCAAAGTTAAATAAATTTATAGCCTAAAAAGGAAACTAGTACCTCATTGAAGAAGGTTGAACATTGAAGAAGTATACCTCCTGTGAGTAATCCAATTCCTATGCTGAGTAGTTTGCAATTCTATCACACATAGCAAACCCCCAAGTGTTATGCAAAAGAAAAAATTCCACTGTGAGGCAACACTATCCAAGTGCTGGTGGCAGCTAGGGTGAAACCCATCCCATGAGTTCCGTCACTCAAGGTGACTTCATCAGGGCATTATGAAAGAACCCATAAAGTTGAATATTTCTTTATTGCTTCAGGGTACTATTAAAGACAAGGCTGGGGATCAGCTATTGGGAAGCTATAACAGCAGCACATTGAAAAAATGCACTGCATGTCATCAGAACAGATAGACAACTGGCCACAATGGTAAGAAAGAATACAGGCGGTCCCCTACTTAAGAACACCCGACTTACAGACAACCCATAGTTAAAGACAGACCCCTCTGCCCACTGTGACATCTGGTGAAGCTCTCTGGATGCTTTAGTATAGTCCTAGACTGCAATGACCAGCTGTAATGTGTCTGTAATGAAGCTTTATTGATAATCCTTGGTCCAATTACAGCAAAAAATTTTGAAACTCCAATTGTCACTGGGGCAAAAACATTTTTTGGATTTACAATTATAAAATATACAATTTCGACTTACAGACAAATTCAACTTAAGAACAATCCTATAGAACCTATCTTGTATGTAACCCTTCTTTAACATCGCGTTGGGTGCCGCCATTGTTCTTCTCCCGTGCGGCGCCTAGTATGACGTCAGCAGCGGCGCGTCATACTAGGCGCCGCACGGGAGAGAACAGTTGCGGTGCCCAACGCGATGTTAAGGAAGACAGAAGACGGCGCGGAAGCAAGAAGAGGAGTCGGGAAGCCAGAAGAGGAGCCGCAACGACATCGGGGGAGCAGCGCTGCGCATCGGGACCACCGGAGGGTGAGTAAATAGTTTATTTTTTTTTAAATTCTGGGCTGACTGTATACTACTGGAGGCATGCTGTATATTACTGGGGGGCAGGCTGGGGTGGCTGTATACTACTGGGGGCATGCTGTATACTACTGGGGGCAGGCTGGGGTGGCTGTATACAACTGGGGACAGGCTGGGGTGGCTGTATACAACTGGGGGCAGGCTGGGGTGGCTGTATACTACTGGGGGCAGGCTGTATACTACTGGGGGCAGGCTGTATACTACTGCGGGCAGGCTGGGTGAGGCTGTATACTACTGGGGGCAGGCTGTATACTACTGGGGGCAGGCTGTATATTATAGGGGGCTGGCTGGCTATATACTTGGCTGGGTCTGTGACCAATGCATTTCCCACCCTCGGCTTATACTCGAGTCAATAGGTTTTACCAGTTTTTCGTGGTAAAATTAGGGGTCTTGGCTTATACTCGAGTCGGCTTATACTCGAGTATATACGGTACTCTTCTAATTATAATAAATATGAATAAAATATAATGTAAACCAGACAGTGATTGACATGGTTAGTTTATGGTGCTGAGAAATATAATAATGATTTCTCAGCTCCATAAACTGGTCATGAAGGATTGTCTAGCACTTTTTTTTCCAATGGAGTCATTTTTGGTTGATTCCCTTTCTTGCCTAACTAAAGAAAAGCTGATGACGTTTTGAGATTCATCTATATAACCACTGGATAACAAAGCACAAAGAATCTTTTTTCTTTTCCAATGTGAATTTATTTTGTAGTCTGGAGGTGATACATGTTAATGATAACACTCTTCTATTATGCAGTACAAATTATCTCCCCAGGGATGTTACATAGTAGAACACGGTAAATGATCTATCATAACATAAATTAATTGTACACCTCTTGCGGTACTTTATTTGTGTAGAAGCAATGTCTCCTACTGTAAATACACCGCTAATTACAGTTTATGCTATTTAATAGTAATCTGTAGTTTCTGTAGTTTAGCTACAAATATAATTACCAGTTTAAAATACTAATTCTTTATAAACCCCATTCTTGTAAGATGATTCTGCAAAGAATGCATAATTTGTAGCCAAAGCCAAAATCTGATTACTACTAGCTGAACCTGTTAAGGGATAGGACAGTTTTTGCTTGTGTTTGCCATATTAAGGACTTGTTTCCTTGCCAGAGAAGTTGTTTTTTTATGATACCATACAAGTTCTATATAATGCTGTAGTGTGAGGGCTTGTTTTCTGTAGAAGCACCTTTGGTTTGACTTATCTAACTATTTTAGTATAAAATGTATAACAATTTTATAATACACTGATTCATTGGGTTTTTTTTTTTTAGATTTCTTTGTGATGACCAAAAACAGCAAATCTGGCCTTAGACATTTTTTTCCTTACAGCCTACATTATTTGGGGTTATTATTAGAGATGAGCGAACATACTCGTCCGAGCTTGATGCTCGATCGAGCATTAGCGTACTCGTAACTGCTCGTTACTCGGACGAGTATTTCGCCCGCTCGAGAAAATGGCAGCTCCCGCCGTTTTGCTTTTTGGCGGCCAGAAACAGAGCCAATCACAAGCCAGGAGACTCTGCACTCCACCCAGCATGACGTGGTACCCTTACACGTAGATAGCAGTGGTTGGCTGGCCAGATCAGGTGACCCTGGGATAGACTAGCCGCTGCCCGCGCTGCTCGGATCATTCTCTGTCTGGATGCCGCTAGGGAGAGAGCTGCTGCTGCTCAGGGAAAGCGTTAGGGTGTTCTATTAGCTTACTGTTAGGCAGGAGTGATTCTTAAAGAACCCAACAGCCCTTCTTAGGGCTACAATAACGTTATAATTTTTTTTTTTTTATTTGCAGCTAGTACCATATTGTGAGGAATTAGCAGGGGGACTTGCTACCGTTGTGTTTAGCTCTTAGTGACACACATATCCACCTCAAACACCAAAGTGGGAAAATTTATTAGGGGTTTGAGTAGAATTAGGCACAGTCTGCCATTTTCTTTTTATTTTACGTTTATTTTTTTCATAACTCAGCGTCATCTCATCTGGCATAGTAGTATGCTGTAATACTTGGCTAGAAAATAGCCATAGGAGAATACAAACGTCTTAATTACGCCTACAGTAGCGTTAGATATATTTGATTTGGAGTCAGACTTGCGACCACTGTGTTTTAGTGACGCACATATCCATAGCAAAGACCGAAGTGGGAAAATTTATTAGGGCCCGGGGTTGTATTTCAATTAGGCAGAGTCTGCCATTTTCTTTTTATTTTACGTTTATTTTTTTCATAACTCAGCGTCATCTCATCTGGCATAGTAGTGTGCTGTAATACTTGGCTAGAAAATAGCCATAGCAATAGGATAGCATCGTTTGGTTTTAAAAACTAAAAAACACAAAAAAACAAAAACAAAAAAAAAAAAAAAGTTAAAAAAAAAATACAAGTTATAACTCTCATTTTCAAAATGTTTAACCCGAGGGCTAGGGGTAGAGGACGAGGGCGGGGACGTGGGCGTCCAACTACTGCAGGGGTCAGAGGCCGTGGTCCTGGGCGGGGTGAGACACCACCTGCTTATGAGGGAGCAGGGGAACGCCGCAGAGCTACACTCCCTAGGTTCATGTCTGAAGTTACTGGGACTCGTGGTAGAGCACTGTTGAGGCCAGAACAGTGCGAACAGGTGATGTCGTGGATTGCCGACAATGCTTCGAGCAATTTGTCCACCAGTCAGTCTTCCACGCAGTCCACCCATGTCACCGAAATCGGCACTCCTCCAGCTCCTGCACCTCAGCCTCCTCCCCCCCGGTCTGCCCCCTCCCAGCAAAATTTGCCATTTGAACCGGCATACTCTGAGGAACTGTTTTCTGGACCCTTCCCACAGTCACAAACCACTTGTCTGGTTGCTGATGAGCAATTTTCCGATGCCCAGGTTTTCCACCAGTCCCAGTCTGTGGGTGATGATGACCTTGTTGACGTAGTGGAAGAAGTGTGTAAAGAGGTGTCCGACGATGAGGAGACACGGTTGTCAGACAGTGGGGAAGTTGTTGTCAGGGCAGGAAGTCCGAGGGGGGAGCAGACTGAGGGATCGGAGGATGATGAGGTGACAGACCCAAGCTGGGTTGAGAGGCCGGGTGAACACAGTGCTTCTGAGACGGAGGAGAGTCCTCGACCAGAACAGGTTGGAAGAGGCAGTGGTGGGGCCAGACGGAGAGGCAGGGCCAGAGCTGGTGCATCAGCGCCAAATGTGTCAACTAGTGAAGCTCCCGTGGCGAGGGCTCCTGCGGCGAGGGCTAGATTTTCAGAAGTCTGGAGGTTCTTTAAGGAAACACCGGATGACCGACGGACTGTGGTGTGCCACATTTGCCAAACCAGGATCAGTAGGGGTTCCACCACTACTAGCTTAACTACCACCAGTATGCGCAGGCATATGAATGCTAAACACCCCACTCAGTGGCAACAAGCGCGTTCACCTCCGGCCGTGCACACCACTGCTCCTTCCCCTGTGTCAGCTGATAGTCAGCCCCCTGCCCAGGACCCTGCCACAAAAACCCCATCGTCACCTCCACGATCCTCCACAGCATCCACCAGCGTTCAGCTCTCCATACCCCAGACGCTGGAGCGGAAACGCAAATATAGTGCAACCCACCCGCACGCCCAAGCCCTTAATGTGCACATTTCCAGATTGCTAAGCCTGGAGATGCTGCCCTATAGGCTAGTAGAGACCGAGGCCTTTCGCAGCCTCATGGCGGCGGCCGCCCCTCGGTATTCGGTCCCCAGCCGCCACTACTTTTCCCGATGTGCCGTCCCAGCCCTGCACCAGCACGTGTCAGACAACATAATCCGTGCCCTGACCAACGCCGTTTCTGACAAGGTCCACCTGACCACGGACACGTGGACGAGTGCTGCCGGGCAGGGCCACTATATATCTCTGACGGCACATTGGGTTAACTTGGTGGAGGCTGGGACCGAGTGTGACCCTGCGGCTGGTCATATACTGCCGACGCCGAGGATTGCGGGGCCTACCTCGGTCCAGGTGTTTGAGGCCTACTATGCCTCCTCCTCCTCCCACCCCTCCTCCACCTCCTCCTCCGAACGACCATCCGTGGGCATGGCGCCATCAGTCGGTAGCTCTAGGCACAGCAGCAGTGCCGTCGCTAAGCGACAGCAGGCGGTGCTCAAACTGCTGAGCCTAGGCGATAAAAGGCACACCGCCCAAGAACTATTACAGGGCATCACGGCGCAGACTGATCTGTGGCTGGCACCGCTGAACCTGAAGCCAGGCATGGTTGTGTGTGACAACGGCCGTAACCTGGTGGCGGCTCTGCAACTCGGCAGACTGACACATGTGCCATGCCTGGCCCATGTGTTAAATCTGATAGTTCAGCGTTTCCTCAAGACATACCCCAATCTGTCTGATTTGCTCACGAAGGTGCGCCGCATCTGTGCGCATTTCAGGAAGTCCAGCACAGATGCTGCCACTCTCAGGGCAGCGCAGCGCCGCCTCCAACTGCCCGCTCACCGACTGTTGTGCGACGTGCCCACGAGGTGGAATTCAACACTGACCATGTTATCCAGAGTTTACCAGCAGCGCCGAGCGATTGTAGACTGCCAGATGTCAACTTCCACCAGAACTGGTAGTCAGGTCAGTCAGCTTCCTCAAGTCTACAATGAGGAGTGGACGTGGATGTCTGATATCTGTCAGGTGCTGAGTAACTTTGAGGAGTCAACACAGATGGTCAGTGGCGATGCCGCCATCATCAGCCTCACCATCCCGCTGCTTGGCCTGTTGAAAAACTCTCTGGTCAGCATGAAGTCGGAAGCTTTGCGCTCCTCACAAGAGACGGGGGAAGAAGATTCCCTTGTTGATAGCCAAAGCACCCTTAGGTCTGTTTCTCAGCTCATATCGGAGGAGGTGGAGGTGGAGGAGGATGAGGAGGAAGAGGAGGAGAATGTTGGCGAGACACAAGAGGGGACCATTGTTGAGTCCTACACTGTTGAGCGTGTATGGGCAGAAGAAGAGGAGTTGGAGGAGTTGGAGGAGGAGGAAATGGACAGTCAGGCCAGTGAGGGGAGTGAATTCTTACGCGTTGGTACTCTGGCGCATATGGCAGATTTCATGCTAGGCTGCCTATCCCGTGACCCTCGCGTTCAAAGAATTTATTCCAGCACCGATTACTGGGTGTTCACTCTCCTGGACCCACGGTACAAGCAAAATCTTTCCACTCTCATCCCTGGAGAGGAAAGGAGTGTGAGAATGCATGAATACCAGCAGGCCCTGGTGCACAAGCTGAAACAGTATTTCCCTTCTGACAGCGCTAGCGGCAGAGTGCGTAGTTCTGCGGGACAAGTAGCGAGGGAGAGTAGGCGAGCAGGCAGCTTGTCCAGCACTGGCAAGGGTACGCTTTACAAGGCTTTTGCCAGCTTTATGTCACCCCAGCAAGACACTGTCACCTGTCCCCAGTCTCGGCAGAGTAGGGCTGATCTTTACAGAAAGATGGTGAGGGAGTACATAGCTGACCATACCATCGTCCTAAATGATGACACAGCTCCCTACAACTACTGGGTTTCAAAGCTGGACATGTGGCACGAACTGGCGCTCTACGCCTTGGAGGTTCTTGCCTGCCCTGCCGCTAGCGTCTTGTCAGAGCGGGTTTTCAGTGCAGCTGGTGGCATCATCACCGATAAGCGTACACGCCTGTCGACTGACAGCGCTGACAGGCTGACGCTTATCAAGATGAATAAAGCATGGATTTCTCCTAATTTCAAATCTCCAGCAGGTGAAGGAAGCTCAACCTGAATAATTTATCCACTCCTCCTCCTCCTCATTTTCCTCCTTCTCCTCCTCTTTCTACTGTAAAGCAGAGGAAACTGGCTGTTTTTTTACAGGGCCCACTGGCTCTAGGTATAGTACTTTATGCATTTAATTTTTCTGGAGGGCCACCGACACGGTCCTCTGTTTTAAACAATTTTTGGGAGTGCCACATACAGGCACTCAATCTATTCAATTTTTCTGGAGGGCCACCTTTCCGGTCCTCTGTTTTAAACAATTTTTTGGGACTGCCACATACAGGCACTCAATCTATTCCATTTTTCTGGAGGGCCACCTACCTGCTCCTCTGGTTTAAAAACTTTTTTGGACTGCCACATACAGGCACTCAATCTATTCCATTTTTCTGGAGGGCCACCTACCTGCTCCTCTGGTTTGAAAAATTTTTTGGACTGCCACATACAGGCACTCAATCTATTCCATTTTTCTGGAGGGCCACCTACCTGCTCCTCTGGTTTGAAAAATTTTTTGGACTGCCACATACAGGCACTATCCAAATTGAATTGTCTCCATAGCAGCCTCCACACGTTGTCTCCATTGCTACCTCCAAAAGTCGTCCATATAGCTGCCTCCATACATCGTCCCTTTATCAAACGAGGTTTGTCAGGCCGAAATTTGGGTTGTTTTCATGGATTCCACATCAAAGTTGTTAACTTTGTCGCCACCCTGCTGTGTTATCCACAAAATACACTGGCAAACTTTTACCATTTACGGATATTATTTCAGCGCTTCTTGCGCATCTGTTTACATTCCCCTCACCCGCCATATCCTAAACTTATAAGAACGCTACTACACTTGATCTTATACAAAAGGTTCTTAGAAGTGCTGTTTGGGGAGTAGCCTAGAGACAGGGGCTTGGATTGACGAAAGCTCGCCTAGCAGCGGAGCGCCAGCTCCATGCGCATCATGCGCTTCTTGCGCATCTGTTTACATTCCCCTCACCCGCCATATCCTAAACTTATAAGAACGCTACTACACTTGATCTTATACAAAAGGTTCTTAGAAGTGCTGTTTGGGGAGTAGCCTAGAGACAGGGGCTTGGATTGACGAAAGCTCGCCTAGCAGCGGAGCGCCAGCTCCATGCGCATCATGCGCTTCTTGCGCATCTGTTTACATTCCCCTCACCCGCCATATCCTAAACTTATAAGAACGCTACTACACTTGATCTTATACAAAAGGTTCTTAGAAGTGCTGTTTGGGGAGTAGCCTAGAGACAGGGGCTTGGATTGACGAAAGCTCGCCTAGCAGCGGAGCGCCAGCTCCATGCGCATCATGCGCTTCTTGCGCATCTGTTTACATTCCCCTCACCCGCCATATCCCAAACTTATAAGAACGCTACTACACTTAACTTGGTGCAGGCTGGGACCGAGTCTGACCCTGGGGCTGGTCATATACTGCCGACGCAGAGAATTGCGGGGCCTACCTCGGTCCAGGTCTCAAAGGCCTACTATACCTCCAAATCCTCCCACCCCTCCTCCACCTCCTCCTCCTCCGAATTACCATCCGTGGGCATGGCGCCATCAGTCAGTAGCTCTAGGCACAGCAGCAGTGCCGTTGCTAAGCGACAGCAGGCGGTGCTCAAACTGCTGAGCCTAGGTGATAAAAGGCACACCGCCCAAGAGCTATTGCAGGGCATTCCACATCAAACTTGTTAACTTTGTCGCCACCCTGCTGTGTAAGCCACAAAATATACTGGAAAACTTTTTTCATTTACGGATATTATTTCAGCGCTTCTTGCGCAGATGTTTACATTCCCCTCACCCGCCATATCCCAAACTTATAAGAACGCTACTACACTTGATCTTATACAAAAGGTTCTTAGAAGTGCTGTTTGGGGAGTAGCCTAGAGACAGGGGCTTGGATTGACGAAAGCTCGCCTAGCAGCGGAGCGCCAGCTCCATGCGCATCATGCGCTTCTTGCGCATCTGTTTACATTCCCCTCACCCGCCATATCCCAAACTTATAAGAACGCTACTACACTTAACTTGGTGCAGGCTGGGACCGAGTCTGACCCTGGGGCTGGTCATATACTGCCGACGCAGAGAATTGCGGGGCCTACCTCGGTCCAGGTCTCAAAGGCCTACTATACCTCCAAATCCTCCCACCCCTCCTCCACCTCCTCCTCCTCCGAATTACCATCCGTGGGCATGGCGCCATCAGTCGGTAGCTCTAGGCACAGCAGCAGTGCCGTTGCTAAGCGACAGCAGGCGGTGCTCAAACTGCTGAGCCTAGGTGATAAAAGGCACACCGCCCAAGAGCTATTGCAGGGCATTCCACATCAAACTTGTTAACTTTGTCGCCACCCTGCTGTGTAAGCCACAAAATATACTGGAAAACTTTTTTCATTTACGGATATTATTTCAGCGCTTCTTGCGCAGATGTTTACATTCCCCTCACCCGCCATATCCCAAACTTATAAGAACGCTACTACACTTGATCTTATCCGAAAGGTTTTTAGAAGTGCTGTTTGGGGAGTAGCCTAGAGACAGGGGCTTGGATTGGCGAAAGCTCGCCTGGCAGCGGAGCGCCAGCTCCATGCCAGGAACCAACTAACATAGTTTTAACTGCAGCACCTTTAATCTACTACTAGTTCACTACCTCCATACATGGTCCCCTTATCAAACGAGCTGTGTCAGGCAGAATTTTGGATTGTTTTCATGGCTTCCATGTTAACTTTGTCGCCACCCTGCTGTGTAATCCACAAAATATACTGGCAAACTTTTATCATGTAGCGATATTATTTGAGCGCTTCTTGCTCACCTCCTTTGGTTCCTCTCTGCTACCCATTGGTTTGAAGCCTGAGTCCATTTAGGGTATGTTGCCATGCCTGCCGCTGCTGCCACTGCCTCTGCATGCCGTCCCTTATAGTGTCATGGTCAATTATTGGATGTTTTAGATGCTATCTAGCTTCATTCTGTCACTCTGTCATGGCCATGCTGTTGCCCATAATTTTGGCATAATGGTGCATTTAAGCAGCCTGAGAGGCATCCATGCATGCTGCCCCTGCTGTTTCCTGTCCATTTCCGTGGTGTTTCCATCCTTTTCTGAGGTTCCCAGGTGTTTGGCCAAGCTTCCCTGTGCAGAGCCTTGGTCCCCTTGAAAAATGCTCGAGTCTCCCATTGACTTCAATGGGGCTCGTTACTCGAAACGAGCACTCGAGCATCGGGAAAAGTTCGTCTCGAATAACGAGTACCCGAGCATTTTAGTGCTCGCTCATCTCTAGTTATTATACTTCAAAATTTATTCCAATAGGTAACAAGTATAAACAGGCTAGATTACACCCCACGTGGCTTACTGCTACAGTTAAAAGGGCAATTAATTATAAAAAAAAGGACATTCAAAAATATAAATCTGACGGGTCACCTGAGGTTTTCAATACTTACAAAACACTTGCCAAAATCTGTAAGAAGAAAATAAAATTAGCCAAAATACAAAATGAAAGACAGGTGGCTAAAGATAGCAAAACAAATCCTAAGACATTTTTTAAGTATACCAATGCGAAAAAATGGGTCGTAGCAGGTTGGACTCCTTTATTCTGAAAATGGGGCATCGGGGACTTGAGACCGAGAGAAGGCGGAGATACTTAATAGCTTAACCCCATTTATACAATAGAAGAAAGAACTTCTGACGTGGGTGGTGCCAGCAGGGCCGGCGCTATGGGTAGGCAAAGGTGGCAATTGCCCAGGGCCCCTTGAAAGGGGAGAATCTCTTCTTTCAAATGAATCTTGAATTTTGTTTCTAGGTGCTATGGATCCAGAGATATTCAGGTTTAAAGTGAGAATATCAGGTGCCATTTTTATATATAAAAATCACTCCCGACGGCAGTTTAACAGTTATTATCTCCATTTTCCTAAAACTTAGTAACACAAATTTAGATTCAGGAGACTCTCTTCTTCCATAAGAAAAAAGAAGTGAGGTTCTATGTGTCACAGAGCCAGAGATACAGCCCCCTGAAGTGTAGTCCCCTCCAGATTCTTAGCCATCAGACTGCAGGGAGCATTTGGTGGACACAGGAGCTGCTGCACCTCACAGATAACGGAAATATGCACTTTATATGTTACTACATTTTGAGAAGGGATAATATCAACTAATGTTTATGTTTTTAACCCTTCTCCATCCAGAACTATCTGAGAACACACTTTCTCTCTTATTCCCTTTTACTTTGTGATTGTTTTTTTTGTTGGGAAAATTGACTGATACGATGCACTTTCGATCCTCTTCGCCTGATGTCGCTATTATATATTAACACCGCTACCCAGAACATGTCCATAAAGTTATATGTAACACCAAAACCACACACATGTTCTGGAATAAAGTTTTTATTTCTCACCATCCTCCATTACTTACACCTATGTTATGACGTTCTCACTCATATTCTTATGAAGCGCGGAGGGTTCTGTTATTGTGCGTTTAATACAATGGCCCAAATCTAAACGTGACTTTATTATCTCATTAGCTTGGTTTATTGATATATAGTTATTTATTTGGGTGACCATTGTGTAAGGAACATACAATGATACTGTATATCTGTGTGAATTTTCTGCAGTTCCATTTGCTGCATATTTTGGTGAATACTGTATATTGGTGTGGGGTATGTATGATCTCCTCACAACTTACTGTTTTAGGAAAGTATATTTTCTTTATAAGTATCTGGATTTGTACATCTTTTAGAGGAAATTTTGAATGTTAACTGCCAAATGCATCGCCTGGTTGTCTGCTTTCAAAATTCTGTAGGTTTTATGGCGCCTTTACTTTTTATTCTGTTTTATTGATATATTTTGCAGGTTGTGACTGTAAAAATTTCTAGCTGAAAAAAGATATCTAGTTATTACACTTTTAGTGATATTATGTGGATTTATTTATGTGAACAGATCAATGTGGGACATTTGTGAACTCTACACATGTCCATCTATTACATTTAGGAGATGTGAAGGTAAATATTTTCTGTTTGGAGCACATTTGTTGCCATCAAAGTCAAATTTTAAGTATTTTTTTGTAAAATGTTTCAGTTCGAATCAAATGTAATTTTGAAAATGGGGCAAGTGTCTGCTTTCAGAAAATATCGGTCCCTCTCCCCAATGGGCCTCACAGTCTAATCAACCTACCAGTAATTTTTTGGAGTGTAGGAGGAAACCGGAGGACCCGGAGGAAACCCACGCAGACACATAGAGAACATAAAAACTCTTTGCAGATGTTGACCAGCGCTGCAAGGCTGTAGTGCTAACCACTGAGCCACCATGCTGCCCATCAATCTCCTTATCATCTATCTCCTATAAAATTCTCCAAAATTACAGTTTGTTTTACCATACTGGGGTCTTACTGACTGTGACTGGTCATAAAATAGTTTTATTTTGGGGCCCCACCTTTAGTTTTGCCTAGGGCCCCACTTTGTCTAGAACCGGCCCTGGGTGCCAGTGCGGGTCATGCATCCTGTAATATACTAGACTGGCCGAATGTAGACATGATCCAATCTAACCTCAATAAAATGAATGTGTACATGGCTCATGGACAGGATGGGTAACACCCCAGAGTTCTTAAAGAACTTAGTTCTGTTATTGCTGTACCGCTGTCTAAAATCTTCAGGGATTCTGTTATTGCTGGTGTGGTGCCAAGTGACTGGCGCAAGGCAAATGTCGTGCCAATATTTAAAAAAGGCTCTAGAACTTTTCCAGGCAAATATTGAAAGGGTAAAAGACTATATACTGGAGTACAGAGATCGCAATAACGCCTCTACAAGCGTCTATGACGCATGCAGAGGCTCATTTACTCTCCAAAAAAACCACCAAGCATATAAATACTCTTGGTGATGTAATTGTGTATGCGCTGTCTGGCTCTTGGCAGTAGCGATGTGCAGCTGCCGCCTGCTAGTGTGTAAGGGACAGAGCGGGCAGCGGAGCACAGACAGAGAGCAGTCACGTGCCCTGCACACTGCCCACTACACTGCAGATGTGTCTGCTCCTCCCCCGCAGAAGAGGAGCTCAGGCCACGCCCCCTCAGCACGGAGCAGTCACTGTCTTCTCCCAGCTGCTCTGTGTCCAGTGTCACTAGCATATAGGGAGCAGTAGGGGAATCACATTACACTGAGGGGCGGGGCAAGGCACAGTCTGGAGGACAGGACATGTGACCATTACTGGGGTCTCTGCTCCTCCTCCCCTCCTGACCCGTCTCTCTAGTTCTAATAGATACAGTTGCACATGCGCACTAGCAGACTAGCAGAGTGAGAAAGAAGGAGAGTGGGGGAATGTTTGATTCCAAAGGTGTATGTTGTCATCTGTGGTGGTCCTGTGCCTGGTGTGGTGGTCCTGTGCCTGCTGTAGTGTTCTCACAGGTTTGTGTGACTGACCTATTCCCAGGGAGTTCAATTAATTGTGGTTACCTGAGCCTGACATAAGATGTATTCAACAAAGAACAAAATAGTTACGATTGAGGTTCTATGCATGGCTGGACTGCATGGCTGGACTCCTCTTCTTGCTTCCGCGCCGTCTTCTGTCTTCTTTAACATCACGTTGGGCGCCGCAATTGTTCTTCTCCCGTGCGGCGCCTAGTATGACGTCAGCAGCGGTGCGTCATACTAGGCGCCGCACGGGTGAGAACAGTTGCGGCGCCCAACGCGATGTTAAAGAAGACAGAAGACGGCGCGGAAGCAAGAAGAGGAGCCGGGAAGCCAGAAGAGGAGCCGTGATGACATTGGGGGAGCAGCGCTGTGCATCGGGACCACCGAAGGGTGAGTAAATAGTTTTGTTTTTTTTTAATTCTGGGCTGACTGTATACTACTGGGGGCATGCTGTATATTACTGGGGGGCAGGCTGGGGTGGCTGTATACTACTGGGGGCATGCTGTATACTACTGGGGGCAGGCTGGGGTGGCTGTATACTACTGGGGGCAGGCTGGGGTGGCTGTATACAACTGGGGGCAGGCTGGGCAGTGCTGTATACTACTGGGGGCAGGCTGTATACTACTAGGGGCAGGCTGTATACTACTGGGGGCAGACTGGGGCAGGCTGTATACTACTGGGGGCAGGCTGTATACTACTGGGGGCAGGCTGTATACTACTGGGGGCAAAAATAAATATTAAATAAATTTAGTGGCGGCAGCCACAGCCTGCTCAGTGTGGGGAGGTAGGGGGTTTGGGGCTGGCTATTAACAATGTATACGACTAGGAGTTATATATTTGTATTACTGGAAATTCCATACTCTTCCTCGGCTAAAAATACTCCTCAAAAATGGTGAGAGGAGTATTATTACCCTTCTGGAAAAATGTTAGTGCGACCTCTGCTGGAGTATGTGACATCAAAAAGTGTAATAAGTGACAGCCACAATGGGTTTACTAAGGATAGAAGTTGTCAGACTAACCTGATCTGCTTCTATGAAGAGGTGAGCTGATGCTTGGATGGAGGAGCTGCAGTGGATATTGTGTTCTTGGACTTTGTAAAGGCATGTGACACTGTCCCTCATAGACGCCTGATGGGTAAAATAAGGTCTATTGGTTTGGCAGGAATCATTTGCAATTGGATTGAAAACTGGCTGAAGTACCGTATCCAGAGAGTTGTCGTCAATGATTCCTACTTAGAATGGTCACCGGTTATAATTGGTGTACCCCAGGGTTCTGTGCTTGGATCCCGCTATTATCGCTGACATCTACCGCTAACATCCGAGAGTAACACCCGCGGTCAGGTCATTTAACTTGCCTGCCAGGGGTCTCTGTCCCACGATCACCACCCTGTGCCATCTTCAGGGGGAGCCGATTGTTCCTATGGTTCCTGAAGGTTCCTGATCGGACCCCAGGGCTGCCTGAAGGCAGTGCCTGTAAGATGGCGTCTATGATGTCATCTTGAAGGCACAGTGTCAGCCTATACATATGCATAGGCTGACACAGCTAATACCCTGCAATACATCAGTATTGCAGGGTATCATCATGAACAAGCAATCAAATGAATGCTTGTTCATGTCCCATTGGGGAACTAATAAAAAATAAATCTATAAAAATGCCCATAAGCCCCAAATCATACAACACTTTGTATCATAATGCATCATAATGCACAAAAAAAGTCTAAATCTTAACACAACCCCCACATATATAGTATTACTGCGTCCGTAACAACCTGCAGAAAAAAAGTAAATAATTATTGAACGCGTACGATGAACAACGTAAATAAACATTAGAAACCTGCCAAAAATTATGATTTTTACCTATTTAATCTCCCCAAAAAATACAATAAAAAGTAATTAAAAAAACATATGTACTCCAGAATGATACTGTTGCAAAGTACAACACGTCCTGCAAAAAAGTATAAATGTTATGCCACTTGGAAGACGGCGATGCAAAAAAGATAGATTTTTCCCCACATTTTTGCATAAATAAATGAGCAAATTTAGTAAAACATAAAAAATATTCAAGTATGGTATGCCCGTAATCATAATAACCCATAGAATATAGATAACAAGATTATAAGGGTATATGGAGAACACCCCCAAAAAAAGGGGAAAAAATCCAGGATAGAAATGATGCTTTTTTACTCCTGACCTTAAAAAAAAGGATACCAACCCCAAAATGGTAATACTGGAAAAAGCATCTCATCCTGCAAAAATAATGCCATCACATGGCCCCAATAACGAAAAAGCTAAAACCATTTTAGAAAAAGCTAAAATTTTATAGCCTACAAAATGGGCCAATGAGAAAACTATAATCCTGGCAACTGCATGTACTTCCTTCCCTTGCTGTGTGCCCATAAGCCAATTAACGACCACATGTGGATGGCCTCTGTACTCGGGAGAAATTGCATAACAATATTTAAGATGGGTTTTCTTTTTTTGAAAACTAGAAACAGACGCATGTGTCAAGTAGCTAAGATATAATAATAAATCCTTTATTTCAAATTCACACATAGGAAAATCAAATGGACAGACAGTATAAAAACAATTAAAACACGAAAAGAGCAGATCAACTGCTTCCGTGATGAAAACATAGCAGGTGCAGTCATGCAATAGTGACTGACATCCTGCAAAAGGACCCCCTAGGACCAACACTATGAAGGAAATAAATAAGTCACTGAAGTACTCCAGTAGTAGCAGACTTAAACAACACAATACACTAAATGAAATGGACAAAAAATCCCAAATAAAGAAGATAATGGGGTACAAGCTGCTGAAAGCGATACTGGAAGGCATGAAATTACCCAAGTGAAGGAGGTCCAAGGGGAGTCCAGACAATGCCGCACGCGTATCGCCGCGGAACGCGGCTTCCTCAAGGGTGCCCAAATGGTGTGGTGTCTATGTTTAAATACCTGTTCATGATGAGCCGTGTAGCGCTGCCGGTGTGTGGCCCTGGTGTAATGGCGGCGCCCGTGCCGGAACACGCCGGGGGCGGGTCACGTGATCTGATGATGTCACTTCCGGTGACGTGTGTGCTCGCGCATGCGCACATGCGTGAAGTGGCCGGGCACGGTAAAAGTATGAAGTACCTATTTTTACTATGTATCTAACTATAATATAAAAATCTATCTTTGATAAAAATGTGAGTGCCAATGAGGGCAGAACATGAAGCCTGTAAGTCTAGCACATGAAAATATGCAAATAAAGTGACAGTGCAGTAGTGAAGCTGGACAAAAGCCCAGCGGAAAAATAATAATAATGATAATGAGTGCATAAGAATAATAATAATAATGTATAGTATTCTATAAATGTGCACCGAACCTAGTAACAAAGAAATAATGAATTATATATTATATTAGTTAAGTTAGTTTAGAACCAGCATAAAAATAGCATAAATTGGGACCGGACACAGATACACTGCATGAATGAACTAAATACATAAATTAGTATAAATAATAAATTATTGGTGAGAACAAACATGTCCATTCATACCCGACACTCACACGCATGGGCCCATGCACAAGCAACCATACCACACACACTCTAGACAGAGCATATATATATTCAATAATAGGGTGAACCGACACCCAATCCTTTTGGTGATTTAGTAAAACAGTATAATTCTTGCTTCTTAGTCCCGTGTACACCAAGGCGGATAAGATGAGTAGGTTGAGAGGCAGAAGACCATATTGATAATAGGTAGATGACATAAAGGAGTAGAGGATGCCTAGGTTCCATGGCGGTAGCCTGGAGATAGGAAGCAATTGCGGATGGGAATGAGTATAATGCTTAATATATAATACTTAATAGATGTTTGTTAGAGGAATTGGACAGTCAAAATAAGCTGTGTAAAGGGAAAGGGCCGTGTAGCCTATAAATGGAGTGACCAGCTGGTGACAGGTGATGAGTAGTGAGGGTGAAGTGAGAGCGATGAATCAGATGAAAAAAATGGAATAGAAAAGACAAGGGGGAGGGGGAGGGTTGGGAAAGGGGGGGGGGAGGGGAAAGGGGAGTGAGGCGGGTGTGAAAAAAGAAAGGGGGGAGAGGGAGAGAGAAAAAAGGGGGGGGGAGTAGGAGGAAAAGGGGAATGGGAAGTGATAGGGCCAGTTGGGTGGAAAGGGAGTGCCCCCCAGTGTCAGATGTGATGGGAGAATAAAAGGGGTGGGCGTGAAGCCATATATAGGATTAGTGCATGTGCCAGAACAGTGCCGAGTAGTGGGTGCATGTGCAAAAAATGTGCAAATTGTGCCAGACCAAGTAAGGGTCAAAAAGGCAAAGATTGACCGGTAGTGAAAGGTGATGCAAAGAAAAAAAGACCTGAAGAAACATATGAATGATAAAAATGAATATAAACAAAACATACCTCATTAGAAGATTATGAATGACTCCGTTCAATTCCTTTATTTCTTATAAAAGCCGGAAAAAAGCATGTCCTCATTTAGCCCATCCGGAGCCAGGGAGGTAAGGTCAAAAATCCATTTTGCCTCTAGACGCAGAAGTGCTGGTGTGACATCACCACCTCGTATATTTTGTTGGAACTTATCCAGGCCCACGACTCGTAGGCCCACTGGGTTTCCCCGATGGGCTTGGAGAAAATGTTTCGCCATTGCTGTTTTCCATTAGAGGCATCTTGTGCCGCCTTGTTGATAGTCGAAACATGCTTTTGAATTCTTTTGCGCAACTCTTGGTCAGTTTGCCCCACGTAAAGCTTCGGACATGGACACAGTAGACCGTAAATGATGTTGCGGGATCGACAATTTATATAGGATCGCAATCGTGTCTTTTTGGAGTTTGCAGGATTCACAAATTCTGTCCCACACAAAATGAGGAGACATACAGTACAGTCGCCACATGGATACGAGCCCACTAGTCGCTGTCCGTGACCCAGGGCTCTAGATGGTCTCTGAAAATGGCTTCTAGTCAGATTGTCACGTAAATTTCTAGCTCGTCTGGCTATCATTCTGGGCCCAGATGAAATGTGTAGCTCCAATCTCGGGTCACTCCTGAGAATCCCCCAGTTCTTATGTAGCAACTTGTAAACATCCGACCACTGATTGTGGTAAGGTGTTATAAGGCAAGGCTTACCCTCCAAAGCTCTGGGTTTTGAAACAAAAGTATCTTTCCTGGGGGTTTTATTGGCCCGCATAAAGGCCTTGGATATAACTTTCTTAGGGTAAGCTCGTTCCCTGAATCTCTGAGTTAACTCCTCCGCATGTCGTACAAATTCCTTTTGTGTCGTGCAGTTTCTTTTGACTCGTAAAAACTGTCCAATCGGTATCCCATTTTTTTAGATGATGAGGGTGAAAACTTTTGTAGTGCAGCAAGCTGTTCGTTGCGGTCTCTTTTCTGTAAAGCGTGGTCTCCACATTCCTCTGATGAATCGAAATGCGCAGATCCAGGAAACTAACTTCTGCTTGGGAGAAAACAGGAGTTAGACGTATCTGCCAAGGATTGGTGTTGAGTTCGTCCACAAAGGCATGACAAGTCTCGAGTGTGCCCCTCCAGAAGACGAGCACGTCGTCAATGTAGCGAAACCAACCGACGACATGTCGCTGGAAGGGCCCGGATGGGTACATGCTGGTCTCCTCCCACCAGCCCAAAAAGAGGTTGGCGTAGGAAGGAGCACAGCGTGCACCCATCGCGGTACCCGAGACCTGTCTGTAATACGTACGGTCAAAGACGAAGTAGTTGTGCCTCAGGACAAAACTCAAAAGATCCAACAGGAACGTGTGATGTCGTTCATCCCCCATCTGATCCTGTTGTAGGAAAAAAGCCACCGCATTAATACCAACCTCGTGAAGAATGTTGGTATAGAGTGACTCCACATCCATGGAGATGATCCAAATGTTGTCTTCGATGGTCGCCAACTCCATTTGTTCCAAGCGGCTGAGTAGATGTGAAGAATCTCGCACGTATGAGGTCAATTTTGTGACACGTTCCTGCAGGAAAAAGTCAATATAAATACACGCCTTCTCAGATAAACTGCCGATCCCCGCCACGATGGGTCTACCTGGAGGGTTCTGTAGGGTCTTATGCACCTTTGGTTACATGTAGAAGGTGGGTGTTACTGGAGTTTTAACAGTAAGAAAGTTTTTTTCCCGTTGAGAGATAATGCCCTGCCTCATTGTTGCTTCGACAAGGCGATCGAATTTGGCTTTAAAGGTAATGGTAGGGTCTGAGGGTAAAGAGGAATAATAGCTTTGGTTACATAGTTGTCGCTTAGCTTCCAGAGTGAATAGTTCAGTAGGCCACAACACCACGTTCCCCCCCTTATCCGCCTCTTTAATAATAAAATTATTATTATTAAGTAGGTCAGTGATAGCTTGACGTTCAGTTCTGGTCAGATTTTCATGTATCCATGGTTCTTCCTTCAGATCACGAATATCCCGAACCATGCAGTCAAAGAATATCTGTACTGCTGGGAATAAACGTAGATTAGGGGTAGCCTGGGAGGGAGTACGGAGTGTGAATTGTGGCCTACCTGTTGCGTCACCTTGGTCTTGTTCATTTTCTCGGAGAAGGTCCATAAGATCCGTAAAGGTCCTCCGATCCACGTCCGAAAGTGCGTCAATAATAGATGGTTGATGGTAAAGTAATTTAAAACATAACTGCCTACAATAGAGGTAGATGTCCTTAACCAAAGTAAACTTGTCCAATCTTTTTTTATCTTTTGGAAATGTGTAAATTTTAGGGCTAAATGAATGTATAAACGACAAAATTGGACCATTCTAAATTTCACCTTCATTTTGATTCAATTACTATGAAGACCTCAAGGGGTTAACAATCTTACTTAAAGCAGTAGTTTGAGGGGTGCAGATTTGAAAATGGGTTGATTATGTAGGGGTTTTAATGCTAAATATTTAATGTAAAGTTAAAAAGACATATGGGAAATGTTATTCAGCAACTTATTTAGTTGGTAAATCTATGTGCCTGAAAACGTAATGATTTCGAATTTCAAAAATTTAGAAATTTTCTTCTTTTTTTTGTAAATAAACGCAAAACTTATCAGTCAAAATTTAGCATTAAACTGAAGTACAACATAAGAGGAAAAAATAATCTTGGAATCGCTTTGATAAGTAACAGTGTTCAAAAGTTATAACCACATAAAGCGATGCATGTCAAAATACAAAAAATCGAGCTGAGCCTTAAGCTATAAAATGGCTACGTCCTTAAGGGGTTATTGATATAGAGGTCGGAATTAATAGCACTGTGTCTATTTTTGAATATGACACCAGAAAGTAGAATTTGTCTTGCAGATAACATGCCCTCATATAGCTTTGTAAATGGAAAAATAAAAAAGATATGGCTTGTGGAAGGACTAGAGGGAGAAATCGGAAATACAAAAACCCGGAAAATCCTAGTCCTGAAGGGGCAATAGTTATTTCAGACTTCCTGTCAGACTATTCTGATGACGATACCTCTCTAATCTTGCAATTTGAAACTCACCACAAAGGTTCCTTTTCTGCCACTGTATTCTCTTAGCTGACTGAGGTAAAGGATCCTTACACTCTCTCTTACACCATAAGTACACCAGAACCAAGGTTAAAAATATTCAAATGAGCCTGAGGAGCACCTCTGAGTTCATCCATCTTTTTATTCACCGCTCCTGATTTGCTTCCCGCCCACACTCTGTGTGGAGAGCTGGTGACGTCACCCGCCTCTCTGCAGATCTTGCGCATGCGTGATATAATGTTCCTTGCACAGCCAGCTGATTAGAACAAGGTTCTTGGGAGAAGCGTCCTTAGGTGGAAATACAGCTACTCAATGCCTGACAGTTCCTGTGCTCCTCAGTGTTGGTACCCGCACTCCAATGAAAGTTTCTGTTGTCTTGCATTCTGCAGAGAACTTTGTGGATGCCGCTCTGGTCTCCCGGGATCGCATTCAGGTGGTTCCTCCCGAGAAGCCTCTACCATATCTTCAGTCAGTGGACAAATCTTGTCTGATCCGGTCTCTCTTCAAATTAGAGCTCTTAAAGAAAAAACTGTGTTTCTATGCCACACTCCACCTCATCTCTTCTCCTGGGTCTTCCGTGGCTGCAACTCCATGCTCCGGTCCTCAACTGGAATACGGGGGAGATCCTACATTGGGGTCCAGAATGTCAGTCCCGCTGTATGGTGGTCCCTCTACCTGTCTTGACTTCCTCCGTAACCCCCAAGTACCTGGAGGGGCTACAAATGTGTTACCAGGACTATGCTCATGTTTTTTTTTCCAAAAACAAGCAGAGACTTTGCCTCCTAATTGTCCCTACGATTGCCTAGTGGATCCGCTGCCTAGAACCTTGCCTCCTAGAGCCCGTGTCTACCCTCTCTCTGTTCCTGAGAAGGCTGCCATGTTGGAGTACATCAAAGAGGACCTGCAAAGAGGTTTCATTTGCAAGTCCTCCTCTCCTGCCAGTGCAGGTTTCTTTTTTGTAAAGTCTATGCGTCCCTGCATAGACTATTGCGAGCTGAACAAGTGCACGGTTAAAAACCGCTATCCCCTGCTGTTGATTACAGAGCTCTTCGACCGTCTGTGTGGCTCCAAAGTGTTCTCTAAGCTGGATTTTCGTGGGGCCTACCACCTCATCTGGATCCGCAAGGGAGATGAATGGAAGATGGCGTTTAACACCGGTGATGGACATATTGCATACTTAATGATGCCATTCGGACTCTGCAATGCTCCTGCTGTCTTCCAGGAGTTTGTGAATGACATTTTCAGGGACCTTCTGTATACGTGTGTCGTGGTCTACCAGGACGACATCTTGATGTATTCTCCAGACCTCGAGACCCATCAATCACATGTACGTCAATTTCTTGGCCGGCTATGGGCTAATCATCTCTATGTCAAGCTTGCACATGTCAGTTTCACCAGTGGAGCCTTCCATTCCTTGGCAACATAATCTCCGACAGAGCCCTCCAGATGAATCCTGCTAAATTGTCTGCAGTTCTACAGTGGCCACACCCAGAAGGTTTACGAACCATACAGAGGTTCCTGCATTTTGCAAACTATTATTGGAAGTTTATTCCGCATTTTTCCAATCTGGTGTCTCCCATCATGGCACTTAGCAAGAAAGGTACCAATCCCCGTGCCTAGCCCTCTGCGGCTGAAGAAGCTTTCTCCAGGATGAAGTCCACCTTTGCCTCGGCTCCTGTTCTCACTAGGCCATCCATTCATATTAAGGTCGATGCATCCTCGGTGGGAGCTGGAGCAGTGCTCACCCAGAAAGGGCATAAGGGCTGAACTCTCATATGCGGTTTCTTTTCCAGTACTTTTACTTCTGCAGAGAACTGTTAGCCATCAGACTTGCTCTGGAGGAGTGACGGTAACTTCTGGAGGGAGCTCTCCATTCCGTTTGTGTGTACACAGGCCAGAAGAACTTACTGTACCTCCAGACAACCCAAGACCTGAATCCCATTCAAGCCTGTTGGTTGTTGTTCTTCCCATGCTTCAACTTGTTAATGCATTTCTGTGAAAAAGAATGTCAAGGCTGATGCCCTGTCCCGTGCTTCGTATGTCGTTGGAGAGGAGCCAGTTCATCGGCATATCATCTCTCCTGAACAACTTGTTGTTGCAGCTCCGGTGGATCTTCGGCAGCTACCTCCCGGCAAGATGTATGTAAGACCTGCTCTCCAGAAGAGAATTCTGTCTTGGAGACATTCTTCACGATTGGCTGGGCACCCAGGGATGCAACATTTCGTGGCCCTCATCTCCTGCTACTACTGGTGGCCAGATCTGGTCAAAGACGTCCTTGATTTCGTGGGATCCTGCTCCTGCCCATTACAAAACCCCTCATCTCAAACCGGATGGACTGTAACTTCCGTCGCCGATATCCAGTCGCCCGTGGTCTCACGTGGCTATGGACTTTGTCACTGATCTTCCTCTCTCCTCTGGCAATACTGTCATCTGGGTGGTGATGGACAGGTTTTCCAAGATGTCCCATTTTGTTCCCCTTCCAGGTCTTCTGTCTTCTCCATGGCTTGCCAGTTTGTTCTTCCAGAATATCTTCCGGTTGCATGGGCATGCCGCTATGAGCATCCTGAACTCATTCCATGTCTCCCTCCTGAAGCCTGTCATCTTGAACCGCTTCTCTCAACATTCTCCTGCTCCTGAGGCTGACTCTAATGATCTCTATGAAGTTAAGGAGGTGTTGGACATGAAGACCGTGAGAGGTAAGCGGTTCTTCCTTGTAGACTGGAAGGGGTTCGGGCCTGTGGAGAGATCCTGGGAACCAAAAGAGAATATCTTGGATAAAAGTCTCCTCCAGAGGTTTCTTGGGACCAAGAAGAGTGGGAGGCCGAAAGGGAAGGGGTACATGTCACGGATCGCAGGCACACACCTCTCAGTTGCGCTGCGCCCCTGGCCTGCACTTCTCTCTCTACGCTCCTGCTCCTGCCCTGGCAAGGCCCTAGGGAGCGAGAGGTGCACGCCGGCACTCAAAGATTTGAAGGGCCAGCACACTGTTGATTGGTGCCTGCACCCATAAAGACCGGCGGCTCCCATCAATCTGCACCGGATCTTTGAGCTATCTAGCGATAAGAGAAAGCTTCTTCTGTGATTCCGTGTTCCCTGAGTTTTTTCCTCTTTCCCGTTCCTGTGTTGCCTTGAATTCCTGTTGTGACCTTGGACCTGACTTGTGACCTTGCATCTCTGCCGCCAGCCCTGACTATGTGCCTTTCCCTGACCTCGAGCCTGGTTCCTGATTCTGTACCTCGACCTTGGCTGCCACCCCAGGCTTGTTGCACCTGTGGAATGACCTGGTGGCATCCTGCCACAGCAAGTCCATACAGCTTTGCGGCAGGCTCTGGTGAAGACCAGGTGTCACTTAGATTCTGGTCCCAGGTGTCGGCTAGTACCATCTCCCATGGTGGCCCAGAGGGCTCACTGACCCCGAACCCTGACAACATATACACAGTACATTGCCTACTAAATTGATCACTTGGCATACAATTCCCGTCATTGAATTAAATTACACACAGTCTCTGGGTTAAGGCTAAACCTATATCTTAGTAATAGAGAATAGTTGTGATAATATCTCAATGTGTAGCATTATAAAATAGCATACTATATGTTCAAGGTGGAAGTAGGGCAAGTATCCATGCTCTGGCATACTCATGTTTAAAAAGTAACATATGTTTATTTTAGCCCCCAAAATTATAATACTTGATGCCTTTTGTTACCGCATCATGTAGGTTTTAAGGGGACCATGTAGGCCCTCTTGGCATGATGACCGGTCTGCAAACAAGACCCCTATGGCTATTCACTACTTCTCACTACTTAAGGATACTATACTGAACTACATGAGTGATTTTTAATTACATTTTTTTTTGCTGGCACTGCAGTGAAATAGAAAATTATTGTCTTAGATAACAGCTAACGTCTGGTGTTCTGAACAGACAAGACTATGCAACACCCCTGCCAAAATATAGGCAAGGGGGTAGTTGCGAATAGGGCCCTCTATCTGTCAGGATCCATCTGATGAGCCTGTGAAATCTCTGCTGAAGCTGTAGCCTGTGCCTGGAAAGGCAATAGTTAAATGGGTGTAAAATGTCCAATTATGTGGCTCTATTGTAAACTGGAGTGTGATTGAAGAGGCGCTACCACCTGATCAGGGGGAGTATAAAACCCCTGTGCAGTGGGAGCACACGGTCCAGTTCAGGCTACAGGAGTCTGAGAGTGAAGACAGTCTGTAGCACACCTTCCATGCTACCACAGAACCCAATCCCAGGAACTGAGTGAGGAGACTCAGAATCCAGAGCTGCAGCTTCCACAGTTTGGACACAGCTCCATCTCAATTATCCCAGCCTGCATCTACTACCAGGCTTGGTAGCAGGCTTTATTCCTGAGGACCACTCTCCACGACTACTTCAGTACCAGAATCTGCTGTTTGACCATTTAGGCCCGTTGCCTGCTACCCGTTGTTTAATAAAGAACCGTAAGTTGATTTGCACAACGTTGCATCCCTGGATCCCTTGATAGGCTGTCTACCACCAAGGGCTTCCCCATCCATTACCCAGGGACCTATCCTACAGACACTGGGGGTTGCCCCAGAGAGAAACCACTGCATCAGCCTCTCCCTCCTTATTTCTTGCACACACCACCTGCTGGAGACCTGCCAGGCTGTAGGCACCGTGACATCTGCTTGCCCAATGCCGCACTAGCCAGCCACTCCGATATTCTGGGCCCTGGCTGCCTCCAGGCCCCAAGAAAAGTCTAGGCCCCGGTGGGGGATGTTGCAACTGTTTTGCAAGGAACCTTTTCAATAATATTATCATATTTACTGTAAGTAGAAATAATCTGGAAAATATCATAAGTAGAGATGAGCGAACACACTCGTCCGAGCTTGATGCTCGTTCGAGCATTAGCGTACTCGTAACTGCTCGTTGCTCGGACGAATAATTCACCAGCTCGAGAAAATGGCATCTCCCGCCGTTTTGATTTTTGGCTGCCAGAAACAGAGCCAATCACAAGCCAGGAGCCTCTGCACTCAACACAGCATGACGTGGTACCCTTACACGTCAATAGCAGTGGTTGGCTGGCCTGATCAGGTGACCCTGGAATAGACTAGCCCCTGCCCGCGCTGCTCGCATCATTCTCTGTCTGGATGCCGTCAGGGAGAGATCTGCTGCTGCTGCAGGGATAGCGTTAGGGTGTTATATTAGCTTAGTGTTAGGCAGGAGTGAGTCTACAAGAACCCAACAGCCCTTCTTAGGGCTAGAATAGCGTTATATATTTTTTTTTATTATTTGCTTGTGGCTGGGCTTGCTGGCACTAGTAGTGCAGCTAGTACCATATTGTGAGGAATTTGCAGGGAGACTTGGGAACGTTCTATTTAGCTCTTAGTGACACACATATCCATCTCAAACACCTAAGTGGGGCAATTTATTAGGGGTTTGATTGAATTAGGCACAGTCTGACGATTTTTTTTTACTTTAATTTTTTTTTTTCAAAACTAAAAGTCATCACAGGCAAAGCACAAAATCCAGTTCTGTGCTGTCAGTCTAGGTTAGAAACTACTAGCCATACAAGAATCCAACAGGCCTTCTTAGGGCTACAATAGCGTTATATTTTTTTTTTTTGGTTGATTTGCTTGTGGCTGGCCTTGCTGGCACTAGTAGTGCAGCTTGTACCATATTGTGACGAATTTGCAGGGAGACTTGCGAACGTTCTGTTTAGCTCTAAGTGACACACATATCCATCTCAAACACCTAAGTGGGACAATTTATTAGGGGTTTGATTGAATTAGGCCCAGACTGCCTATTTTTTTTTTCAAAACTAAAAGTCATCAGGCACAGCACAAAATCCAGTTGTATGCTGTCAGTGTAGGCTACAAACTAGCCATATGAGAACCCAACAGGCCTTCTTAGCGCTACAATAGCATTATATATTTTATTTTTTGTTGATTTGCTTGTGGCTGGCCTTGCTGGCACTAATAGTGCAGCTAGTACCATATTGTGAGGAATTTGCAGGGAGTCTTGCGAACGTTCTATTTAGCTCTTAGTGACACACATATCTATCTCAAACACCTAAGTGGGACAATTTAGGCACAGTCTGCCTTTTTATTTTCAAAACTAAAAGTCATCAGGCACAGCACAAAATCCTGTTGTGTGCTGTCAGTGTAGGTTAGAAACTAGCCATAGCAATAGGATAGCATTGCTTCGTTAAAAAAACAAAAACACAAAAAAACAAAAAATGTACAGTTTACACTTTAATTTTGAAAATGTTGAACCCGAGGGCTAGGGGTTGAGGACGAGGGCATGGGCGTCCAACTACTGCAGGGGTCAGAGGCCGTGGTCCTGGGCGGGGTGAGACACCACCTGCTGATGAGGGAGCAGGGGAACGCCGCAGAACTACACTCCCTAGGTTCATGTCTCAAGTTACTGGGACTCATGGTAGAGCACTGTTGAGGCCAGAACAGTGCGAACAGGTGATGTCGTGGATTGCGGACAATGCTTCTAGCCATTTGTCCACCAGTCAGTCTTCCACGCAGTCCACCCATGTCACCGAAATCAGCACTCCTCCAGCTCCTCCACCTCCTTCCCCCCAGTCTGCCCCCTCCCAGGAAAATTTGGCATTTGAACCGGTATACTCTGAGGAACTGTTTTCTGGACCCTTCCCAGAGGAAGGGTGGGTATTCACTCTCCTGGACCCACGGTACAAGCAAAATCTTTCCACTCTCATCCCTGGAGAGGAAAGGAGTGTGAGAATACATGAATACCAGCAGGCCCTGGTGCACAAGCTGAAACAGTATTTCCCTTCTGACAGCGCTAGCGGCAGAGGGCGTACTTCTGCGGGACAAGTAGCAAGGGAGAGTAGGCGAGCAGGCAGCTTGTACAGCACTGGCAGGGGTACGCTTTACATGGCCTTTGCCAGTTTTATGTCACCCCAGCAAGACATTGTCACCTGTTTACAGAAAGATAGTGAGGGAGTACGTAGCTGACCATACCATCGTCCTAAATGATCACACAGCTCCCTACAACTACTGGGTTTCAAAGCTGGACATGTGGCACGAACTGGCGCTGTACGCCTTGGAGGTCCTTGCCTGCCCTGCCGCTAGCGTGTTGTCTGAGCGGGTTTTCAGTGCAGCTGGTGGCATCATCACCGATAAGCGTACACGCCTGTACGCTGTACACATACAGTGCTACACGTTATCCTCACCAAAAGGAATTTTTTTAATTGGTTTGAAGCCTGAGTCCATTTGGGGTATGTCGCCATGACACTCTCTAGCCTGCCACTGCTGCCGCTGCCTCTGCATGCCGTCTTCTATAGTGTCAGGGTCAATTATTGGATGTTTTAGATGCTATCTAGCCTCATTCGGTCACTCTGTCATCGCCATGCTTTTGCCCATAATTTTGGCATAATGGTGCGATTAACCCCTAGGCGCACCACGACGTTATACTACGTCCCCGGGGCTAGATGCTTAGCGCACCGGGACGTAGTATAACGTCTAGCTTCTGGGACCGGCTCACGAACGGAGCCGGTACCAGAAGCAGCGGCTGTCAGCTGTCTATCACAGCTGACACCGCGCTGTAACACCCGCGATCGGAGCCGGCTCCGATCGCGGGTGTTAACCCCTTACACGCCGCGGTCAAGCATGACCGCGGCGTGTAAGGGTGTTCCTGCTGTGGATCGGATCCCCCGTGCCGCTTACCGGGGGATCCGATCCTCTTCCGGGCAGCTCCGAGGACTGGCATGTGCCCCGGAGCTGCCCGGTCTCCATGGCAGCCAGACCCCTTCCGGGTCTGGCTGTAAACTGTCTGAGCATGCGCAAGCTTGCTCAGACAGTTTACACTGCTCTACAATAAAATAGTATTGTAGAGCAGTGTATTGAACTTAAACCAGTGATCAGAGCATCACTGGTTTAAGTTCAAGTATGTATAAGTAAAAATATGCAAAAACAGTTAACACTACACATTATAATAAATAAAAAATAAATACATAAAATATAAGCCCCTAAAATGTCACTTTCCCATAAAAAACTTAATAAAGTATAAAAAACATAAAAACACAAAAAAAACCTGCATATTTGGTATTGCCGCGTCCGTAACAATCTGCATAATAAAACAGAATTGTTACTGGACCCGCACGGTAAACGCCGGAGGAAAAAAACGCAAAAAACGTTCCGAAAAAAGATAATTTTTAATTAATACCCTATAAAAAATGCTCTAAAAAGTGATTTTAAAAATTTTATGCACTCTAAAATAAGCCCACTAAAAAGAACAACTGTTCTCGCAAAAAATAAGCCCCTAACCAGATTTGTCAGCCAAAAAATAAAAAAGTTATGCATATGAAAAGATGGTGATGCTAAAATGAATAAGATTTTCTCCAAATTTGTTTTTATTCAGTACAATTGAATAAAATACACAAAACCCCCACATATTTGGTATCCCTGCGTCCGTAACAATCTGTATAATAAAACAGAATTGTTATTAGATCCGCAAAGTGAACCCCGTAAAAAACAACCTAAAAAAACTCTCTCTGAAAAAGATGATTTTTTATTAATGCCCTTTAAAAATGCTCTAAAAAAAGTGATTTTAAAAAGTTACGCAATCTAAAATAAGACCACTAGAAAGAGCTATCATTCTTGCAAAAAATAAGCCCTTAAACAGATTTGTGAGGTGAAAAATAAAAAAGTTATACATATGAAAGACAGTGATGCTAAAATTAACAACAATTTTGCCAAATTACTTTTTATTCAGTAAAAATGGTAAAAAATTAAAAATATATATAAATGAAGTATTTTCATAATCGTGGCGACCCATAGAATAAAAATAATATACTATTTTTATGGTATGGTTAACGGCCAAATAAAAAACACATAAAAATTTTCCTAAAAATTGATGATTTTCATTTCCTCCACCAACAAAGAGTTAATTAAATCTCACCAATTAAATGTAGATGCCCCAAAATTACATACCAGAAAAGTGCATCTCATGTGGCAAAAGAAATAAGCCCCTATAGGTCCTCATTAAAAAAAAGAAAAAAATTATAGCCTGTACAATGTGACATAGCAAATCTGATTTGGATGGCGCCTCCTTCCCTTCTATGCCCGGCCGTGCGCCCATACAGAAGTTACCACCACATATAGAGTATCCGTGTACTCGGGAGAAATTGGGTATCAAACTTTGTGGAGCCTTTTTTAATTTAATCCATTTTAAATGTTTAATTTTCCACCCAAAATGAGTGTATTGTGAAAAAATATTACAATTTGCAGACTGCACCTCCATTTTGTTTTAACCCCTATAAAACACGTAAAGGGTTAACAAACTTCTTAAAAGTAGTTTTTCATACGTTGAGGGGTGTAGTTTCCACAATGGGGTAATTTACGAGTCTTGCTATTATTTAGGCCTCTCAGTGTCAATTAGAAGTTGATCAGGTCCATCTAAGTACGGGTTTTGGCGATTTTACAAAAAATGTGAAAAATGGCACCCAAATTCTGAGCCTCATAACATTCTAGTAAAATATGTGGAATCTTAAAAAACCATGCCAACATAAAGCAGACATTTGGGAAATGTAAGTTATGAATTTATTTGGGTGCTATGACTTTCTGAATCAAAAGTAGAGAATTTAGAACGTTGAAAATAAAGAATTTTTCAAAATTTTTGCCAAATTTTGTTTTTTTTCATAACTAAACGCAAAAGATTTCATCCAAATTTTTAAACTAATTTGAAGTACAATGTGTCACGAGAAAACAATCTCAAAATCCCCTGGATATCTCACAGCGTTCCCACGCTATAACCACTTATAGTGACACAGGCCAGATTTGAAAAATGGGGCCGCGTCCTTAAGGCCAAAAGATGCTGTGTCCCGTAGGGGTTAAGCAGCCTCAGAGGCATCCATGCATGCTGCCCCTGCTGTTTCCTGTCCATTTCCGTGGTGTTTACATTCTTTTCTGAGGTTCACAGGTGTTTGGCCAAGCTTCCCTGTGCAGAGCCTTGGTCCCCTTGAAAAATGCTCGAGTCTCCCATTGACTTCAATGGGGTTCGTTATTCGAGACGAGCACTTGAGCATCCGGAAAAGTTTGTCTCGAATAACGAGCACCCGAGCATTTTAGTGCTCGTTCATCTCTAAACATAAGATATAATATCAGGTAAATATTTACAAGACATCAGTAACAAACCCATGCAACATTGATGGAAATATTTTCCACTTTTAAAAATAGTGACTATGCAGAATATGCCACCTTCAGAAACTGCCTAGTGCTGTAGAGTGTATGCTGCGATGCATATAATATCTTTTGCTTGGTCACAAGGTCCAAATGAACTGATGAACAGATGTTCATTGTTGAAGTTGATGTGCAGTCAATGCAGTATACTGGATATGAATAATTTATTCTTGTGGGATGTTGCTTGAAGCAAATAATAATGAAAAAATGAGTCCATAATTTATAAGAGCGTGCCCACAAATATCTTTCGCAGAAAAAAAAACTTTGTAGAAAGCTGTGATGCTTATGTGACAATAAAACATGATGCACTAAGTGGTATTTGAGTGTGTCATCTTCAGTAACCTCTCATCTCCTCTGACTACACACTGGAATCCCTCCAGATAAGGTTTGATGCAGCACCTCACCCCTTTCTTCTCAAACAATCCTTTTAAGATTACTCGGTTACCATATACCATACAATACATACAGCGTGCCACCATATACCATACAATACATACAGCGTGCCGACATATACCATATAACAGTGATGGCAAACCTTTTAGAGGCCGAGTGCCCAAACTACAACATAGTCTGGGACTGCAGGAAGATACCTGGAGTCATCTATGGTGACGGCCTGAGTGCCCACAGAAAGGGCTCTGAGTGCCACCTCTGGCACCAGTGCCATAGGTTAGCCATCACTTCCATATAATATATACAGTGTGCCGCCATATACCATATAATACATACAGTGTGCCGCCATATACCATATAATATATACAGCGTGCCGCCATATACCATATAATACATACAGCATGCCGCCATATACCATATAATATATACAGCGTACTACCATATACCATACAATTCATACAGTGTGCCACCATATACCATACAATACATACAGTGTGCTACCATATACCATATAATACATACAGGGTGGTGCCATATACCATACAATACATACAGCGTGCCTCCATATACCATATAATACATACAGCGTGCCTCCATATACCATATAATACATACAGCGTGCCGCCATATACCATATAGTACATACAGTGTGCCGCCATATACCATATAATACATACAGCATGCCCCCATGTACCATACAATACATACAGCGTGCCGCCATATGCCATACAAGACATACAGCGTGCCGCCATATACCATACAATACATACAGCGTGCCGCCATATACCATACAATACATACAGCGTGCTGCCATATACCATACAATACATACAGCGTGCCGCCATATACCATACAATACATACAGCGTGCCGCCATATACCATATAATACATACAGCGTGCCGCCATATACCATACAATACATATTGTACAAATTGGACAAAGGTCTCAATATTTTGGTACCTAGAGAAAGGGGGAGTAAGTTTCGATCTCGGTCGCATGTCCGTTAATGGAGCTTGTATACTTGTAGGGCCAAGCTGATTTTCTTCTTCTAATGCAAGAAGTGCTTCTAGTGCCTGTGTTTCCTCCTCCTTATGCATTTTGTGTAGTGCAAGTTTTCGTGCAAACAAATTAGTGTCTTTGATCCATAAAAATTTGTCACTTAGGGGTGTTGGCATGAATGTGAGTCCCTTTTGCAATAGTGAGCATATTTGGGGTGACAAGGTTTTAGAAGAAAGGTTAATGATTAAATTATCATGAGGATTGAATGTTCCTGGAGTTACTACTTTCCGTTGTAGCCCCATTTCTCTCGGTCCCGGCGCTGTACCCCCATGGGTCTGTGCACCTAAAAATGGTGAAGGTAATGATGTGGTGGACAGATGTGGTATAATAGAGGTCTGTGTATTGAAAGTTGGTAGTGATGCTGTTGGCAAGACTGTGCGAGGTGGATCCAGTGTTCTCCTGCCATCTGTGTTTCGCTGTTGTGTTGAGACCGTGTTGGGGTCGTCTTGTTGGTATGGCGGTGCCGTGTTGAGGACGTGTTGTTGGTTGGACGATGGCAGAGAGATAGAGGAGGCATAGGAATGTGTATTTGATGTGGATAGACTCTTCGTTTCTATACATGGTCCCCCTCCTATGTTACTGGGTGGGTTATCTCGATTATTTGTGGTTCTTTTGTGTTGAGGAGACTTGCAATTCCTGTTATTTTTTCATTTTATCCCTCCACGTGGTGTGGACTGATGTGAACCTGAGTCTTCTACACTAGAAAAGTCAGACTCTGAAATATCAGTGTATAGTGGTCTAGTAGTGTGGACCCTATTATGTTTCTGGTTGTTTTTTTGGTGATAAATTTGCCCAGTCTCAAAGTCTCTCCTATCTCTTAAGTATTTCTGATGTTTTTTCTCTTTGATATTTTTGACAAGAGTATCAATATGTTTCTGTAATTTAGTCTCTAACGTAGCAAATTCAGTATGTTGATTAAACACTTGTATGTCCTGGATCTCTTTTTGTAGTCTTGTTTGTAATTTTAATAGGTGATTTTTTTCATACGTATATAAATATTCTATCATACGCAGAGAGTTGTCCGTCAAAAGGGTCTGCCAGCCTCTTAGAAATTCAAGATCTTCTTGATGTGAGTTAGGAGCAATTTTTATCCTCAAACCTCTATAGACTAGTTTCTGGCTGAGGTAGGTCTCAAAGCTCACTACCTCCCAGCTTGCTCGAATATATTGTTTATAGGTCTTACATAAATCATTAAAGGCCAAATGGATATTGCTCTGGTTCAGTGGTAGGTCTTCAGTAGAGAAGACCTGTGTGGCTTGCTGTGTGACACTTTCTAAATTAATAGCCTGTGATAGAAAGCCTGCCATTGCAGGATATTGGTGGTGCTGGTAGTCTTATACTTGTAGAGAAAAGAATTAATGCTCGATATGCTCGATATGTATCAGACATACAGAAGGATTTTTGGAGGTATCTTGATGTACATACATACAGCCCCCCTAGATACACAGGGATAATAGAGAGAGTCTATGTCCCGTGGTCCCTAGATGGAGGGTAAACTTCTAGAGTTACAACAATTTAATAAACAAAGCAGACCATATGTCACGGCAGGGAGTATTAGTCTAATTTTACAGAGCTGCCCTTGGCAGAAAAAGTACCCATATCCGGACAAAAACCGATAGTAAAACGTACCTGTAGGCTTTAGTGTGTCGGAAAGTGTTTGTAGTCTGGGCTGTTGCGGGGGCTGAAGTGGAGCTCCATGACTGCCTGCAGCCAGCAGCTCAGAGAAGTCCATCTCTAGCAGTATTGTGGCATGCAGCGGCGCCATCTTGGATGAGGACGCCCACATCCAAGAGCGTGGAGAAATCCACAAGCGTGGGGGGTTTGGGATGCACCCGAATGATCCGGTAAGGTACTGGAGGGCTTCTGCTTGTGGTGATTACTTATTGAGGTGAGGTATGCTGCAGGGATCACTGCTAAGAAGGCTGTGTTAAGCAGAGCGAAGCTAGCACACATCATCCGCTTTCGGCATCCAGACACGCCCCCGCTTACATCTAAGGTACTAGCTCTGTGCTGATATAATAATTTACTTTGCATCTGCCTCTGGAAAACTCTAGGAATCATTTGGTGATGAGTCCGGCCTCAAGATCAATAGGGGAAATCAGTGTTTCTTTCCTAAGCCACACTGTACCTGCACAGTACAAAAGACAAATAAATTTTAGTTTTCCATTTTTGTATAAGAGCTTGTTTGCTGCCGTACAAATTGTACTGGCTAAATTTAATTACATTATGCTATGTTCTAGAAGGTTTTGTTTTTATGGCTTTCACTTTGCAGTTCAAAATCTCCTTAATTCTTTGGGTCAGTACGATCATAGAGATACCAAAGCCCAACCCCTGTGTCAGGGTACAAGGTAAGTTATAACACACAATTATATTGTAATGCAAATGCTTATAAAAAGCAGAGAGGCATTTTTGCACTTCAGGAGTGATAGGCTTTTAAAACCTGTCTTTAGTGAAAATTAGGTCCCTGGTGAAAGGTTTCCTTTAAGCAGTTAATCTGCATCCTTGGTGGGAACTGCCTCTCCCTCTTCTTAAATCCAACATTTAAAGGGGTAGGGGCAGGGTCGGCTCCAGGTTTCAGTAGGCCCCTGGGCCACAGAGACTCAGCAGGCCCCTTTACAGTGAATTCACGTGGCGGCATTAAAAATTCAGAAACTGAAACAGTCTTCTGTTTCCTACAGTATTCCCTAGTTTATCACACCAAACAGCCTCCTCATGGTTATTTTAAAGCCCCACCACTCACCCCCTATGGACTCATTAGATACAGATTAGATACACTCATGGATACCTTATGTACAGCCTCCCCCTCCAGCAGCCCTTGGCCCTGGCACTTGCCCGGGTATGCCCAGTGCTGGTGCCAGCCCTGGTTAGGGGTTGGATGATGGTACACAGGGTAATAATGCTCAAACTGTTTGCAAAAATGACAGGTGGGATAAGAGATGAAGAGAGCGACGATAGGTAATAGGGATAATTATTCCACCACAGGTTTGCTATGTAACATAGGGCCTAGGGTCCAGCTTGTTATTAACTTGGAAGGGTATAATAGCACCAACCCCTTGTGGCACAATTCTTAATTGCTGGAAACATTTATTATGGAGACTTTCTCCCCAAAACATCAACTCAGCCACTCTTCCTAAAACCTTTAAAATTATGATCTGAATAAACCTATAATAGTCAATTTTGTAGGGTTTTGTAGGACTTTTCATTGTTGAGATGCTCAACAAAAAGAACCATAGTTAACATCATCCATGCCGTTTGTGGTGAAGTCTAAATGGGAAATTGATGTCTGTCCCGATTTACTGATACTGATAGGTGCCAGGGATGCATCTAACTGCTTACATTTGGAAAGAGCAAAATTACTCCACATGATGTGGGAATGCCCTCAATTAGAGCAATTTTGTAACTTGCAGCTGGTTAGACAAGTATTTTCAGTGAATGGAGATTCAGGCTGTACCACCGACCATGGGGGAATATGGTGATCATACTAACTGTATTTTTAGGAGATTGATGAGAAGTTCTGCTTATGATATGTTCTGCCTCGTGGGGATTTGTTCTGCTTACCTAAGTAGATTTAAATGGAACTTGTCACCAGCCCCCCCACCCCACACACTACTCAAAATACCTTTTAGATATCTTCATATATGTTTCACTGATGGCTTTATATATGGGAATAGTAGGACATAGTACCTTTTGGATGTCTTTATGCATGTTTCACTGAAGCCTCTAACTATCCATGGGGTTAGAGCCACCATTCTTCTAAAAAAGACTTTTATTGATGCCCCCTGTTACTTAATATCCAGTAATAAAGGTGGGGGAGCTCTGGTATACTGCTAACCCAGGAACAAGGGATTTGCGAGAGATGTTGACTGTGTGTGACTCACTGCAGATAAATCAACTACATTTACCCTTCCCTCAGGAATTCTCTGCAGCGAGTCACACACAACCAACTCTCTCACCTACCTCATTCCGGATTAACAGTGTCAGTGAAGGTTGGGAGGTGGGGTAGCTTGACTGTGTGCTAAAGTTCCCCCTTCCATGACTGGATCTTTAGTAAACAGACGGCATCAACAAAATTATTTTTTGAAGAATGGTGACTCTAATCCCATGGATAGATAGAGGTATCAGTGAAACATGCATAAAGACATCTAAAAGGTACTATGTGTGCTTTGGGGAAGGGTTGCCGGTAACAGGTTCCCTTAAATTTTTTTTAATTTTTATCAACCCCTTAAAGACGCGTGACGTTTTACTACTTCAAGCATCGGCTGCTGGTGATTGGAGAGTGCTAATGGGCTGAGCCCTCTCGATAGCCGGTGAGCAAGAATGCTGCCATGTTGGCTAAGATTGTCGCTCCCTGTGACATCATTGGGGAGTGGCGATCTGTTGCTATGACAGCCCTGGGTTATACAATGACCCAAGGCTGTCTCGTTATACACCATATATTACAATGTGCAATTTGCAAACAGATCTGTTCACTAAAGTATGAAAAAGTTATTACCGCCAGAAGATGGGAAAATGAAGACTTTGCAAAGGTATTTAAGAAGTGTCTGTGCCACAATTGAATTGCACGTGACGCTTTTGTGGTTGATTCGGCTGGCTTGGACCGAGTGCCATATTTAACATGAAAATTGTGTCGCATGTCATGTCATGTTAAAGTTGCACCACAAAAAAGTTGGTGAACTCTGTCAGGTCAATGTGGGGGATCGATAGAGTTATGATTTCTGGTGCACATTCTTAATGAATCGGTAGCACCCAGCATTATACACGAAAAGAGCACTTTCTAAATAAATGTGCCCCATGGTTTTAATGTTTGTAAATGTATGAAAACATTATAATCCCTATATAAATTTGGTATCCTGTAATTGTACCGACCCAAAAAATAAAGTAGAACTAGTTGTTATGCAGAAAACAAGCCCTTATACAGCTCTTTACACGGATAAACGAAAAAAAAAGTTATGGATTTTTGAAGGAGGGGAGTGAAAACTGAAAATACAAAAACATATAAAATCTGCTAAATAATTGTACAATATTAATGGTTACTATAAAGCTTTCTTCATTTATTAAGCATTTTTATTTTCCCATTGCTGCTTAAAAACAATATGTGGTTTGTTTTATAGGAATAAAAGGTGTCAGACTCCCTTTAAAATTATAATAAATCTGCTAAAACATTAACATTGAATGAACAAATGTGGATTTATCGCCCTTTCATATAAATAAAACAATTGTTGATAAAATTAGTTAAAGATTTGTAAGTATATTTGAATGAAAGTGATTTTAATGTAATACATACTCCTAAAAGAACGCATTTGTGACAAATTGTTACATGAGATTAGTGTAACATGTTAATATTTACTTATTGAGCAGTCATTGATGTACTGTTCTTCTGTGGATGTAGTTTTTACTAGAGTGCTGCTGAATGCACTTGCTATATGCAGCTTAGTCTGTGATATTAACCATATGGCAGTGATGCAGGGCAGTTGCTAGATAATAGGAATCCTGATAAGGCTTTCTGGACTTTACCCTTTAGCATATGCTGCAGATACAAGACTGCCTCCTGCAAGCAAAGCAACAAGTCTTTCAAGGGAGGAGATAGAGAGACACTATAAATAGAGCACTGAGCTAAAGTGGAGAGAGAAGGTTCAGCTCCCTCTGTACTCTCTACAGTGTCTGATACTTTCAGTACTGAATCCTATTCAGAACCATGGACAGCGGTTTCCTGAAGCTGGATGCTGCAGAATTCCTAGAAATTTGGCAGCGCTTTGACTCTGATGGTAAGAAGAGAGAACCTTTACAAATAGGGTGAAGTGTTGGGTGTTAGTGTAAGTCACACATACAGCAAAGTATATTTCATATATATGTTTATTACACCTAGATAACAATAATTTAATATGAGATAGAGGGATAGATATGATATGAATAGATATATTACACTTTACGTAGGTATTGTAGTTTCTATTCTCTGCAGTGTAATCATAAAACTTATTACTTACAATGTGTTCTCTGGATTTTTTTCACTAAAGTGACACTGAATGTCTGTTAGCAGCCACTTGGGGATATCACAGCAGTAACCAGATTATTTTGCCAATGTAATTTGTGTTCCATTTCCAGGGAAATTGATTTCAAATACATTTTACTGAAGAAAAAGATTTAAGGATACTAAAAAATATTAGCTAGATTCTAGACCTGGTGTGACCCTGACATTGTGACCTGTATTAACCTAGAAAGGTTTTACTGTAAATAGTAATGTCATATAAATCAATCTTATATCATTCACCTGACTGTTGCTTTCTGTGTTAGATAAGTTGGCATTATCACCTTACACATAATATACTGAAGTCCTCCCCAGGTGATAAGTAACATAATGAAATATATTCTCTTTATGTTTAGATAATGGTTATATTGAAGGTAAAGAACTTGATGACTTTTTTTGCCATCTTCTTAAGAAACTGGGCACAGTAAGTAAATATTATTATTGTTATTGTGAATAAGCTGAACTGTATTATTGTGCTTTTCAATATGTAGGTTATGCAAATATTTAAACAGCACTGTACAGGGGTTGTCATCATGCCTATAAATCCCAATTTTCTGTATAACTCCAGGTGTGCTTACAACCTAAATTTCTTATTTAAGTTATGGCTTCACACTAGGGTCTAACCTTCTGTGAAAGCTCTTTGAGATCACCATCAAAATGGTAAAAAAAAGATGTCTTTAGAGAAGATAGTATGGATAATATGGCAAATTTAAGAATTTATCCCATGAAATCTGGTTAGGATGAGGGAGAGTCTTCACAAAGAGGAGGGCTTTTGGAGAGGTTACACAGTTTTCTGTTATTCACTATACGTGTTGTTAGGTTAGTTGTATTTTACTTTATTGCACAAATAAGGCTAATATATATATAGGACCATCATATCTATAGATCTTTCTAATAGAAATATAATATTTCTAGCACAACAGCATTGCTGCATGAATATACTTCACTGTTCTCTGTTAAATGTATATACGATTGAGCATGGTAACCTTGAATGAATCCACTTACATCACAGTTGCTGTAATGGCTCATCGTTCAGTAGATTTCTTGATATATTAAGCAGTGAAGTCTGTTGTATTGCTGTGTATACAAAGGCAAATGTTCAGTAGATCAATGACATCATAACATGCTGTAGATTACAAATCTATTTATGTATAATCAGTGAGCCTTCAGGTTTTGTTATAAACTGTACATAGAGTACACATTAACAGTAAACGCTTTATCAATAATAGAAAAAGCATATATATTTAAATTTTATACCTGCAATCATAAAGACTGGGCTCAACGGGGGTATTTCATTGGTTATAAACTGCCACTGTAAATTTACCGAGGGCAGTCAGGTCCTTGAAGCCCACATCACTGAATATTTACAGTGCAGACTTTAGGTGGCTACTGAGTGTTGGGTGTCCTGCTGCTGGCAGCTGCAAGGGACCCTGAAGAGAAGACAAAAGCAGTATATACCGGTACTGCTTGAGCACAGAGACAGGTCTGTTGCCTCTATCCATCCCTGTGCTCACACAACAAAAGACGTAATAACTGTGAAATCTGTGTAAAGAAGCTGCTGCTCCCCAAGAAGTCATCACTGTATTAGTGCACCTTTCATCTGTAATGGGGCTGCACAGCGACCTGTGTACAGAGAAAAGTAAGGTGTTAAAATAAAATTATATTTGAAAAAATAAATTTTCCAAAAGTATATACCGGTACTGAACTTTGAGGGACAAAATGTAAGAAATAAAAAAATTAAAAGTCAAAAAAATGAATAAATGTAACTTTTTGAGGCCGACCATCCTGTTATTTTGTAAACCCTGCTGAAAGATTTGGATACATAGGATGATAACATGACACATACCTGGTTGGGGAGAGTGTCCTGTTAAAAGAATGTTTTACCAAGAATGTTATACTTTTTCCAATCACTCCCTATGAGCATCCCTAAGAGCTTTCCTTAATACTGCAGAAATGTACATGGCACAATAAGACTGCATAAGATATTATGCAGCCCCACAACACTGGCACTATAACTTTGAGAAAAAACATTGGTTGAAGATGGAAGAGATCATTTCTGCAATACCTTTAAAAGCAGCATCTTGGAGAGCACCAGGCACCATGGCAGAATTTAAGCATCCAACAATTTCCCCCTCCCTGAAGATATGCAAGGAACTGGTACAGGAAAATATATCTTTACAAATCCTTAACCACTTTTCCAAATACTGGGCAACCCGGAATTTTCTTTAGTCTGTATAAGCAATGGGGAATGGATGTCACTTGACAAAATTTGGGAACGGTAGGACCCCTATGCATTGGATATTTTTCTGAGATTCAGGCAACAAGCATTTTATTGAAGGCTTACCCAAGGATTCCGTATATATTGTAAAGATTATATTGTAGAACATTGTTTGAATCACTCTGCTCAGATAGAGAATCGACTGTACATTCATATTTATTAATATAAAATGTGTTTATAAATCCCCCAGAAAAAGACAAACCCAAATTTATCAGACTATAGGAACAGAATCTCCAGATGATCTTTTTGGAGACACATATAGCTGATATGTATAGTCTATATATATAGTTCTTCAATAGCAAGTCAATACAGGAAACAGGATACAAGATATTTATAGGATTGCATAGATTTACTATATAAAAAGTATCCCAGTGTTTCTTAATGTTGTTGGAGATGTAGGGAATCAATAGGGACAATTATGCACATATTTTGCAGTTGTCCAATAATACAAATTATACAAAAGAGAAATGGAGAATAATAATTAAGATGGCGGATTGTATTTTGCAGTTTGAACCTGCAATGTGTTTATATCATATATCAATTATCTCAATAAAGGTTTAGAAATGATTGATAATTAAACACTTGCTCAATGCAGCTAAAGCATGTATTGTGATATAGAGTGCTGGGGGCGGAGGGGAGGTCAAGAGAGTGGGGGGTATATGTTAGTCTAGTGGGTGTATGTCTAGGTCTTAAGATGAAAAGGTCTAATGTTATACATATGGATTGTGTGTTAAATGTTACTGGTATATGTGTGACTTTTTATGTTGAAATTTAAAATAAAGAATTTATTAAAAATAAGAAAACACATAAAATATACACCAAAATGTATTTGCCCCCACTAGTCATTAAGTTCACCTAGTCTACCTTTAAACAGACATTTGTTACAGCTAAAATGGAAAAAATAAGTTTTTTTTGTTTATTTAAACCTAAAATTTAGTTTAAAGCTAAATATACAGAAAAAATAATACAATAATAATGTCATATCCCCCAGAAGAATATGTGTAAAAAAAAACTTGACAAATTGTGCCTAGTCCAGAAGGTGCAAATTTCTCTGGTCTTGAACTGGTTAAAAAATAAGTGTAGGAAACTTATGGCAGATCAATACATCAAGACACAAATTTGACAAATTCGGCCCACAAAATGCCACATACTTGTATGCCTCTATTCATTTATTTGGTTAATAAAATAGCTTATCAGGGACACAGATTTAATAAGCATAATTTTCCAGCATGGTTGTACATTTGAGCCAAAAATGGTATACATGGCATATGCATAATATGTCAGTGCATTTCAGACAGTAAACTGTAGTGTAATTTTTTTCAAAACTGTAGGGTTCAAACAAATTAAAATTGATCACAGTTCTGAATACTGAACACAATTGGACATACAGTAGAATTAGTGTAAGACAGAGGCGCATACAGATTTTTAGTGACAAATCCCTTCCTCTTCTCACCCTTGTGATTTACAAATGGACAATGAAACAACCCAAGCATGTTTCAATAGCATATTACCAGGGGCGTAACTTGGAGAGGCTGGGCCCCATAGCAGATTTCTACATGCTCCCCCCCCCAAATATATACATATTTAGGCTGCATTCACATAAACGTGTGCGCGGCTATAGCGTAGCAGGCACATATCTGGCGCGGTGGAGAGGAGGAGAGGTGATAGCGGCTCACCCCTCCCCTCTCCATAGAGAATAGAGCCACATAGCCATTCTTACAGCCATAGATACGCTCTCTCTCTTTTGCGGCTACGGCTTGAAACAGCGAGTACCCGTTGTGCTCACCGTACCGAGCCCAGGTGCTATAGACGCATATGAGGGAAGTATATCCGGCAGCAAATTTGCAGCCAGATATACGTCCCTCACACGTTATTGTGAATATACCCTTATACAGACATGTTTATACAATTAAACAAATTTTTACACTCCTATAAACATACATTTATATACTTATATCCACACACATAAATTTCTACACTCATATACTCGCACCTATATACATACAAGTATACACGTATACACACACATTTATGCACTCTGTTACACTGTATATACAAACTCATAAAGTATATACACACATACTGTATATAAATATCACACATACTGCTTACACATTATATACTATATATATATATATATATATATATATATTTATTAAACACACATACAGTATTCACTGACCATATATACACATACATGCAGTATAAAAATGCCATGTACACACATGCTGCATATACATACAGAATATACACACATACAGAAAATTCAGTATATACAGCATATACACACACACATACGGGAAATACACACACACATTCAGTATATACAGCATATACACACATGTGGGAAATACACACACACATTCAGTATATACATATATATAGAGCATATGCATACATACCATATACACAGCATATGAAAAAACACACATACATCATATATGTGCATATATTTAAATGTGCACATATATATGCTTATATAAATATGTGCGTGTATAAATACAGTAGATACATATATACACATATACACAGTATATACATATACACAGTATATACATATATACACAGTATATACTCAAGGAAAATACAAACAGCACACACACTATATAATCACGTATACAAACAGCACTCCAAGAAGTCCAGCATTAGGTGAAAAAAATGTTCTTCTTTATTCCATGTTTGAAAAAGGCTACTAGCAAGCCGAAACGTCGCTGTACTTTGTTGTACTATAAACATGGAATAAAGAAGAACATTTTTTCACCTAATGCTGGACTTCTTCGAGTGCTGCCTATTTTTGGGATTATACACAGTATATACATATATACACATATACACAGTACACACATATATACACATATACACAGCTATACACATATACACAGATATACATATATTCACAGTATATGCATATATACAATACACAATATATACACAGCATATACACATATACACAGCATATACACATATACACAGTATATACACATATACACAGTAGATGCATATATACAATAATACACAATATATACAGATATATACACAGATATACATATATACACAGTAGATGCATATATACAATAATACACAATACATACACAGATAAATACATGTATATACTTACCTTTTCGGATGTTTTGGGGCTGTATGGATAACCACCCGACCGTGGCTGCAGGTGGGTGTTCTGGCGGGTAGGTGGGTGATCGAATGGGTGCTTGTTTGGGGGGGGGCCACACACTCTGGGGTAGTCGGGCGGGTGCCCTCTCTGCTGCCCGGGGGGCTTTTGCATATTCGGCCGCGGGGGGAGGGGGGGATTGGTTTGTGGTACACTCTGGGGGAGTCTGGCGGGTGCCTGTTCTGCCGACCGGGGGGCCTTTGCTTGTTCGGCCGCAGAAGGGGGTGGGAGACGCAGAGTTTTGGGGGAGTCGGGCAGCTGCTTGTTCGGCAGCGTGGAGTGTTGTTTAGGCGGGTGCTTAGTCGGGCGGGTGCCAGCATGCAGGGGGATGGGCGGGCGTTCACCTGTGCCGGGGGGGCGCAAGCATTCTCCTGTGCAGGGGGTGGGCGGCTCTCGGAGGGGGCGGGCAGCTCACGGAGGGGGTGGGTTTAGGAGTGGACACAGAGGTAGGGGCCCGGGGGCACGATCCGACAGGCACCGACACTCCGGGGACACACGAAGTCCGTGCATCCCCGGGCCTGTAGCAATCGCTACAGCTGCTACGGCGGTAGTTACGCCACTGCATATTACAGTACTTCAAATGCTATAATTATCTATCTTGAACTCTTCTAAAAGCCTGCCAGACAACAGTAGTTGGGAATAAACATAGGAAATTGTTATAAAAGAAGAATACAGACATATACAAGAAAATAGGCTTGGTCCTATTGCAAACTTTTGAATCCCCAAATGTTATTTAAAACCTAAGCTAGACCCTAAAGTTATCAAACTAGCATTTGTTATACACTAGCCTGGGATTCACGTTAGACATTATATTTGATTTGGAGGCTTTCATTTTGCATCTTCTATATTTTGCCCAGACCATAATTACTTTGTCCAGTTACATCTAATTTCTGCACAAATTGCTGCCCAGATTTCCGTATCCCTTAGACAGTATTAGTGTGTTAGATGGTAATAGCAGCCCCCGTTGTACAGTACATTAATGGTACTAACCTTTTGTGTCCTCTATAGGTACAGTATTTTCTTCTAACAAATTGTAGGGTCCATGGCACATGTTGGTGATGTACAGCTTCTACAAACTTTAGTGGACACTGCACATTTGATAATGGCTTAACATGTGCTTGTTGACCATCCTTAAGCCCATAGGTGTGGCCTCCAGTAATGTGCACAGTCATCTTATTGTATTGCTAGAAGAAGAATAGTACCATTTAAGTTCTACTTCATGCTTGAAGGAGACATTTGTGCAACTGTTACCACATTATGGAAACAAGGTGGGGTAAGAGTCTTCCTGCTGCTGTGTGACGGCTAATAGAAAGAGGACTTTATTTCTTTGTCAGATAGAGATGTGAGTTTAGTATGTCTTGTACCACTGTAAACCTCATGTGCTGTATGGACATATTTACCAAACTAAATGCAAACACAATACAAGCACTTCGTCAAAATCAATAACAACAATAAAGATAATATTGTGATATTAGGAAATATCACGCAACATCCATTTCTAGACATGCCCAGAGAAAAGAAAACGAAAGTGGGGACACATCTTTAGCTTTTCTTCAGAAAGAGGAAAACAATCTTGATATAGGTAGCCGCCATGTTAAGCATGGTCTGCTGGATAGGTTCCATTAGGTGATTTCAGAATATGAGTTTTCTACCTTATGGAGACCTTTTCCTTATGCCAGCTGGCAGTATTCCCAAGTACAAACATTCTAAAGCTTTCCAATATTTTCTGGCACAGAACATTGTGTTTGTTAAATCATATTCCACAGTTTTACTTTAGCCTGTTTAGAATATTCATGATCCAGGTCCAATAAACAGTCTAAAGATCTAATACAGCACAGCTTGTTCTACCAATACACATACTAATGAAAACATCCTAGATAATAGGAAAATTAATATTTAATACGTGATGTTGTCCATATCCAAATCAAATGTGTCATGAGAAATGTACATATCCACAGCTGTCGAAGAAAATATAAAAGGAAAAACACACAATAAATATGATGTTTAAGACTGCTTGACCTGGCTTGTAATATTTGGTAAGCAACTAATATAAATTTGTTCCAGGTAGCCTATTATGGCCCCATACAAAGAACCATACAAATTATTAATGATTAGAGCCAAAAAAAAGGGCTGTGATCCTTTAAAACCTGACCATAATGGAATGAGAAAGTATACTTATCTGCGGTATATCCCTGTTTACTTAGAGAGATGAAACACCAGAAAAATGATGATGAAACAATCAATCATCTTTTTAGCTCCTTAAAAGATTCAATTAGCTAACAAACTAGACTGTCTGTGGTCTAGGCTTTGTAGCTTAACGTGTAACAAAACTTTTAACAAAATTCCATAAATCAATAGCGGAAATGCTAAAAGTAAACTTTGTAATATATAATTTATTGAAGTGATATGTCCTTATGTTCTACTTTTTCCCTGGCTTTCTTCCTTATGTAAGCAGTCTGTGTAGTTCGGCTCTATCTGCTCTCTCTCCTCCTTCTTTAGTGTGGCTTGTCAGGTGGGCAGGCCCGTAGTGGCAGCTGCTATGGTGGCTACCCATGTTACTTCACTGTGAAGCTGATCATGTTCTGAATGAATTAACTCTTTACAGCCAGTTCAGACAGCTGAATGATCAAGTGTTAATAGTAATGGAAGGAGTTAATTTTGAGCCTCCTATGAATGTCTATCTACTGTATTCAAAGTCTTTCAGATACTTTGCTCAATACAGGAGAAAAAACAGTAGTAAAAAGGCACTGCTGTTTTACCTAAAATTATATAGTATTTAATATAGTGTACTAAAAAGTTTATAATCATGCCCTGAACTATTAATTATGGAAAGGTAATGATATATATACTCTCAGTGTATACATAGACTTATACTTTATAAGTTTATAGTTTTTCCCTCTGTCTGCCCACTATATGTCATATACTGTGCAAAAAGCAGGATGGAAAGATGTAGCAAGATATTACTTTGCAGCCTCTTCTCCCCGCTGAGCGACTTTTTTGCTCAACTGAGTACATGGAAGTCTATGGGGGATAGATTGGGCTGTACTACTTTCCCTTGGCCTCAACTGACCATATACATCCCTCAGCAGCAGGGAAGACCCCAGTGATGTCACTCTCCATAAAAGGACACTAACATCAGTGGGGAAACAGCCCAAATATTGGCAGCAGCCAATCACTGGCTGATGCCAATGTTCACTCCTCCCTCAGTACTCGGGGAGAAGGAGGCATCAGGTGACACATCCCACCGTATAGCATACAGGGGGGTAAGTTTGTTCCATTGTTGTAAGGACACACCCAGAATCATCCCGAAGGTTGCTTACAACATATGGCAAAAATTTTAAGTAATATTAAGGACAACCAACAGAGAGTCTCATATGTAGTGGACTTTTGTAAGGTGGAAGTACCAAAAAGGATTGATTTATATATTATGAGGGATATGTTGTCTGTGATAATGACTTGTCAATGATTTTTCATATTAATAGATTCTGGAGAACTTGTGAAGGATTTTCAACAATTCATTTATTTGACTGAAGACTTGTTAATGTTTTTTCACAGCCTTGTGGTTTGGGAATCACAGTGGCTTTTCCCATCTGTATTTCATTAACATGAATGTTAAACAAACATGTCAATAAAAGTTATGTAGAATATATGTTTGCTTTTTATGTCACATATATTTCTGGGCACCGCTCCGTACCCCGGAAAAAGATTGGACATGTCCTATCTTTCTCCGTAGTACGGCGCCCTGTGCCATATGTTCCTACGGAGAGGGGCTGGGGTGAGCTGCGCTCACCTCCTCCTCCTCTCCGTGCGCGCTGAGGTTGCCACGTGCTACGGTACGGCGGGCAACGGCAGTGTGAATGTAGCCTTAGTCTTTAAGTAAATGTGTGTTAGCTAGTGAGCCAACTCTTCCATAATTTAGTTTAAGCTTTAGAGTGCGTTAACACGTACAGTTTTTCAGACACAGTTTTTGATGTCCAAACCAGCAGTGGAGTTAAAAAAAAAAAGGCAAGGAGCAGCTTCTCTCAATGATATGTTCTCAACAATTATGATTCACAACTGTTTTTGGCTTCAAAAACTACACCTAAAAAACTGAATGTGTGAAAGAGGCACAAGATATACCGAATTTTTCAGACTACCGGTTTATAAGGCACACCATCAATAAATGTCTGCTAAAATTAGATTCATATATACCGGATTATAAGGCGCACCTGATTATATGGATGAATGATAAGCAGGTGGCAGACCTGTGCACAGTTTAAGGCAGCTGCAGTTCCAGGAAAATGTGTCTCCAGTGCACAGAGCTCATATCTCACTCCCCCGAATGTCATCGGGGGGGGGGGATGATCAGTTGCCATGACAGCCTCGGGTCTTCGTCTGACCCGGGGCTGAATGATTTCTGCAGTTTCGTTACAATGAGCCAGTGGCTCATTGTAACGTATAGTGTGCAGAAATGCCATATACTGCAATACAGTAGTATTGCAGTATATGGGAGGAACAATTTGACTTTCTAGGGTTAATGTACCCTAGATGGTCTAAGAAATAGTTTTTAAAAAAAAAGAAAAAGTTAAAAAAATGTAAAAAATGTATAAAATATTAAAAGTTCAAATCACCCCCGTTTCCCTAGAACTGATAGGGAAAAATGGTAGCAATGAAAACATCACCTCATTTCGCAAAAAATGCCACCTCACACAGCTCCGTGCACCAGAGTATGAAAAAGTTATTAGTGTCAGAAGATGGCAAAAAAAATTTTTCCCTTTTTCGTACACATTAGTTTCATTTTTGAAAATGTATTAAAACGCAATAAAACCTGTATAAATTTGGTATCTCCGTGATCGTACCAAACCAAAGAATGAAGTAGACGTGTTATTTGGAGCGCAGAGTGAAAGTTGTAAAAACTGAGCCCACAAGAACGTAACGCACATGCATTTTTTATTCAATTTTTCCACATTTGGAATTTTGTTCATGCTTCCCATTACACGGCATGGAATAATAAATAACATCATGGGAAAGTAACATAAAATAAGCCCTCACACAGCTCTGTACACGGAAAAATGAAAAAGTTATGGATTTTTGTAGGTGGAGAGCGAGAAATGAGCGAAAAAACCCTGCGTCCGTAAGGGGTTAGTAGGTGCCACTAGTTGATATTGTCAGATGAGTGGCTCAGGGCTAGTGAAGACACTCTGAAGACTACTTACCTGACTGCTAATCATCTTATTAGTATACTGTAGCTGAACTAGAAGAAATGACCACACAGTTAAATTAGTAGAGGGACACATTTTATATCATTTATCTATCATGTTTTCTCTTTTATACCCAAACAGTCATTGAGATTTGGTTTTACACTGTTTGTCACTATAAAGCCCTAGCTGCATGGAACCTCAAGGCAATTATCTGCTATAACCTGAAGAATAAGAGCTGTGAAACATAACTGCTATAAACTTCTCTTAATAAAACAAATACTGGTAATTAAATACCACTGCAACGCTACAAAGGTGAATCACAATAGCACTTTGCATGGATTCAAATACTCACAAATGGAAATATTGCTCATAGCAACATATCAGATTCTAGCTGTTATTTGTCTGGTGTAGAAAGGAACAGCAACTGTGTAATTGTCACTGAAGGTCAGAGCTATCTTTAGGTTTACGAAACTTAGCCAGGATACTGTTCTGATATCTGTGAACTACTTGGACCTTGAAGATATATTAGCTTTACAGTTATTCTGTATGATTACAACTCTCAATGAGCTTGAAGTTTGAACTGTGACATAAAGGACTTTGATTTTAAAGGCTTGTTATTAGGGTGAGAAAATATGGTTCAGTCATAATGTGGCCAAGGCGAAGTGGAGATGCAGCCAGCGGTAGACAATTAATACATTTTGCCTAGAATACAGAACAAAGCTATTATTTAAGGATTGTTTCATGTTAAAGGGATTTGTCCATGAAAGAATGCTCTCAGATTTTAATCCCCTAGCAGTGTTTACATAATAAAGATCAATTATAACCCCTTACTTTACAATTTTACTCAGTTTTATTGATGTTTTAGCACCTAGAACTCAGTGGTCAGTGTAAGAAGAAGGGTGTGGGTGGGAACTCTCAAAGCAGACACTTCATGATTCCTCTTTGAGATGCTGTGTGCAGACATTGGGGCTCATTTACTAAGGGTCCGAACGCCGCACTTTCTTCGGGTTTCCCGAATATTTCCGTTTTTGCGCAGAATTGCCCCGGGATTTTGGCACACGCGGTTGGATTGTGGCACATCTGCGCCTGCTTTCACGCTACAGAAATCGGGGGGCGTGGCTGTTGGACAACCCGATGGATTAGGAAAAACCACGGAATTTAAAAAACGATTTGTGTCGCAAGATCACTTACATGCACCAGGAAGAAGAAGGTGAACTCCGGTGGACCTCGGCGCAAAAGCAACACCCACTGGATATCGGGCGCACGACCTTAGTGAATCCCTTAGTGGGATCGCGACTGGACCGGGTAAGTAAATGTGTCCCACTGTGCTTAGATCATCAGGGTACAGGTTTATCTACACTTTCCTATAGCTTGTGAACATCCACTAGTATCTAACACATAAAAAATACTGTCATCAGGGTGCGGACTGCTACTCAAGGCTTTTCTGGTCGCAGCTTGTGCACCCCTGATCTCCCTTTTAGTTGAGATGAATGTACGATGTACTTAATGTACATACTCACTCTGCTATAGAAAAAGGCACAAGGAAGCAGGGCCAGATTAATGGAGGTGAAGGCCCCTGGGTGCACACTGGTGGGGGCCCTCCCCACAATTTTTTCATTAAAATAAATGTAGCTAGTAATTAATATATACAGCCACCACAGTAATAAATATATATGTATCTCCCACAGTACTAAACATATATCCAGCCACCCTATAATAAATATATACAGCCTACTGTAATAACTATATACAGCCCCCTATAATAACTATATACAGCCCACTAAAATAACTAAATACACCCCCTTATAATAATAAATATATACAGACCCCCCTATATTAACTATATACGCAACCTATAATAAATATAAACAGCCCCCTATAATAACTATATACAGCCCCCTTATACTATAAATCACCCCTTATAATATAAATATCCACCCTATAATAACTATATATAGCCCCCTTATAATATATACAGCTCCCTATAATAACTATATACAGCCCCCTATAATAATATATATACAGCCCACTGTGATAACTATAACCTCAAGTGTGTTGGAAACTTCCAGTTCTCTGAGCCGGATGTTAAAGAGAACCCGTCATGCAAAATAACCCCCCTAAACTAAATATATTTTCATAAACTGCCATTAGAGAGCATTGCCTCTATCCCCTCATTGTCCCTCTACATGCCTGTAAACCTAAGCAATGAAGTCCTAAAGCTGTATGCAAATGACCTGTGAAATGTCCAATGAAGCATTAGCATATTCAAGCTGTCCACTCTATTCATGAGTGGGAGGCACAGCCACACCCCCAGTGCATGACTGACAGTCTGTATAATGATGTGAGGCTGTATAATGATGTGCTTCCTGGTGCTGGTGGCCACGCCCCCTGCAGCCTGTGTGTGCATGTGTGTGTGTTTAGGAGAGATACAGCCGCGCCAGGCAGCCATGTTACAGCAGAACATGTCAGATTCATGTGTAGCTGATGTCTGTCTCTCACCTGTATATTAGGAAGACACAGCATGTCAGCAGATGCAGCACACACACTAGTCATGCTTTACTATACATTACACACAGACATGAGCAGGGGGAGGAGAGGGGAGGGGTAACAGGAGTGACATCACTGCCTCTGACCATGTGACCAGCCTCATTTACATGATAAAAATAGATGATTTTACAATGATTAATGTATGAAATGACTAGATAAAGGCTGAGATGGGATCCTTGTGAGCTGCTCCAACAGGTAAAGGTGACAGGACTAGTGACACAGACCTGATGACAGGTGTCCTTTAAGGCAGCCGCCATTTGGTGGGTGCCTCATTAAGGGCAAAGTGGTGGGGGTCCGGGCTCATGCCATGGGAGACCACCCTATATAATCTGGCCCTGCTGGGAAGGAATGCCCACATTTATCTCAGCACTGCTAGAGTTACCAGGAAAACAGTGAGAGTTGGTGAGCATTTTGGTGGAGCTGGAGTCAGATTTGGAGTCGAACTTTGGGAAATTGAAGAGTCTGAGGTTTAACTTACCGACTCCACAACCCTAGTCCTGAGACCAAAATGTATAGAAAAAATGGGCAGCAGACATCTCTCTTGGCAACCAGGCACAGTGCGTGGAATAGCAGTGTGTGGATCATAATTAAATAGATATGTAATAATGAAATAAAGATGAAAGATATAAGTGGGAGCATTCCCATAGACCATAGTATAAATCCATTCAAAGGGACTGACACAGAAGTGTTTTTATAGAGATTTTTTTAAGGTCAATATTTTAAACAAAAATATTTTTAAACATTAAATAATGTGAAAACTTTACCCTACACAGATTTAAAACATCTATTGTATTAACTGCTATTTAAACCATCTGACCCCTCATCATCGCTCCTTTCCCTTTTTTTCTTTTTCTCTTATGCTTTCTTCTTTCTTCCCCATTTTTTCACTTTTCCTATGCCTCCTTTCACTATTTCATAGTCAAGACTTACATTGGAAGAGGGTTGCATGAAAATTGATTGCATGAAACACAGAACACAGAGCAGAAGTGAAGTTTTCTCAGTTTTCCTGTAAAAAGATGTAATTATAGCCATGGCCATCATTATCTTTCAATACAGTGAAACTAAGCCAAATGCATCTGTGTTTGCCCTGTGAGTGCAATACTACTGTATTTCAGTATATGGCGTTTTTACATAGGATTCATTACAATGTCACATTCAGATACCTCCTGGGAATTAGTATTGCAGTTCAGTATCTTGGATTTGAACCAAGGATCAGAGCATTGCTGGTTCAAGCCCAGGTTTGTAAAAAATGAAAAAAAAAAGTTGAAGTTTTTTTTAGAATAAATAAACATAAGCCCATAAAAAAACTTCTGTACAATGAAACAGAATCATTATTGGACCTGCACGGTGAACACCATAAAAAAAGACTTTCTGCGAAAAATTATCAATCATCAATACAAAAAATGTTTAAAAATGTGATAAAAAAATGAAACATGCCCGAAAATAAGACCAGTAAAAAGAACAATTCTTCTTGCAAAATAGCCATTTAACCCCTTAACGACCTGTCCTTTTTTGTTTGTTCATTTCCATTTTTCACTCCCCATATTTTTACCTGTAAAGAGCTCTGTGATGGCTTGTTTTCTGCGTAACAAATATTCCATGTCATGTACGGAGAAGTGGGTAAAAAATTCCAAATGTAGTGAAAATGGTGTAAAAACGCATTTGTGCAGTTTTCCTGTGGACTTGGATTTTACAGCTTTCTCTGCGTCCCAAATGACGTGTACTTTATTCTTTGGGTCTGTACAATCATAGGGATACCAAACTTGTATAGGTTTTATAATGTTTTCATACATTTACCAAAATTAAAACCTCCTGTCCAAATGTTTTTTTTTTATTTCGCCATTTTGTGGCGCTAACAACTTTTTCATACTTTGGTGTACGGAGCTGTGAGTGAAAAACCGTTATTATATTTTGATAGATTGGGCATTTTCGGATGTGGCGATACCTAATGTGTTTATGATTTTTACTGTTTATTCATATTCATATAACTTCTAGGCAAAGGGGGGTGATTAGAATGTTTAGGTTTTTTTATTATAATTTTTTAAAAACTTTTAAAAATTTTTATTTTCATTATTTTTCAGACCCCCTAGAGTACATTAATCCTAGGTTGTCTGATCGATCCTACTATACACTGGCATACTACAGTATGGTAGTATATGGGGATTTTATACCTCATTCATTAAAATGTGAAAATCGCACATTGTAATGAATGAGTTAAAAGGAGGCAGCCTTGAGTCTTCAGAAGACCTGAGGCTGTCATGGCGACCGATTGCCTCTCCCCGATGACATCACGGGGAGCGACGATTGTTACCAAGATGGCGGTGTCCATTCGCCACCATCTTTTTGAAGCCGTTGGCAGCTTTGCCGAGGGAAGGGTTTAAATGAAGGGGTTAAATGAAGTCTACACCAAGATCAAGGATTGTAAACCAAGCACTCTTACATGCTGGTGTGTGCCTCCTCTGGCAGAATCAGCAATTCTTTTAGCTTTTTATGGCCTTGTTTTAACAAAAAAAAAGGCTTTGCAAATTATGCAAATAAGCATTCCAAATAACCCAATTACAGGCAGAGTTACATACAAAATATGGAGTTTCAACAGTAATTGGACCAAGGATTATCAATAAAGCTTCAATACAGACACTTTACAGCTGATCATTGCAGCCTGGGAGTAAAGTAAAGCATCCAGAGAGCTTCACGAGAGGGCAGAGGGGTCCGTCTGTAACTAGGGGTCGTCTGTAAGTCAGGTGTCCTTAAGTAGGGGACCGCCTGTATAACCTGTATGATACGACAATACAAATGTGCTCTGAATAGTGCTCCTATCATTCCTGGCCATGTGACCATACAGCTGTTTACCACCACATATGGGATATCGGCAAACTCAGGATAAACTTTGTAGAGCTTTCAGTTATTAAATCCATTGTGAATGTTTAACTATTTGCCCAAAATGAACGTACATATAATCGCACCTCCATTTTGTTTTAGCCCCTGTGAAACATCTAAAGGGTTAACAAACTTCTCAAACATGGTTTTGCACATGTTGAGGGGCGTAGTTTCTATAATGGGGTAACTTACAGGTAACTTACAATTTTCATAAAAATGTGAAAAATCACAGCCATAATTCTAAACCTTGTAACATCCTAGAAAAATGAGATGACACATAAAAAAACATTCCAACATAAAGCAGACATTCTGGGAATGTTAGTTATGACAGCTAGAAAACACCAGTTTTCTAGCTGAATGTCAGTGACATGTTCTCTAAACTTTGACAATCATTTACAGTTTTTGTCAAATCTCTGTCAGCATAACAAGAGGACAAGAGCTTTGATGATAGGTCTTCACATTTTTTAAAGCCGTACTGTGTAACATAACATAATAACAGGATGGATAGACAGACAGACCTACAGACAGATACTTTGTCCAGGTTTTTTATAATAAAAAACTAATAAAAATCAGACCATTCTTTCTATATCTGTTAGGCTACATTGAAGTGCAACTTGGAGCACATGCACTTGGGGCCCAATAACAGCGCTAAGAGAAAGGCTAAATTGTTTCTGTCTTTAAGAAGCAGCGACGATTAATGAAGAATGCAGCACAGTAGAACAAGGTGTGCACACGCTCCATGATACAGGCGGCACAACAAATTGATTGCACCACCGGTGTTTTTACAGTATATGGAGCTTCTTTATCAGATCTGTCCATAGACATATGATATGCATTGCATCAGTTATGGAGTTTTTGCTACAACAATGAGGACAGCAATATTTTATGATCTTTTTTCACTTCACAATTGTTGTAAAACTTGCATTGTAGTTGTTACCTTTTATATTGAGTTCAATGTAGTAATATCCTAAAATATAGGAATTCAAAAGCATATCATGATAATACACCTAACTTAAATACAGCTGTCTGTGTAAATTATCCTGACATTTTGCATACTTTCCTCTTTCTATTATTATTTGTGACAACTTTTGTTAGCATCCAGTGTCTGTGCTCAAACTGCTGTGTTCTTTGATGTCTGCATACTGCTACCCAGCCCCTCCCACTGCTGTAATATCTAACCAGAAGCATGCTACTGCTCTCACTGAGCAGAGGACAGTGACTGTGCTGTGTTCAGTGAAGAGATCTCACACAGGAGTGCAGTTTGGTGTATTAAGTAAAGCTAAGATCCTGGAAAAAAATGCATATAAGTATGTATGTATAAATGTATAGGGATATTAGGTAATTTACCAATCTATTAATAGATCTTGATATGTAAAGTGAAGCCTCCTGTCTTTTCAAGCATTTTTGACCATAAAATGGCAGTAGACGAAGGTTCATGTGATCTCTATGGGTCAGATTTACTTACTCCATCCCCCGAGTTCACCGAAAGTGCATTATCCGACTCCAATGCACAGTGCCCTGATTCACTAAGATTGTGCACCTGATTATCGTGCATGTGTCGCTTCCCCGCTCACGTCCGACAGAGTTCACATCTATTTTGTGGATTCATGTTAGTGCATTGGGACACAATTTGAAAGTTAAATCCCTCACTCAGTCCGAATCAGTCGGATTGTACGATGGCACGCCCCCTGATTTGTGTTGCATGGAAGCCAGCACATCTGTGACAGAAAACAATCGCGTGCGACACAATCCCAGCGCAGACACCTGTTAAATACCTCTCCAAGCCATGCAAATCCTGAAAAAGGTGCAAAGTCCAACGAAAGTACAGCGCGCGACCCTTAGTAAATAAGACCCTATCTGTCCATGAACAATGGCCCTGCCGGGACCTTGATCTTATATTCATGAATACTATCATAATACAATTGCTTATGAACATAACTATTACATGATCCTCCATCTGCAGCCATTTTATGGTCAGGAATGTCTGATGCTAGACATTTCTAGATTTTTTATAGAAAACCAAGACTTACAAAGAAGAGTATAAAAGAGAAGTAAAAGACAAATTAAAATTATTAAGCTGAAACACTTTTAAGAGAAAAGCTTAATTAAAGGATGTGGAAACTTGAAAATTCATTAAGAAATTATATTTTACTTAATTCTAGAATGCAATAACTACAGAGAAAGTCCAGAGGGTGAAGGACCGATTTATGTCCGCTTATGATGTCACATCAGATGGACGTCTACAGATCCAAGAGGTAAACCTACAGGAGCACTGGAATACACATAAAAAATATCACTATTAAGCACTATAAATATGAAAAAAGTTAATTGACAGAGTACTGTGAAGAACAATACAATAGTTTAAGCGTTTCATATTAGTAATATTGGTAAGCAAGAGTTTACTTGTGTTTAAAACAAGGTTTAAGCCTGTCACATCGAAAATGTCGTCCAATCTGCCAGCATAATCTTATAGAATAGGAGAAGCCAGACAATAATTTTGGGGGGCAAAAAACTCTGCCAAACTTGTGATTCATTCATTCAAAGAGAACTGGCCAGCTCAGCTCTTCCACTAAGGCCCCTTTCACACTTGCGTTTTTCATACGCGTTTTCTGCGGGTGCTTTTGATGCGCAGAACTTGCATTGCACTCTGACCCATTGTAATCAATGGGTCTTTTCAGACTTGCATTTTTTTTCATGCACACATGCGCGTATTTTTTAACGCGCGTTTAAATATCAACATGCTCTACTTTTGCAAGTCACGCGCGTGAAAAACGCACCATACAAGTCTATGGAGATGCATCAAAAACGCATCACACTCTGAGACACCTGCAAGTGCAATGCGTTTTTCATGCAGCAATTGTCATAGAAAAGATAGAGCTCAGTCCTGAGTCCTTTCACGCACAGAAAATGCGTGTGGAAACTCATTGAAATTGCATTGAAATTGCATTGAAAATGCGCATGAAAAACTGAGACACTGAACAAACTCTGACTGAAAACTGATTGCACTCTGATGCAAAATGTGCGTTTTTCACTGACCAAACCCTGATCGCTCCCAGATCAAACTCTGACGTGATCTGCAACGCAAGTGTAAAGGGGCCTAAATGTAAAACCAGTACCTTTCAGTGCACAACTGTTCCAAAACAGAAGATTTCTCTTTTACCACTCCCATTTTACTCCCCATGCCAATCTCCCCATTCCATACGGAATCTTTAGCACTTACAGTACTTGCCAGCCCAAACATCTCATCTCCATTTTTGTGTTCTTGAAGCTCAACCAAGGTCACCGGTGTCAGTGACTGCGCAGCAGAAAAGAACATAAACTGGGGGGAAGGACAATACAGAGATAATGATTGCATGGGTTTGAGAATTGTATGTCAATTAAGAACTATGTGCTTGAGTAATGAATAAGCCGGACTTCAAAAATGATGATCGGACTCACATTAGGTATTTAGTTACCTGGTGTAGACTTTAGAAACGAAGCATTAACAAGCATGGTGAAAAACAATGTAGGCATAGTGGGATTGCAACATAAGAGCATTATTTAAAGAGGACCTGTCACCGAGACCTGTCACTAAAGTAACCAGCTCCGGAGGTCTCAGATAACGCTATCATTGTAACACTGCTGCATTTGTTTTCGCACTGCCTGTGCAGTCAGAGGGGACTCTTGTGACAGCTCATGGATCACTTGCAGACCATTGCCATATTTTTTAAAACATCATTGTAGGAAAAGGAGACCATAAATAAACTATTTTACTGCCAGATCATGCATCAGGGTGCAGAATGGATTCAGTCAGTGACGCTGCTGTGTAAGGTATGAATCAGACCGTGGATTTCCGTTAATAGAAAACAGATTACTAAATCAATAAAAACTATTGAAACAGAAAACAGATGACAATGACTGAGGTTTTATTGACCTTAATTATAAGTAATTTATTTTAGTAAATGCTGGATTATTCTATAACAGCTTTTCTATATCATGACTAATTTTTTTTGGACAGTGCTATTTTTGGAAGGTGCATAGTGTTATAATATTTCTTTGTGTCACAAAATATACAAGGGGTTGAGGATATTGGCGGAGGGTAAACTCCACCAATGGAGGAAGGGGATCACTAATGGTGACCAGAGCCAGGCAGCTGCTGCTAAGACAAATAAAATTATGGGATCCAGAGAGGAACAGATTCTCATAATAAGGACATAGTTTTGCCCTTATACAAATCCCTGGTCAGACCACACATTGGGGCAGATTTATCAAGCAGTCTGAAAGTCACAATATTTCCAATTGCCCATGGCAACCAATCACAGCTCCCCTTTAAAATATTCATGAGCACTGGTGAAATGAAAGCTGAGCTGTGATTGGTTGCCATGGGCAACTGGAAATATTCTGACTTTCAGACTGCTTGATAAATCTGCCCCATTGTGTACAGTTTATGGAAGCATTGTATAAAAAGGACATAGTAGAACTGGAATTGGGGCAGCAACAAAGATTATTTATTAAGATTCCTAAATTTAGGGTTATTCAGCTTAGAAAAAAAAAGACTAAAGAGAGACCTCATTACAATGTACAAATATCTAAATGGTTCTGCATATCTACCCTCAGTCAAACTGATGGAAGATGTAATTTAATATTTAATTCAAAATGTATAAATCTGTCATCAACAAGTGCCCCTTCCCCCAGTGGTCTCTTTTCAGACAGGAATTACGGTAATCATTCAAAGTAATTTAGAGGTAGAATTTAGACTTCTGTATAAAAATATATAAAATAGTATGAATAAAATGTGCCGTATGCAAATACTCAACAAAGGAACGGATTAAAAATTATATTTAATGTATAAAAATATTTTTATATAGCATACAAAATATACATCTGTTAAGAATTCTAATGATATTGTATCAATAAATTCAAGCAGCTTATTAAAAAAAATAATTGAATATAATTATTTCACTCAACAAATAATTGAGTATATTTATAACATTTATAACAACTGAAAAATGGAATAATGTGGATATATATATGCATGGTCAAATAATCATTACTGCTATAAATAATTTAATGTGCTTTCTTCATAATTACTATGTGTTATACTGTAACACATGTTCAACTCTTCCATTGACGCAATGACATATTCTAGAAAGGAAAAAACTTGTGGAGATGCCAAAAAGTGACTAATGCAGAACACCTTAAGCTGTGAATCTGACAAGAGATAGACAGTGCACATGCCCCCTATCCACCAGACCATTTCCAGGAGCTGTATTAAGCTGCATTTACTTAGTATCTGAAATACTAACAGGGATAAACCTGCCCAACTCTTGACATAAAATAAACATTAACTTCTGGTGCAGAGAAGCATCTTTATGTCCCAAGAGACCATATTCCTCTTCTTGAAGGACTTAAGGCTAAATTCTCTTTAAAACGACTTCATACTGCTCAGTCCCCAAATTCTACTTAGAAAAGTTAAAATGTATAGTAAATGTACAGTAAATGTGTCAGTAAATATTGTACATGATGTAGTTTCAATATGTACAACAATTCTTACAGTGAATTTGTACCTTCATGCTAACATAATTTTTTTGTTCTCCAGCTTGCCAATATGATTTTGCCAGAAGATGAAAACTTTCTGTTACTTTTCCGTAGAGAAACCCCTTTGGATAATAGTGTGGAGTTTATGCGAGTAAGTATGAATATAGGGGATATAACTGCCCCATTAAAGCTTTATGGAGAAGGGTCATGGTTTGGTCTAACACAGGTTAAATTAATAGCTTGTCAGTTATAAGGAAAATAGAGGTACATTTTACTAGGAAAAGCACATTTCTTATACAAAATAAAATGGTTGGAAAATATTGCAAACAGCACATACATTTAAAAATATAGACATTTCCAATATTTATGTGAGCATTGACAAGAGTCTAATCTACTGTAATGGATTGAAATCTAATGTATAGAGACTGGGCCCCATAGCAGACTTCTGTATACCCCTCCTCTTCCCTTTAAAAATATATCCATATTTGTACACCTCCATGTTTATACAATCACACACATTAATACATTTAGATATACATACATTTATATACTTATATACACACACACATGCACATACATACATAGATGTATACACTCACAGGCAACCATTAATGTACTCAACCATACTTTTATACACTCATACATACAGTATATACACACACAACCAGTATGTGTGCATCCATACATTTATTAACTTATACTGTATATACACATCAAATACAAACACATACTGTATTGTATATAAACATTTTATAAACATATATAGTGTATATATACACAGCATATACATAGAGATTCAGTATAAACACACCATATATACACATATATACAGTATGAACTTACCATATAGAATGTATATACATACATTTAGCATATGCACACATACATACAGTATGTGGAAATCATACACACATATGCATACAGTATATACATGAACAGAAAGCATACATACACATATACGGAATATATGCAGCATATACACACACACACAGCAAACATATACACTATAAATACACTTACACACTTACATCAGATCAGCAGTGTACTGTGGAAGATGTCACAATACAATGTGCAGCATAATATGTATATAACAGTGTACATGCTATATTCCTGTCTCCGTGTGACAGGTCGGCATCCTGGGGCCCCTGACACTCCGGGGCCCAAAGCAGCTGCAATGGCTGCTACCCCTATCATTATGCCCCTGGTATCTATGTTTTACAAATTACTGAGTTACAAAACAGTTTTTATTTTCAGATTTGGCGGAAATATGATGAAGATAGCAGTGGATTTATTTCTGCTGTGGAACTCAGGGTAAATATTTTTTGCCTTTTATTTTCTATCTTTTATTTTCTGGTAGCACTATATACTTTCAACTATGATTAGGGTTTTACAAATTACCTCATTTTTAGTCCCTTCCCATTTTTGCCCTTTTTTCCTTTCTGTGTTTTCCATTTTTCACTTCTCACCTTCAGAAATCCATAACTTTATTTTTCTATGTACATGAGACACGTTAGGGCTTGTTTTCCATCTATCAAATTGTGCTAGTGATATCCTAGTGATGATATCCAAATGCAGTGAAATGGGCAAAAAATCACCTGTGGTCTCTTTGTTTACACCTTTTTTGTTTTTAAATCAAGTCACTTTTATTTAAATTTTTGCATTTTACAAACATATAAACATTGGGGGTCATTTACTAAGGGCGCGAATCGTGTTTTTACGGCGGGTTACCCGAATTTTTCCGGTTTGGCCAATTTTCCCTGAATTGCCCCGGGTTTTTGATTCACGAGATCGGATTGTGGCGCATCGGTGCCGGCGAGCCCGCAACGGAAATCGGGGACGTGGCCGAACGAAAACCCGACGGATTCAGAGAAACCGCCGCATTTAAAAAAAAAAATTGTCACTGGACACGCACTTACCTGCTCCCGGCCTGGCTTGGTGAAGTTCACTGCATTCTGATGAACTGCAGCGCAGCAGTGACACCTAGTGGACGTCGGAGGAACTGCCTTAGTGAATCGCCAGAAGACCCGAATCCTCCACACAGAACGCGCCGCTGGATCGCAACAGGACCGGGTAAGTAAATCTGCCCCATTGTATTTACACGGCTGGCCAGGGAGTGGGGGAGAGGATCGCTGTAGCCGGTGTATGATACATACCACCCTAGGGGGCACATTTCCTTATATTCCCACTGGAGTTCACTGAAAGTACATTGTTCGACGATAATGCACTCTGCCGTGATTCACTGAGATTGTGCATCCAATATCCTGAATGTGTCGCTTCCCCGCTCAGGTCCGACAAGTTAAATCCCACTCTCAGTCCCATTCAGTCGGATAGCCCCCTAAATAGTGTCGCATGGAAGCTAGCCCAGCTGCACAAAAAAAGGATCACGCAGACACTGTCCAAGTCATGTAATCCCTGAAATAGGCGCACAGTCCGACGAAAGTGAGCGCTACCCTTGTGTTTATGCCTCCCATTGGTTGGGTTGTCATTTTTTAAGTTTTAATGCGTTTTTATGATATGCTATAAAATATTTTCTATACGAGAGTTAGGAAATTTCAGATTTTTTTCAACAGCCAAATTAGACAATCAATTTTATCTCTTTTCTCCTCTGGTTCCTAGAGTTCTTACTTAAAATACACTTGTGGATGATGTAACCCATCAAATATCTCTACCATTTATTTCTATTCCTCATCTCTTTATGGTGCCCTAGGCAGCCACCTATTCTGGCTCTACCTTGTAGCACTATTTACAGCCTGCCACACAACATCTTCATGGGTTCCACTATATTGTTCAAACCAACAGATTTGATGGTGATGTTTTACATATACGGTAGAGGTGAGGTCTGGTGGAACTATAATGGATTCTGCAGTTCAGCAATTTAACATATTTGTAACTCAACTGCATTGAATCTTATGTAATGTTAGATTCAGCTTGCAGGCTTTGGGGTGCCCATTGTTGAATTTAATTAGAAAGTGGAACCCATTCCATTTTTAGGTAGGATGTTTCTACATAACACCTCTAAAATGTATTTCTACTTAAAGTGAAGTAGTCAGAAGATGCATGCAGCCTAAACAATGGTCACCTAAAAGCTACCGGTATGCTAAAAGGTCCATTTCTCAAAAATCATGGTTTGAAACGTCTTCAAGGAACACGTTATCTGGTCAGATTGAACTTGCTTCTATACACCTGATAAAGCATCATTGAAAGGTATTTTCCTAAGGTATACCTGGGGTTTGAGCAATAGAACTACCCTGACAAGCTCCCTTTAACAAGTGACATGGACCAAGGGAGTCAAAAAGTGTGGAGGACGGCCCCCTTTCAGATGCATAAGCCAAGTGAAAAGGAAATCTCTCTTGAGTGAATAGTTATGGGTACATATATGGGGCTGATGAGTAGACATTGGTGGCTGTGCCCATTTGCTTTGTACATTAAGACCATGGAAACATCCATAACACTAGTAAAGAGCAAAGGTCGTAAAATCACAGTGACAGGTTGTCATGACTGTGCATGCAGTAGGGGACAACTGCCGCTATCGTGATCCTGAGAATAAAGGCTGTCAGGATTGAACATAGCCATCTTCAATGTGACAGCCACACCTCACAATTACATTAATAAAAATACAGCTATTATTTCTTAAAGAATACCTTAATTCCCGTCACTTACCAGACCTACATTTTTTATTTTTTCATTTTATTGAAGCTCAAGGGAATAACATCTGCTTAGTACAAATCATACAATACAATAAAATAAATGAGTGTCTTCAGTCTAGACAACAATATTTGGTCTCTACAACTCAATCCTCTTGATAATTCCAGCAAGATAAATATCTTATTCATAAATTTTTTTTGCTGTAATGTTGGTCATATAAATGATTAGTTGTGTATTGAGTGTTTAATGATTACAACGGAAAAAGTCGCATCTGTTTGGACAGTAAACACATTGCCCAGAGGAAACATTACCGTCCACTTAGTGTATGTTTTGCACAAAGCCATTAGTAAATGAGAATAAATGATATTTTACAGTGCCACACACAAGCTTTAGAATAATGCCAGCTGTGACTGGTATCCATTTGTTCAGCCTTCTCTCTTATCATACATCATTTCAGTTAGTGAGTACATTTGCCAAACTGTGAATAATACATTAAACTATATCCGCTTGGTCCTGACATGTATTTTTTATTGTCAGATGCTTAAAATTAAATGATCTTACTGCCAGAGAGTATACAGCATCATGATACAACCCTGACACCAAGTGAATTACTCTCTGAATCCAATACCTATTATCGTTTATCAACAATAGCAATGTCAAGAATGAAATGCAGATTATTTTCAGCACATATATTATATTAATAAAATATATATAAATGTAGCACTGAATAGCATGACTTAACCCATTAACTGAACATGATAACTCAATTTGTAGTGTAAGTGAATAGAGGGAACTGCCCATTTTCTTTGTTAAGTCAGGATCAGGGGTAATGGACCCACTGGACCACTGCGGACGATGACATAAGCTGACACCTGGGACCAGAATGTAAGTGGCACCCGGTTTTCACCAGAGCCCACCGCAAAGCGATTTGCACTTGATGCGGCGTGGTACCACCAGGTCGTTCCACAGGTGCAACTTTGTCCGGGGTGGCAGCCAAGGCAGGAGGTCAGGGCGGGCAGCATGGGAGTATAAGCCAAGAGTTTAAGCACAATTTTTTTTAAAAAAGCATCACTCGGCTTACAATCAGGTATATAAAAAAAATTAAGTTAGTACTCACTTTTTGGCGCTGAACCAGTTGTCCTCTTCAGGTTCCTGGTGCTGCTGCACGTCTATGCGATCTTCCAACAGAGACTAAGACGTGACAGTGTCACCGCCTGCTGATGTCATAGTTTGTGTGACAGCAGATCGCAAAGACGTGCATCTGCAGTCCCGGTCAGGAACCCTTGAAGACTTGCTGCGGGGAGAAGAGGATGTTACTGTTTGCTGGATGTTACTGTTTGCTGGATGTTACTGGATGTTTGCTGGATGTTTCGGTAACTGGGGCACTCTGCTGGACATTTTATTAATGGGGGCACTCTGCTGGAAATTACATTAATGCGGGCTCTCTGCTTACATTATTTGGAGGGGCTGTTGTGGACATTTCATTTATGAGGGAAGACTACTGGACATTTTATTGATGAGGGGAGACTACTGCATTTCCCACCCTAGACTTATACTCGAGCCAATACGTTTTCCCAGTTTTTCGTGGTAAAATTAGGTGCCCCGGCTTATACTTGAGTATATACAGTAAATAAGTTACTCTGCTTAATCCAACATTCGTAGAGCAAAGAAAAGGCGGCACTCACCGGTCAAGGAATCAGGGCAGGGGTGATGCATCACCCCTGCCCTGATTCCTTCCTGAATAAAGTTTTCCTGCTTGTGACCGGTGAGTGCCGCCTTTTCTTTGCTCTACAAATGTTGGAATAGTGTCTTCTGAGAAGCTTGGATGAGCACCCTGGAGCAGTAGCTCTTTAATTGCCGGTCCCAACGTGTGGCTGTGACTGTCGGACGTGGACTCTTGTTTTGTGCCTGTGTTCAGGTGGTGCCAGTCACTCTACTACTCTCTCTTACTCTGCTTAATGATGTTAACCAGTGCTGAATCTGTTATTTGACAACTTTTCTGTATCACTAGCTTTATAAACCCTGGCCATAAGGGGCAGCTGGTCAACATTTCCTTCCTGTGCCAAAGTGCAAAACACGGAAACCAAAGACAAGAAAAAATAGCACAAAAGAATAGTGACTAGACTCACGTCACAACAAATAGGGCAAACGCATTACAGAATCCCAAGGCAGAAGGCCAGCGTGCATACAGACCTGCTTTTACCAGCTGCTGTATCTTTTCTTATGGCAGATAGTTAGTGTAGTGAATGAAAGCCTGTGGATGTATAATAATATCAGTTGTGTTATCTCATTCTAATTCTATAGAGGGACCAGAATTCATAATGCAATGACAAGAACGAGTTAATCTGAACCTAGCCACTGAACATTGAAGTAAAAAATTCTGTACATGAATATTTCATATCTACTAGCCTAATCAATCCTTTTTTCAATTGCTTCATTCCACTTCATTAATTGATTTTGCTGGTATCATTATAATTCTGTTGAGGATGATAAATGTCCTGAAGATCACAAACCTTTCCTTGCTTTTTTTACAGTTTGTTTTCGCTGGTGATATAAAAATTAAATCCTGTTTTCATGTTTGTTAAAACAGAATTTCCTGCAAGATCTCTTCTCTCAACATAAAAAACATATGACTGGTGATAAACTGGATGAATACACTGATACAATGGTAAGTGGTGCTCCAAGGACTGACAATATACTTTGCTTTAAATGTATTGTTGCTAATGCCAAAAAGTATTGCCCGAATCCCTAAATATTTCCTTTCCATGGCTGCAATGTTAAAAATAAATCAATGTGTATATTTATATGAAACTCACCTGATGTGAGTCAAATGACAGTTAAGGGGGTTGATATATGAAGTGATCACTGCACTGCCCTGCCTCCCTAGTCCTGATTGAAAAGGTCTCACTGCTTGGACATTCTGCTTGTGGAACATTAAGAGAAGGTTCTGTTACAACATTGGCCACTTCATATCCTATGGTCCTGTTACATTTCAAACATCTACCCCATGTATGTATCTGATCACATGAAATCACAGCAAGAAGGCATAAGGAGCAGTAGAAGTCCATGAAGGCATGCATGTTTCGTGTGATCATATACATACATAGTAGACATTTCAAATGTAACTCAGTAAAAGACCATAGATGACATTACCCTGGTCACACTACATTTCGAAGAGAGACATGGGACATAGGGAGGAGTTGATGGGAGTGGACGGGCAAGCAGGACAAGCCCTTTCTAATGCCAGGTAATACATGATAAAGTCGATTTATGGGTATGTAAGGGGAAAAAAATAGCTAAAAGAAGGATGTCATGTACTATACATTGCCAAGGAAAAAGAAAGCATAGAATCTATTCTCACTATTGAAAAACTACTCATGCATGCTCAATATCTACCTTTATAAATGGACAAAGTACCAAGAAGCACCCTATGTGGAAGGATTGTAAAGCAGTCTGTATAGAAAATGAGAGGCAACATAATTGGTGAGCAAACTATGTGGAGCAAGGTTGTGCCATTGAGAAAGAGTCAGTGAGAGATGACAGTATAGGAAAATTGTGCGAATGGGGGAAAATCTGTGAAAGACAAGTGACTGTGGAAATGGTCTGTAAAAGATGGGGGATATGGTGAGAAGTCTGAACGAAAGAGGAACATAGGAATTGAGGAGGCCAACGAAAGATGTCTGTAAGAGAAGGGGGCATTAGAGTTATTTGTAAAATAATAATTTGGTAAAAGAGATGACAATGTGATGCAAATGGGAGGCATTGGGGCAATACTGGTAGGTTTAGATTGTGAGCCCCATGGGGACAAGGACCAATTTGGCAAGTTTTGTGCAGCACTGCGTAATCTGTAGGCGCTATATAAATAAAGAATAATTATTATTATCTATGGGAAGGGTTAGCGAAGACATGAAATGATGTTTCTACGTGGTCTGTGAGAAATAAGGAGGCAGTGAGAGACAACGTCCATGTCAAAAAGAGAATCTGTTACAAAGATGGTTGCTGTAATAGAGTGGAATTTGTGACACAGCTGCTCGGCATGGCCACAGTGTTTACACCGTGATCCACCGCACTGTCTGGCCATGCACAATAGACCTCAATGGGAACATGAATACGGGCACCATGACTTTGCACAATAGACCTCAATCAGGGCCGTTTAAGGTTCGCTCCAGCTGTTCACCAAAAAGGGGTTTCTAACATAGGATGTCCCCTAAATACTGGACTGCAGACAAATGCTATTTTTGTAGCCTTCCATCTTAGCAAGAAGATGAATTTGTACTTTGGAGATAAGGTGAACTAATATCCTCTCAACATTGCACAGAGATTGCTTTCCTTTTTTTTAAATAAATAGCAGTGTGTTAAGCCCATTTTGATTCCTTTCATATTTATTACAATCTAATATGCAAGACCATCTGCTAAAAGCATCTCATAATAGCTATTTCTTTTCTGCAGGTCATCCACCTCCACACTCATTTGTAGAGATATATATTTTATAGATATTGGTACGAAAAAGCCAATATTGAATTACCTTGAAATATTTCACTTTCTTCATAAATAGATATTGTACATTATGTTTTAACTGTTCTTATTAACTCAAGTTGCAATGACTAACCATGTTTACCTGGTTTTAGATGAAACTTTTTGACAAAAATAAAGATGGCCGTCTTGACCTCAATGACTTGGCAAAGTAAGTGTCTTATACTTACGTTCTGAATGTGTCTGGAGTATACTGCACTAGAAACAAAATATACATATTTAATAAATAAAAATCTATTGTACATATATATAAATATTTATATAACAAATCTTAGCATAAACCAAAACCCCATCCAGAAAAAGGGAAAAAATGGAGATGTATCCAGTACTGTGTTTACATAGTAACAAATGCATATAGCAAATTTTTTAAATAGTTGCAAAAAAGTCCCATATTTTTAACAAATCTAACGCTGACACTGACCAGACGCAGAAATGGCCTTGGAACTGATTGTGATTTTTGGAGACTATTTGCGACTTTTGATTTAAAAAGTTGCAAATTCACTAAAGATCAAACACCACATGTATCAAAAGGAAAAAACGTTAAGATACACCTGACCAGCAGAAAAGTCCTGAAAAACAGACGGACAAAGCCAGACTTATGTTACATGTGCCCCATGTACTAAAAACCTGACACATTTTTCCTCTACTGACACATGTTTCCTTTCTTCACTTTTACATAATTATGTATTTGGTTAATCATTCTATCTGTTTAGGCTCAGTCACCATACCTAAAAAAGTGAATACCCTAGTGGCCCCCTGCCCCTGCATGATGTATCCTGCCTGGTACATGGCAGAGAATACTCACTGTGCTTCATACAGATTATGAAACCAATGTACCATGTTATAGTGGTTTTTATTATTTTCTAGCTTTGTATTATGTACTACACAAATATACATGATCAATTTCTGCAATGGTGAAAAATTTATTTGCAATAATTATATTTTTATTTCTAGGATACTGGCACTACAAGAAAATTTTCTCCTTCAGTTTAAAATGGATGTAAGTATCATTAAAGTTAAAAACAACTCAATGGTGGTAACTGTCTGTTACACACTGTCCATAGCAACTCTACACCAGGTCAAACCAGAGCCTCCTGATAAATCTGTCCAGTGTTTACCAGACAGATTTATCACCTGACTGCTGTAGTGCATTACAATAAAGGTTTCTGTCTTTTATTGCAGAGATTTTTAGGTTGACTTGCACGCATAAAAGCTCAATGTCGTAGTCATTGTTTACTTAGAGTGTTAAATGAGCTGATCATTGTAGTTGTAAAGCAAGTATTAAAACCTTTTACCATCCAACACCCTTCATCAAGTTTACACTAAATGGAAATGTTGTTTGCTTTAAAAAATTGCCAATATGTTATCTGTAATCATTTTTCAATACATAACAAGTGTGTTTCATAGAAACAGCAATTTCAGAAATCATAACACTATATGAATATATATTGTAAGGGAATAGGTAATTTTGGTTACAGAAATACCAAATTTATATAGTTTATAAATTTTAGATTTTACTACTTTAGTAGTTCACAATTGTCCCAACTGCCACTTTGTGCATAAATTTGGGACTCTTTTGCACCATTTTCAAAACTACTCCACTGTTCATTTTAACCCTTTAATGACTGCCTTATCGGCTTTTTAAGGCGATCATTGACATCAAACATCCAAAGGAAATCCAGCACAGTCACGGAAAATGCATTAAAATCCAGTAGCTTTTATTTCTTCATGAAGAAATGAAGAAATAAAAGCTACTGGATTCGTAAAAACTCCAATCCCAGTTGTTCAACCCCTTACACACCGCTGTCAAGCATGACCATGGCGTGTAAGCGTGTCCCCTGTGGATTGGACCCCCCCAGTGTGCTTACCGGGGGATCTGATCCATCCTGTGGCAGCCCAAGGGTCCGGTGAGTGCCCAGAGGCTGCCGGCTCCTCTTCACGCCAGGTCCCGCCTCCAGACAGGACCCGGCTGTAAGCAACTGAGATTTCACAGCATGCTCAGTTACATACATTGTACACTGCAATACATGTCAATAATCTGGCGGACTCTGCACATTAGTGAGGCAAACTACCCATAGTGCAATTTGCACAATGTTTGATAAATCTGGCCCATTGTAGCTCAGGAGGGAAACCACTAGTCTTTTGCTGCAGTACCTTTATCACTGTGATGATAAATTCTGGTGCAGCATAAGACTGTTTTTTCCTAATTTAGGCTTAGTTTTAGTTAGTCTAAACTGGCGCACAGATTATTTTTCGTTAGCCACACCAATTTCCCAAAGGCCATGCGCCCTTAGCCTGTAAGTGCCAAAAAAATGGTCTGAAAGCCTTCATTAATGTGCTGCAAGGCATTTTAGATAGTTTTTTGGTGCTAGTCTGCCAGAATTCGGGCAAATGCAGTAATAAATTCCCCCCAATAAGTCATTAACTTATTAAATATTCTCTTTAATAACTATATTTATTCTTAGGCTAGTAGTCAAGATGAAAGGAAAAGAGACTTTGAAACAATATTTGCCCATTATGATGTAGTAAGTATGTTTTTTAATTTTTTTATCTCCCCATTTAAAATGGACTGCATAGTAATAACTTAATGTGCTGAAAAACCCAAACTCGCCTTATACTGGATTAAAAAAAAAAGAAAGTCAATACTCACCTTTCCGATGCCCTCTGTAGGTCTCCGCGATCCATCCGGCAGCGACAGATTCTTGTGACACTCCAGCGCACAAGCTCTGACTCCAGCCACCGCTAATATCACAGTGTGTGCCGGCAGCTGGCACACAAAATATTACGGCATCAGCTGCCAGCATCAGAGCCCGTGATGCCATAATATTTTGTGTGCAGGCTGCCAGGGGGCGTCAAAAAAAGAATATTAAAAACTTTCTTTTTTTATGAACTGGGCAAATTGGGGCTGGTGAAAGACTGTCTGGTTATATAATGGGGCAGGGAGATGGCTATATAATGGGGCAGGAGACTGGCTATATACTTGGGAAGGGGGCTTACTATATACAGGGGGAGAGGGCTGGCTATATACTGCGGCAGAGGGCTGGCTATATAAAGGGGCTGGCTATATACTGGGAAAATGCTGGCTGACTATGTACTGGGGGCAAGGGGCTGAATAGCTATATATTGGGTGTAGGCTGTGACCAATGCATTTCCCATCCTAGGTTTATACTTGAATCAATAGGTTTTCCCATTTTTTTGTGATAAAAGTAGGAGCCTCGGCTTATAATTGCTTTGGCTTATACTTGTATAATACACCACTAGCAGTTGGTTGACAAGTCGAGATCATGTTTCTTTATGGCCCAGTTTGGTGGCCATTCAGAAAATCAACTGATGATGTAAACTGGTTGTATGAAGTCACAAAAGTGGAAAATACCCCACCTTCAATGTACAGCGGGTACAGAAAGTATTCAGACCCCTTTACATTTTTCACTCTTTGCTTCAATATAGCTAATTGGCAAGACATAAAAAGTTTTTTTTTTGCTCACTAATATACACTCGGCACCCCATCATGACAGAAAAAAACACATGTGTACATATTTTTGTTAATTTATTAAAAAACTGAAATATCACATAGTCGTAAGTATTCAGACCCTTTGCTGTGACAATCATGTTTAACACACATGCTATCCATTTCCTTCTGATCCTCCTTGAAAAGCTTCTACTCCTTCATTGGAGTCCCTCTGTGACTAGGAAAGGCACACACCTGTCTATATAAGACTTCACAGCTCACAGTTCATGTCAGAGCATATGAGAACAATGAGCTCTAAGGAACTGCCCAAGGAGCTCAGAGACAAAATTGTTGCAAGGTACAAATCTGGCCAAGATTACAAAAAATATATTTCTGCAGCACTCATTGTTTCTAAGGGCACAGTGGCTTCATAATCCTTAAATGGAAGAACTCTTCCTTGACATGGTCGCACAGCAAAACTAAGCAATCATGGGAGAAGAGCCCTGGCAAGAGAGGTAAAGAAGAACCACAAGATCACTTTGACTGAGCTCCAGAGAAGCAGTAGGAAGATTTGAGAAAGTTCCACAAAGTCAACTATCACTGCAGCCCCCCACCAGTCGGGGCTTTATGGCAGAGTGTCCTGATGGAAGCCTTATCCTAGTGCAAAACATATGAAAGCCTGCAAATAGTTTGCAATAAACCACATGAAGGACTCCCAGAGTATGAGAAATAAGATACTCTGGTCTAATGAGATGAAGATTGAACTTTTTGGTATTAATTCCAAGATGTATGTGTGGAAAAAACCAGGAACTGCTCATCACATTGATGTGACAGCAGCATGCTATGGGGGTGTTATTCAGCTGCAGGGACAGGCGACTGGTTGCAATTGAAGGAAAGATGAATGCGGCCAAGTACAAAGATATCTGGGATGAAAACCTCTTCGATGCTCTGCACCTCAGACTGGGCTGAAGGTTCCCCTTACAACAAGACAATGGTCCTAAGTACACAGCTAAAATAATGCAGTGGTTTCAGAACAACTTTGTGAAAAACTTGTTACATCATTCCCAAGAAGACCCATGAGTGTACTAGCTTAAAAGTGGCTTCTACTCAATACTTAGCAAAAGGTGTGAATAACTATAAGCATGTGATATTTCAGTTTTTCTTGTTTAATAAATTAGCAAAAATATCTACACTTCTGTTTTCTTTTCTGTCAAAATGGGGTGCACAGTGAGCAAAAAAATAAAACCTTTACCAATTACTACAACTTTTACCAATTGGCTACATTAAAACAAAGAATTAAATATTTAAAGGGGTCTGAATATTTAATACACCCTCTGTAATTGATGATCCTGCATAACTAAAGGTCTCCCCAGAAGTCTGGTGAATGATTTCACTGCTACGGGGGCCATTGCTCTGTGTCTATGACACCCGGCATAGTGCAGTAAGCAAACACACTGCCTCACCACACCATGACCGAGGCAGCTGCACTGAAAAATATAGGACACATTTTAGTACAGTACTATTTTGCTGTATTAAGCTGCTGGTCGCTTGACTTTTGATGGAGATGGGAGGGGTGAAAAGTGCTCACCCCTCCTCTCTCCTGCACCCGCCTTCACCGGGTGAGCATAAGTTCATGTGACGAGCCTTACATGGGGGAGATTGACTTCATTGATAAACTCTAAAGTCATAAAAATCAGCCACATGCTCAAGTTAAAATGATCTGAAATTCATATTTGTGTTGTTTTTCCTTTAGAGCAAAACAGGAGCCCTGGAAGGTCCTGAAGTAGATGGATTTGTAAAAGACATGATGGAATTAGTAAAGGTATTTGTTATCAGAAAAAAGTAAATTTAGGTTGCATGCCACATTTAAATAATATAGGTTATGTTAGGACAAATTAGGTTTCTCTCAGTATAGACTTTGACGACATATTCTGCTAGGGCAGTGGGGATAAGAACATGCAATACAACAAAATCTCTTGTCAAGTTAAAGTAAATCTACCTTGAGGAATCTACCATTAGTAGTACATCTGATGGTAGAGTCCTTCAGCCTGCTTCTGCCCTAGTCTGCCATTAAATAATTCTGGAACCTATCCTAACTTGTTAAAAACTTTACCTTAGTGATATGTAAATTACCGGACAAGACTACATGGTCATACAGTAATCCTGCTGGGCACCGGGCGCTAAGGCTACTCCACCCCAGTACCTTCTATCCTTGTGCCTGCTCCACATCTATATGTGCATGCCAGCAGAGGAGTTAGAGCTACTGCACATGCGCAGTAACTCCATAGAAGCCAGCCACTCATCTGACTGAAGGATGTAGAGGAGCGTGCTAAGGAGGCGGCATTGCTAAGGCTAGTGAGACATGGACAAGTCTTATCCCCTGACGACAGCCAAGCTACTCACTGCCCCAGTAGTTTCTGCAGATTATTTTCATATCGCTAAAATAATGTTTATAACAAGTTGGGTAAGGTTCTGGGATTATTAACGTAGCCATGCGGGCATATTTTCATCTAAATGCAGCCTAGGAACTTTGAATTTATTTACATGAATAGAAGTAAAGAAACATTCCAATTTTAACAGTATTACATGAATTTAATGAACATACTGTATCTTTTTTACTAACAGCCAAGTATCAGCGGTGTGGATCTGGATAAGTTCCGCAAAATTCTACTAAACCATTGTGATGTCAACAGGGATGGCAAAATCCAGAAGTCTGAACTGGCTCTATGTCTTGGTCTGAAAGTATGCCCATGAATCTTACCGAATCTGCCTCTTTGTGCCTCTTTTTTTCCAGAACATGCAGGTTCTAACATGTTCTGCTTAAGAACTTTGTCATACTGATCATTGTGGAATTTCAGAGTATCTGCAATTAAAATGCATGGGCAGTGCAGACACAAATGAGAGCATAAGGCTTTTTATGAATACAAGTATGTTTCCACTGAAATTCTTTTACTTTTATTATACACTGAAATTTGTTTTTCAGGCTCAGGTTGCACATACATTTCTGACATAAAAATACTGGCACTGGACAGTTGAGAAACTTTTAAGTCAGATTTAAAGAAACAACAACATGTTGCAAAAGTAAAAAAAACACCCTTTGTACAGCTTGGATTTATGGTTGCATGTGGTATTTCTTTGGACGTCACATTTCACTGTTGGAAGGATCGCTTAATTCAGTGTGTAATGTTGCAGTGTAGCCTCAGCCTAATACCAATCTGATGGAATACAATATGTAATTTAGTCACGTCGATGAAATTTCATAACATTTGTGGAACGTATGATATTTGGATTACAATTTGGAAAATGCATGTATTTGTTGTCATTTAGTGCTGTATTAAGTAATAAAGTTGTATGTTTTTTCAAAACACAACAATCTGTTTCACATGTTTCTTTTCATGATCCGCATTTTCTAGAAATGTTAGTCTACAACAATTACTTTGGTTTTACTTTTATTAAAAATGTTTCTATTTTGTCATAGTTATACAGTACATGATATTATATTATTATATAAGTAAATATTATTATATGATATAAAATTGTTTAAGCAAAATGTTTATAATAAGATTCACCAAGAATTTCCAAATTATATATTATTCTTTTACAAAGGAGGCAACAAACTTACAATGTTCCGACACTCTCCACTCTCACATTTTTGTGCACACCACCTTCCTAATATTTCCAGTTAGAGCAGAACATCTAAAAAATTTCTGAAGGTGACCAACAATCAGTAAAAAGCAGTTCTACTTCAGAAACTAACTGTGCAAGTTACAACAGTAAACTTTGCAATATGATTTATTGAGGGAGAAGACTTCTTTTTATTCACTGATTGGATTTCTATTGAATGGTTTCCATTTTTAACAACAAGTAAAAACATAGCAATACAGATATATAAAACAACAAGTAAAACATAGCAGTACAGAAAAAAAAAAAAAAATATATATATATATATATATATATATATATATATATATATACACACCGTATTTTACAGACTATAAGACTCCTCGTACTATAGGACGCACCCCAGATTTAGGCTTCCAAAAAAAGGAAAAATATATTTTACACCAATTAAAATATCCCTGTTGGTCGCACTAAAGCGATGCACACACAGCTCTGCATCATCCATACAGATGCACACTCAGCTGTGCTTCATCCATACAGAAGCACACACAGCTCTGCATCATCCATACAGATGCACACAGACACACATTTCCCCCTTCCGCCTTCTTCTTACCCTGTCCCAGCGCAGCATGTCCCCATTCTTGTGGTGATGTAAGAAGCATGTGATCAGTCACATGATACTGACATTACAGGACCTGCGGGAGAGGAGAAAGCTGTATGCAGCCTGTCCTCTCTGGGAGATCGGGTGCAGCTCTATATCAGGGCATCACCTGATCTCCCTTACAGTGGTCAGGAGGGTCCAGCAGTGCTGGAACCTCCTGACCTCAGTCTATAAGACGCAGGCACTTTAAAGGGGTTTTCCCACAAAGGCAAGTTAGGCCCTATCCACGGGAGTGCTGAGACCTCCGCAGATTGCGAGAATGAGGGGTTCTCGTTCCAAAATAGAGCATTGTCAGACAGATATATGAGCTACCAACAGTACAAGTTATCTCTCGACACTGCCTCTCAGCATAATATACAATACATCTTTATTTTGGGGTGGGGAAGGGGTAGGGGAATAATGGCATACAACCCGGTGACCTAGCTGCTATTATGTACTTCTAAGTAATAATTAGTACAATAACCCAAAGGGGAGTTTTCAAAAGTTACCACATTTCTGCGCAAAGTTACCACATTGTACATTTCTAGTGACCCAGAAGCTCTTCTAAGCTTCAAGGTGTTGATCATGGGGGACGATATCTAATGGGGTGCATTTCCAACCACCTCTCTCAGGTTTTCTTATATGTAGGATACCTGTGGTTCTTGAAGGCCCACATTTGTTCAAATTGACATATTTGATGAAGAGAAGTCATTACCTCATCAAACTTGGGGACATCTATTGAATTCCAGTATCTGGTCACAATAAGTTAAGTGGATATAAAAACGAAGTAGGCTGACTTTAGAAGGTATTTCCTCCATATCGAAAAACAGAAAGGCCTGGGAGAGGGAGGGGCCAGTGTGTAATGCCCGCAAAGGTACCTAAAGATTGAAGGCTTGCTTTAAAATGTGTGTTATTTTGGGACATGACCATAGGATATGGGCTAATGTGCCCCTACCGCCACATCGTCTCCAGCAAAGATGTGATTACCCAGGAAGTACTGACCACTCTACGAGAGCGATTATGAGCTTTTGCTTTCCCCAAATAAACTTCATATGCATTGATTAGGCCGCCTGGAAAAAGGAGAGAGGTATGTTGAGTGGTAAGGAATGAAATAAAAAGAGGAATTTTGGAAGAGTTATCATTTGGGAAGTAGCTACCTGGCCCACCCAGGAAATTTCAGTCTTAGTGTAAGCTTGCAGTTCCATCTCTATCTTTTTAAAAAAGTCTGAGAAATATGCTTTAAATACTTGGGAAACGTGTGGGGTTATATTAACATCTACGTATTTAACATTGTTGGTTCTCCCATCTAAAGGAAACTTAGCTTTAAGAGCTGGGAGGGAGGAGGAAGGGAAGTTGATGGGAAGGACCAAAATGGGAAATTGCTGGCAGCATGGAGTTTAGGGACACCGCAGGGTTAGGAATATGTCTTCTGCATATAGAGAAATTAGGTGTTTCCTGCTTCCTATGTTTGTACCAGATATCTGGTCCTCACTTTGGAGGAGTTGGGCTAAGGGCTTGGTGGACAGAATAAAAACAAATGGGGAGAGGGGACAACCTTGCCTTGTGCCGTTAGAAAGGGTGAATTTATCAGACAGGGTCTTATTTGCTAACACTTTTGTGGAGAGGGATGAGTATAAGGCTCTAATAGCCTGCAAAATCATTCCAGAGAAACCCATTTTCTCCAATACTGACAAGGCGACTACCAGTTAATGCAGTCGCACACCTTCTCGGTGTCCAGTGTCACTACCACCGCCTCCTCACCTGATCAGTTCAAGTGGTCTATGATGTTTATCAGTCTCCGGATATTGTCAGATATTTGTCTGGATTGAGAAAATACTGACTGATCTGCGGATAGTAATGTAGGTATTACTGAGGCTAGTCATATGGCAAATAACTTGGCATATGTCTTTAGGTCAGTGTTGAGAAGGGATATGTGCCTACAATATTGGCTTATGGTACGGACTTCTATGGTTTTGGAATGGTAACGATAGTAGCAGGTAGCGTATCTTTGGCAAAAGATCCTTTAACCCCTTCCCTACTAGTACGGCGAGCGCCGGGTCCAGGTGCATGGAGAGGGCTCGCGGGCCGAGCCCTCTCCATAGCCGGTAAGTTTTTGCTGCATATTTCACTGCGATTGCCGCCGGCAATGCTGCCGGAGGCTTCAGAAAGATGTCGCCGCCATCTTGCCGCGGATCATCGCTCCCCGATGACGTCACGGGGAGCGGTGATCCGTTGCCATGACAGCTTCAGGTCTCACGGAATAGTAAAAGTAAAAGTAAAAAAAAGTTACAAAAAATTATAATAAAAAAACCTAAAAATTCAAATCACCCCCCTTTCCCTAGAACTGATATTAATATTAATAAACAGTAAAAATCATAAACACATTAGGTATCGACGCGTCCGAAAATGTCCGATCTATCAAAATATAATAACGGTTTTTCGCTGCGTTTAACCCCGTAACGGAAAATAGCGTCCAAAGTCAGAAATGAAATTTTTTTGCCATTTTGGAAAATATAAAAAAATTAATAAAAAGTGATCAAAAGGTCGAACAGTCCTAAAAATTATAGCAATCAAAACGCCATCAAAAGTTGCAAAAAATGACACCACCCACACAGGGGTGTACCAAGCCTGTCTGCTGCCTGAGGCGAGCCATAGAGAGACGCCCCCCCCCACCCCCCCGCACATATATGTAATATTTCCAGGTAGTGTCAGGACCAAATCCACCATATTGGTTTGGTGTGAAAATAAAGCAATGCAAAATGCATATAGCATGCCGCTATGTAGTATAAAATGTATACAGTATACCGCCATGTAGTATTAAATGCATACAGCGTCCCCCCATGCAGTATAAAAAGCATACAGCGTCCCACCATGTAGTATAAAATGCATACAGCGTACCACCATGTAGTATAAAATGTATACAGTGTATCGCCATGTGGTATAAACTGCATACAGAATATTGCCATGTAGTATAAAATGCATACAGCGTATCGCCATGTGGTATAAAATGTATACAGCGTATCGCCATGTAGTATAAAATGCATACAGCGTATCGCCATGTAGTATAAAATGCATACAGCGTCCCCCATGTAATATAAATTGCATACAGAATATGGCCATGTAGTATAAAAAACATACAGAATATGGCCATGTAGTATAAAATGCATACAGCATATCGCCATGTAGTAGAAAATACGTACAGCATATCGCCATGTAGTAGAAAATACGTACAGCATAATGCCATGTAGTATAAAATGCATGTAGGGTACTGCTATGTAGAATAAAACGCATACAGCGTGCTACCATGTAGTTTAAAATGCATACGGAATACATATATACACATACATATACACATACGCACATCACATACATGTACACACATCACATACATGTACACATACATTACATACACACATCACATACATGTACACACATCACATACATGTACACACATCACATACATGTACACATACACATACATTACATACACACATCACACACATATACACAGATAAACTTACTTTTTTTCTTTTATTCTCCAGAAAGGTTCTCCAGGAGCGGAGGGGGAGGAGAGGGGGGGTGGAGCGGAGGAGGGAGCGGAGCATAGCGGAGGAAGTGGGGAGCAGAGAGGAGATGAACGGGACAAAGGGAGCGGAGCGGAGGAGGGGGGAGCTGAGCGGAGATGAACTGAACAGAGGGAGCGGAGGAGGGGGGAACTGAGCGGAGATGAACGGAACAGAGGGAGCGGAGGAGGGGGGGAGCGGAGCGGAGATGAACGGAACAGAGGGAGTGGAGCGGAGGAGAGCGGAACGGAGTGGAGGAGAGGAGAGGGGGGGAGCGGAGGAGCGGAGATGAACGGGACAGAGGGAGCGGAGCGGAGATGAACGGGACAAAGGGAGCTGAGCGGAGATGAATGGGACAGAGGGAGCGGAGCAGACAGGTGCTCAGGAAGATGTGGCGGCCAACGGGTAAAAGGATGTGCCGGCTGGCGGGAAAGAGGATGTGCCAGCCGGCATGCAGGGGGGTGTGTCAGCCTGGGCGGGCGGTCAGGCGGACGGCAGGACGGGCCGGCGGCAGGACAGTCCGGTGGGCGGCAGCATGGCAGCACAGGTGGGGGGTCCAGAGGCAGCATAGGCAGACTGGCGGGTGGCAGCATGGACGGGCGGGTGCACCATGCCGCCCCGTCGTCCAGCAGGTGGCGCGCCGCCTGAGGCGAGATTCTCAACTCGCCTCATGGCAGGTGCGCCCCTGCACCCACAGCTCCGTACACCAAAGTATGAAAAAGTTATTGCCGCCAGAAGATGACAAAGAAAAAAAAATTTGTACAGGAGGTTTTAATTTTTTTAATGTATGAAAACATTATAAAACCTATACAAATTTGTTATACACATAATCGTAGCAACCCAAATAATAAAGTAGACATGTCATTTGGGGCACACAGTGAAAGCTGTAAAATCCAAGCCCACAAGAAAACGTCGCAAATGTGTTTTTTCACCATTTTCACTGCATTTGGAATTTTTTTCCCGCTTCCCAGTACGCACCATGGAATATTAAATACCGTCACTACGAAGTGCAATTTGTTACGCAGAAAATAAGCAATAACAGAGCTCTTTATGTGGAAAAATAAAAAAGTTATAGATTTTTGAAGGTGGGGAGTGAAAAATGGAAGTGAAAAAACTAAAAAAGGCCAAGTCGTTAAGGGGTTAAAAGCAGCTTTCTGAGAAACCACTAACATATAAAGAAGCATGGCAGATTGGAAGGTCTTATAATAGCAGTTAGCAAAGTCATCTGGGCCTGGTGATTTTCTGGCTGATAATGAAGCTATTTTCTTAATTTCTTCCTTTGTGGGAGGGGAGTTCAAGTGGGTCAGTTGGGCATCTGTTAGGGTAGGAAGATTGATGAAGGCTAAGAAGTTGTCTCTTCTGGTGAGGGTTGGGGAGCTTGAGGTTGGAATTAAAGTTATATAAGGAGCTATAGTATTCTTTAAACTGGTTAGCTATGCCTTAAGAATCAAGGATTTTTGAAGAGTTGTTTGCTGTATTGATCAGGTATGACATCCTAGATTTGGCAGATACGCACTTCACTCTATCTGCAAACAGTTTGCCTGCTTTGTTTTTTTAAAATGGAGGAAGAAAAAATTTGGGCTCTATCCCGAATCTGTAGGATGGAGTATGAAATAATGCGCCATAATAAATTAAAATTTGAGAAAAGTTTTAATAAATGAATAAAATAAGAATGTCCTATAACGCATTTTGGGTCACACAGGACCCTTTTTCCAATAATGTACGTATTAAAAAAACAGAAATACCCTAAAAGAAAAAATAGGAGGGAAATGTACAATAAATAAACAAATAAATAAATAAATAGACAAGTACATAAATAGACAATTAATTCAAGAAACTTTGGTGATATAATTCATATGTGTATAGAAATTTCAGAGGAATTAAATATAGATAAATTAGTAGGGATGGTGAATAGTTATCAGGAAATGGTAAAATATATAAATATAAAATATAAGGGAGTAATGAGGTGCAATATAATGCAATGTAGTAGATAATATATATATTTATTTAATTAGTACTGTATATACTTGAGTATAAGCCAACCCAAGTATAAGCCGAGGCCCCTTATTTTACCACAAAAACCTGGGAAAACCGATTGACTCGAGTATAAGCCGGGGGTGGGAAATGAATTGGTCACAGCCTCCCCATTATATAGCCTGCCGGACCCTGCCCCATAGTGTATAGCCAGCAGCTGCCCCCAGTATATAGCCTGCCAGCCCATATTCCCCAGTATATAGCCAGTCCACTGCCCCAGTATATAGCCAGCCCCCTGCCCCAGAATATAGCCAGCAGCGGGGGAAGCCAGAAAGGTGAGGTTTGATATATTTTTTGACTCGAGTATAAGCCGAGTTTGGGGTTTCAGCACATTTTTTTGTGCTGAAAAACTAGGCTTATACTCGAGTGTATATGGTAAATACTTAGTTATTAGAGATGAGCGAGCACTAAAATGCTCGGGTACTCGTTATTTGAGACGAACTTTTCCCGATGCTCGAGTGCTCGTCTCGAATAACGAGCCCCATTGAAGTCAATGGGAGACTCGAGCATTTTTCAAGGGGACCAAGGCTCTGCACAGGGAAGGTTGGCCAAACACCTGGGAACCTCAGAAAAGGATGGAAACACCACGGAAATGGACAGGAAACAGCAGGGGCAGCATGCATGGATGCCTCTGAGGCTGCTTAATCGCACCATTATGCCAAAATTATGGGCAACAGCATGGCCATGACAGAGTGACAGAATGAAGCTAGATAGCATCTAAAACATCCAATAATTGACCCTGACACTATAGGGGACGGCATGCAGAGGCAGCGGCAGCAGCGGCAGGCTAGAGAGTGGCATGGCGACATACCCTAAATGGACTCAGGCTTCAAACCAAAGGAGGTGAGCAAGAAGCGCTCAAATAATATCGGTACATGATAAAAGTTTGCCAGTATATTTTGTGGATTACACAGCAGGGTGGCGACAAAGTTAACATGGAAGCCATGAAAACAACCCAAAATTCTGCCTGACACAGCTCGTTTGATAAGGGGACCATGTATGGAGGCAGTGAACTAGTAGTAGATTAAAGGTGCTGCAGTTAAAACTATGTTAGTTGGATCTTGGCATGGAGCTGGCGCTCCGCTGGACCGAGGTAGGCCCCGCAATCCTCTGCGTCGGCAGTATATGACCAGCCCCAGGGTCAGACTCGGTCCCAGCCTGCACCAAGTTAAGTGTAGTAGCGTTCTTATAAGTTTGGGATATGGCGGGTGAGGGGAATGTAAACAGATGCGCAAGAAGCGCTGAAATAATATCCGTAAATGGTAAAAGTTTGCCAGTATATTTTGTGGATAACATAGCAGGGTGGCGACAAAGTTAACAACTTTGATGTGGAATCCATGAAAACAACCCAAATTTCTGCCTGACACACCTCGTTTGATAAGGGGACGATGTATGGAGGCAGCTATATGGACGACTTTTGGAGGTAGCAATGGAGACAACGTGTGGAGGCTGCTATGGAGACAATTTAATTTGGATAGTGCCTGTATGTGGCAGTCCAAAAAAGTTTTCAAACCAGAGGAGCAGGTAGGTGGCCCTCCAGAAAAATGAAATAGATTGAGTGCCTGTATGTGGCAGTCCAAAAAAGTTTTCAAACCAGAGGAGCAGATAGGTGGCCCTCCAGAAAAATGAAATAGATTGAGTGCCTGTATGTGGCAGTCCAAAAAAGTTTTCAAACCAGAGGAGCAGGTAGGTGGCCCTCCAGAAAAATTGAATAGATTGAGTGCCTGTATGTGGCACTCCCAAAAATTGTTTAAAACAGAGGACCGGGTAGGTGGCCCTCCAGAAAAATTAAATGCATAAAGTACTATAGCTAGAGCCAGTGGGCCCTGTCAAAAAATAGCCAGTTTCCTCTGCTTTAGTGTACAAAGAGGAGGAGAAGGAGGAAAATGAGGAGGAGGAGGAGTGGATAAATTATTCAGGTTGAGCTTCCTTCACCTGGTGGAGATTGGAAATTATGAGAAATCCAGGCTTTATTCATCTTAATAAGCGTCAGCCTGTCAGCGCTGTCAGTCGACAGGCGTGTACGCTTATCGTGATGATGCCACCAGCTGCACTGAAAACCCGCTTGGACAACACGCTAGCGGCAGGGCAGGCAAGAACCTCCAAGGCGTACAGCGCCAGTTCGTGCCACATGTCCAGCTTTGAAACCCAGTAGTTGTAGGGAGCTGTGTGATCATTTAGGACGATGGTATGGTCAGCTAAGTACTCCCTCACCATCTTTCTGTAAAGATCAGCCCTACTCTGCCGAGACTGGGGACAGGTGACAGTGTCTTGCTGGGGTGACATAAAGCTGGCAAAAGCCTTGTAAAGCGTACCCTTGCCAGTGCAAGGCCAGGGATAGGCAGCCTAGCATGAAATCTGCCATATGCGCCAGAGTACCAACGCGTAAGAATTCACTCCCCTCACTGGCCTGACTGTCCATTTCCTCCTCCTCCAACTCCTCCAACTCCTCTTCTTCTGCCCATACACGCTGAACAGTGAAGGACTCAACAATGGTCCCCTCTTGTGTCTCGCCAACATTCTCCTCCTCTTCCTCCTCATCCTCCTCCACCTCCACCTCCTCCGATATGCGCTGAGAAACAGACCTAAGGGTGCTTTGGCTATCAACAAGGGAATCTTCTTCCCCCGTCTCTTGTGACGAGCGCAAAGCTTCCGACTTCATGCTGATCAGAGAGTTTTTCAACAGGCCAAGCAGCGGGATGGTGAGGCTGATGATGGCGGCATCGCCACTGACCATCTGTGTTGACTCCTCAAAGTTACTCAGCACCTGACAGATATCAGACATCCACGTCCACTCCTCATTGTAGACTTGAGGAAGCTGACTGACCTGACTACCAGTTCTGGTGGAAGTTGACATCTGGCAGTCTACAATCGCTCTGCGCTGCTGGTAAACTCTGGATAACATGGTTAATGTTGAATTCCACCTCGTGGGCACGTCGCACAACAGTCGGTGAGCGGGCAGTTGGAGGCGGCGCTGCGCTGCCCTGAGAGTGGCAGCATCTGTGCTGGACTTCCTGAAATGCGCACAGATGCGGCGCACCTTCGTGAGCAAATCAGACAGATTGGGGTATGTCTTGAGGAAACGCTGAACTATCAGATTTAACACATGGGCCAGGCATGGCACATGTGTCAGTCTGCCGAGTTGCAGAGCCGCCACCAGGTTACGGCCGTTGTCACACACAACCATGCCTGGCTTCAGGTTCAGCGGTGCCAGCCACAGATCAGTCTGCGCCGTCATGCCCTGTAATAGCTCTTGGGCTGTGTGCCTTTTATCGCCTAGGCTCAGCAGTTTGAGCACCGCCTGCTGTCGCTTAGCGACGGCACTGCTGCTGTGCCTAGAGCTACCGACTGATGGCGCCATGCCCACGGATGGTAGTTCGGAGGAGGAGGTGGAGGAGGCATAGTAGGCCTGAAAGACCTGGACCGAGGTAGGCCCCGCAATCCTCGGCGTCGGCAGTATATGACCAGCCGCAGGGTCAGACTCGGTCCCAGCCTCCACCAAGTTAACCCAATGTGCCGTCAGCGATATATAGTGGCCCTGCCCGGCAGCACTCGTCCACGTGTCCGTGGTCAGGTGGACCTTGTCAGAAACGGCGTTGGTCAGGGCACCGATGATGTTGTCTGACACGTGCTGGTGCATGGCTTGGACGGCACATCGGGAAAAGTAGTGGCGGCTGGGGACCGAATACCGAGGGGCGGCCGCTGCCATGAGGTTGCGAAAGGCCTCAGTCTCTACTAGCCTATAGGGCAGCATCTCCAGACTAAGCAATCTGGAGATGTGGACATTAAGGGCTTGGGCGTGCGGGTGGGTTGCACTATATTTGCGTTTCCGCTCCAGCGTCTGGGGTATGGAGAGCTGAACGCTGGTGGATGCTGTGGAGGATCGTGGAGGCGACGATGGGGTTTTTGTGCCAGGGTCCTGGGCAGGGGGCTGACTATCAGCTGACACAGGGGAAGGAGCAGTGGTGTGCACGGCCGGAGGTGAACGGGCTTGGTGCCACTGAGTGGGGTGTTTAGCATTCATATGCCTGCGCATACTGGTGGTAGTTAAGCTAATAGTGGTGGAACCCCTGCTGATCCTGGTTTGGCAAAGGTTGCACACCACAGTCCGTCGGTCATCCGGTGTTTCCTTAAAGAACCTCCAGACTTCTGAAAATCTAGCCCTCGCCGCAGGAGCCCTCGCCACGGGAGCTTCACTACGTGACACATTTGGCGCTGATGCACCTGCTCTGGCCCTGCCTCTCCGTCTGGCCCCACCACTGCCTCTTCCAACCTGTTCTGGTCGAGGACTCTCCTCCGTCTCAGAAGCACTGTGTTCACCCGGCCTCTCAACCCAGCTTGGGTCTGTCACCTCATCATCCTCCGATCCCTCAGTCTGCTCCCCCCTCGGACTTCCTGCCCTGACAACAACTTCACCACTGTCTGACAACCGTGTCTCCTCATCGTCGGACACCTCTTTACACACTTCTTCCACTACGTCAAGAAGGTCATCATCACCCACAGACTGCGACTGGTGGAAAACCTGGGCATCGGAAAATTGCTCAGCAGCAACCGGACAAGTGGTTTGTGACTTTGGGAAGGGTCCAGAAAAAAGTTCCTCAGAGTATGCCGGTTCAAATGCCAAATTTTCATGGGAGGGGGCAGACTGGGGGGAGGAGGCTGAGGTGCAGGAGCTGGAGGAGTGCCGATTTCGGTGACATGGGTGGACTGCGTGGAAGACTGACTGGTGGACAAATTGCTCGAAGCATTGTCGGCAATCCACGACATCACCTGTTCGCACTGTTCTGGCCTCAACAGTGCTCTACCACGAGTCCCAGTAACTTCAGACATGAACCTAGGGAGTGTAGCTCTGCGGCGTTCCCCTGCTCCCTCATCAGCAGGTGGTGTCTCACCCCACCCAGGACCACGGCCTCTGACCCCTGCAGTAGTTGGACGCCCACGTCCCCGCCCTCGTCCTCGTCCTCTACCCCTAGCCCTCGGGTTAAACATTTTGAAAATGAAAGTTATAACTTTAATTTTTTTTTAACTTTTTTTTGTGTTTTTTTGTGTTTTTTAGGTTTTTTTTGTGTTTTTTAGTTTTTAAAACCAAACAATTCTATCCTATTGCTATGGCTATTTTCTAGCCAAGTATGAAAGCACACTGCTATGCCAGATGAGATGACGCTGAGTTATGAAAAAATAAACGTAAAATAAAAAGGAAATGGCAGACTGTGCCTAATTGAAATCCAACCCCTAATAAATTTTCCCACTTCGGTCTTTGCGATGGATATGTGCGTCACTAAGCGCTAAACACAGTGGTCGCAAGTCTCACTCCAAATTCCTCACAATTTGCTAGTAGATGCACTGCAGCAAGGACAGCCACCAGCAGATCAACCAGAAATAAAATATATATAACGCTATTGTAGGCGTAAGTAAGCCGTTTGGATTCTCCTTTGGCTATTTTCTAGCCAAGTATGAAAGCACACTGCTATGCCAGATGAGATGACGCTGAGTTATGAAAAAATAAACGTAAAATAAAAAGTAAATGGCAGACTGTGCCTAATTGAAATCAAACCCCTAATAAATTTTCCCACTTTGGTGTTTGAGGTGGATATGTGTGTCACTAAGAGCTAAACACAACGGTAGCAAGTCCCCCTGCAAATTCCTCACAATATGGTACTAGCTGCACTACTAGTGCCAGCAAGCCCAGCCACAAGCAAACAAAAAAAAAAAAGTATAACATTATTGTAGCCCTAAGAAGGGCTGTTGGGTTCTTGTTGAATCACTCCTGCCTAACACTATTCTAATAGAACACCCTAACGCTTTCCCTGACCAGCAGCAGCTCTCTCCCTAGCGGCATCCAGACACAGAATGATCCGAGCAGCGTGGGCAGCGGCTAGTCTATCCCAGGGTCACCTGATCTGGCCAGCCAACCACTGCTATCGACGTGTAAGGGTACCACGTCATGCTGGGTGGAGTGCAGAGTCTCCTGGCTTGTGATTGGCTCTGTTTCTGGCCGCCAAAAAGCAAAACGGCGGGAGCTGCCATTTTCTCGAGCGGGCGAAGTATTCGTCCGAGCAACGAGCAGTTTCGAGTACGCTAATGCTCGAACGAGCATCAAGCTCGGACGAGTATGTTCGCTCATCTCTATTAGTTATTAACTAAAATATTGAATATCAGATAATAGAATAGTGTAAATGAATAGTGGTAGAATATTTTAGAATAATGGTAGAATAATTATACATTAAGTAGCAGTGTTAAGGGGTAATGAATTTGTGGTTCAGTTATATGTATTGAAATACTATGCTGGTATAGCTGGTAAGTAGAAAGTATGTATCATGGTAATAGTAGTAGATTAAATAGTAGGCAGCAATTTAATATATGTATAAATACTTCTAGGTAGCTAGTGAGCATATGATTGGTGAAAAAAGTGGACAATTACGGTATATGAGGGAAATCGGGGGATACTTACATTGATCGGTATCGTGTACATCAGGATCAATGGTATGTTCTGGTTGTGGTAGGGGAAGGAAGTTAAATGCAGAAAAAAGGTGCGTTACCGTGCTGGGCATCTGAAGCGGGGATTGTGGTGCAAGCGCCGTGTTAGGTGATCCAGTATATTGGTGCACGTACCATGTAAGTGGCGAATGCGCCGTGTTAAGGGTTTCAGCAGATGTAGATGTTGGCATCTATAAATGCTAGGATCACAGCCGAATGTAGTACATAGGAGGGAACTAACCACCCCCTACACTCACCCCTAGTCATGGGAATGTTATGCCAAAAGAAGGAACCTCTACTAGTGTAGCCACCAATGATTTAGATACCTTACTATTTAATCTACTACTATTACTCTGATACATACTTTCTACTTACCAGCTATACCACCATAGTATTTCAATACATACACTACTACTTTACTTACTATTCAATCTTATAATTATTCTACCATTATTCTAAAATATTCTTCCACTAGTCATTTACACTATTCTATTCATAGTATCATAGTTTATAAGGCTGGAAAAAGACGCAAGTCCATCAAGTCCAACCTTTAAGAATTAAATAAATGTTTTATCCCCATAACCCGTGATATTTTTTCTCTCCAGAAAGGTATCCAGGCCTCTCTTGAACATGTACATAGAGTCCCCCATAACAACCTCCTGCGGCAGAGAGTTCCATAGTCTCACTGCTCTTACAGTAAAGAACCTTTACCTTTGATGGTAGAATCGCCTCTCCTCTAGGCGTAGAGGATGCCCCCTTGTCCTGGTCACAGGCCTAGGTATAAAAAGATCTTTGGAGAGATCCTTGTACTGTCTGTTCAGGTATTTGTACATTGTAATGAGGTCTCCCCTCAGTCGTCTTTTTTCTAAACTGAATAATCCCAAATTTTGTAATCTGTCAGTGTATTCTAATCCCCCCATTCCCCTAATAATCCTGGCTGCTCTCCTCTGCACCCGTTCCAGCTCTACTATGTCCTTTTTATACACTGGTGCCCAAAACTGTACAGAATATTCCATGTGTGGTCTGACCAGGGATTTGTATAAGGGCAAAACTATGTCTTTATCATGAGAATCTATTCCTCTCTTGATACATCCCATAATTTTATTTGCTTTAGCAGCAGCCGCCTGGCTCTGGTCACTAAAATTAAGTTTACCATCCACCAATACCCCCAAGTCCTTTTCAGCTCTAGTTTTATTAAGTAATTGACCGTTTAGAACATAATTATACTTTTTGTTTCCATGGCCCAAGTGCATAACTTTGCATTTATCTACATTAAACCTCATCAACCATTTCTCTGCCCACTCCTCAAGCTTCCACAAATCCCTCTGTAATGCTAAACTATCGACATCAATATTTATTACTTTACACAGCTTAGTATCATCTGCAAATATTTAAACTTGACTGTGTAAACCCACTACAAGGTCATTAATAAAAATATTAAAAAGAAGTGGCCCCAATACTGACCCCTGTGGCACTCCACTGGTAACGTCAACCCAATCTGAGAATGTGGCATTAATGACCACCCTCTGTTTTCTATCACTAAGCCAATTACGTACCCAAATACAAAGATTTTCTCCTATTCCCAGCAGTCTCATTTTATATACCAACCTTTTATGTGGCACGGTGTCAAATGCCTTTGATAGGGCCAGATATACAACGTCCACAGCGTCCCCCAGATCCAGTCTTGAACTTACCTCCTCGTAGAAACCAATCAGATTAGCCTGACAGGACCGATCTCTCATAAACCCATGCTGACGCTGGGTTATAAGGTTGTGCACAGTGAGATACTCCAGGATAGCATCTCTAACAAACCCCTCAAATATTTTCCCCACCACAGCAGTTAGACTCACGGGTCTGTAGTTTCCAGGATCGCTATTTGATCCTTTTTTGTTCATCAATCTTGCTTTATTAAAGTAATTATAACAGCAAAAGAGAGTCAATAGACAACTTCTGTTAACATCTCATATGATAAGTTTTACAGAAAGCGATATTTTGTCATGACTAACAACAAAGTGGGGGTTGGGGAGAGAAGGTACAGGAAGGGGAGTAGGGAAGGGATTAGAAGGTCTGATTTAATAAGTCAACCTATTGTTTCGCTTTTATGTGAAATTTTTTAAGTGCTTAGTCAGATATGTTAAGGAATCTCGAGGTTCCCTTGAATATGATCCATGGGGACCAGATATTTGAGTATTTATCTTGAGTTTCTTTGTTTTCTATTCTGAGTTCTTCCATTTTTTGTAGGAACAGTATCTCCTTGAACCAATCAGTGATAGTCAGGATTTTATTTGTTTTCCACAGCCTGGGGATCAGCATGCGTGCGGCTGTTAAAAGGAAGTTTGTTAAAATTAATGTGTTATCTTTTCTTGAGGAGTTGGTTATAGAGAGTAGTAGTCTGGGTGGGTCATTAGTTATGTTGTGTCCAGTCATGTCAGATGTTATTTTGCAAACTGATTCCCAGAAAGGCTGGATTATGAGGCATTCCCACCAAATATGTAGCATTGTGCCTGGGGCTCCTCTACATCTCCAGCATTTGTTTGTGGATGTGGGATAGATTTTGCACAGTTTTGTTGGGAGCCAGTACCATCTTGACATTATCTTATAGTTTGTTTCTTGTGCTTTGGTAGAAATAGAAGTTTTGTGTGTCTGGTTAAAAGCTTTGTCCCATTCTTCAGGTGTGAAGTTTTGATTCAGTTCTTCCTCCCACGCTTTTATAAATTGTGGGGGTGTTTCTGCCCTTTTGTCAAGGATAAGGTTATATATTTTAGAGATTGCATGTGGTACGGGGGTGGAAGCTAGGCATAGATCTTCAAACGCATAGATCTTCGAGAGGCTTAACCCCTTCCCGACATTTGACGTAATAGTACTGCATGGCGGGAGGTGCGTTCCCGCAAAATGCAGTATTATTACGTCAAGCTTCTGGCCCCGGCTCCTAAACGGAGCCGGGGCCAGAAGCTGCGGGTGTCAGCTATATATCATAGCCGACACCTGCCCCTAACACCCGCGATCGGAGATTTCTCCGATCGCGGGTGTTAACCCCTAACACGCCGCGGTCGCGCTGACCGCGGCGTGTTAGAGGCATTTAAAGTTTATAAAGAGGGAATCGGACCCCCCCGCGGCGCTTACCGGGGGGGTCCGCTGCTCCGATCGCAGCCCCGGGACTGCCGGTGCCCGGGGCTGCGAGATCTTCATCCCGGTGCCGGGTCCCTGCCCTCTGGCAGGACCCGGCTGTAAGACACTGGGCATGCGCAGCATGCTCAGTGTCTTACATTACACAGTGCAATACATCTGTATTGCACTGTGTAACCTGTAAAAAAGCTTGAACAAGTGATCAGAAGATCACTTGTTCAAGCTAAGATGTCATTACCTGTAAAAAAAGTAAAAATAAATAAATAAAGGTTTTTTTAAATAAAAATAAATAATAAAAGAAAGTGAAAGTCCCCCCAAACACCACATTTCCCTGTACACAAGTAATAAAGTATAAAAAACACTAAATCACAAAAAAACCCCACTTATTTGGTATCGCTGCGTCCGTAACAATCTGTACAATAAATCCTAATCATAATTGGACCCCCTCGGTGAACGTGGTAAAAAAAACCCCAAAAAACTTGCCAAAAATTTAAACTTTTTATCAAATTGCTTTACAAAAAATGTTCTAAAAAGTTATCCGAAAAAGTTACAAGCACCAAAATGATACCAATGAAAAGAGCAACTTGTCACGCAAAAAATAAGCTTACAACCAGCTCCGTCAACCAAAAAATACTATAGTTATGCTGCTATAAAAATGGAAATACTAAAACAAATGCATTTTTTTCTATTCTAGTTTTCCTTCAATAAAATTGGACAAATATGAAATAAACTATATAAATGAGGTATCACCGTAATCGTAGTGATCCGTAGAATAAAGATAATATATTATTGTTATGCTACAGTGAAAACCCCCCCAAAAAATGCTAAAAATCCAAAACAAGAATTGATGATTTTATTTTCCTCCACACGTAAAAAGTTAATAAAATTGCTTCAATAAGCTAAAAACCCACTAAAATTAAGTTTTTTTTACAGTGCATCTCATCTCGCAAAAAATAAGCCATTATGTGTCTAAATTGCTTAAAAAATAAATAAAGATTGTATAGCCTATTCCCAACGCGCATTGTTATAGAACGGTGCGGCGGGTAGTGACTTGCCAACACGGTTCAGACACAGTGATCGGGGCAAGATGGCGGCTGTTCCTGACGGCCATTCATCCTGCCCCATGGACCAGAAGGGTTACGTCCCCCCCACATGATCGCTGCTACTGGCTCATCAATTCAGACCAGCCAATAGCAGCGAATTTACTTATGACGTCAGTAATACCGATCACCATGTCTGTAGACACGGTGATCGGGGCAGGATGGCGGCTGTTCCTGACAGCCACCAATTTTGCCTTGCGGTCCAGAGGGGTTTTGTTGCCCCCCTCTGTCCATGTTTGCCGCTATTGGCTGGTCGATTTGGTCCAGCCAAAAGCAGCAATATTCGTCACAATGGGCATCGCTAGGGTGAATAAGAGCAACACTTGGCGAAAATTTCCCTACGAAAAAACAAGATTTGGTACAAAAGCGCTGGCCGTGCACATTGTACAGATTACGCTGTACAACTCTTACGAGCTGTTCCAATGTGCAGGTCCTGCCGTATCATTTCTCCATTTTCAAGAGGAAGATATTAGGAAACTAATATTGGGACAAGAAGGACGGCCCCAGTACCTCTGGTTTAGATGTTCCTGTGTTTTGCCAGGACAGCATTTTCCCGGTGAATTCTGCTGCTTCTAATGGTAGGAATCAATAAAGAGTCTGTTCCAAAAGAGGAGTTAGGATGGACACTATATACTAAGGATGGACACTATATACTACTAAGAGACCTGCGACAACTCCAGAGTGACAAAAGTTTAGTTGGCCCCTTGGTATATTCCACCTCCTTATACGCAACACATTCACAGTTCACGCCCAACCTGTTGTGAATTAATTTCGGTAAAATGAATCATTGTAACAACTGTTAGGTTACGATGCTCCCTATGACCCTCCATTATTTCATAAGGGGCGCCACATAATGGGCACTGAACTTTCCAGAAATAATTGCAATTTCCATCTCGGACTCCATTGCACATGATATTTGGAAACCACCTGTATGTTCAAAATGCTCATTTCACCACATGTATTACACTATACCACATATTACACCTTGCTATATTCCCCAAGGGGTGTACATTCAACAATTAGGGTCACTTTTCGGGTTTTCCTCTGTTTTGGTACCACTACAGCTCTCCAAATGTATCCTGACACATGTGAAGGATTTCTGTCAAATTTGGCCTCTAAAAGACAAACATCCCTCTTTTCCTCTACTGTGCGCCCATAAAGCATTTTATATGCACATGTGGGGTACTTCTACACTCGGGAGAAATAGTTTTACACCTTTTTTGGGGTTATTTAATATATTATCCCTTGTGGCTTACAAAAATCAGGGGTAAAGTGACATTTATAGGAAAATTTTCACCTTTTTAATGTTTAGGGCCTAATTGGATCATTCACCTGTAGGGGCAAATACATATATTACACATTGCAAAATTCTCTAAGGGGTGTGCATTCAGAAATTAGGGTCACTTTTCGGATTCTTATCTGTTTTATACCACTAGGGTTCTCCAAATGCATGTCAAACATTTCTGTCAAATTTGGCTTCTAAAAGGCAAACATCCCCCTTTCCTTTTACTGTGCGCCCATACAACATTTTATATACACATGTGGGGTACTTCTACACTTGAGAGAAATAGCTTTACACATTTTGGGGGGGTTATTATATTTTTTTTTATCCCTTGTGGCTATAAAAAATTAGGGGTAAAATGACCTTTATAGGAACATTTTTAACTTTTTCCTATTTAAGTCCTAATTAAATCAAACACCTTTATGGACAAATACACATATTACACCTTGCTAAATTCTCTAAGGGGTGTGCTTTCCAAAATGGTGACACTTGTTGGGGTTCCCCTCTGTCTTGGTACCGCTACGGCTCTCTAAATGCATCCTGACATATGTAAAGGATGTCTGTCAAATTTGGCTTCTAAAAGGCCAACGCCCCTCTTTCCCTTCTGAGCTTCACTGCGTACCCATACAACAATTTATTTGCATGTGTGGGGCAATTTTATACTTGGGAGAAATGCTAGTACACATTTTTTTGGGGTTGTTTCATCTTTAATGCCTTATGGGATACAAAAATTAGCCGTAAAAGTGACTTTTTTGGGAAAATGTTCATCTTTTTCCTTTTAGGGACCTATTTGAAGCAAACACCTGTAGGGGAAAATACACATATTACACCTTGCTAAATTCTACAAAGGGTGCACTTTCCAAAATGGTGACACTTGTTGGGGTTCCCCTCTGTTTTGGTACCACTAGGGCTCTCCAAATGCATCCTGACACATGTAAAGGATGATTGTCAAATCTGGCTTCTAAAAGGCCAAAGCCCCTCTTTCCCTTCTGAGCTTCACTGCGTACCCATACAACACTTTATATGCAAAAGTGGTGCAGTTCTATGCTTAGGAGAAATAGTTCTACACATTTATGGGGGGTGTTTCATCTTTTATCCCTTGTGGCTTACAAAAATTTGGGGTAAAAGTGACTTTTTTGAGAAAATTTTCACCTTTTTCCTTTTTGGGGCCTAATTGAATCAAACACCTGTTGGGGCAAATACACAAATTACACCTTGATAAACTCTCAAAGGGGTGTACTTTCCAAAATGGTGTCTCTTGTTGGGGCTTTCCTCTGTTTTGGTACCATTATGGCTCTCCAAATGCATCCTGTCACATGAAAACTTTTTCAGCCATATTTGCCCTCCAAAAACGAAACAACGCTCTTTCCATTCCAAGTGCCCCCCTGTGCCCGTACAGCAGGGTACAGTGACAAAATAGGTATTGGCATACTCAGGAGGAATTGCCCTCAACATTGTAAAATGCATTTTCCTTTTTAACCCATTGTGAAGGTGCAAATTTTAGTGTTCAATGAATCTATAGTAAGATAAAATTACATTTCTGTAATTTCACTTTCATTTATCTTTCACCCTCATGAAACGTTCATAGGGTTAACAAAATTCCCAAAGGTTGTTTTGAATATTTTGAGGGGTGTAGTTTCTAAAATGGTGTCATTTGTGGGGGTTTCCTGTCATGTGGGCCTTATAAAGTCACTTCTAACTAAATTGACCCTCCAAAAGTAGGTTTTGATGATTTTCGTGAAAATCTGAAAAATTGCACCTAAAGTTATAAGCCTCCTAGCATCCTAAAAAAAGGAAAAGATGTTTGAAAAATGATGCCAAGTTAAAGCAGACATATGGAAAATGTTAGATATCAAGTTATTTTAGTGATATGACCAACTTTCCAAAAAGTAGAAAATTTTGAATTTGGAAAACATAGTTTTTTTCAAAATTTTTGCCAAATTTCCATTTATTTCATAAATAAATACTAAACATATTGATTAAATTTCTCAACCAACATGAAGTACAATGTGTCACAAAAAAACAATTTCAAAATCAACTGGATATGTTAAAGTGTTCCAAAGTTATAACCATTTATAGTGACACAGGGCAGATTTGAAAAAATGGGCCGTGTCAGGAAGGTGAAAAGTGGCTTCAGCGTTAAGGGGTTAAGGGAGGCTGAGTCTAGGAAGGATTTCAATCTCAGGGGTTTGTTGCTTTCTCTAAAAGATTGGAGAAAGTCCTTATTGTTCCCCGGGGGGAAGTCTATGTTGTCTGAAATAGGAGTGAGTGGGCCATTACTTTCAAACTATTTTGATATGTCTGGTGGCGTGTTTAGAGTTTTTAAGGTTTGGGCTGTTATGAATGGGAGAGCATTTGGATATAGCAAATGGGGGGACCAGGGAAGGTTTAGTAAGGGCCATTGGGATAGTTGTTCTTCTAGTTGTATCCAAGGTTTTGAATTGTGATGGCACCAATCGAGTACTCTGGCCAAGTTTGCTGCATAAAAATAACCTTTTAGGTCGGGAAGACCCAGTCCTCCTTGAGACTTTCTGAGTATTAAAATAATTTTAGCTACTCTAGTTGAAGAAGGGGTCCAGATGAAATGGTTAATTATTGATGCAAGTTTATTGAAAAAGGTCTTTGGGAGGGAGAGAGGAATTTTTTTGAAATAGGTATAGGATTTTTGGTAGTATTGACATTTTTATACAATTTACTCTTCCTAGCCACGAGATTTTTTTTTATCCTCTTTTGTATATTGGTACCACATTTACTATGCGCCAGTCCTGTGGAACATAACCAGTCCTCAGTGAATCTTCAAATATTAAAAATAATGGTATGTATATCACCGTACATAGTTCATGCAGAACCCTGGGGTGTATGCCATCTGGCCCCGGTGATTTATCTATCTTAGTGGTTGCGAGGCGGCGCCGTACCTCTTCCTGGGTTAAACTGTTGACATTCCAAAAAGAATTTACATTATTCCTCATTGTGTCTTCCACCAGGGGATTTTCCTGGGTAAAGACAGTTGAGAAGGTGACATTCAGTAGATTGGCCCTTTCCTCATCTCCTTCCACCATGACCCCCATGTTATTCCTAAGGGGGCCCACACTCTCTGTTTTTAGTTTCTTATCATTTATATGTGGTGACCCGGGATTGTATTTGGGGTGCTGGGCCTTTAAGGTGTCACACGGTGGTAGTCTATATCCGAGGGAATATATGGGCCCCAATCCCAGGTGGCACTCACACTCCTTGTGTGTCCCGATTACCCGCCCCCACGTAGGTACCTGTAGCAATGAAGACTTCAGACGCCCAGTCTCGGGGGTAACCGTTGCTCTTTATTGGCAGGACACGAGAAATCCAGATCACAGTCGTTTTGGATGGTGTAGCTGATGGTAAGTGGTCTTCTGAAGCAGATGAGCGGAGTCTTTTCACAGAGGCTTGGACTAGCAATAACTATGCTTGCTTGAGCTGAGTAGAATACCTGCTCCCAATGACTTTACTTCCTATTAGACAGGGTACGTGCTTAAATACGAACAAACTTTGGCGCTGCTGGCGGGATGACCCTCAAACTTCCAAGACAGCTTGCTATGGGCTCTGTATATATATTATGTATTGTCCCACAGACGGTTAAAGAGGATGCACGTAGTAATCCCTGCTAACTTGGGTAAACAGGTGATGAACAGGCTTGCAAAGGATATGGCCTATGGCTCTTTCTCCTCACAGACTTACTTGACCACACACTGGAGTGTGTCTCCACACTGCACACACCGAAGTGTGTCTCCCTAAAAACTACAGGGTTACAGACCCTCTATCCAGAGGGCTGCTCCTGGGACTCCTCCTTCCAGAGCAATCAAAGCCTTGACTGGCCCTGGAGGTCAGGTGATTCAGAAGATCCACTCCCACAGCTTGACCATGTGCAGATGATGTAATATTACAGTAATATTGCGTAATATAGAAGGGAGGGCACTAACATTAGTGTCAATGGCAGATGCAATTAGCAATTTTTACCACAAGATGGGCTAAGTGATATAATACAATTATACAAACCACATGGAAATCTAAAATGGAGAATGAACTACTCCCACACTAGGCTTGGGCCTATACCTTCACATGTGCTTACAGAAGATGCATGAAAGACTAGGGAAGGGAATACATATATGAGAAAACAGGGGTTTAAGCTATGCAGGTGACCAAACATATAGTGACAGACTGCCAGACGTATACTGGGCATGTCCAGGTCACTGCATATATACTTGAAAAATAATTTGGGATTATTTTTGCTCTCCCTGGCAATATTTCTCTCAGTCTCTATTTTTGAGGCCTTTATCTGCTTTTTACAGGATTTAATTTTCTCTCTATATCCTGTAATGCCTCATCGCTACCTTCACGTTTTAGCACCTTAAACGCCTTATCTTTCTCGCTTGTTGCTTTCCTTACAAGACTAGTTAGCCTCATAGGCTTTTTCTTGTTCCTCTTATGCTTTTTCCTATAAGGTATGTGTTTCTCATAGGACTTTTTCAGAATATATGAGAAAAAGTCCCATTTTTGGGGGGACTTTTGTCTTTGAGAACATTATCCCAGTCTATGCCTTTAAGGTCTTCCCTTAGTTGCTGAAAGTTTGCCCTCCTGAAGTTTAGAGTGTTGGTTGCCCCTTCCCTAATGTTCTTACTAAAGTGTAATACAAAATCAATGATATTATGATCACTATTCCCCAGGTTCCCCCTAACCTGTAGTTTTGATACCCTATCAGGTCTGTTGGTTAGGATAAGGTCCAGCAGTGGCCGCCCTCTTGTTGGCTCCAGGACTAGCTGCGACAGGTAATTGTCCTTTGTTGTTGACAAGAACCTGCTACCTTTGAAGGACCTGCAAGTTTCTGCCCCCCAGTCAATTTCTGGGTAATTGAAGTCCCCCATGATAAGTACTTCACCATGCTTTGAAGCCAAATCCATTTCACTTATCAGCATTTCCTCTGCTGCCTCCATTATATTTGGAGCCTTATAACAAACCCCTAGTAATATTTTATTATTCTTTTTCCCTCCCCTTATCTCCACCCATAGGGACTCCACATTTGCATTTGCATTACTGATGTCATCTCGCAAGACAGGCTTGAGGCAAGAATTCACATATAAACAAACCCCTCCCCCTTTTTTATTTATACGATCCTTTCTCAAAAGACTATAACCATCTATAGTAACAGCCCAGTCCTAGTTACTGTGCAGCCATGTCTCGCTGATACCCACTATATCATATTTCCGCTCCAACATCAAGAGTTCCAGTTCCTCCATTTTGTTTGTGAGGCTTCTGGCATTTGTGTACATACACTTTATATGGTTTTCCCTGTCTGTATTCCTTTTGTTCTTATTCCCCGATCTCATTCCAGCCCCCCTTCCTCCCCCATGGACTATGACTCTTCCCAGCTCTCTATCTACACTATCTATTTGCCCTGCACAAGTGCAGTTGCCCTCCCCCCAGGTCTCTAGTTTAAACACTCCTCCAACCTTCTAGCCATTTTTTCCCCCAAAACAGCTGCACCCTCCCCATTGAGGTGCAGCCCATCCCTACTGTAGAGCCTGTAGCCGACAGAAAAGTCAGCCCAGTTCTCCATGAACCCAAAACCCTCCTTCCTACACCAACTTTTGAGCCACTTATTTACCTCCCTGATCTCCCGCTGCCTTTCTGGTGTGGCACGTGGTACAGGTAGTATTTCAGAGAAAACTACCTTTGAGGTCCTTGCCCTGAGCTTATGGCCTAAATCCCTGAAATCATTTTTAAGGACCTTCCACCTACCTCTTACTTTGTCATTAGTGCCAATGTGGACCATGACCGCTGGTTCCTCACCAGCCCCTCCCAGTAATCTGTCAACCCGATCCGCAACATGCCGAACCCGAGCACCCGGCAAACAACACACTGTTCGGTATGCATGGTCTTTGTGACAGATTGCCCTGTGTGTTCCCCTAATAATCGAATCTCCCACTACCAGCACCTGTCTGACCTTGCCTGTGCTCCCATTACCCTTCTTACTGGAGCAGGCAGTCCCCTGGTTGCTAGAGGCCACGTCTTGATGCAGCATTGCTACCCCAGAGCTGATATCCCCCTCATCCGCCAGCCTGGCAAACTTATTGGGGTGCACCAGATCAGGACTAGACTCCCTACAACTCTTCCCTCTATCCCGCATTCTACATGTTACCCAACTAGCTGCCCTCTCACTCTACACCTCCATACTTCCTTCCCCACACCCATCTTTCCCAGAGAGTTTGTGCTCTCTAATATCTGATATTATCTGATATTCAATATTTTAGTTAATAACTACCGTAAGTATTTACTAATTAATTAAATAAATATATATTATCTACTACATTGCATTATATTTCACCTCATTACTCCCTTATATTATATATTCATATATTTTACCATCTCCTGATAACTATTCACCACCCCTACTAATTTACTACTATACTATATATTTCATTCCTCTGAAATTTCTATACACATAAATTATATCAGTAAATTTCCTTGAATTAATTGTCTATTTACACTCACCGGCCACTTTATTAGGTACACCAGGCTAGTAACGGGTTGGACCCCCTTTTGCCTTCAGAACTGCCTCAATTCTCAGTGGCATAGATTCAACAAGGTGCTGGAAGCATTCCTCAGAGATTTTGGTCCATATTGACATGATGGCATCACATCCACAGCCGAAGATTTGTCGGCTGCACATCCATGATGCGAATCTCCCGTTCCACCACATCCCAAAGATGCTCTATTGGATTGAGATCTGGTGACTGTGGAGGCCATTTGAGTACAGTGAACTCATTGTCATGTTCAAGAAACCAGTCTGACATGATTCCAGCTTTATGACATGGCGCATTATCCTGCTGAAAGTAGCCATCAGATGTTGGGTACATTGTGGTCATAAAGGGATGGACATGGTCAGCAACAATACTCAGGTAGGCTGTGGCGTTGCAACGATGCTCAATTGGTACCAAGGGGCCCAAAGAGTGCCAAGAAAATATTCCCCACACCATGACACCACCACCACCAGCCTGAACCGTTGATACAAGGCAGGATGGATCCATGCTTTCATGTTGTTGACGCCAAATTCTGACCCTACCATCTGAATGTCGCAGCAGAAATCGAGACTCATCAGACCAGGGTACGTTTTTCCAATCTTCTACTGTCCAATTTCGATGAGCTTGTGCATATTGTAGCCTCAGTTTCCTGTTTTTAGCTGAAAGGAGTGGCACCCGGTGTGGTCTTCTACTGCTGTAGCCCATCTGCCTCAAAGTTCGACGTACTGTGCGTTCAGAGATGCTCTTCTGCCTACCTTGGTTGTAACGGGTGGCGATTTGAGTCACTGTTGCCTTTCTATCAGTTCGAACCAGTCTGCCCATTCTCCTCTGACCTCTGGCATCAACAAGGCATTTCCGCCCACAGAACTGCCGCTCACTGGATGTTTTTTCTTTTTCGGACCATTCTCTATAAACCCTAGAGATGGTTGTGCGTGAAAATCCCAGTAGATCAGCAGTTTCTGAAATACTCAGACCAGCCCTTCTGGCACCAACAACCATGCCACGTTCAAAGGAACTCAAATCACCTTTCTTCCCCATACTGATGCTCGGTTTGAACTGCAGGAGATTGTCTTGACCATGTCTACATGCCTAAATGCACTGAGTTGCCGCCATGTGATTGACTGATTAGAAATTAAGTGTTAACGAGCAGTTTGACAGGTGTACCTAATAAAGTGGCCGGTGAGTGTATGTTCTTGTCTATTTATTTATTTATTTGTTTTCTTTTAGGGTATTTCTGTTTTTTTTATACGTCCATTATTTGAAAAAGGGTCCTGCATGACCCAAAACGCATTATAGGACATTCTTATTTTATTCATTTATTAAAACTTTTCTTAAATTTAAATTTATTAAGGAGCATTCCTTCATACTCCATCGTACAGATTCGGTATAGCGCCCCTATAGAGCCCCAATTTTTTCCTTTCTTCCTCCGTTTTATCACTCACCAGTCCTAAATTAGGTCACTGGTCGTTGGAGCCTAGAAGCTGCACGATACCGATTGTGGTTAAAAAACCACAGGACCTTCCTTGATTACCCCACATTGAGGGTTACATGCAACTGTTTATTGCTTAGAAGGTGAGCACTCCACTCACAAATTCTAGTTCTATAATACCCGTCGTAATTACCCATGGCGCTGCCCTCTGTTCTTGTCTTTTCTTACCATTTCTTTGATGCTTTGTTTTTTTGGTGATAGTAGAGCGCTTTGGTATGCTGCAGGTTCTTTTCTTATTTATAAAGCAGGGAGATACTTAGTTCCTGTTGTAGGTCTTTTACTGTGCTTGCATTTGTGGGAGTAGGGCGAGTTTTGTTTATTGCGTTGATTTTATTAATCTTCTCTAGTTGTGAATTTATTAGTTTCTCCCTAACTCATCTACTTCTATGACTAGTCTGCATTAACAGGCCTCTAATAAATACCTTGTGGCCATTCCAAATGGTAAATGGGTTAGTTTCTACCTTTAAGGGGAAGTCAAAATATTCCTGTAGGGCTGGGAAAAGAGACTCCTTGACCTTGGGGACCGCTGATAAATAGTCATTGCATCTCCAGATTCAGGAATCAGGGGGCTCAATAGATTCCTCTAACTCCAAGGTTAGTTTGCTAACCTTGTGGAGTAGCTAGCAGAAAAATCACAGCAGATGCTTGTTAGGAGCATACACTGCAACTATCGTATATTCCACTTAGTTTACCAGACAGACTAAGATAATGAATCTGCCTAGAGTATCAATCACGCATGAAGTCTGGGAGAAGGCCACAGAGTTTTTGTGGGTGATAAGAACACCTCCCTGTTTTTTGTTATTGGTATTGTTTTTTTGGTTTCATAGGTGGTACCGGGTTTGATGCATCACACTGGGGGAATAAATTAACATAAACCACATAGGAACACCTAGAAACAAAACACAGTAACATTTCACTAAATAAGGGACACACAACACAGGGTAGCTAACCACTTTTAGGGCAAAGGATATGGCGAAACTGATCAGTTCCGGTGAAATTCTTCCAGAATCCAGCTCTTTGAAGGTTCACCGGGAATCCCAAGTGGTAGGGGATCTTGTGGTCCCTGGTCTGGAGAGGCCCCTTACTTGGGAGGAAAAGCTACAGGTTCCCCTTTTTGAGGTAAGCTTTATAGTGGGGTCGGGGGATTCCCTGAACCTCTGCTGTAGTGAGAAGAGGGTGAAGAGTCAGGCACACTGCTTGCTGAAAGAGTTTTTGCCCCTGCAGGGGAGCTTGCACCCTCTTTTCCCCACTTTCTCTCGAAGTAAAACTCCAGCTTCCCCTGTTCCTGCAGCTTTCCTGCCCGGTATCGAGTCATGGGTGGACGGGACATCAGTATTTGAATGAAGGAGATAAATTCACCATGTAGAATACAATATGGTGTCACTAATTGAGCTCCGGTCTCACACCACCATTACCTTGGCAGTTAGGCCACGCCCCCACAGAAAACACTTTAGTGTCCAATAGTAAAGGTTAAAAAGAGAAAAAGTCAGGTAACAGCTCACCCCTTGACGACTGCAGTCTTTTCAGAGTATTAATTCAGGCCAGATGCACGGTGTGTCCATTATCACTGGTCCGGAAATTCACAGTGATGCATGATAATGGCAAGAGGCTTAAAAAGCAAAAAGAAAAGCGGGGAATCCAGCATCCGTACAAAAAGAATCCAAGGTAGACGACTGTTTAAAAAGTAATTCCAAAATTTTTATTCTTCATAGTTAAAAAGTGCTTGTGCATTGACATGGGCACAAGAAAGCAAGCAGTGCGAGACACAAAAATTGGCAGAGGTAACGCGTTTGGACTTTTTTGCGTGTTAGTCCTTAGTCATAGGTAACACATCATCTTCTTCCAATCACTTACAGAATCATCCAGGTGTTTGTTGGCAAAAACTTCAGATTGATACTGCAGCATTTTAAACCATTATGGCAAAAAATTGTGTTCCCTCTAGGTAGGTTTAGGGCTCTTTCATATTGTTTTTTTTTTTAAAGATAAAAGATAAAGATATATTAAAACAGGTCCACCTACAATATAAAACACTTACATAGGAAAAAAAGATGAACATGTGGCAACATCACAGTATGTGTACATACATACATACATATATATACATATACATATATATACAGTGAAACCTTTCCAGAAGACCACCTCCCTCCCATTAACTTCTCCCAACAACATCCCCCCATCCTCCTCTCCAGTGCCTAGATACAGATTCCCATGGCAACCTACCAAACATAGACAACAAGAGGGACAAGGTGATGTTGTGGCTAGTTGACAAATGACTGCAGATAGTTAAAAAGTGAAAATTAGAGAATTGTTTATTTTAGATTAATGAGCTAGGCAAAAGTTTTAATAATAATTCCTTTATTTTAATAGCGCACACAGATTACGGAGTGCTACACAGTGCTGGCCAAATCAGTCCCTGTCCCCATGGGGCTCACAATTTAATCAACCTACCAGTATGTTTTGGAGTGTGGGAGGAAACTGGAGGACCCGGAGGAAGCCCACACAAACACGGAGAGAACATAGAATCTCTGTTTTTATACTTTACAGTTGTTCTTTAAATCTTGCAAAAAGGTGCCAGAACTACAGGATATTTAAAAAGGGAAGACCAAAAGGGGTGATGTGTTTGAAATATTTTCTTATGAATATAAATGGCTTTTATGCGACAGAAATTCGGGGGGGGGGGGGCTGCCATTGGACGATCCAGCTGATTCGGACTGAGCACAGGATTCAACTTTCAAATTGTGTCGCAAGACATGCACCGGGAAGAAGGTGAACTCTGCGGGATTTGAGCTGGTAAATGTGCCCCAATGTGATTTAACAATGCTCTCGTACTTTCTTATGTGTATTTAAATCTTTACTGCCCATAAAAGAAAGTTTTGCCATACAATCACATTAAAAGTTAGTTATGCTATGTTTAATCCTCTACATGTCCAATCAGTAACAAAGTTGTTCCATGGAACCGCCTGGCATGTAGGATTTCTTTTGCATTTGATACAATGATCTCACTAGAGCAATTTTGGCCGGCTGCATTAGCACGATGATGTAAATATTAGTGCACCATCTGCCACCATAATGCAAACAAGAATTATTCAACATTCATTAAAAACTTGTTGCGCTCCGCTGATCTGTACCAGCAAGTATCCTAGATAAGCGCCTCACACATGCACTGAATGGGACCTTGCTATGTAATTATACGCTTTATAAAAGTTCAGCTATAAAAAGACATTTTATATAGATTGTGCCAACTTATAGTCAAGCACTATAATTTTTTAAGTCTTCCACTGCACCTGCTTTTTCTAAATTTTGTGCAGCATTATAAGTCTCAGCAAGGGACATGACCTCTTTTGTGCACATAGTAGACTTAACAATTAAAGGCACAGGACACGAAAATAGCACAATAGGAGAAGAAGAAATATCTTCCCACAGACCCATATGTGCCAGTGCCATGTAATTGTTGGAGATATATTATTTTCTCAGAGAAAAATGTTTGTTATTTAAGTGCCAAAGGAAACTATAGGAGCCTGAAAATTAAGGGGTATAACATAAAACTATCTAACGAATGTGGAGAAAATTAATACATATAAAAATTCAAACACCATGAAATAATCAGATTTTATATTTGGGCACCAGCATAAGTGTTAGGTTGTGATAAGAGTTATTTGCAATAGTCTGAACATAAATTGTTGGACTGAAAATGTCCCTTTATAGTAGTTACTACATTATAATAATCACACTTATTCAATTATAATTGTATTTTAAAAGCAAATCATTCTTGCATTTTTCTAACTGGTAGCAAATAGAAAAACAAGTATTAACATAGTTTTTTTATGTTCTTGTTGAATAAGATGTGCTGAATAAACTTGTAAGATGAATAGCAGTAGGGTAAACTGGTTAATAAAATAAAGTGTGCCAACTTAAAAAAATATCTACTACCACAACCTAGAACTAGCAGCAAAGGACTAAGGAAAGTCAGTAATAAAGTCCATATAAATGGGGGGTCGTGACTTGGTCCCTGGCGGTTAGAAGCAGATAATGTTCTCAGTCTCATCTATCCTGATACCAACCCATACTTGGTGAGACCACTAGCTTACTGATCCACAAAATGCACCATTCTCTGAGAGTGAATACTAAAAATACTAAAATACAGACATCACTCCAAAATGAAATAAAGTAGGTGGCAACCCACAAGCTACCACAAGCAGGGGCGTAACAATTGTGGTCGCAGTGGGTGCCGGGTCGGCACGGCCAGCCCAAACTCCGCCCACCCAAAGGCCGGAACAACCCCACCCACCCAAACTCCAGCCGTCTGCCCCTGCCTCTGTGCCTATACTTTCCTGAACACTAACCCGCTCGCCCAGCGCAAACTCCGGCCAGTCCATCCGAACTACGCCTGCCTCACTGTTAACTTTTTAGACAGCAGTCCATGACAGCACCCTATGTGCAGCTGAGCTAATGGTAGTGACACCCCTGCTCTAGTAGTGGAGTTGATGGAAAATTGATAGCAGGGAATCTAGAAATGGGCTAAGGAGCCTCAGCCAACCTGAGCTATAACAGTCTAATTGTATGATAGACAGGAGGTACTAGCTGGATTGGAATTAAAATCAGTGGAGGAGGACAATGGTAGTGGTAGTGGCAGCAACATAGGGCAGAGTTGGAGAAGGACCAGACTTGATGACAGTGACAATGACACCAGCAGTAACTATGGTACACAATCAGAATAGAGGGAGGCAGAGATGGTAACAATTGGTTGTCGGTCATGCTCACCAGGACAGCAGACTATAAGATTGCTTTTTTACACACTGACAGGCTTATTGTACATACTGTATAAAGCAGACTGATACTTACTGGATATTGCAATGCCTTAAGACCCATGCTATCACACCAACATAGAGTTCTGTTTTCCTCTCAAGAAAAGGGACAGGAAATGTGTTTACCTCCATGAAAAACCATGAATCAACCTTGCCACAGCTTACAGTCAGCAGGGCTGTGGGGGGAATTTATTAAGACAGGTACTTTAACCTAGCTCCGGCCTCCTAGTAGGTTTGGCTGAAATCTCTTCCAGGTCGGACCTGTTTTAGTCTCTGCCTGATTACCAGCAAACACTATAGTTAATGTGCTGCATGGAGATGTTCAACGCCGCCCACTCCCTGACAAGCCCAATAATTCTCATAGTGAATGATGTCTCTCACTACTCTCTTTTATGCAAGGCAATTATAATATTCATTCATGTACATAATTTAAAATATAGCCTCTTTTTTTCAAAACTCCTAATTTCCTGTTTGGCCCCATGGCAACCTCCTCTCTGAGCTCCTCACAAAAGTCTTCCTTTTCAAAATGCAGGTGTTGGGAAAGTAACAGTGTGTCTTCCATGACACAGAGCAGAACATAGGGTGCCCTTAGTACTCAGGAGCACTCAGAAGCGTGCCCTCACAGCGCACCTATCATTTAACACTTAGAAGTTGTCCCTTCCCAGTCAGGTATCGCTCTCATCACATCACAGCCTAGTTTGCCCCTGCTGCACTGCTGTACATGGGTGCACACATGATGCAGGAGCATGCATGTGGTTGCTGGGTGCATGGCCAGGCACTGGATCCATATTCAGAAAACAATCATAGCAATGGAAATCTAAGAGAAGGGGCAGGCTATACTGAGTAGACAAATTCACGGGTTTACAAGGGAAACTATTACCAGAAGGTAAAATAAAACATTTCAGCATAGATACACTATACTTCACCTACAACATAACCAGAAAAAATAATATGGCACCACCCTTTGAGAACCCACTGTTTCTGGTGGAACTGTTTTGTAATCTAGCTCAGTTTCTTAAAATGTTTTTCTATGTAAATAAACAAAAACAGATATCTGTTTTCATTTACCCTTTAATGATCACAATATCAGCTTTTTATGGTAATTTATGGTTCTTCTTCTGATGCAATGACTTTCTATGCGGCTGCATCATAAAAATATTGCAGGACATTGAGTCCTGCCGGCGCTGGGATGTGTTATACTTTATGCAATACTTTACCTTAAAAACAACAATTGCAGTCCTGTGTAGCTTTATATCAGTACATCATTTGTGCTAGTTTGCTAAATTCAAATTGGGGGTGAGGAGGTGATGACTGGCCACATATCCAAAATAAATCATGTGACAAGTGACGATGTGGTGTGTGAAGACTAATATGGAGGCATTCAGGTCAGCAGGAGTGTCCATTATTGATCATCAGCAGGTCCTCAGCAAACACCACAGAACCAGCTGTTACTGGAAACGCTGCCAGAAGCAAATAGACCACTGAGGAGACTTAGGATAGGATCTGCTCTATATTTTGCTGCTGCCCAGCATAGTTTGTGCTGCTCCTTCTACTGTAAGACACAATGGCCTCATATATAATAAAAGTCAGTAAGGGCCGTGAGGTAGCCTAACCTCGGTAGATCCTGCTTTGTCAGGCCTGGGCCCCTCAACTTCAGAGGACAGAAGAGAACAAAATGTCCCTTCCCGCTACAGTAGAGGCACAGATTCTATGCCTTTCTTTGTTGCTGCTTCTGGTCCAAGAGTTTAATCTGGTTGAACTGAATACAATTTCTTAGTTGAGGCTGGTGCCAGACGGAGGGTTTTTGAAAGTGATAATCAGATGAAGAATATTTCTATCTGTCTCCAACAAACTCATAGTGGGGTATACTTTTAACGAACATATAGTTTGTATTGATTGTTTTTTATTTTGAGGGCCATACTCAGATCGTATATACATTATATGGGGCATATTTTTCCGGGCCTCTGCACCACTAAGCTTCCCTCTCCCTCTCATAACACAGTTCCCGAGAGTCAGGGACATCACCTGTCTCTCAGGGAGTCTTGCACATGCTCACTTATCAACCGAGAAGCAACCAGCTGTGTGATACAACCCAGCAGTGGGCTGGGCAATAGAGATGATGAGCGCAAATGCATCACCGACTCTCGGAACTGTGGTATGGTAGGGAGTGTAAAGGCTATACAGCATGCAATGAGGTATTCTTAGTAGAGGTGGGCATATTTTTCAAAATATGTCGGCAGTAATTTTGCATTGACGTCACTGATCATTTTGCCCTTCTTTTCATCCGTCAGTGTCTGCTTTCAATCGGTCAATAATCCATCAGTATTGCTAAAGCCAAAAACAAACAGGAGTTGATTAGAGATGAGTGAGTATACTCGTCTGAGCTTGATGCTCGTTCGAGTATTGGAGTACTCGGAACGGCTCGTTGCTCGGACGAGTATTGCGCCTGCTCGAGATCGAGCATTTAATTAAGACAAGACAGTGAAGAATACAATTAAAACAGTGAACACAGGATCATTTAAGTGAAGAACACAGTGAAGAACAGATTGCAGATGTTCCGAACATCTGCTCACTTAGCCGAAGACACAAGCGCCGACGCTGGATCAGGCGGCGGATGATGGAGCGGGCATGGAGGAGCGGAGTGCGGCTGGAGCAGGCATGGAGGATCGGAGCGGGCATCACAGAGCGGGCATGGAGGAGCGGAGTGGGGGCTGGAGCGGGAATGGAGGAGCGGAGTGGGGGCTGGAGCGGGCATGGAGGAGCAGAGCAGGTATGTGACATTACATAAGCCTGCCGGTCGCTGAGTGGCTTACATGTATTCACATGTGATCATGGGTGTTCCTTTCTTCTTCCCAGAGCTCTCTGCCCCATGTAACACTTTGTGTAAAGGGGTAAAAAAGAATTTGTTCCCAAGAATCACTGTAAACTTCGGATTCGATTAGAATCGATTTACCCATCTCTAATTCTTAGTTTAAGTAGTAATTTACAACGTTGTAGATTTCCTTTAAGACAACAGAGACTACTACAGGTTCACCAGGAGTAGACTGGACTACATATCCCAGCACAACCTGCTACACTGTGCCACTGCCATGTAGATGAGGAGCTGTGGAGGAGAAGACTGATTGCTTAAGAAAGGGATTATGGAGGAGAGAAAAGGAGGAAGATGGAGAGACCATATGAGCAGCAGAGAGGACTGAGTGGAGAGAGAGTGACACAGCAGAGGTCCAGAGACAGCCCAGCAGCTCAGCCCCACAGGAGAAGAGGACCTTCTGGAAAAGCTTCAAATCTGCACAGCACCCTGATACCGAGGGAGTCTCCAGATCTACCTCTCAGGAAGTTCCTGCCTGCAACACCATTAGCATCCACCTACCTGAATACAGCAACCACAAGCTGAATCCAGGAGTGCGGTAACTCAAATTTGTGAGTAGACTACATTGTTATTACAGAGTTACTGTTCCTGAGAGGACTGAGAGCTTTAAAGGGGTTTGCCCATGAAAGAGAATTCTCAATTTTCAATCCTCTAGTGATGTTTACATAATAAAGATCATTTTAACCCCTTACTCTACAATTTTACTTAGTTTATTGCTGTTTTAGCTCCTATCACTCCCTAGGCTGGTCACTGTGGGTGGGGGCTTTCTAAGCAGATACTTCATGATTCCTCTAGTGCTGTGTGAGATGCTGTGTGCTGACAATGTGGTTAAATTATAAGGGTCAAGGTTTATATACACTTTCATTTAGCTTTTGAACATTTCAATGGTATCTGACTCATAGAAAGAGACATGAGACCAGAGATGATGAGATCCATGAGATGCATATAGATGAACACAATTATATTCTCAGCTCTGCTACATCTCCGCCACAGTATACACTGTCAGATCTGCTATATGCCTTGCTCCCCTGGATAAAGACCTTATACCCTGGGATGCAGCTTAAACAGGGAAAGAAATATGCAGTTAAAGGGTATCCTGGAATAGGAAATGGGCATCATTACCTGAGTATCTGAGTTCCACTATATCAGTCCCACTAGGCCCTTTGGGTAGGATTAACAGATATTGTTATGGCCCAACTCCTGGACATTACATATGTCTCTAGAAAGTTAACGGCCAAACAACTTGTATGCTGGCTAGTTAATAATCACTCTGTGGGCTAATATTCTGTCGCAGGGTTTGGTTAGAGGATTGTGGGAACAGTTTCCAAAATGCTTTTTTCATAGAAATATCTACAGTGGTGGCCAAAGAATTGCACCCCTGCAATTCTGTCAGATAATACACATTTTTTTCAAAAACTGATTGCACTCAGGAATTCTTTGGTATTATTATCTTCATTTAATTTGTCTTCAAAGGGAAACCACAAAAAGAAATGTCAAAAAGCCAAATTGGATATAATTCCACACCAAACATAATAAAGGGGGTGGACAAAAGTATTGGCTCTGTTTGAAAAATCATGTGACACTTCTCTAATTTGTGTAATTAACCTTACCTGTGACTTACCTGTGGCACCTAAATCACACTTGCAGCCAGTTGAAATGGATTAAAGTTGACTCAACCTCTGTCCTGTGTCCTTGTGTGTACCACATTGAGCATGGAGAAAAGAAAGAAGACCAAAGAATTGACTGCATGAACAATTTTAAGGCTACAAGTCCATCTCCAAAGCCCTGAATGTTCCTGTGTCTACCATGCGCAGTGTCATCAAGAAGTTTAAAGTCCATGGCACTGTGGCTAACCTCCCTAGATGTGGACGGAAAAGAAAAATTGATAAGAGATTTCAATGCAAGATTGTGCGGATGGTGGATAAAGACCCTCGACTAACATCCAAACAAGTTCAAGCAGCCCTGCAGTCCGAGCGTACAACATTGTCAACCCGTACTATCCGTCGGTGTCTGAATTAAAAGGGACTGTATTGTAGGATACCCAGGAAGACCCCACTTCCTACACAGAAACATATAAAAGCCAGGCCAGAGTTTGGCAAAACTTACCTGAGAAAGCCTAAAATGTTTTGGGAGAATGTTCTCTGGTCAGACAAAAGTAGAGCTTTTTGGGAAAAGGTATCAGAGTTTACAGGTAAAAAAAGAGGCCTTCAAAGAAAAGAACACGGTGCCTACAGACAAACATTGAGGAGGTTCCCTGATGTTTGGGGTTGCTTTGCTGCCTCTGGCACTGGACTGATTGACCGTGTGCATGGTAATATGAAGTCTGAAGACTACCAACAAATTTTGCAGTATAATGTAGGGCCCAGTGTGAGAAAGCTGTGTCTCGCTCAGAGGTCATGGGTCCTCCAGCAGGACAATGATAGAACAGAAGAATTCCAGCGCACGTCCCAAACGGTATAAAATCTTCTTTATTTGTGCATCGGCAAATTCGGATATATACAGTGAAAAAAACGATCAACGCATTTTGGCTGTTACGCCTTAGTCATGGATCATGACTTAGGCGTAACAGCCAAAACGCGTTGATCGTTTTTCTTCACTGTATATATCCAAATTTGCCGATGCACAAATAAAGAAGATTTTATACCGTTTGGGACGTGCGCTTGAATTCTTCTGTTCTATCTACAATCTTTCCCTTGCCTGGGCAGTTCCGTGAACGCAATCCAGCGGTTTAGCATTGGAGTGAGTAGAGCTGACATAGACTTTTCTTGTATTCCAGCAGGACAATGACCCAAAACACACTTCAAAAAGCACTAGAAAATGGTTTGAGAGACAGCACTGGAGACTTGTAAAGTGGCCAGCAATGAGTCCAGACCTGAATCCCCTAGTACACCTGTGGAGAGATCTCAATATGGCAGTTTGGAGAAGGCACCTTCAAATCTCAGGAACGTGCAATTTAACAAAGAAGAATGGTCTAGAATTCCAGCAGGGCCTTGTAAGAAACTCATTGATGGTTACAGGAAGTGGTTGTTCGCAGTTATTTTGTCTAAAGGTTGTGCTACCAAGTATTAGGCTGAGGGAGCCAATACTTTTGTCCTTCCCATTTTTGGAGTTTTGTGTAAAATAATCAATGATTTGATTTTTTTTTTTTTTATTTATTCTCTTTTCTGTTTTTTCATTGCAAGCAAAATAAATGAAGCTATTAATACCAAAGACTTTGTCACTGCAATCATTTTCCGGGACAAAACGAGTATTGTCTGACAGAATTTCAAGAGTCCCAATACTTTTGGCCACCACTGCATGATCATTTATCCCAGCTGTAACTTATTGCAATGAAATATGACTTCTTTAAATAGCTTTTCCTCTAATGATATGGACAATGTTATTTAACTAGATTTAATACACTAAATATCATTTGTTTTGTGTATGAGCTGTTGGTTTTATGAAACAAAAAAAGGTTCACATTATGATAGATTTACGATTACAGAAAAGGAACACAGAACAGCAGGGACAATCTGAGCAGTGGCACTGGGATAGTATTTTCCAGGTAATTTTTAGTTTCTGGAAAGCAGCGTTACTATTCAGAGCCTACTGCACCATTTTTCGCATAACCTATTGTGTACAGAAAAGTCCAGTTGAACTTTTATTTGTAATGTAAGACTGCAAAGCAAAACAAAAAGCTTATCTTAGTATAATATTTGTATAAAGGTTGCAATGACTATATAAAAAGCACTCATATCTCTGTTTTATATAGTTTGCACATTAAATGTTGGCATCAATTTATACCCCAGGCAAGACCAGTTTTCCAGGAAATCTGAGAGAACTAATAAGACAGACACACTAGGGAATAGATAACCTTTTAAGTGCTAGACAAATGAAAAGAAAGAACTGTTCAAGTAACCCTTCTCCGTGCCAAGAGAAAGACTTATTATTGATGTTCTAAATACATTCTATTAGCGACTTCTTAAAAGGATATTGTGGCCTTTTCTGAATTTTGTCTAATATTTTATGGGGCTGCTGAAAAAACTATTGCATGCAAATCTTTCAAAGTGGGATATTAAAAAAACAAACATGTGTCTGTATTTATTATATGCTGAATTTTGCAGCAGCATGTATTCTGCATTGGAAGTATGAAACTTAAGATGATCTTACATGGCTTTTGGAAGGTGGGACGTAAAAAACAGAAACAAAATAATGAAAAAGGGTTGAGTCCCTAAAAGCATGTATTATTATTAGCTGTTGCCAGTTGAATAAGAGCAGACAACAGTTAATGTGTATGTCACCTTATAAGTATGTTATCATCAGTTAAATTAGTACATAGGTTTTCATTACAGCCCACCACAGGACCACATATTGTAGTATCAGTCAACTTTGAAATCGTTTTAGTATAACTATGTTGCCCTTGTACAGTAGTTCCCTAGGAGCAGGAGGATGTAAAATGATCCAGAACGTTCCATCCACTACTTTTAGGCTTCATGATCATGACTGTGTGCTGCTCACCTCGCTGATGTCTATTGAAAATGACCAGCCGCACCAGAAATCCGCTCAGGAATATGCACTGCACAGTGAACGTGCACAATGGAAGTCAATGGTGTTGTGAATCAGCAGTAGTTTGTGCGGCTAGCTCACTGGCCGTGCGCATGAAGCCTATCCCTGACAACAAGCAAAACACAAAGGGGGCATTTATTATCCACTTTCAAACAGTAAACTGGCAGAATTATGGGCTGCTTTTGGGCACAAAATTATGGCTTGGCTTGTCAATGTGACACTTTCCCTGGACTTCTATTTTTACGACTCGTTTTGTGGCGCAATTTTTAGCGCACAAAAAAAAAGCAGCTAAAAGCTGGTCTAGGGAGTTCGATTTCTTCTTCCTGATTGGGGAGACGATTCTAAAACTTATTGTTCATGCTCCAAATCATTAATCCCTTGCGCCACAAACTTACAACCCACTGAAAAATACAGCACGCTTCCAGCGCCACCCTGCGCCCAAATTGATAAATGTCCCCCACAGACTACTGAGGCCTGAAGTGACTGGGACACATTTATCAAAACTAGTGCAGTATGTACTATGTACAGTTTACCTATGGAGTTTACAGAGTGCGCCAGATTCATCAAAATTGGGGCATGTTTTTCATTAATCTGGTGCCCCCTGCACTGCTCTGGAAGTGTGCACCATTTTTTCGTACCGTACCGTATACTAGCCGTATAAAAATATAGAGAATGTCCTATTTTCCTGTATGCCCTAGAAGTCTATGGGGACGTATAAAATACTTGTTACATATGTGCTGCATATGGATGAAAAACGTTACATATATAAGGGCTCATACGGCACGGAAATACCTGACTGGAGAAATCACATGTTTGTGTGAATGCAGCCTAAAACATATACAGAACCTCCCCTTTCATACAGTATGGTACTCTGGTATATAGAGTGTTATTAGCTTTATCTGTGGTTAAAAGTCTGTAGATTGGAGTCAAAGCATAAGTAAAACATTTAGTATATTGCTCATAACGTTTTTCTGTTCCCATACATGAAAATACCATAAATAAACCCTAAAAGTTGGCAAGTGGGAAGTAATAGGAAAAAAAACATGAAAACAATGTGTTTCAGTAGATAAACATTTGTTAGGTACAAAACCACCAACTTTTGCTGCACCCTACTGTTAGTTTGTTCATCGAATTCTCAGAAAGCTGCATCTGCAGAAGGTCACTTTGAGTTCTTGGTAGAGATAACAATCCTCCCATAGTCTTTGTATGTATGTACGTGATTTGATAGTACGCTGTCTGCTATTGTTCTACTTTCTGACAGTTCTAATTCACAGCATAAGGACTGCCTTGTTAATTATCTGGTTAAACTGGGGAGCCACAAAGCCAGTAGCTCGGATACAGCAGAGAAAACACAGCTCCTGGCTAATCACAATGTAAAGCAACATTATTAGCCGCATTAAACAACTTGCATAGATTACTATAATTGAATTTGCAACTGTACGTTGTGCTCTTGTGACATAAAATGGCATTAAGCAGTCAAATCAAAAACATATTTCATCTGTAATATAAAAGTAACAGCACATTTTTACACAAGTTATTGAACTATTGTGGCTAAGGTGATGTTCTTTGGCCCCAATGAAAAATCAGTATAAGGCCCCTCCCCTATCTACCATGTACCATTTACTGCCTACCTACCTACCAGGTACTGCATCTTAAGAGTCCCATAGACATGTAGTTAGACATGGGATCCCAAAACACCATGGTATAAAATAGAGAGAGTAAGCCACATTTATTAAAGTGTTTGTGCCAGTTTTTTGTCAGACTTTGCATGTAAAAGAACGTGCAAACTGCTTGCACATTGTATTTATAAAGTGTCTGCGCCAGTTTTGTGTCGCGGCTGTGCTGTGTCCCACAAGACAGAAAAAATGTGCACCTAAAGGGGCGTGTTAGTGCTCAGTCAGAGCTTGCGCCACATATATTACCGTGAACTCTGTCAGACCAGTAATCACCACACGCTGCATTATACACGAATAATGCACTTTTAGTGAACTCGAGTGATCTTGTATAATTAATGTCCCCCAATTGGCCCACATTTATCAAAACTAGTGTAGTTTGCCTATGGAGTGTGCAGGGTGCGCCAGATTCATCAAAAATGCCGAACGGTCTTCGTTTTTCTGGCAACCCCTGCGCTGCTCGGGAAGTGTGCACCTTTTTTTGGTGCACTTTGTTCATGCTGAAGAATTGTGGAGAAGACAGAATTGCGGCGCTAGTTAGAAATAAATGTGGCGCAACCCTTAGTATATTTGCTCCAGAGTTTCTCTGGTTTGCATATTTTTGAGCTTGGTTTGTTCCTTTGCTTGTCTTGTGATAATTGTTTTTGTTTTGCCTTTTTAAATGTGCTTTGAGTTGCTGCATGGCCTAATTTTGCGCCTAATTTGTCGCAAAATTTTTCACTACAAAGTGCGACCAATAAGGAAGCTAGACCGAAAAAATGTGTGACAGAACATTCCTAGCTTCATTTTTGCACAAAAAAGTGAATGCTTGCACAATGTCCAGACTATATTGCGTTGTAAGTGAAAATACATTTTCTTCCTCCAATGAGTCTCTATCTTTTTCATTACACAGATGGTCCCCTACTTAAGGACACCCGATTTACAGACAACCCCCAGTTACAGACAACCCCTAGTTACAGACAACCCCTAGTTACAGAAGGACCTCTCTGCCCACTGTGTCCTTTGGTGAAGCTCTCTGGATGCTGTACTTTAGTCCCAGACTGCAATGATCACCTGTAAGGTGTCTGCAATGAAGCTTTATTGACAAGTCTTGGTTCCAAACTGCTAGCGCATGTATTTATAAAGTGTGCGCAACTTATTTGTGTCGTGGCTGCACTATACCCGACTCAACATAAAATTCTTTACTGAGAGGGGCATTCCGATGCAGTCATTTATCATGCAGTTTCTAACAGAATTGTTTTGCACACTTTGGGGCACATTTCCTTCTAGTGAAAACTACTTGCACGTGTATTTAAGAAGTGTCCACACCACATATGTGACACACGCCACCCTTTTTCTGCACAGAAATGGGCAATCCGATGCTCAGTTGGACCATGGGCAAGGTTTTTACATGCAAAGTCCAACACAATTGTGTTGCACGCCCCATGTTAAAGGTACACCAAAAAAAAGTGGTGCACTCTGTCGGGCAGTGCAGAGGCCGCCAGATTCATGATGCACATCCGCCAGAAATCCTGAATCTGGCACACTCTGCACACTACACAGGAAAACTGCATATAGTGCAATTTGTACTGTTATTAGTAAATGTGCCCCTCTATGTTAAAGGTGTCCAAATAAATTGGTGCACTCTGTCGGAGCAGTGAAGGGGGCACGAGATTCATGAAGAACATGCGGCACAATTCATGAATCAGGCTTACTGTTTTTGATAAATCTGTGCCACTGTGTAAAGAATTGCAAAGAAGTCTATTTCCCAATTGTAAAAGCTTGTTATACATTTTGTTCTCCAATTATAACAGCTGAGCTGTGAACAGTGGTCTTATATTAATAGTTATAGTATCTATCGCACGGTAGCTTTGGCCCTTTTGAGGTACTTTACTCTTGTATATATCTGCACTTGTCTTTTAAAGTGATCAGCCAAGATGCTAAAGCAGATAAACAGTAGGGCAGAGGAATATGACAGCATTACTGAAACCTCAAAGCACCCTTACATTAGTATGTCAAAGTAAGACATAATTTGGGCAGTCCAGAAATGTCACCAAGCCGCATTCTCTTATCCCGCACATCAGGGGAGACATAATAAAGTACCCTAATAAGCAAGGGCACCCTACAGAGAGGGGAGTGTGACACACATTGAGTGCTAACTGTTTCTGATAATCTGTTCCTTTTTTGGCTATTACAAAGTTAGCTGTACACAAGGCTACATTCAGTCAGCAATTATAACAGCATATGGAAATTTCAAGCCAGCTGTGCTTTCAAATGCATTCTTTTTATCTTCACTGGCCTAGAATTTAATATTGATTAAAATGTAAATGAACAAAGTGACAACGATGTATTGATTTGTCCCCATCTATAAAATACAATGAGTAGAATTTTTTAAGAAGCTGTCTTATAACTTAAAGAGGACCTGTCACCCAATTTATCGGCACTAGGAGCTGCTTACTAAAGTAAGAAGCTCCTAGTGCTCGATCAAACGCCCCAGTGTTAGAGTTACCGGAAACCTCCGGTAATGCTATCAAACACTGTGGCAGGGTAGGATGTAATTGTCGGACAGCTCGCAAAGCTGTCCGACGTATTCATGAGGGGGCAGGGTTGGGGCGTGGCTAGGGGGGGTGACTGCTGCCTAGCGCGCGGCAGTCACTGCCGGCCTATGGAGCTAGCGGGGCGGTCCAGGGAAGAGGCAGCGCCTCGGACCGCCCCCTCATGAATACATCGGACAGCTTTGCAAGCTGTCCGATGATTACACTGTACCCCCCGCAGTGTTTGATAGCGTTACCGGAAGTTTGCGGTAACGCTATCACTATAACACTGCGGCGTTTGATCAAGCACTAGGAGCTGCTTACTTCAGTAAGCAGCTCCTAGTCCCGAAAATTTAGGTGACAGGAAACCTTCCATCAAAATCAGGCATGGTAAGCTCACAGTTATTATGGATCTGGTAACCGTCTTATATTTGTTATTCATTGCCCCCTTCCTTTTAAAATCAACTTTGAAATTATGCTAATGAGTCTGACAGGCTCTGAGGGACTTTACCAGAGCTCCGCCATGATGCAGTTTCACGGGCTATTGCAATGTCTCCCTCTCCCTCTGCCTTATCTCGCACAGTGGGAGGAAGGAGCTGGTCTGGCACAGTGTAGCAGCCTGTGAACCTACTTCCAGAAACTCTGGTACTTTCTAACTCACTGTATTGCTTTAAATGGAACCTGTCATCACAAAGGGCATGATAGGTTCCAAAAGGGCATTTAACGCTGAATACAAATCATCTATTAGATAGTTCCTCAACCATTTAATCCTGTAGGAATTTGCATAGCTCTTCAATGCTAAGCAAGTTGGACGGACAAATGTGCCTTGAGAATGGAGACAGAGACTTGACCAAGGAAGAGAGCCTACCACGCAAGTGCGAGAATAGCTTGCTGTGTTGTGAGCCGATATAAGTAGGGGGGTGAAGGAGAGAGAGAATGTGGGAGGAGTGAGAGGGGGAGGTATGGAGTCGTGCAATAATGAAGGGAGGATGCTGGAGAGCAAATGCAGCTGTGATTTGAAATGCTACCCCCACCCCAGGACTCAGCACAGGATTTTGGCAGGGAGCCAGGCAGGCTCGGACTGAGCCACCGGGGAGTCGGGAAACCCCCCGGTGGGCCCCAGCAGCTCTTGGCTCCACCCCCTCATTATAATATGCAGAACGCTGAGGCAGTGCCTCCTGCATCTGTGAAACCATGAATCCCTGTCAGTGAATGTGTCTGCTCACAGCACTAGGTCTGGACTGGCTCCTATGATTGTGAGCAGACACATTCAGTAATCCCAGCAGGATGGGCACATTCATACCTCCGGGAGTAGCAGAAGGCAGAATCAGCTGGAGAGCGGAGGAGTCTCTCATCTTCACACAAAGCTCCGGTAGTGACAGTCACTGTGAGCACATTACACCTCACTGCCCAGTGCTGGGGGAAGATGAGAGACTCCTGGCTCTGCTCCTGCCAGCAGGTAAAGAATGGGTTAATTGTACCTCCAGCTGCACTGAGCAGCCAGGCAGAGAGCACCAGCACTGGAGCTGCTGAGCAGACATGGGCCCACTAGATTGCACAGTGGGCCCACCCCTGCTCCTGACAGGCACCTGGGGCCACCAATGAGAAAGCAGCTTGTAGCTGAGGCATCATCACTCTGCCCCACCTAACCCTGTGCTGCGCGCTGGCGGGACCTGGGTGCTGAAGAGCTGTTCTCTCTCCTCAGATCTGCATGGTGGCCTCCTGCACAGAACAGTAGATACAGGGCCGCATCTGCCATGAGGCGAGATGAAAATCTCGCTTCAGGCGGCAGATTGCGGGTCCCTGTAAAGGGCGGCGATATTCGCCGCTCTAATGTGGGTGATTCGGGCGCCCGCTGCCGCCCGAATTGCCCACCAGCTAAATAAAACGCGCCTGTCTCTTTAAGAGACAGACGCGATTTATTAGCGGAGCTACGCAGCGCTTATCTTGCTGCTGGCGTCGCTCCGTTCTAAGCAGAGACACAGGCGGCGGATGATGACGTCACCCGCGTGTGCCTCTGATCAGAGCCGCGGCTGACAGGAGAGCCGCGAGAAGATGGGAGCTGCGCTCCATGGAAGCACCCTGCCGGAGGTAAGTATAAGTTTTATTATTTTTGATGTTCCGCTACTAATTAAATGTGGCCAATAAGGGGGGGGGGGTATAGGATTATATAGTTAATATAGCTGTGTAGGGGTGGGGAGGTTTTCTATATATTTATATATATATCGGCCCATATTCCTTTTATCTGGGGGGGGGGGAGCTGTTCATTTTATATGGGGCCATAATCCTTTTATCTGGGGGGGGGGAATGCTATTAATATTATATGGGGCCATAATCCTTTTATCTTGGAAAGGGGGGAGGGTGCTGTGCATTTTATATGGGGCCATAATCCTTTTATCTGGGAGGGGGGGGTGCTGTGCATTTTATATGGGGCCATAATCCTTTTATCTGGGAAGGGGGGGTGCTGTGCATTAAAATATATATAAAATCTTATGTAAAAGGGTGGGATATATTAGTTATAGGATACAACTTTGCATCGTGTAAACCAAATGTTGGGGGGGGGTCTGTATTAATAAATTGGGGGTGTTGTATATTGATTGCTGCTGTGCATGCTATAATTCCCCCACCGGGGCCTAGCCTTTTCTCGGGGCCTGGAGTCAGCCGGGGCCCGCAGTACCTGAGTGGCTGGCGGTTGCGGCCTAGGCACGCTATTGTCACGGTGCTTGGTATGGGGGAACCGGAGGGCTGTCCTACAGCCTGGCAGGTCTCCAGCAGGGTGGTGTTGGCAAGAAATGATGAGGGAGAGGCTGCTATAGCGGATCTCCCTGGGGCAACCCTTTGGATTCCAGAGTATGGGTCTCTGTGTAGTGGACAGGGTGCCTGTGATGAGGGCAGCTGTAGTAGTAGGGACCAGACGAAGGCAGAGGTTGAACAAAAACAACTTACAGTTCTTTATTGGAACCGACAGGAACTTCAGCAACGTGCCTTTAACAGAGTGATGGAGCACTGAGATGCTTTTGGAGGAAGCCACAGGAGGTAGATCGCCAGCCTGGATGCAGAGGGCAGGCTGGGAGGTAGCTGTGTCCTAATAGGAAGCTTCAGCTTGTCCTGGAGTGCTTCAGGTATCACCCTTGAAGGTAGGATGATACCCCTTTCCTCACTAACTCTAATCTATTAGCTCCACTCTTCAGAGGCAGGGGCTAGGCTCTTCCTGCTCTTATCTGGTATGCTGGCTGAATAGAGTCTGGACTGGGGTAACCCAGTCTGCTTCTCTTCTCATCTGAGCTAGGCTAAACTAATCTCTAGCTGTTCTTATCTTGTGCCCTGCAGACCCAGAGGGTCTGACTGGACCTGGTCTCTTCTCCCTCCTGAGAGAGACTCCTCTGAGATCTGGGACCGCTCTGAGATCTGAGACCTAGAACATTCCTGGCCAGGGGTTTTATTACTTCCCCTCTGGTCAGGTGGTGGCTGCTCCTTCAATCACATCTCAGCTTACAGAGGACAGGATGTAACACAAGACATTGGATGATAGATTTTACATCATGCACAGATTAACTTCTGCCTTGCCAGGCAGGATTCACCACTGCAATATCCCCTATGTCCTATAAGGACCATGTAGTGTGATGTGATTACATGCAGGTGGGACGTATTCGCAAACACTCCCTCGCCATTGCATCGGCGAGGGTGTTGCATTTATATGTGGGGAGAGTGACGTCCATTACGTTGTGAGGGGTATATATTATTTAGGAGCACAGTGTTTTATCCAGGAGACTTTATACTGTAAGTGACTGTGGTATTTTTAGGGACGCCGGGTGGAGATGCTGCACGGAGCTGAAGATATCTGCCCGTGAATTCAGCAGTGATACTTCATGGATTGGAGAACCCGGAATAAAGTCCTCCTGATGGAAGAGATTGTCATCTATAAGGTACTAGATGCCACTAATGACTTCCAGAACCTGTAGTCAGTCACACAGTGTCAGGGAGCTGTCTGTGGCGATGTTAATTGTTAGTAAAGTTTTCAGTATTTACTGAACAGGGACCGGGGGGGGGGGGGGGTTCAGCATTTTAATATTCGCCTCAGGCAGCAAATATGCTAGAATCGGCCCTGAGTAGGTATTTACAACAATAAACTGCACTACACTAACTACCTATCTGAGAACTACAACCCCCAGCAGCTGAAGGAGCTGCTGAAAGTTGTAGTTCTTCAGCCCACTTTTGTATAGGTTTACTTTAACCCCCTTTGCCCCATGTTTCCCCCCTCCACCAAAGATTTTCCAGAGATTCTCCAAAATGCATATTATATACAGGCAGTCCCCGGGTTACATACAAGATAGGGTCTGTAGGTTTGTTCTTAAGTTGAATTTGTATGTAAGTCGGAACTGTATATTTAGCATTGTAATCCCAGCCAGAACTTTTTTGGTCTCTGTGACACTTGGATTTTAAAAATGTTGGGTTGTCATAAGAATCAGGATTAACAATAAAGATTCATTACAGACACCTGTGATAACTGTTACAGCTGTTTATTGTAGCCTAGGACTAAAGTACAATAAATTACCAACATCCAGAGGGCCGTTTGTAACTAGGGGTCGTATGTAAGTCGAGTGTTCTTAAGTAGGGGACCGCCTGTAATACAAACATAAGCATGCCCCATAAATGACATCTTACCTCACCGAAGTATAAAAAAACACAACTTCCTAATGATTTCCTTTCAGAAAAATTAAAAACAAACCCTTTTTTAAATCGCCATGTTTTATCGCCATGATCGCACTGACAATAGACTGTGTTTTATTCTATCACATCTGATTTTTTTAATGCTTCCCAGTACATGACACAGAATAGGATATACTGACAGAAATGCGGGGCTAACGTATGCTAACTGCACGTCTAAGGCGTAGAATTATCAGAAGTGCGGCAATGTGCGACATATACTGGCGCACGGTCTTCAGTAATCTAACGCCCCCTGCACTGCTCAGGAAATGGCCACCAGCCTTTTTTTCGGTGCACCTTTAGCATACAGCATGGGACACAATTCTGTCAAGTTGCAGCAATAAATTAAACTCTGACTAAGCAGTAACTCGCCCTGTCAGGTGTAAAACGCAGAGCAGCCGCGGCACAAAACTGGAGCAGACACTTTATAAATACCTGTGCAAGCTCCAAAATGTTCTTTCTAGTGCAAAGTCAATAGAAAACTGACACAGCCAGAATAATAGACCCAGGCCTATGTCTTATCGGAGTGTAGTCAGTTTCTGAGCCATATGTAGTCTCTGTGTGATCTGTGTGTCATCCATTTTTGCAGAGTGACCAATGTTGCCATTACATAATTATGGACGGCACGGTGGCTCAGTGGTTAGTATTACAGCCTTGTAGCGCTGGGGACCTGGGTTCAAGTCTCATCCAGGTCAACATCTGCAAAGATTTTGTATGTTCTCTCTGTGTTTGCGTGGGTTTCCTCCAGGTCCTCTGTTTTGCTCCCAGACTCCAAAACATACTGGTAGGTTGATAAGATTGGAAGCCCCATTGGGGACAGGGACTGATGTGACAAGTTCTGTGCAGCGCTGCGTAATCTGTAGGCGCTATGTAAATAAGGAATTATTATTATGATGTCACCTAGTCCCAACCATAGCCTTTACATTCCAACAGACTTCTATGCAATTGTCAATTTAACAGCCACTTAAAGGGGCTGTTCACTCGCGGTACATAAATGGTATTGTTTGTATAAGGAAAAGTTATACAATTTTCCAAAATACTTTCTGTATCAATTCCTCACAGTTTTCTAGATCTCTACTTACTGTCCTGTTATGAAAGCTTCTCTGTTTACTTCCCGGAAGATAGAGATTTGTCCATGGTCGTGTGATGGACACACAGGTGCGTGAGCCGATAATAATTGGCCATGCACCTGCATGACCATCACATGACCAGGAACTTGTTTTTATCCACTGGAAGTAAATCTAGAAACTTCCTATAGAATGACAGCAGGCAGAGATTTAGAAAGCCATGAGGAATTGACACAGAAAGTATATTGGAAAATTGGATAACTTTTCCTTACACAAACCATAGCACTTATTTGCTGAAAGTGGAAGACCCCTTTAAAAGTTAATGGAGCACCATGGATGCATTTAATAATAAATAATAATAATCCTTTTTTTTATATAGCGCCTACAGATTCGGCAAGGGCTGTAAGTAGCTTGCTAGATCAGTCCCTGTCCCCATGGGGCTCACAATCTAATAAACCTACCAGTATGTTATTGGAGTGTGGGAGGAAACCAGAGGACCTGGAGGAAATCCACGCAAACACAGAGGTAACATACAAACTCTTTGCAGATGTGGACCTGATGTCAAAGCTTTATTTACGGGGGTAATTTCATCTCTGTTAAACTACTTGTACCGCCAGTACACTTACATTCAAATGACATTCAATTCATCTTACGCTACATTCAAACGGCGTTATGCCCGCCGGGCGGGCATACCGCCGAGCGCTGGACAGGAGGAGGGGGTGACCCCTCCCCCCTCCATATGAAACAGAATGGCGCCCCCTTCACATTTCTCTACCAAATGCCATGTTTGCATTGCTAAATTTGCTATACAGCTGTGGCCAATACAGTTGTGGTTGTAAGATGCGCTATAATCCACTTATTCATATGCAGAGGCCTAAAAATGGACATATAATATTTCCATGTAGCAGTAGGTGGGCCCCCATAATCAATTTCACTGGTGGGCCCTAGGCATCCCAATCCGACCCTGGAGCCAGGTAACATGAACTAAATGATTCTAAAGGATTCTGAGGAATTAACCAAAAATTTGAGTTGTATTCAGCATAAATGCCCTTTTGGAACCTGTCATCACTGAAAAATTGCCCTTTGTAATGACAGGTTCCCTTTAAGAATTAACTAATGGCATATCGGCTTGCTGAACTGAGGTAGAAATTTGGTAAACTAACTTCAGAAAAGAACTAGATTTTTTATAATAGCTTGGTGAAAAACATACATGAAAATAAGTCAAGGTGGTTTTTATAATAAATTTAACACTGTAATTCTGTTCAATCTGTAATCTCAGCACTACTTTAGTGATATTTAAGTTTACTTTCTAATCCACCCACTACAACAGAGCAGTGCACAAGAATTGAGCGGGTGTTCAGGATAACATTAGAGGGGAGGAGTAGTGAGGAGCTCAGAGGGGAGAGCAGGTTTGACTCAGATAAGATAAAAAATAAAATTATGGATGACAGAAAAAAACATATGCTTTAGCACAGGTGGCCATTAGTTGTTAAAGTACTATGAGAACCTGTCTTTAGCTGAAACGCAGAAAAGGTGATGACAGGTTCCCTTCAAAACCCATAACAAGTTAACCAGTACAAATACAATAAATAGCATACAACATATTTTTACCTTTATACTTTAGAACAGCGGTTTTCAACCTTCCTTATGCCATAGCCCTCTAATTCTGTTCCTCATGTGGTAGTGACCCCCAACCATAAAATTATTATTAGGGAGATGCAGTATATATATTGGGGTGCTCATAGTAATACATATACAGAACCTCCCTTTTCACTCCCCACCTTCAAAAATCTATAACTTTTTTATTTTTCCATGTATAGAGCTGTGTTATGGCTTATTTTCTGCATAACAAATTACACTTCAAAATGGTGGTATTTTATATTCCATGCCATGTACAGTGCAGTGAAGTTGGTGAAAAAACGCATCCGTGCCATATTCTTGTGGGCTTGGATTTTACGGATTTCACTGTACACCCAAAATGACATGTCTACTTTATTATTTGGGTCGGTACGATTACGGCGATACCAAACTTGTATAGGTTTTATAATGTTTTCATTCATTTCCAAAAATTAAAACCTCCTGTACAAAAAAAAAATAAATTGGGAATTTGCCATGTTCTGGCACTAATAACTTTTTTTATACTTTGGTGTACGGAGCTTTGGGTGGTGTAGAAATTTTTATGTTTTTCAGTGGGGTGATTTGAATTTTTAAGGTTTTTTTATTATAATTTTTTTTAAAACTTTTTTTTATTTTTATTTTTACTATTTTTCAGACTCCCTAGGGTACTTTTACCTTAGGTTGTCTGATCGATGCTATCATAAACTGCCATACTACAGTATGGCAGTATATGGGGAATTTCTCCTCATTCATTACAAAGTGCTGGTAGCACATTGTAATGAAAGGGTTAACACAAAGACCCAAGGCTGTCATGACGATGGATCCCCCCTCCCCGATTACATCACGGGGAGCGACGATCCTCAGCAATATGGCGGCGCCCATGCGGCATCTTTTTGAAGTCGCCGGAGGAGATCGGCAGGAAAACACCTGTGATCAGTGCTGGCACCTGCTGCAGCCTTTGCTGCAATATGCAGTCTCCTCCTCTCTCTGGGGGTCTAACCAGATCAATGTCAATAAAATGAGATTCAACCATCAAGTATCCCCTTCCTAGACGTCCTGATACTGAAAAACAGCAAGGGGGAATTAGACACTACCATATTTAGGAAACCCACCTCAACAAATTCACTTCTTAGATGGGAATCCAACCATCACTTCGCCCTCAAATGTGGTATCCCCTTTGGTCAATACCTAAGGGCTCGGAGGAATTGCTCCACACTAAAAGAATTTACCAGAGAAGCTACCAGAGAAGCTAAAGAACTTTGTTCTAGATTCTAGATATCCCGACTCTATCCTCAAATCTGCATACATATGGTCACTACCCAACCTAAACCACCTTCGCCACAGACCATTAGGCAAATAGGCACTTACGATGGAGGCACAGATACCATACGAAAGATACTGACCAAACATTGGCATATACTGACAATGGCCCCTGACTTAACAGAACAGCCCTCCATCACCTTTGAAGAGGCCGCAACATAAGGAGAACAGACTTGGCTTAGCCATGATATCAAAGGCTGTTACCAATGTAGCGGCTGTATTGCTTGCCAAGTAATAAAAAGCTGTAATAATTTTACCAGTAACACTACAGGAATCATGTATGACGTTAACCATTTCATTATTTGTAAGTCCATAGGGGTGATCTATTTGGCCACTTGCAAATGCAGGAAACAATATATTGGTAAAACCTTTCAGGACTTCCGCCGCAGGATTGGTGAACATCAAGACACAATAGGGATAAACCGCTGGCCAGACACATCCATGATGAACATCAGGGCGATGGCATTGATCTGGTTAGATCCCCGGAGAAAGGAGGAGACTGGGACCGTGTTTTGAGACAAAAAGAGACACGGTGGATTTTCCGTATGCAAACAGAATCTCCACAGGGTCTCAACGAACAGTTAAGTTTTTCATGTTTTCTCTAACAATCACTACTGATACGATAGAGAATCATTGTTAAGACAGGGTCTTCTGTCATACTGACTACATAATGGATGCCTTAATGTCCGATACTGCTGCTTGACCCCTGTATACAGCCATTGGGATCAATATGCCTTAAAAATCCCTTTCTTTGTACTAGGTCCCTTTTTGTGCCATTGGCACACTATGGCCCACTCTATAAATATGGTGTGTGCTATTTTAACACGCCTATTTACATTTGATGACTGCACTCGCTATTATTTTGATTTATATTTACCATCCCCGTCTCCCCTCTGTCGGCTTAGTCCGCCCACCCTTGGTATTCTGCCCACTGGTTGGCAGATCATACCGGGGCGGCAGTGTGCAAGCATGGTGGCATGTGCACGCGCTTGGCAGGTCCCCACCGGATGCGCGCATGCACGAGACGCGTCACTATACCAACTCTGCGCCGGAACTTCTCTTCCAGGGTACATCCGCCGTGCGCCCGCTTCACTTGCATTCCTAGCGTCATAGGAACCTACATGATTGGCTGGTATAGGTAGGTGACACGAGGCAGAGGGGTTGGGCCCTTACACCACGGCGCGTCTCTTAAATCCCTGAACTGACCACTGTCAGGGCAACCCATTGGTTTGCACAGCTGTCACAGGAGTTCATCATTCACTTCCGCAGCCACACATCGTCTGGCTCCCTTTTCTACTCCCTTGTTACCCCCTACGGCGCTAAGGCAAGACCTTATCTAGTCTAAGTGAACCTATGTACATATAGCGCTATAAATCTAAGCTAATCAGACCCCATTGGGGCTAACATGGTACTGTTTACAACAGGGCGTTTTTTGATGAACCCAGCGTTCTCCTGATGAGACCAATAGGGCAAAACAACCCTTGTCGGGTTTCATACCCTATATGAGATACACACTCTATGACAAAGTTTTTTTTTTTTTATCTGTGACAGTGTATGACGCTAAAGGATCTAAACCTGACTATACCTGCTGAATAGGTCTGTAATGGGGCCAGCTACTACAGGGTCAGGTTCCAGTCGGGACTCTGGTCATATAGGACCATAGTTCGGGGGCTAGGCAATTAGGGTGTGATAGGCTTTCTGTCCTGAATAGGGCTTTTGCAGAGACGTTATATGACTATTATGTCAGTAAGACACGAGCCCAGATGGACTAATATCTATCATTCACCTTCCCGCCCCCTTTTTTCTGCATTCTATGTACCCTGTATGAATTTCTACCTCCCTCACCTAAGACCATAATTGACTTCCTTGACAGTCACACAGGCCAATCTCTGATATTTTGGTATTTTCCTAAGGAGTCACATGGATTTACTTTACCTATGATTTTTCAGAAATACGAACAACATAGTCCTCTTCACGTCATATTTGAGGACACCTATAGTAGATTCCTATATGTTCAACTATCTTTCTCTTTATTTATAGACTGACCATCAGTGCAGAGGCCACAATAACATCAAAAAAGACTCCTTCTCTGTATAAATCTACAATAAAGAAGCACGTTTATATTCTTAAATCACTGGTTGTAGTTTGCTTTATACCCATAAAAGTGATTTCATTGGGTCCTCCCCAACAAATACTTTGAGTAACACCCTTCCTCTCCTTCCTCCTTCCATTTTCAAAAAATCTAACAGCACACCAAGGGTTTTGCTTCACAACAGCTACTTTCAGGGCATGCTAAACAAGACCTGTCACCACAAGTTTACCCCAGTAATACCTGCTGGTAAAGAGTTAAACGTCTTCTCAACATATCACCTAAATTATCTGGCACTAAGGCACTGTACGTTAATCGCAGCCATTTTTCTAATATGGAAATGCATATAAAGGAGTAATATTCTGTATAGAAGAGTCATGTTTTTACCAGGCTGCCAGTGAACCATGCCTCCCTCTTTTGATTGACAGCTCAGTATCTCTTCAAATCAGTCCTCTTCCTTTCCACTTCCTGTTCTTTCCAGAATGCTGTCCCTCTCTCTGCATGTGTATTTATCAGTGAGCATTGTGTGGGAAACTGCAGATAAGGTCACCATTTTACACACCCTGCAAAGGGTGGGGCAACCACCCAGTGGGCTGAGCCAACATAGACATAGACGTAAAATTCTTCCACAAATATTTTCTTGGTGGGTGAAGGCATATTTAAGCTAAGACACCTGCACTGCACATTTCAACAAAAGGTACAGTGGGGAGTGAGTAAGGTTTATTATGTCTTTTCTTAATGACAGTTTCCCTTAGGTGTGTTTCAGTATCCTATTTAACAGCTGTTCCCCATTTAAACAAACATTTTCACAACAGAGCTCAAAAAGAATATTTTATAAAACTACAAACTTTTACATATTTTGCAGTGATTCCTTATATTTGAAATTTGAAACAATTTTTGTTTTTATTAATTAAGATACAAAATTTTCCAGTCCTATACTGCATCTAATAAATGCACCAGGTGTGAATGACCTCCAGCAAAGAGAGAAGCACATTACCTAAACATGGCTACTAGTTGTGTGAAATGTTTTGCAAAAAAAAAAATAATAATAAGCAATAAATAAACATTAATAAACAAATTATATTAAACATGTTAAGTATTTCCAAATACCAAAATTCCTGATCTTTCACAAAGATAATCTTCCCACACTTTGAAATTCAAAACAGAAAACATCAGAAATGTCATTTTGCCACCCTTAAAATTATAAATGCAAAGTAATAATACCTTTCTCAAAGTGATAGAAGTAGGATAATATGAAGATTATGTAAATAACACTAACAAAGCAACAAGAAAAAAAAGGTCAAATAAATAGATCACATAGGACATCTGCTGGTTATAAAGGGGTATAGCAACTTTAAAAGCCTGTATTAAAACTGGCAATTAGGACAGATGCAATGTGCACCACTGGTTATTGTTTTCTCCTACCCCTTCTTCCACATTTCCCATAAATTAGTTAAAATTCCATTATGTCCTAGTAAATATTGTGTGATTAAAATTTTTTGGATTATCTGTAATTGTCAGGTTTAATAATAAGAACAACAAAATATTAAAAAATTATAATATTTATGTATAACTAAACTGCTAATATGTCATGCAAGTCTGTACTAGGTTGGTGGAAGCAGAAATTCTTTCTGGTCAATCCCTTCCCTTGTCCCTCACACCCAAGAATGAAAAAATAATAATTAAGTCCTGCAGGGAGTTCATTTGGAGGGTAAGAGGCTATGGCTCCCTTTCCATGTGCTGTAGCAGCCTAAGCTATACAGGCGTCTAAATTTACCCAACATCCGGACTTGCAGAACCTGGCAGCCCTTCCTAGGATGCTCTCAGACAGGACACCTCTTTTTATCCAGATCCTAAGTTATAACCTACGGCAAGGGATGTTACTTATAGAGGGATGGCCCCATAGCAGACTTCTGGATGGGGCCCCCATAGCTCCTCAGAAAATATACATATTTGCATACTCACACATTTATACACGCATGTTTACACTGATATATACATTTATACACTTTCACACATCTATCCCAGTAGCTGATGACCAAATGGGGGAAGTACCCAGCAGGAATTAGAGATGAGAGATCCCCTTGTGCTGTCATTCTGCTGTCCCATCTCTTGACATTTCTTATCTGAGCTGTCAATTCATGCTGTGTACTGTGTAGGATATGCACTGTTATATACATGTACAGTAGGCCACAGAATGAGGCTGGAGGACAGGAGGGCACAGGAGGAGGATAGAGGACAGGAGGGCACAGGAGGCCACAGGAGGAGGACAGAGGACAGGAGGCCACAGGAGGAGGATAGAGGACAGGAGGGCACAGGAGGAGGGCACAGGAGGAGGACAGAGGACAGGAGGCCACAGGAGGAGGATAGAGGACAGGAGGGCACAGGAGGAGGATAGAGGACAGGAGGGCACAGGAGGAGGATAGAGGACAGGAGGGCACAGGAGGAGGATAGAGGACAGGAGGGCACAGGAGGAGGATAGAGGACAGGAGGCCACAGGAGGAGGATAGAGGACAGGAGGCCACAGGAGGAGGATAGAGGACAGGAGGCCACAGGAGGAGGATAGAGGACAGGAGCTACAGGAGGAGGCTGGAGGACAGGAGGGCACAGGAGGAGGATAGAGGACAGGATGGCACAGGGAGAGGATAGAGGACAGGAGGGCACAGGAGGAGGATAGAGGACAGGAGGGCACAGGAGGAGGACAGAGGACAGGAGGGCACAGGAGGAGGATAGAGGACAGGAGGGCACAGGAGGAGGATAGAGGACAGGAGGGCACAGGAGGAGGATAGAGGACAGGAGGCCACAGGAGGAGGATAGAGGACAGGAGGCCACAGGAGGAGGATAGAGGACAGGAGGCCACAGGAGGAGGACAGAGGACAGGAGGCCACAGGAGGAGGATAGAGGACAGGAGGCCACAGGAGGAGGATAGAGGACAGGAGGCCACAGGAGGAGGATAGAGGACAGGAGCTACAGGAGGAGGCTGGAGGACAGGAGCTACAGGAGGAGGATGGAGGACAGGAGCTACAAGAGGAGGATGGAGGACAGGAGCTACAGGAGGAGGATGGAGGACAGGAGCTACAGGAGGAGGATGGAGGACAGGAGGAATGGAGTCCCCATTCAATGTCCTGTATTTGACACCATGGGATGCAGAGCACAAATATTTAGTGTTAATAATTCCCTGCAATCCCTGATAGATTACTCTGAGACAAATGTTCTGTCATACTTAAAGGGGTATTCTCATTTTAGCAAATTAATGTTATTGCATCAATTCTCTTTGCATACTGTCCATCTATAGAAAGCTTCTCTGTTTACTTCCAGTGGGCAGAAATCTGACCATGGTCACACAGGTGCACAGCTCATTAGTATGAACGGGGATAATCAGAGCTGTGGGATATAACGGGCCGTGCACCTGTGTGACCGTGGTCGGATTTCTGTCCACTGGAAGTAAACAGAGAAGCTTTCTATAGATGGACAGCATGCAAAGAGAATTGATGCAATAACATTAATTTGTTAAAATGAGAATAATAAATAATGAAGCTTTCTATAGAAGGACAGCAAGCAGATATCTAGAAAACTATGAGGATTTTAAAAATTTTAATTATACAAACAAAAACATTTATTTGCTGAAATGGGAATACAGTTTAAGGCTATGAAAGATACATATTGCTATTTACCCTCAGTGAGATTTAGTCACATATTGCTGAAGATTATACAAAGGGCAGATAATTTACATAATCACAACCCTAGCGGTCCAGTCAGAGAAATTGTATTAGTAAAATTAGGATTGTTAGCGAGTAAGCCTTACAACTCAGGGTCAGTTTGAAGTCTCCTTTGTTTAGCCAATCTACTATGGTAGCTGAAGGCTATTCTCTCCTGATGTCCATTGTAAGTCTGCCCCTGCCTACTCCTGTCTGGTGATGCAGTGCAGTATTCCGAGCATAGTAATTATGCTCCTGCGACCTGGAGAGAGGCCACAGGAGCACCCGTGACAATCTGCATCCAGAGTAGCGGATAGTCACCCATCTACCACCACAGTAACCCATAGTTAACAGTGTCCTGCTCCCAGTAGACGCCTCTGACACTTCCCCTTAAAGGGGTTTGCCCATGAAAGAAAATTGTCAAATTTCAATCCCCTAATGATGTTTACACAATAAAGATCATTTTTAACCCCTTACATTACAATTTTACTCAGTTGTATTGCTGTTTTAGCTCCTATCACTCCTTAGGCTGGTCAGTGTAAAATTCCAGAGTATGGGCGGGGACTCTCTAAGGAGACACTTCATGATCCATCTAGTGCTGGGTGAAATGTTGTGTGCTGACAATGTTCTTAGAATATCAGGGTACAGGTTTATATACACTTTTATTTAGCTTCTGAACATTCACTCGTATCTGACACATAGAAAGAGACAGATGAGTGATGACATGATGATATCCATGAGATGCATATTACACACGATTACATTCTCAGCTTTGCTACATCTCAGCCACAACATACACTGTCAGATCTGATGTGCCCCCCCTCCCCTAGATAGAGATCTTATCTGCCTGTAGCTTGTAGCTTTAATCTCCCAACGCTGCTTGCCGGCAGGAAGTCTGTGTGTGTGATCTCGTCTTTGAATGCAACGGTGGAGGCTGGGGGCAGAGAGGAGCACAGTGCAGCATCAGACAGGAGAAAAAAATGTCTTCCGACCCTAAAGTCAGAAGACTAATGGTCAGACCACGACTAAAATTGTGTACACCAAGACTGATAGAGACAGGTTGTAATTATATCTGTGAAATGCTGTATTTTTGTCAATAAACAGTGAATTAGGGAATGTGTTATAATTTTGTTATCCTGAATATATTTGAGAATCTTGCGTTCATGGGAATACCTCTTTCAGGGCTGCATCTGCCATGAGGCGAGATGAAAATCTTGCCTCAGACGGCAGAATGCGGATCCCTGTAAAGGGCTGCGAAATTCGCTTGTTAACGCCCGGATCGCCAACCAGCTAAATAAATCGCGCCTGTCTCTTTAAGACATAGGCGCGATTTATATGCGGAGCGACGCAGCGCCTTTATGGCTGCTGCGTCGCTCCGTTCTAAGCAGTGACACAGGCGTCATGACGTCACACCGCCTGTGTCACTGTGTGGAGCCGTGGCTCACAGAAGAGCCGCGTGCAGACCAGTGCCGCGCACCGAGGGAGCAATCTGCCTGCAGGTGAGTATATATTTTATTATTTTTCATGTACTCTCATGAAAAATGTGGCTAATCTCATTCTATGTGGCTAAAAAGTGGGTGGGGAGGTTTCATGTTATACTGGGAGGGGGGGTACTGTATGTATTATATGGGACTATAAAACGTTTAATACTGGAGGGGAAGTGCTGTATATATCAAATTATCAAATGGGGCCATAATTATTTTATACTGGGGGAAGGAATGCTGTATATATTATATGGGGGCCATTATTATTTTATACTGGGGGGGGGGGGGGGGTATATATTATATGGGGCCAGAATTGTTTTATACTGGGGGGGATGCAGTATATATTATACTGCATTTATATGGGTCATTTATACTGGGGCGGGGGGTGCTCTCTATATTATATGGGACCAGAATAATTTTATACTGGGGGGCTGTATATATTATATGAGGTCAGATTCTTCTTTTCCCGGTGGGGGTTATATATTTCTACGGGGCCAGATTTCAGCTGGGGGGTACAGTATATTACTAAGCTGGGAGGGCTGTATATGGCATACAGTATATTACTAAGCTGGGGCTGTATATGGGATACAGTATATTACTAAGCTGGGGGGGCTGTATATGGAATACAGTATATTACTAAGCTGGGAGGGCTGTATATGGCATACAGTATATTACTAAGATGGGGCTGTATATGGGATACAGTATATTACTAAGCTGGGGGGGCTGTATATGGAATACAGTATATTACTAAGCTGGGGGGGCTGTATATGGATACAGTATATTACTAAGCTAGGGCTGTATATGGGATACAGTATATCACTAAGCTGGGGGGGCTGTATATGGGGTACAGTATATTACTAAGCTGGGGGGGCTGTATATGGGGTACAGTATATTACTAAGCTGGGGCTGTATATGGGATACAGTATATTACTAAGCTGGGGGGGGCTGTATACGGGATACAGTATATCACTAAGCTGGGAGGGGGGCTGTATATGGGGTACAGTAAATTACTAAGCTGCGGGGCTGTATATGGGATACAGTAAATTACTAAGCTGGGAGGGGGGCTGTATATGGGGTACAGTATATTACTAAGCTGGGGGGGCTGTATATGGAATACAGTATATTACTAAGCTGGGGGGGCTGTACATGGGATACAGTATATTACTAAGCTGGGAGGGGGCTGTATATGGGATACAGTATATTACTAAGCTGGGGGGGGCTGTATATGGGATACAGTATATTACTAAGCTGGGGGGGCTGTATATGGGATACAGTATATTACTAAGCTGGGGGGGGCTGTATATGGGATACAGTATATCACTAAGCTGGGAGGGGGCTGTATATGGGGTACAGTAAATTACTAAGCTGCAGGGCTGTATATGGGATACAGTAAATTACTAAGCTGGGGGGCTGTATATGGGGTACAGTATATTACTTAGCTGGGGGGATGTATATGGGATACAGTATATTACTAAGCTGGGAGGGGGCTTTATATGGGATACAGTATATTACTAAGCTGGGAGGGGGCTTTATATGGGGTACAGTATATTACTAAGCTGGGAGCGGGCTGTATATGGGGTACAGTATATTACTAAGCTGCAGGGCTGTATATGGGATTATTGATTATTGCAACCTGGGGCTATAGTAAAGCATTCAGAAAGGTCACCAGAGGTCAGAGGGGCCAGTCTGTAGCTATGGGTTGTTTGTAAGTCGGGTGTCCTTAAGTAGGGGACCGCCTGTATATTACTAAGCTGGGGGGCTGTATATGGGATACAGTATATTACTAGGCTGGGGGGCTGTATATGGGATACAGTATATTACTAGGCTGGGGGGCTGTATATGGGGTACAGTATATTACTAAGCTGGGGGGCTGTATATGGGATACAGTATATTACTAGGCTGGGGGGCTGTATATGGGATACAGTATATTACTAAGCTGCGGGGGCTGCATATGGGATACAGTATATTACTAAACTGGGGGTGCTATATATTTACATTGGTCAGGGGAGCACTGTATGTAAAATCATGTAACATAATAACAGGGTGGGATATATTAGTTATAGGATACAATAGATTACTTTGCATCATTTAAAACAAATGTTAGGGTCTGTATTAATAAATTGGGGGTGTTGTATATATATATTGTGCTGTGCAGGCTATAATGAAGGGATGTTTTGTATGTGCAGGCTATAATGAAGGGATGTTTTGTATGTGGGAGAGTGCGGTCAGTTGTGTTGTGAGGGGTATATACTTCATACTGTAAGTGTGGTATTTTTAGGGACGCCGGGTGGAGATGCTGCACGGAGCTGAAGATATCTGCCCGTGAATTCAGCAGTGATACGTCATGGATTGGAGAAGTCCTCCTGATGGAAGAGATTGTCATCTATAAGGTACTAGATGCCACTAATGCCTCTCAGATCCTGTAGTCAGTCACACAGTGTCAGGGAGCTGCCTTTGGGGATGTTAATTGTTAGTAAAGTTTTCAGCATTTACTTAACGGTGAGTGGGCAGAAGTGTGGGGGGGGGGCAGCATTTTAATATTCGCCTCAGGCAGCAAATATGCTAGAATCGGCCCTGACCTCTTTAATTATTTGAGTTGATATGAGGTTTTATTAGAATGTAAACTTTTTGTACAAAAAAAAGCCCTAAAGGACACCTGTCATCAGGTCTCTGTAACTAATTCTGTCACCACTACCTGTTGGAGCAGCTCACAAGGATTACATCTTTATCTCATCAATTCATAGATTTTTATTATGTAAATGAAGCCGGGCACACGGCAAGAGAAAAGTGATGTCACCCCTGTTACCCCTCCCCTCTCTTCCCCAGATCATGTCTGTGTGTAATGTATAGTAAAGCATTGTTAGTGTTTGTTCTTTATCTGCTGACTTTATATGCTGTGTTCTGCTATACACATGTGAGAGACACAGATATCAGCTACACAAGTGCCTGATATGCTCTTCACCCATACACATGTTAGAGACAAAGACATCAGCTACACAAGTACCTGGCATGCTCTGTTCTCCTATAAACATGGCTGCATCCTGTAGCAATTGTATCTCTCATACCAGGGCCGGCGCTATGGGTAGGCAAAGTGGGCAATTGCCCAGGGCCCCTGAAAGGGGAGAATCTCTTCTTTCAAATGAATCTTGAATTGTGTTTCTAGGTGTTATGGATCCAAAGATATCTAGGTTTAAAGTGAGAATATCAGGTGCCATTTTTATATATAAAAATCACTCCCAACGGCAGTTTAACAGTTAATATCTCAGTTTTCCTGACACTTAGAAACACAAATGTAGATTCATATAAAAGAGGAGACTCTTTTTTCATAGGAAAAAATAAGTGAGGCTCTATGTGTCACAGAGACAGAGATACAGCCCTCCCCCCCTTCCAGATTCTTAGTCATCAGGCTACAGGGAGAATTTGCTGCACACAGGAGCTGCTGCACCTCACAGATAATGGAAATATTCACTTTATATGTTACTACATTTTGAGAAGGGATAATATCAACTAATATTTATGTTTTTAACCCTTTTCTATGCAGAACTATCTAAGAACACACTTTTTTCTCTTATTGCCTTTTTTGTGATAGTTTGGGGGGAAAATTGACTGATACGATGAACATTCGATCCTCTTAGCCTAATGTGACTACATATTATTACCGCAACCAAAACATGTCCATAAAGTTATATGTAACACCAAAAACACACACATGTTCTGGAATAAAGTTTTTATTTCACACCATCCTCCATTATTTGTACTATACATATGTTATTGTACAAGCGCGGAGGGTTCTGTTATTGTGCGGATAATACAATGGTGACATCTAAATGTGACTTTTGTTATCTCATTAGCTTGGTTTATGGATATATAGTTATTTATTTGGGTGACCATTGTGTAAACAATGATATATCTGTGTGAAGCGCAGTGCAATTTTCTGCAGTTCCCTTTGCAGCATATTTTGGGGAATATACACATGTGGGGTCTGTATGATCTCCTCACATCTTACTGTTTTAGGAAAATATATTTTCTTTATATAAGTATCTGGATTTGTACATATTTTAGAGGAAATTTTGAATGTTAATTGGCACATTTAATGCAATATTTATTTATGTGAACATATCAATAGGGCACATTTGAGAACTCTACACATGTCCATCTATTACAATTAGGAGATGTGAAGGTAAATATTTTCTGTTTGGAGCACATTTTTTGCCATCAAAGTCAAATTTTAAGTATTTTTTATAATATGTTTCAGTTTCATGCAAAATTGCATGAAGGCACCTATGTCTATAAACTCTTTAATGCCATTTTGAAAATGGGGTCCCTCACAGTCTAATCAACCTACCAGTATTTTTTTGGAGTGTGGGAGGAAACCGAAGGACCCAGAGGAAACCCAGGCAGACACAGATAGAACATACAAACTCTTTGCTGATGTTGACCAGCGTGGCAAGGCTGTAATGCTAACCACTGAGCCACCATGCTGCCCATCATCTCTGTATGATCTATCTCCTATAAAATTCTCAGAAATGACAGATTGTTTTACCATACTAAAAGGAGCCACTTGCTGACTGTGACTGGTCATAAAATAGTTTTATTTTGGGGCCCCACTTTTAGTTTTGCCCAGGGCCCCACTTTGTCTAGAACCGGCCCTGTCTCATACATACACAGACTGCAGGGGGCGTGGCCACCAGAACCAGGAAGCACATAGAGGAGCCAGCACCAGGAGTGTCACATCATTATACAGGTCATCAGTTATTTGTATAGGAGTATCTCATACACATACAGGCTGCAGGGGGTGTGGCCACCAGAACCAGGAAGCACATAGAGGAGCCAGCACCAGGAGTGTCACATCATTATACAAGATGCAGCCATGTGTATAAGAGTAACTCATACACACGCAGGCTGCAGGGGTCGCCAGCACCAGGAAGCACATAGAGGCAGCCAACACAAGGGGTGTCACATCATTATACAGGCTGTAAGTCATATGTATAGGAGTATCTCATACACACACAGGCTGCAAGGGGCGCCAGCACCAGGAAGCACGTACAGCCAGCCAGCATAAGGAGTGTCACATCATTATACAGGGTGTCAGTCATGTGTATAGGAGTATCTCATACACGCACAGGCTGCAGGGCGTGTGGCCGCCAGCACCAGGAAGCACATAAAGGAGCCATTACACCATTATACCTCACATCATTATACAGGCTGTCAGCCATGTGTATACGAGTATCTCATACACACCCGGGCTGCAGGTGGCGCCAGCACCATGAAGAACATAGAGGCAGCAAGCACGAGGAGTGTCACAACATTATACAGGCTGTCAGTCATGTGTATAGGAGTATCTCATACATTCGCTGGCTGCAGGGGGCGTGGCTGCCAGAACCAGGAAGCAGATAAAAGAGCCAGCACCAGGAGTGTCACATAATTCTAAAGGCTGTTAGTCATGTGTATAAGAGTATGTCATAAAGGCTATTTTTGGACTATAAGACGCTTCTTCCTAAGCACCCCAGATTTAGGCTAAAAAAAATATATATATATTTTATACCAATTAAAATATCCCTGTTGGTCACACAAAAGCAAGCATACACAGCTCTGCTTCATCCATACAGATACACACAAAGCTCTGCTTCATCCATACAGATACACACAAAGCTCTGCTTCATCCATACATTTACACACACAGCTCGGCATCATCCATACAGTTACACACACATACTGCATACTACACATGAATACACACACAGCTCTACTATACACACATTAGGAACACACTGGGAACTGCTCTACACATGAATACACACACAACTCAACTATACACATAGGGAACACACAGGGAACTACTCTACACATGAGTAAATACACCGATCTACTATACACACATAAGGAACACAATGGGAACTAGTCTAACATGGACTCCCGAATTTGTATGTTCCTCTCTTGTCCATGGGCCAAACTTTTTACTCTTTTTATTGTATTCAGTCTTTTTCACTTGAGAAAGGGGTTCTTTTTTTCCCGAAATGCGATGCGATTTGAAGACCCATTATTCTATAATAATAAAAGAATTTTAGCTTTCCCTTCAGAGTGCACCATTCAATTATACCACTCCACAAACATTCCCCATATATACAGTATAGTGTGGCGACGTTACCCACAAGATTTCTACCTGACAGCAACACCTATCTAAAGTTCATAAATAGCATTGTTCCTATTCTAAGCACAACCAGACACGGCGAGCACAACTCTACTTTCACATCTGAATTTTTACTCAAAGATGTCACACTATAAGCGCTTTCTCCCTGTCCTCTCTTGACACTATCTTTTATACAGATAGCACACAGCACAAAAAAAAAGGTGTGTGCATGAGACCTTACATGGTCACAGTGGCTGACCACTATAGCTTCCCTTCCCACTATACTCACAACACAGGCATTACTCTTTATTCTTCTCTGGCTCCGTCCTGCTGCTGGTTTCTGGTCTTCAGCAAGATGGCATTGCCTAGCAACATGAAGTGCCCTGACTCCTACTAGGGGACATATATCTTATTTTTTTGGGGGGGTGTATAATTGAGACATTTGGAAGGTCTTTTTTGCGCCTTATGTATGATCATGTCTTTTTTTTTCTTGTGATGCATGTTTAGTTTTTCCTGTTGCAACATCCCCCCATCGGGTCTAGCCTTTTCTTGGGGCCTGGAGGCGGCTGGGGCCCAGAATACTGGAGGGGCTGGCAATTGCGACCTAGGGCGCGCTGATGTCACGGTGCTTGGTATGGGGACCAGAGGGCTGCCCTACAGCCTGGCAGGTCTTCAGCAGGTGGTGTGCAAGAAATAAGGAAGGAGAGGCTGAGGTACTGATTTCTCCCTGGGGAAACCCCTGAGTGTCCGTAAGATAGGTCCCTGGGTAATGGATGGGGAAGCCCGTGGTGGTAGACAGCTGTATCCAGGGATCAGACGGAGGCAGATCAACTCACCGTTCTTTTTTGAACAACAGGTAGCAGGCAACGGGTCTAAACGGTCAAACAACAGATTCAGAGTACTGGAGTGGTCGTGGAGAGTGGTCCTCAGGAATAACGCAACAGGAAGAAGATGAAGGCTTGGATAACTAAGATGGAGCTGTGTCCAAACTGTGGAAGCTGCAGCTCTGGATTAGAGACTCCTGACTCCTAGTTCCTAGGATTGGTTTCTGTGACAGCACTAAAGGTGTACTGAACACTATCTCTCTCTTCACTCAGACCACGGGGTCTGGACTGCTGACAGGCAAAGCCAGACCGCTAAGACCAGACTCTGAAGAGACCATGTGCTCCCCTTGGAAAGGGGTTTTATTGTCCCCCTGGTCAGGTGGTAGCACCTCTCCAATCACACTCCAGTTTACAATACAGCCACATAATTGGATAACATCTTACACCCATTTAACTATTGCCTCTCCAGGCATAGGCTACAGCTGCCATTACTTAAAGGGATATTCCGGGAATATGAACGTCTGACACAAAAACCCATAATGCTATAAATAAATGAATACAACAATACTCAATGTCATTAGTAACAAAATGGAGCTTAAATAGTTTGATTTTATGATTTACAAAATTTATGGCCTCTCTAAAGTAGGTGGAGTTGTCACTAAGATGGCCGCCACTGGAAACTACAAGTTCCATGATCCTTTAGTTCTCAGTAACTCCTCCTACCTCTTATGCTCTGCTCCCAGTGATGATGTAATAGACTTTCCTGCTCTGTTACCATAGTAATGATGTGTAACTGCCTTCGCTGCACTTCACCACAACACCGGCCATACTGGATCCACTGCAACCAACCGAATACAGCCAAACATAGTGGTGATCACATGACCTGTCCAGGCAGGTGCAGGACATTTGATGTGGCCATGTGACCAGCGGCCATCTTCTGTCCTGCAACGGACCGCGCGGAGGAAATTAACGGACTGATTAAAGGGCCAGTAGCATATTAATTCTTTATTACATTGCATGTCACCAGCATTTTCTGCTAAGAGGAGTAAAATTTTAAATAACGACTAATTACACATTAGCTTATATTTTGAGTACCCATTTGTATATGAATTCTGCTTATTCTCACTAAAGGGTTCAGGACTCCCTCTGACAGCCCCTAACCCGGAGAGGGTGCTATTCGCAACTACCAGCCTACCTGGCAGTTGTGACTGGCTTTTTTTTTTTTACACTTTTTGTTGCAAATGTCTCCCATGTGAGGCAGTTATATACAGAAGTGAACACTATTGTAAATTTTGAATTTGAGGTCGAGGCCTGCATTTTTAAACACTCTAGTCGCACCCCAGGATGATGACAACATAACGTTGCATTTTCAAATGCATTTTCAAATGCATAACAACAGCTGAAAAGGATTTGCCTAATTACATAACTCTCAACATGGTGTTTACAAAATGAATCTATTAATGTTAACATAGTGTTAATATATGAACAGTGTTAACATGTGTGTTAATGCATTGGTTACTTAGAATTAGCCAATAAATTTCAATAAAATGTGAATGCAAAATGTATAAATTAAAAAAAAAAACAGCCCAAACTTTCAATGTCCACCAGGTTTATGTGCAAAATTTTAAAGGGAACCTACCACCACGAATCTACCTATAAAGGTAGATCGGGTGGTAGGTGGATGTATGGGACGTGAGGATAGCCCTTTTTAGAGCTAATCCTCACGTCCCCGCTAGTGTAGGATAAACTTTATTGCCCTAAAATGTAAATTTAATTAAGCGGCTACTGGGGCGTGGAGTAGCCGGACACGAGGCTACACGGCGCGGCTACTCCACGCCCCAGTAGCCGCTTTCCCCGCCTACCCTGTGATCTTCGGCGCGCAGCTCCTGGCAGCTGCGCGCCCTTGTCCGAGAAGCCGGAGTTCTGCGCATGCGCAGTAACTCCGGCCTCGTTCCCGAGATCGCGCATCCTCGGGCCTGCGCTCGGAGCCCGAGGATGCGCGATCTCGGGAACGAGGCCGGAGTTACTGCGCATGCGCAGAACTCCGGCTTCTCGGACGAGGGCGCGCAGCTGCCAGGAGCTGCGCGCCGAAGATCACAGGGTAGGCGGGGAAAGCGGCTACTGGGGCGTGGAGTAGCCGCGCCGTGTAGCCTCATGTCCGGCTACTCCACGCCCCAGTAGCCGCTTAATTAAATTTACATTTTAGGGCAATAAAGTTTATCCTACGCTAGCGGGGACGTGAGGATTAGCTCTAAAAAGGGCTATCCTCACGTCCCATACATCCACCTACCACCCGATCTACCTTTATAGGTAGATTTGTGGTGGTAGGTGCCCTTTAAACATTTAAAACATGTGAAAGCATTCCAATTTACATGATAAAACAGGGTCCATGAAAAAAAAAAACCTTCCTTTGCACCTGCCCTGGACCAGGTGCAGATTTGCACCTACAAAGTCACAAAAATAAGCAAAAGAGTGATACATAAGTGAAGAATCGCACAGAACATCTGGAAAATAAAGATACATAAGGAGTACTTTAAAAATTACAGCAAAAGTAGCAATTAAACTAGCAGAAATAAAGATACATGTTCCCCAATGTGAACTGTGCATGCACAGTTCATACCTAGAGCGTTCCCATTGAATTGAAGTGCTTGTATGGTATTCTAAGGTAGATGGGCAATCAGTATAGTGACTGCCAAAGACTAGAGGCTTCAGTGTTGCGTTTGGACTGGAAGATGAACATGGCTACTTTCTTTTGATCCTCTTCAGTTTATTAAATGACTCTGCTAGAGTTGAAATGAGGCCCACATTGTTTTTTGTCCCTTGCAATAGGTTTCTATTTTGCTTCTGTTTTTCATTCAAATCCATTTTTATTACTTCCATTACGATTTCTCTGTCCTGTTTTTATTTTTACATCTGCAAAAAAAAAAAATTAAAAATCAGGTTTTACATTTGTTAGAAAACACCACCTCTGGTTCTCTAGCATTATCAGTAAAAAAAAAAAAACAACCTGTCATAAGTTTTATTTTATTTTTTTTTTGTTCTCAGAAAAGAAAAAGGGGAGGGGAAGTTATAGGAGAAAGAAAAAGTTGTGAGTGTAATAAAAATTAACTTTTATTGTTATATTAAAATCTAGAGTCTATACTCTTATTCAATATTCATAACTTAACAAGCGAAGCATGAGTCTCATTGCTACGCTGTTGCCCCAGCCACAATTATTGCAGAATAGCTCCTAGGGATATAGATACAGGTGGGAGTCCCCTAATATTTGCTTTATTCCCTCCTGTGAAATAGTTGAATCCCACTTAAATTTAGTAGTGGGAATCTAGGACAGTGTTGGAAAATTTCCTCTTAACGGGTGATGTTTAGGACCCTATATTGAAGCCCAGCGTGACACCGCTGTGTGCGTGTGTCAGCTGTCAGGTATGAGGGGATCGCGGTGGAGCGATACACCGCGTCTCCTCTCTTCTAGCACTGCACGGCTTGTCTGATCTATAATGACATGCGCGCACAGGGACAAAGCTGATGGTAGGTCCTGATATATGCTCGAGCCGCGATCTCACTGCTTGTGAGTATCGCTATTACATCTGTCCCTTTATCGATCTATCCCTAAGTTGTGGCTGCGGGCATAGATAGTGTCCCGACACGTGTTTCGCCGAGTCTCCCCGGCTTCTTCTAGGGGCGGGGGCGGCCGGGTTCGGGCGCCTTTTATTTCCAAATCCAGGATTGACAGCTTAATTAGCCAATGCAATGCCACTATCCATCTAGTGGGATGCAACATTGTATCAAAAGTGTCTTATTGCTATTGCAACATAGTAAAAACATGTATTTTGAATATGCTTGCAAAGAAAACTCGATTGGTATTTCTACAATAATATATAATGAGGAAAGTTTTTCATCCTACATCATTATGAATGGCAAAAATGGCCAGTTTATTGCCACAGATCTATATATTTGTTGATACAATCAAAATGTCTTTATTTAAAATATGATGTTTAATCATCGATATTATTCTTTGTGAGAACGTCAGCAGTTAGAAATTGGATAAATAAATATGATGGTAGTATTAGGTAAACGTAATAGATACTTGAATAGAACAGATTTCGTTCCATAAAAATAACAATTAAGGAGGTAAAGAGTAGGTTCCTATATTGCATAATTAATATCATTTTTATCCAATAGTGGGAGACCCCAGTTAGGTTTGCTTATAGCGTAAACTCCAATCTGGGTCCCCCAAGGTGACAGTTTTGGGCATGGGGATTGTGAGGAAAGGGAGAGTCACGGTAGAAGTTCACCGTGGTGACTTCTAAAGAAAGCATCCAAATCCGAAGTTATCATTCAGCCCTCTGGGCTTGAGGCTTCCCATTCTGTATATCCATAAGCTCTCTTTTTGGAGAAGCATGTTGTCTAGGTCTCCGCCTCTGATTCCCAAGGTAATCCGGGTGATCGCCCAACCTTTCAATCCTTTAGGATTGCAGTTGTGACATTTTTTGAAATGTTCTGCAATAGGGGTTGGCTGGAATGGTTTGTTCTGTTTTAACGCTTCCCTCTGCATCCTGTCAAAATTCTTTATTGAATATAGATGTTCTCTCACCCTAGTTCTCATTTCTCGAATAGTTTTCCCCACATACAGTAGGTTACAGGGACATTGGAGAACATATATCACTCCTGGGGAGGAACAGGTGATGTGTTCCTGGATATTATGTCTGTGACCGTCCTTATCTTGAAATGTCGTCTTTCTCACCAGCACTTGGCATGCCGTGCATAAACTGCAAGGATAGAAGCCTGCGTATTTGTGGCACCCATCCTTCTTCACTTTACAGAAATGACTCCGCACCAGTATGTTGCCTATTGAGGAACCCTTCTTGTATCCACATGATATTTTGTTGCCTACAATTTCGGCCAAATCCGGATCTAGTGCCAGGATCCCCAAGTGGCGGTTCATGATGTTGTTCATTGCATCCCATTTGTCATGCAGGGTAGTGATGAACCTGATTTGAGAGTCTGTTACCTTAGTCTTAACCTGTAGTAAAGATGATCTATCGGTGTGTAATGCGACATTATAAGCTCTCTTTATGGAGCGTCCCGAATACTGTCTCTGTCGTAGGCGCTCTTTCAAGGCTACTGCCCCTTCCTTGAATCTTTCAAGGGTGGAGCAATTCCTTCGTAGCCTAAGGAATTCTCCTTTTGGAATTCCCTTGATAGTACATGGCAAGTGCGCACTTTCCGCATGTAACAGGCTATTTGTGGCCGTCTCTTTGCGATATATTCTCGTTTGGACTGACCCATCTTCCTCAACTTCAATTTTGATGTCGAGGAAGGGAATCGAGACTTTGCTGTACATGAGGGTAAGTTTGATGTTACAGTCATTTTTGTTAAGATGTGAAATGAAATCTTTCATGGTTTCCTCTGGTCCATTCCAGATGAATACAACATCATCGATGTATCTTTTCCATGATACAACGTGATGTGTAAAGTTCTCCATATCGTCACAGAATACCCGCTCCTCCTCCCACCACCCAAGGAACAAGTTGGCGAAAGATGGCGCACATGCGGCGCCCATCGCCGTTCCTTGGGTCTGGAGGTAGAAGCGGGCATCAAAAATAAAATAATTATGACGAAGGACGAAGGACAGTGCTTCCAAAATAAATTCCTGTCGTATAGTGCTCTTATCATTATAGCGTTCCAGGAAGTATTTTACAGCGTTGCAGCCCACCTGGTGTCCTATACTTGTGTATAGACTTTCAACGTCTACTGTCACAAGTATCTCCTCTTGTTCTAGACGTACCCCATCCAGGTCTTTCAGAATCTGCATAGTGTCCCTGGTGAACGAAGACAGATTAAGAACATAGTGTCTTAGTTCATTGTCCAACCATCGACTCAATTTCTCGGTCAGGCACCCAATACCAGACACAATGGGCCTCCCTGGTGGCACCTGAAGGTCCTCGTGCACTTTTGGCAACATATAAAAAGTCGCCACTCTTGGGTGCCTGACCGAGAGAAAATCCCTCTCCTGAGATGAAATGGCTCTGCTTTCCCACCCTTTATTTAGAAGGTTTTGATATTTTATTAGGAAATCCTTTGTGGGGTCATTCCATAGATGTTTGTAACATTGTTTATTAAGCAGTTGCCTTTTTGCTTCTTTAATGTAGGCTTCCTGTGGCCAGATCACTATGTTCCCCCCTTTGTCCGATTGTTTGAATATAACGTCATCCAATTTCTTTAGTTCCTCTAGGGCTTGACGTTCTTTATTGGTAATATTAGAGACATGACTGCTTCTTCAAGGATACGAACAACTTCCTCATCCTGTATAGAGATAGGGGGGTGGGTATGGGTCTCCAAATTGTGTTCTGTTTCCTTATTCAGGAACATTTTTTTGTAAAACAGTTTTCTCCCGAATAGGTGCAGATCTTTTATTAATTCAAAACCTTCTAAATAAAGGGTGGGAAAGCAGAGCCATTTCATCTCAGGAGAGGGATTTTCTCTCGGTCAGGCACCCAAGAGTGGCGACTTTTTATATGTTGCCAAAAGTGCACAAGGACCTTCAGGTGCCACCAGGGAGGCCCATTGTGTCTGGTATTGGGTGCCTGACCGAGAAATTGAGTAGATGGTTGGACAATGAACTAAGACACTATGTTCTTAATCTGTCTTCGTTCACCAGGGACACTATGCAGATTCTGAAAGACCTGGATGGGGTACGTCTAGAACAAGAGGAGATACTTGTGACAGTAGACGTTGAAAGTCTATACACAAGTATAGGACACCAGGTGGGCTGCAACGCTGTAAAATACTTCCTGGAACGCTATAATGATAAGAGCACTATGCGACAGGAATTTATTTTGGATGCATTGTCCTTCGTCCTTCGTCATAATTATTTTTTTTTTGATGCCCGCTTCTACCTCCAGACCCAAGGAACGGCGATGGGCGCCGCATGTGCGCCAACTTTCGCCAACTTGTTCCTTGGGTGGTGGGAGGAGGAGCGGGTATTCTGTGACGATATGGAGAACTTTACACATCACGTTGTATCATGGAAAAGATACATCGATGATGTTGTATTCATCTGGAATGGACCAGAGGAAACCATGAAAGATTTCATTTCACATCTTAACAAAAATGACTGTAACATCAAACTTACCCTCATGTACAGCAAAGTCTCGATTCCCTTCCTCGACATCAAAATTGAAGTTGAGGAAGATGGGTCAGTCCAAACGAGAATATATCGCAAAGAGACAGCCACAAATAGCCTGTTACATGCGGAAAGTGCGCACTTGCCATGTACTATCAAGGGAATTCCAAAAGGAGAATTCCTTAGGCTACGAAGAGGCTTGAAAGAGCGCCTACGACAGAGACAGTATTCGGGACGCTCCATAAAGAGAGCTTATAATGTCGCATTACACACCGATAGATCATCTTTACTACAGGTTAAGACTAAGGTAACAGACTCTCAAATCAGGTTCATCACTACCCTGCATGACAAATGGGATGCAATGAACAACATCATGAACCGCCACTTGGGGATCCTGGCACTAGATCCGGATTTGGCCGAAATTGTAGGCAACAAAATATCATGTGGATACAAGAAGGGTTCCTCAATAGGCAACATACTGGTGCGGAGTCATTTCTGTAAAGTGAAGAAGGATGGGTGCCACAAATACGCAGGCTTCTATCCTTGCAGTTTATGCACGGCATGCCAAGTGCTGGTGAGAAAGACGATATTTGAAGATAAGGACGGTCACAGACATAATATCCAGGAACACATCACCTGTTCCTCCCCAGGAGTGATATATGTTCTCCAATGTCCCTGTAACCTACTGTATGTGGGGAAAACTATTCGAGAAATGAGAACTAGGGTGAGAGAACATCTATATTCAATAAAGAATTTTGACAGGATGCAGAGGGAAGCGTTAAAACAGAACAAACCATTCCAGCCAACCCCTATTGCAGAACATTTCAAAAAATGTCACAACTGCAATCCTAAAGGATTGAAAGGTTGGGCGATCACCCGGATTACCTTGGAAATCAGAGGCGGAAACCTAGACAACGTGCTTCTCCAAAAAGAGAGCTTATGGATATACAGAATGGGAAGCCTCAAGCCCAGAGGGCTGAATGATAACTTCGGATTTGGATGCTTTCTTTAGAAGTCACCACGGTGAACTTCTACCGTGACTCTCACTTTCCTCACAATCCCCATGCCCAAAACTGTCACCTTGGGGGACCCAGATTGGAGTTTACGCTATAAGCAAACCTAACTGGGGTCTCCCACTATTGGATAAAAATGATATTAATTATGCAATATAGGAACCTACTCTTTACCTCCTTAATTGTTATTTTTATGGAACGAAATCTGTTCTATTCAAGTATCTATTACGTTTACCTAATACTACCATCATATTTATTTATCCAATTTCTAACTGCTGACGTTCTCACAAAGAATAATATCGATGATTAAACATCATATTTTAAATAAAGACATTTTGATTGTATCAACAAATATATAGATCTGTGGCAATAAACTGGCCATTTTTGCCATTCATAATGATGTAGGATGAAAAACTTTCCTCATTATATATTATTGTAGAAATACCAATCGAGTTTTCTTTGCAAGCATATTCAAAATACATGTTTTTACTATGTTGCAATAGCAATAAGACACTTTTGATACAATGTTGCATCCCACTAGATGGATAGTGGCATTGCATTGGCTAATTAAGCTGTCAATCCTGGATTTGGAAATAAAAGGCGCCCGAACCCGGCCGCCCCCGCCCCTAGAAGAAGCCGGGGAGACTCGGCGAAACACGTGTCGGGACACTATCTATGCCCGCAGCCACAACTTAGGGATAGATCGATAAAGGGACAGATGTAATAGCGATACTCACAAGCAGTGAGATCGCGGCTCGAGCATATATCAGGACCTACCATCAGCTTTGTCCCTGTGCGCGCATGTCATTATAGATCAGACAAGCCGTGCAGTGCTAGAAGAGAGGAGACGCGGTGTATCGCTCCACCGCGATCCCCTCATACCTGACAGCTGACACACGCACACAGCGGTGTCACGCTGGGCTTCAATATAGGGTCCTAAACATCACCCGTTAAGAGGAAATTTTCCAACACTGTCCTAGATTCCCACTACTAAATTTAAGTGGGATTCAACTATTTCACAGGAGGGAATAAAGCAAATATTAGGGGACTCCCACCTGTATCTATATCCCTAGGAGCTATTCTGCAATAATTGTGGCTGGGGCAACAGCGTAGCAATGAGACTCATGCTTCGCTTGTTAAGTTATGAATATTGAATAAGAGTATAGACTCTAGATTTTAATATAACAATAAAAGTTAATTTTTATTACACTCACAACTTTTTCTTTCTCCTATAACTTCCCCTCCCCTTTTTCTTTTCTGAGATTATGCTAATGGGTGGTGCACACCGTGAGTGTTTGATCATTTGAACACATCCGTGTATTCATTTTTTTTTGTTGCAGACTGTTAGACTTCTATTGCCATCCATGATCAACAAAAATAGGGAAGGTTTAAAAAAAAACAACAGATCGGGAGGAAAAATAAGATGTGAAAACGCCAATAGAAAAGATCCCTTCAGTAAGACTACTGTGATAATCCCAGAATCACTGTTGAGAAAAACAATGCAATGTGTGAAAGAGCCCCAAGATTCTGTATTTGGAGTACCCTCAATTCTTCACTAGATGGCAGCCATTTACTGATCGTTTCCTTCTGTTTTCTGTACTAGGTTTTCTTTTACTGCTAGTTATCTGGATGAAAACAATTCCAGAAAAGTTAGATCTGATTTTTCAGTTACATTAGGTTGATAACTGCATTCACAGAATAATCAACAGATATGAAATCCTGTGATGTGAATGAGTTTAAAAAATATCAGCATTTGGCTGTAGATACTACTCTGTGAAAAGTTCTGATTGCAGACTACTGTATACTACTGGGGACAGGCTGGTCTGGCTGTATACTACTGGGGGCAAGCTGGGCTGGCTGTATACTACTTGGGGCAGGCTGTATACTATAGGGGGCTGGCTGGCTATATACTGGGGGGGGGGGCTGTGACCAATGCATTTCCCACCCTTGGCTTGTACTGGAGTCAATAGGTTTTCCCAGTTTTTTGTGGTAAAATTAGGGGTCTCGGCTTATACTCGGGTCGGCTTATACTTGAGTATATACGGTAATGCCTCATCCAAAACTAGTCTATGCACCAAAAACTGTCCACAAAAACTGTGTGGTGCACAGTTTAAAGTAGAACAGTATTTGGCTACATTCACACGGCGCGCCGGAGAGGGGGGATGACCCCTCCCCTCTCCATAGAGATGCACATCGTACGGCCGGGCACACGGGGGAAGATGGGACACATGTGCAACACTGCATCGCTCTGTGCGCCTATTGATGTGCTTGGGGGGACGTCCTCCATACGTCCATATGAATGAACCCTTACACTGTAGGAGAATTTATCATCACAGTGGTAAATCTGGCGCAGAAAAAGACTCGTTTTCTAGCTTTAGACTTGTGGACCCTGAGACACTTTGATAAATCCCCCTCACCCACACCCCCACCATTGTGTCACAGCTAAAAATGGGGGCTCAGTATTGAGCTGTTTTTATTTCAATAGCTTTTCTCTTGATCAAAGCTGCAGGATTGACTTGATGGAGTTTTTATATCAGCTAATATACTATATCAAAATATAGCACTTAAATATAAAAACGACCATAGCGTATGAAGATGTCTTTACCCAACCTATATCTTTTTACAGTGCTGAGCATGACATCAAAAATATTTAGGAGCTTCACTATGGTTATCAAGCCACCCACATACAGACCCACGCATGCTGCCTTAAGGCAGTAGTGTGTTCATGCAGAATACAACATGTTATGTCTGGAGTGTGTTTGTACTACTAGCTGATTATGAAATTAATTCCTTTCTAATAGACATCATACCTTCAGGATTTTAACACTTTACCACAAATGAAAGTCTTATTTCATGAAAGCCCAAATACACAGTTTTTGTTTAAATGGGGTGTCTCAATATAACAACTGCCTTTATTTTACTGTAATCTCTTGGGAGCAGGGCCCTCACTCCAAGTTCCCTATGACTATGTTAAAGGCCACTGGTGAAGCTCTCTGGATCCATTACTATACTCCCTGGCTGCAATGATCAGCTGTATGGTGTCTGTATTGTAGCTTTGTTGATAATCCTTGGTACCATTACAGCAAAAAATTTTGAAACTTGAATAGTCACTGGGCCCAAAAATGTTTTTGTCTGGATCTACAATTATAAAATATACAGTTTCAGCTTACATACAAATTCAACTTAAGAACAAACCTATGGAACCTATCTTGTATGTAATCCGGGGACTGCCTGTACTATTATTATGAAAATGTGAGCTGATTTGGAACTTCACATGAACTGATCTAATGGTCAGACAAAAGCCAGAGTTACTTTCTGCTCTGGCTAAAATTCTGAAGAAAAAGGAAGGCCTAGTGATTATTTTAGAACACCACATATTTGTAATTTCTGGTGGAACACAACCCCGCAGTTGCTTAATACCCAATATGAAAGCAAAAGAACCAGCCTGACTTGACAATTATAGCCTATGCAGGCGGTCCCCTACTTTAGGACATCCAACTTACAGATGACCCCTTGTTAAAGACAGACCCCTCTGCCCACTGTGACCTCTGGTGAACCTCTCTGGATGCTTTACTATGGTCACAGACTGCAATGATCAGCTGTAAAGTGTTTGTAATGAAGTTTTACTGATAATCCTTGGTCCAATTACAGCAAAAATGTTTGAAACTCCAATTGTCACTAGGGAAAACTTGCATACAAATACAACTTAAGTACAAACCTATGGAACCTATCTTGTATGTAACCCAAGGACTGTCTGTACTATTTTTTTTAATTAATTTAAAACATCAGAAACTGTTTTAGTTTTTTATTTTTATGTAGTCAATAGAAAATGTCAAGAAAACATGCCAGAGCAAATGCTTCACCTAGATGTAGGTCAATGTTCAGATAAAGTTATTTTTGTTTCCTCAAAGGCGCCTTAGATGGATTTAAGAATACCTGTCAGGTTGATTTGGGACCCTAAACCAAAACCTGTGGTTTAGGGTCCTAAATCAACCTTTTTGAAATTGTTAAATGGAAAGGAAATATAAAAATAAACTTAAATACTTACCTGGATGCGAGTCCAATGAGGCAAATCAGACTCATATCAGTATCGCGATGAGGAAAGTAAATCCAGGACAGTATCCCGGCTTTACTGCATTTGTGCCGTACCTATGGCACTTGCACAGTGAAGCCAGGGTGTAAGGCTCTGGCTTTACTTGCTGGAACAATCAAAAAAAAAATCAAAAATCATAATGTAATACATTTTTCTCAATACAAAGGTATATTATGGTTACGTGTATTAGCTGTCACTTTCTGATGCCACTGAAGTTTTATTTTTGCTAATTAAGGATTATTTGAGCATAAATTGTCAAAAACTGCATATTTTTTGAAGAAAAATATGGGAAAGAATTACTTGAAAAATGTTGCATACAAAATTTATTGGGACATATTTATTCTTGTGGTTTCAAGTAAAGCTGGTAAAACAGAACAAACATACAGTGGGGCCTTTCACACATCTTGAGATTCTACTGTAAAACTTTGTGTGCATCCTAATTTGCTGTTTTAAATAAATAGTTTATTCATTCTATTTAGATTAGAGAACAACACAAAAGCATATTTATGGGGTGATCACTGGATTGAGGGTGATTACACATATCAGAATGGTTTTTTGCATTTGTCTCTTTAGGTCCCCTTTCTGTCCAGTTTGTAAGGAAACTCATACATTTGCATAGAACTCGGCCCAAATTTAGATATTCAATCTCTCACTAATTAGTCTCAGCAGCTACTCACTGTATCCCATCCTTGTGACTCTGAGACACTGGACACTTTCTACAACCCTGCCCGACACCCCCACCCACCATCACATGCCTGTATGGCAGCTTGCAAAATTTAGTGAGTAGCTCAAAATGGAATTTCAGGTATTGGTAACTTGTAGAGGTGAAAAAATGACACTGAATACGACTTCTTATATAGAAACAGGCTTTACTTGTTATGTTATCCTTGGGCTGTATAGATGTAGTATGTATTAGCTGAAGGTAGAGGGTAAATGAAATTCTGTATGAACTAATCAGCATCCTAGATCTCTCCCCTATGTATATAGTTTCTGTCTAGTGGTAAAAAATGTGAAGTATGTTCTGTACACAATATTCAATTGTTCTGGGTATCATAAACATATGTTTATCAATAACAATTGCACAGTTGCTAGGATAACTGACAATGGTACCTGTCCATGTTAAAGCTATTAGCAGAGTGGCAATACCCACAGGGGCATTAGAAATTAGTGGTGTGGTGTGAAGAATCTCACCTTGGGGAATTAGTTTGTTATAGCGCTGTGGTGTGAGGTGTGCCTGTGCTTCCTAGGAGATCATGGACCATGGTTTAAGATAAATCCTTTGCATACTGATTTCTTCCTGGCTGTGGTGAATGGGAGATTGCAGGCCTGGAAAACTACCACCATGCATCATCTCAGGAGTTCCTTATTATTGTATGTTATTCTTATTTATTTATTTATTTTAATAATTTTTATTCAGTTTTTCAAACAATAAATGCTATGTTTCTCTTCTGCATAAACTTGAATTCTAGTCCATGGTTTCACTATAAGAATTCAACACTTGTGAAAAGGTCTTTGTTTTAGTGTTGTTGCTCAAGGATGCAAAATAAATGTACTACAAACATTCCCAGTCCCATGCATTCTTGTCTGTCACCCACGGGTAAGCTTAAGTCACTTGGGTACATTCCCTATCCTCTTGTCCTTTGTGTTCATGTACATAAAATCAAAGTTTTCTATCCCCTGTCTAGATCTTTGAATGTGATGGAATATGTGATCAGTGGAATGTGGTCATGTTTTCTCCCTTGCTATCTCTGGTCCTAACGCTATTCTCTTTTTAGAATGATTAGATACATTGGAATGTAATTAAGGGCAGCCCCATTGCCATGTCTAGAAATAACCATTGTTTCAAGGGGTTAGTGTCTGTTGAACTTTGCCTCTTCTTTGGTGTTAGATATTTTCTTTTTTGTGTTTTCTGTTTATAATGTTCACAGAGTGGAAACAATCCTTCCTTTGTTCTCTGATCAGCTACACAGAGCGTCTGGAACTTGTTATAATTGTAGAATAAAAATTACAGAAATATAAAGATTTTTTTGTATAGAAAAGTTATAACAATGGCAATTTTATAAACACTACAGAAATACTTATTTATTTACAGATGAACTTTTAGTGAAGTCAGTTAAAAATTTTGTATTTTTCTTAGGGCAGACACATATGTTAAGGAATGGTACTAATAACTATTTTGTAATGCAATAAAAGAATATGTCAGATAATAATCTAGTCAATAAAGTTGTTCCTTGTTCATATGTCACATTTTATGCTCTGCTAACAGATACTTGGCTACGAGTGCCAGCACAAGTGTCTGTGACCTGATGTGACTTCTGTGCATTTCAAGCTCAATGCACCACAATGCCTTGTAATTCTACTGCTATACTTGGACTGGTGAAGCCGGCCATTGACCTAAAGTGTTGGCCGAAGATGATATATTATCCCTATCCACAGTAAAAGAGATAACATACTGACTGTGGGGGTCCAATCTCTGGGACCTTTTACAGCCTATAAGAACAGAGGGGCCGGTTCCCTTCTTATTAATAAAGCATCAGGGAGAGCATTTACCCTACTGCTCCATTTATTCTCTATGGCAGTGCCAGAAAGAGAAATGCATTTTACTTAGTATTTTCTGTCTATAGAGCAGCGGGAGACTTGCTTGATTCATAAGAGGAAACAGAACCCATATCAGTGGCGGTTGGACCCCATGATCACTATGTTAACTTGGAACAACGTCCATTAAATTGTCCATACACTAGAGATTTTTAATGGTCGTAAAGGTAATTTTAGCAATCTGGACTGTGATATGAACTAGTATGACATATGCTGACTAATGAGATAAACCTGTTAAAAAAAAAATCAATGGTGGATTATAGTTTGGGCGATTCAGACAGTCACATGGCCACCGGAATCGCCCCAATATACGTGCGGAGCTTGAGTCCGGCTGGTAGGCAGAGTAACACCCATATCTCCCCCACACACTAAGGCTATATTCACACTGCCATTGCCCGCCCGTACCGGGCAACAGCAGTGCACGGGGAGAGGAGGAGGAGGTGAGCGCAGCTCACCCCAGCCCCTCTCCATAGAGATGCATGGCGCACGGCGCCGTATTAAGGGAAAAGATAGGACAGGTACTATCTTTTTGCCCGGGTACGGAGCGGTACGGTGCGCCGTGCGCTCATTGCTGTCTATGGAGGACGTATATCGGCCGTATATACGTCCTCCATACAGTAGTGTGAATGTAGCCTAACACACACATACATATTTGTCTACCACAGAGCAAGGGAACAATACCCATTCTGCTCTGCCAGAGATAGAGGAGCACACGGGATGTCAGCGCCCTGGGTGCAGTGACATCACACACTGCGACCACTGCTCTAGACGTCTAACTGCTGGAAGGAGGAGGACGTCATGCATCGCAATGGGGGAGAATGTAAGTAAACTTTTATTATTTTATTGAGGGTTTTATATATGTATTACTGCGGTCTGTATATAAGTATTACTGGGGAGCTGTATATATTTATTACTGGCAACATTTACTTTATAGAAAAAAAATTGTTGAGAGAACCCTTTTGCTCCCAGGGGTCTCCACCACCGTTAATCTGGCCTTGCTTCTGGGCATTGCTGAGTGCTGTGCTTTTGTAATCATTAATGCCAAATATCAATGAAAGTCCACAATGACGCAAAACACCAGTGACTTGCCATTATTACAATAATAATTACAATAATTTCATGAGGAAGACCAACCATGAATGAACAGTTTTTGGATAAGGGCCTGCTTTAGGACACTGACAGTGATACTGAAAGATTTTTTTAATGAAATGCTAACTATTGTAAAATTTTGCTTTCCTATACAAAAAGGGAAAATCCAATGTTTCTGGAGAATTTTATATTTTTCAATATTGAGGATTTGACCAAACAGATAATCATCTAACTTCTTGCTCTAAGGGTCACAGAACTCAATACTAAAGACCAGAAAATGCCTGCATATTAAAATAGGGTGTCATTATTCAATGTCATACAGAAAATGTTAATTTCCAAGATACTCATGTGGTATCAGTTATCTTTTGGCTTCAAAGAGAATAACACACACAGCCACATATCATTTATGCCCGTGAAAGAATCTCCAGCCTTTCAATGTATCTCTAGAGGCCTCAAGTATAAATCTGCTGTGGTGACAATATGTATATATCACTTTGACTGGTGTGCACACTTTAAATGTTTATAATCATCTACATAGAGGGACATTATACTTTGCACAGCCTGTAATGTGAGTAATGCTCTATGTCATATATTTTGTCTACCGCATTCCAGCAAGGAAATTTCAGGCATATTCTCTGGGCAAATCCTGTTTAGAATGTCACAAAGCCAGTTCCATCAATACAATCATTCTTGCCAAAAATATTTTAGACACTCATCGACAGGCTCAAGTCATGACTGCTGCTTCATAAATAGAAACAAGTGTAAATCTAAATCATATTTCTTCTAGCCCGTCTGTCTTGTTCTATTATACAATCAGATTTTTTATTGAAAGTAAAGATTCAGTTTGAAAAATTACATTTATCAAAAGTGTTTGAGAGCAAAGCTGTTCTAGTTGTACTTGGCAACCAGTCATAGCTAAGCTTTCATTTTAAAGAGAAATCTAAGCTGACTTGGTAGACACAGCGGACAGAATGGGCAACTCCCTTCTGCTTATAAGTTTGGACACGGAAAAGGCCTTTGATCACCTCAGTGGCCGTTTATGTTCTCAGCACTAGAGCATTTTGGGCTGTGGGACCCCCTTCCTGATGGTGATCAGAGGCTTTTATGACACCCCCATGGCTACTGTACGCTTTCCGCACACTTGTTCAGCCCCCTTCCCCCCTGTTTAATGGAACTAGACAGGGGTGTCCCTTATTCGCCCTTTAATTTGTACTGGGCATTAAGTGGCGGTTATGTGCCCTTACCCAGCTTTAGCAGCTTTCAAGTTCGAGACAAATAATTTTTAATCTCACTTTTCAAAGACAGTGGGGCAGATTTACTTACCCGGTCCATTCGCGATCCAGCGGCGCGTTCTCTGCGGTGGATTCGGGTCCAGTCGGGATTCACTAAGGTAGCTCCTCCGACGTCCACCAGGTGGCGCTCCTGCGCTGAAGTTCCCCGAGGCCCGCCGAAATGCAAGTTCACCGGCCTATTCCTAGTGAAGGTAAGTGCAAATCTTGCAACACTTTTTTTTTTTAAATGCGGCGGTTTTTCCGAATCCGTCGGGTGTTCGTTCGGCCACGCCTCCCAATTTCCGTCGCCGATGCACCACAATCCGATCACGTGTGCCAAAATCCCGGGGCAATTCAGAGGAAATCGGTGCAAATCGGAAATATTCGGGTAACACGTCAGGAAAACGTCATGAATCGGGCCCTTAGTAAATGACCCCCAATGTGCTCCTGACCCTAATGCATGCCCACCTCTCGGTCCCAGCCCTCCACTCTCTCTTGACAGAGTTTAGCCACCTTTTGGGTTACATCACTGAAACAGAAGCCCTCCCCATACATTTTCTACCAGACCAGATCTCTCTACTCTAAGGCTAACTTCCTGAATTAGTGTGGTGAGAAAACATTGGATACTTGGGAACCCGACTATCCTTTTCATATACCTCTTTGTATATACACACATACGCTCTTTACTCACTGAATGGTCCCACTCCTGCTCTCGCTACTTGGTCATATTTCATCTTACCTAAGCAACTCTATCTCTTTGAGACCCTCCCTGTCCCAGTCCTGCTTAATGACCTCCGCTCCCTGCAGGCCTCTATCCTGAAATTAGTTTGGGCTAACAAACAACATAGGATCATCAAGCATATTATCTTATCCCTTTCTTTCCCCAAGCTTATCCTTTACTATTGGGCACCTACCTTCATAGGATCCCAACCTGGTCCACATTGCCTGCATACTCCAGATGGATGGAAGTGGAGAAGCTGTGGCTTCTGGGACGCATATATAGGCATGTCGCCGGTGAAGTTGGCGACCTGTGTAATTAACAAAGAGAATCAGTACAAAATACTCATGCACTGATATCACACCCCCCCAACTCCTGCAAAACTCAACACTTCCCTTCCACATACTTGCCAGAGGTGCAGTGAGCCCAATGCCACTATCTTCCATATTTTTGAGGACTGCCCTCTGCTCACAACCTTCTGGGTCCAGATACAACAAATCATCTCCCAGATACTCTCTCTACATATTCCATTATGCCCAAAAACGTACATGTTGAATTTATTTCCTCAACCCCTCAGGAAACGAACCCTTACTTTAGTTTTAAAACTCCTCACGGACGCCAAATGCCTCATTGCTTTACACTGGAGACATATATATATATATATATATATATATATATATATATATATGCTTATGTATGTACAATACAAGTGTGGACCAAATTGTTTTAAAAAATAAAAAATTCAATTTACAAAAAAGAAATCTAATCTCTGATTAGAGGAACTTGAGGAATTAGAATGGTTTCAGATACTGCAAAATGTAATTTTTAGGTCTACAATAACAGATTGTTGAGGACCCAACTCCAGACACCTCCACTAAATGTGCTTTACAAATAGTAATAGAAAGCTTTAGAAATTACTGATCATACTAAACATTTACACACAAATTCTGTGCCCATAGCAAACAATCTGATTATTGCTATTATTGGTATGTCAGAGGGGCAGCCATATACGTTTACGGCTTGGTCACCAATGTGTTTCCTTTGTTATTTCCTATATGGAATGTTGATGTACATCCATGAATTGGAAGGTTGTGTCTCATAGCTTTACTGACCAACTTTTCATGGTCTTTCCATGAGTCATTGCATTTGGAAGATTGGTTCACTTTCTCACAGTGCTCTGGAAATATTTTTAGTTTTTATGTGGACAACCCTTTTATTTCCTGCATCTATATTTAAAATGCCCAACGTCCACTAGATAAAGGTACTTTTCACTTCAAGAGTAATTGCAACAGATAGAGTGAAAGTCAGAATCTTCTTGTTTTTTCCTGCACTGATTTCCTGTAGTCTGTTGCTGGATGATAACATTTAGCTTCCTTTCATTTGCAGATGATTTGAACGCCTTGCACATAGTAAAGTTATAGTTCTCCATACTTGTAGATAAGAGATTTTAGATGGTACACAAAAAGTATAAATGTATAGTACAAATAGATTTGTAGTTAGATAGTTGTCTGAGTGGTAGGAGACACGTCAACACATCGATTAACGGGTCAGGTCTGCGGTAAGGTATGGCACATCACAGTGTAGGCAGTCCAAACCGTTTGCTTTGTGCTCTGTGTAGTGGATAGGCACCAACACTGCAGCTCCAGCTTAGGATAGGTTATCGAAAATTTACTGGACTATCAATCAAAGTTAGACCTAGTCTCTACAGTATGGCAGGTTCAAATTCAGGCAACTAAGAACATATAATGTTTTAGACAGAAATCTGACTTTGATTAGATAGTATAACATTTTATCGACTACTATAAAGTTAAAAGAAAACAACCATTTAGAATAACAAAAAACAAACCATCATTTTGCTCCCAGTACTGGGATCGTCTGTTGACATGCAGGGGATTGCCTAGAATAAGACTTATAATTAGCAGGACGGAGCGCGGGGAGAAGATGTCCGACACTCCAGGCTGCTAATTATGGATGCCCCCGACGCCTCCCTCTGCCTCCCTCTGCCATGGGGGAAGAGGTTGGTGACATTACACGAGAGGCGCAAACTCACACCTCTCGCATGACGTCTACTCCCACTTCCATGCTCCCAGAGGTAGAGGGAGGTGGTATGGGAGTCCATAATTAGCAGCTCTGAGCTCCAGCCTACTAATTATAAGTCTTTTTTCTCGGTGATCCCGAAATGTTAACATTAAAGATCAGTGCTGGGATCAAAATGAAGAGGAGCACAGGTGAGTATGTCTGGTTTCTTATTCTAAATGTTTTTTTTCCTTTAAAGGGAACCTACCACCCCAATTCTACCTATAAAGGTAGAACGGGTAGTAGGTGGATGAATGGGACGTGATGATTGCCCTTTTTTAGGCTAATCCTCATGTCCTGGGTATCTTTTAGAAAACTGTAATGCAGGCATGCGCAGAACGCTGGGGACTAGGACGAAGGCGTGCAGCTATGAGGAGCTGCGCGACGAAGATTAAATGGTAGGCGGAGTAACGTGGCTACTGGGGCGTGGAGTAGCCATGACTTGTAGCCTCATGTTCGGCTACTCCACGCCCCAGTAGCCGCATAAAAAAATGTACATATGCCTACATTAAAGTTTTCTAAAAGATAGCCGGGACGTGAGGATTAGCCCAGAAAAGGGCAATCCTCACGTCCCATTCATCCACCTACCAACCGATCTACCTTTAGAGGTAGAATCGGGGTGGTAGGTGCCCTTTAATAAAAATTATCCAATAATGGGTATATTTACAAATAAGTATTCAAACAATTGTTACTATGACAGTCAGTTTTCATAATAAGAATCCCCAACATTGACAATGTTGTTCAAGGTCATAAAAAATACAAAACAAATATTGTACTGATGCTGACCACTTGAACAATGTTCATGTTGGCAGTTGCTCAAGAAGAACTGAAGGTATTGTAAGGTGAAGCTGATGTTTATAGGATGCTGGAGAGCTACAGGTTGCCCACTACTAATGTAAATTAAAGTATAAAGACAATCTATAGCACTTAAGTCTTCATAAATAATGTATTTTAGCATTGAAAGCTCGTATTAAATAATATATAAGTATTCACTAATAGTCCCTCAGTCAAATAACAACTAGACATGCTGGACAATATAGTTCAGAAATGTAATTAAAGGGGTTGGTTACTTTACTTCATGTATTTTTTATACTTCAGGATATTAGGGGCTTCAGGATATTAGGTAATTTACCAATATACTTCTACTAATACAGTAGTTATGCTTTTACATCATCATCTGCCATTCCTGTTCATAAAATGGAGCTGGAGAGTCATGTGAACAAGTATCTGCATGGAGGGACTTCTCATCCCACAGTTGTCACTAGCATGTTCCAATGGCACAGGCCACTATTATATCTACTTAAAGTACAGCCAGGGCCGCATTTGCGGGGTGATGATCCTGCCTCTGGTGGCTGATTGTGGACCCCTGTTGGAGGCTGCAGATCGCCAGTAGTACGGACTTACCAAAGTCCGTACTATAAAAAAAAAGTCAAATACATCGGTGTCTAAATTGTTGATGCAATTGAGAGACAGAGTGGTGCAGCACAAAACTGTATGCACCGCTCTGCAGGACACATGCTGCTGCAGAGAAGAGGAGGAGGAAGTGATGGCAGCGGCGGGGAAGAGATGGGGCTGGAGCTTAAAGGTAAGTATTAGGTGGTGCTGGGAGGGACGGGAGCTGTATACTATGTGCTGGGGGCTGTATATCTACTGGAGGGGCTGGGGAGGGCTATATATACTATGTACAAAGGGGGTGTATACTATGTTCTGTCGGTAGCTGTATATACTATGTACTAGTGGGGGGGGTTGTATAGACTATCTACTATCTGTATATGAAGCAATGTATATCATTTACTTGTAATGTATTTAAAGGAAACCTACCACTGTTATATGAGGTTTTTTAGCTAAAGGCACTTACTGGTGGGCTCTGTACTGATATATCGTGGTTCGGCACAAAAAACATTGCTTTTGTCAAAAAATCAACTTTAGATGATTTTAAAATGAAGCCCAGGTGCTACCTCCACGTCATAGCTTACATTTGGCGGTCCGCCGAATTATAATTATGCACACCTTCTCTTTCGCTGACCTCCTCCCCCTTCCTCCGAGACCCTGTGACGTCACTCGGCTCTCAGCACTTCTCACGCATGCGCATTATATACTACACTTGTGCGGCCGGATGTTCCTTACAGCAAATGCGTGATAAACAGCCAGCTGCATGAGTGTAATATATAATGCCTATTGTTTCTTTAACCTGTTGCCGCTCTGCGTCGGACACTGAGCTCAGTGACTTAGCACTCAACATTCGATATATATGACGCAGCACTGATGCCGGTTAAGCTCAAGATCTGAGCACATGCCTAGGCTGACACTGTGCCTTTAAGATGACTTCATGGATGCCATCTTAATGGCACTGCCTGCCGGCAGCTTAGGGTACGGATCGGACCTCAGGGCTGCCATAGCAATGATTGGCGCCACTCGAAGACGGTGCAGGGGGGGGGGGCGATTGTGGGGGATAGACCCCCGCAAAGGCAGTTTAAATGCCGCGGTCATGCTGACCACAGCATTTAAGGGGTTAAACACCCACAATCGGAGCCCACTCTGAGCGTGGGGGTTACACTGGGATGTCAGCTACTGGCTCCAGCTGACATCCAGTGTATGCCAGCTCGGCTCAGATCTCGATGGCGGACGCTGAGTGTTAACTCAGCGTTAACACTTTTCTTTACTGTGTGACATGTCTGACGTTTTCATAGCTGCCATTTTGAGGACTGTGCAATCTTTTGATCACTTTTTATGTGATGTAAAATGGTGTAAAAGTAGTGTTTCGGACATTAGGAGCGGTTTTATGGGGTTCACTGCCGACAATAAGACGCGGCAATACCTAACATGTTTAGGTCCAGATTGCAATGATCAGTTGTACAGTGTATGTAATGCAGCTTTATTTATAATCCTTTGTCCAATAACAGCAAAAAATGTTGAAACTCCATTTGTCACTGGGGCAAATAAAATAAAAGTTGTCTGGATCTACAATTATAAAATATACAGTTCCGACTTACATACAAATTCAACTTAAGAACAAACCTAAGGAACCTATCGTGTATGTAAACCCGGGCACTGTCTGTATTTGTAATTTTTACACAGTATCCACTGGCCCATAGTAATGAAACTGCATATGCCATGCAGCCTCAGGATTGACAAAGACCCGAGGCTGTCAAGGCAACAGATTGTCGCTCCCCAATGACGTTTCTGGAGAGACGATCAGAACAAAGATGAAGGTGCCTACACGCCATCTTCTAAATGCCGCTGGCTGCATCAGAAGGGTTAATTCCCACAATCTTTGCTAACACTAATAGCGGGTATTAGCAAATCCCACCTCTGTACGAAGAGGGCTCACCTCCTGAACCCTCTTCATACAGCACCCGCACCTCTGCACCGTACATGTACAGTAGAGAGTGTGAAGGGGTTAAGCCACTGCTTTGTTATTTTAGCTGTGTGTAGGGTCATTGGGGGTCATTTATCTTATCTCTGTTTCTGCTTCTTTGATAATTTAACAATCTCACTTTTATCTTGTATCAAATGGTTTGGGTTTTTTTCAGATCTATTTTTGAGATATTTGTTACAAATGTCGCACAAATATAGCAAGTCATTTCTATCCATTTTCTAAGTTTTCCTCAAGTATGGTTTCGTCTGGAGTTTTTTCACCCAAAAATGTCGCAAATATTAACAAATTTTAAATAATAAATGTCATTTGCGACATTTAGCACATCTGGAATAGAAGATAAATGTTTATTCCTAACAAAAAAAACATTCTAAAATGTCCCTAAAAAAGGCGCATAAAAAAGTCTCAAATAAGAAAGAAACAACAGGAAGAGGTTTTCATCCTGGATATCTCTGTACTTGGCGCATTAACTTTCCTTGAAACGTTGTCTTGTCCCTGCAGCTGAAAAACACCCCATAACACGATGCCTCCACCATGTTACACTGTTGGGATTGTATTTGGCAGGTGATGGTATTCCCCACACATACTGCTTAGAATTAACACCAAAAAGTTCAATCTTTGTATCATCAGACCAGAGACTCAAACTGGAAACTCTATGCTGCTTTCATATGTCTTGCATGGAGAGGCTTCCGTCGGCACACTCTGCCATAAAGCCCCGACTGGTGGAGGCTGCAGTGACAGTTGACTGCATAACATTCTCAAATCTCCCTACTGCATCTCTGGAGCTCAGCCGGTGATCTTGGGCTTCTTCTTTATCTCTCACCAAGGCTCTTTGCCACAATGGCTTAGTTTGATTGGACAGCCAGATCGAGGAGGAGTTGTATTTGTTCCAAACTTTTCCATGGGCAGCTCCTTAGACCACATGATTCTTATGTGTTCTGACATGCACTGTGAGGTCTTATATAGGCAGGTGTGTGCCTTTCCTAATCAACTCCAATCGGTTTAATTAAATACAGCTGGACTCTCATGAAGGTGTATAAATATCTCTGGGAGGATAAGAAGGAAATGGATAGCCTGTGAGTTATATACAGGCGCTCCCCTACTTAAGGACACCCGACCCCTAGTTACAGACAGACCTCTCTGGATGCAATGATCAGCTGTAAGGCGTCTGTAATGTAGTTTTACTGGTCCTTAGTCCTATTACAGAAAAATATTTTGAAACTCAATCGTCATTGGGGCAAAAAATTTTTTTTGTCTGGCACTACAATTATAAAATATATAGTTTTGACTTACATACAAATTCAACTTAAGGAAAAACCTATCTCGTACATAACCCAGGGGACTGCCTGTATAAGCATCACAGCAAAGGGTCTGAATACTAATGACCATGAGATATTTCACTTTCTTGTTTAGTAAATCAGCAAAAATATCTACTTTTTTCTGTCAAGATGGGGTGCAGAAGGTACATAAATGAGCAAAAAAAGACCCATTTTGATCTTACCAACTGGCTACAATTACACAAAGAGTGGAAAATTTTCCATACCCACTGTATATTCATATCTGGTGGTTTTACTGATCTTTGGGACAAAAAATGTGAAAACATGTGGATGTTTCACAGAAAAAATGACATTGACATCAATGGCACTATTTCTAGTTTATGGTTAACAATCAGCCTTTATGTGTGTATGACCATGGGCTTAGAGGAAATATCTAGTTGGAACATAGTTATAGGGCTTCAGGTGTTGGAAGTTGAGGGGCTGATATTCTGTTTCATGTTCCTGTGTGAAGATAATTTCTCCTAAATGTAGTCATGTTGTCCCTTAGAAACGAGATGGCTTCCCCGGATACGACCACGTCACACTCTGGCAGCGGGGGCCAGACATGCGCTATAGAGTCCTGCCTGACCACCTTGATTCAGCAATGATTGCCACAGGACGGCTGTGTGACATGTAGCAACATCCGGACATTTCATACACAAAAACTTTTTGTTTCTTTGTGCAATCCCTCCAGCAGACGTGGACGTAACCAAGGACACAGTCTTGTTTCTAAGGGACCATATGACTACATTTATGAGAAATTATCTTCACACAGGAACATTTTTTTTAATAACATCCAATTGAAGAAATGTTTGTATATGGCAGATTAATGAAACTGAAAGTGAATGCCCAGTCGAGAATACTCCTTTAACATGATTTTTTTCCGTCTGTTGTAAGGATACATCATGAGAATTTTCGATGTATCCTTACAACTGAGGGTACAATGTATTGTATGAACGTACAGTGGAATATGTTCTGTGACTCAGCCCCTCTATCCTGAAAGCCTCTAGAAAGGTTTAGGGTCTTTTCCAAGTGACCCACAGACCAGGGATAAGCTATTACAGAGTCCACTAAGTGTATACTGCATTCCCCAGCAGGATTGAAAAAAAAACAGCTTGCTTCATTTATTCCATGCAGAGTTTCCTGTTGGATGCAACATATACTGTGCAGATTGAGGTAAAAAGTAGGCCTTCATCTGTTAGTACAAGTCTATGGACATGATTAGAGAGTATACAGAGCCTTCCTGGTAAACACAAAAAATGTTTCCAAAATTAAGATGTAAACCCGGCCTTATATGACATCTAGGTGGTATGTCTTAGGGGTCTTGTGGCGGGTACATAAGTGACATTTACAGTTACACTAATAATGCATCTATGTTCTGCCCCTATATTGACTCAGTGTTTTGGACCAAGTATCTGAATAATGCACTGCTATCATGCAATATGTTATGGGTTTTTATGTGGCATTAAGTACCCTGCATATCTATATATCCTGTCAGAAGATGCATCTAATTTTGTGTGTCTGTTGAGTACATGGTGAGGAGAGGGAATGCTAAAGTATAGCACTGCAGACATCTAATATGACTCCTTGGGTTGATTCAGTTGTTCTAGATGACCCTTCTACATCTCTATGAAGATAAGCATTGTGATTTATAAGCTTCATTGTTTGCTTGCAGTGACAGCTTCGAGCAACTATAGCTAACAAGATGTCACTGGAGTGCCAGTCCAGGAGACAGAGACAAAACTACCACTACCTAGAAAACCTCAGCCCCATGAAGAAAACCAGATCTATGATCGACCCGTATAGCCTACGCGTTTCGGACGTACGGAGCATCCTTACTCATGGCATGAATAAGGACGTTTCGTACGTCCGAAACGCGTAGGCTATACGGCCATTTTTTCTGCTTACTCTTTGTCAATCGGGATGCACTGCTTCAGTTTTTTTGTATTTTACACACTATTTTTATAAGAGAATTGGAATTAAAGATTTACGCTTTTATCTACATCTGGTGCAGCATGCGATTTCTTCCTCTCAGACTCTGTAACTAGCAGACCTTTGAATGGGGGCCCTCTTCACCTACATATATACTTGTACACACACACATTTACACAATCACAAACATTTATACACTCATACATGTACACACAGACATCATATATACACACACATCCAGAATATACAACACACAGATATGCAGCATATATACACAGATCTGGTATTTACAACACAGATATACAGCATTTATACACATACAGATATGCAGCATATACACAGAGTATATACTTGCCTCCAACAATGGAGTCTGGAACAACTGTCGCACAGTCCTGGAACATGGGGTCTAGATGAGGGGGAAGGGGAGAGGGGCTGGGTCACATTACTTTCACCTGGTCAGGTGACATTAAGAAGAAAAGGAGGGCAGGCCGCATATGAGGTGGGAGTGTCGGGCCGGCTAGTCAACTTATTACATGGGATTAGGCTAGGGCTTCCAGTAAAAAATTCTTCAGTGGTGCTCTACTTCTTGTAGTTTGGTGAATAGCACTCGGACCACTCCCACCAACACAGCCAAGGCCTCATCCACACAATTTGGTAAGCTTCACAAAAATTTGTTGCTGGTCTGGTTGACATGAACACCTTCATCCCACAACCAATTACAATTGTTGCCATCCAGTTCCATAGGCCCAATTGTTAACATCCCCCAAATGGCCTATCAACACTCTTAAACTGAACATGTGAACGCACCCTCACAGCCAACAGCATCTCTAGTAGCACAAACAAGACACGCAAGCTTCTTACAAACACCCTTGGCTTTCCAATCCTTAAAGGAAATCTACCATCAAAATGGATAATGTATGATAAACTGGGGGCAGTTACTCAAAGATCCAGGCCCCACGACTGGGAGATGCTTCGTAAATTTGTTATTCATTACCTCCTTTCTTCTAAAATATTCACAATTATCCTTCCTTCTGGACCGAATCCTGACTGATAGCAGTCCTTTCTTGCGCAATCAATGCTTGCATTTTGTCACTATTTGCTGGTTTTTGTTTGTCTACCCGTCTCTTGATGATTGACTACAAGTTCTCAATGGGATTAAGATCCTGGGAGTTTCCAGGCCAAGGACCCAAAATCTTTGTGTTTTGTTCCCTGAGCCTTTTAGATGTCACCTTTGCTTTATGGCAAGGTGCTCCATCATGCTGGAAAAGGCATTGTTGATCACCAAACTGCTCTTGGACGGTTGGGAGAAGTTGCTCTTGGAGGACATTCTGGTCCCATTCTTTATTCATGGATGTGTTTTTAGGCAAGACTGTGAGAGAGCCGATTCCCTTGGCTGAGAAGCAACCCCACATATGAAGGGTTGCAGGATGCTGTACAGTTGGCATGAGACAAGACTGGTGGTATCGCTCACCTTATCTTCTCCGAACAAGCTGTTTTCCAGATGTTCCAAAAAATCGCAAAGGGGATTCATCAGAGAAAATGACTTTACCCCAGTCCTCAGCAGTCCACTCCCTGTACCTTTTGCAGAATATCAGTCTGTCCCTGATGGTTTTCAGGAGAGAAGTGGCTTCTTTGCTGCCCTCCTTGACACCAGGCCTTGCTCCAAGAGTCTCCACCTCACAGTATGTGCAGATGCACTCACACCTGCCTGCTGTCATTCCTGAGCAAGCTCTGCAATGCTGGTAGCCTGACAGTCCTGGCGCCTGCTGGCCCTTCTTGGGCGCCCTGGAGCCTTTTTGGCAACAATGGAACCTCTCTCCTTTAATTTGTTGATGATGCGATAGATTGTTGACTGAAGTGCAATCTTTCTAGCGGTGATACTCTTCCCTGTTAGGCCAGTTTTGTGCAGTGCAATGATGACTGCACGTGTTTCTTTACTGATAACCATGGTTAACAGAAGAGAAACAATGATGCCAAGCACCAGCCTCCTTTTAAAGCAGGGTTCCCCAAACTACGGCCCGCGGGCCACATGCGGCCCGCGGACCGTTTCGATCCGGCCCCCGACACTTTGCGCGCCAGCGCCGGGCCCTCGCGGCCTGCAACAGTCGGGCAGGAGCCTCCGTCCGTCCGGACAGGAAGCTCCTGCCCGTCACTGTATAGTGCTCGATGCGGCCGGAAACGGCCGCTCGAGCACTATTATTGGAGCGATGTGGCCGGAATACAACCCCGGCGCACATCGCTCCGTGAACTAGGCTGCGCGGCCGCGCGATGACGTCATCACGCGGCCGCGCACCCCTTCCTGCCCGGACGCGGCAAGAAGATAGAAGACTTAGGTGAGTACAGGGTTTTATTTTTTTTTTATTAAAGGGCAGTAAAAAGATTGTGGCGACTGGGGACTAGTATAGTTAGTTATGAGGGGCTGTATAGGAAATAATTAATTATGAGGGGCAGAATAGGAAATAATTATGATGGGTAGAATAGGAAATAATTAATTATAAGGGGCAGTATAGGAAATAATTAATTATAAGGGGCAGTATAGGAAATAATTAATTATAAGGGGCAGTATAGGAAATAATTAATTATGAGGGGCAGCATAGGAAATAATTAATTATAAGGGGCAGCATAGGAAATAATTATGAGGGGTAGAATAGGAAATAATTAATTATAAGGGGCAGTATAGGAAATAATTAATTATGAGGGGCAGTATAGGAAATAATTAATTATTAGGGGTAGAATAGGAAATAATTAATTATGAGGCGCAGTATAGGAAATAATTAATGGTGCGGGTATAGGAAATAATTAATTATGAGGGGCAGTTTAGTAATTAATGGGGGGGAGGCATATTCAATAATTAATGGAGAGAGGTCCCAGTATATTAATTAATTAATTGGGCCAATATATAAAATAGTTCACAAGGGGGTGCAGTACCGGTATATTAAATAATTAATTGAGGGGGGGGGGTGCCAGTGTATTATGGATGCGGTCACATGTACCGCTATTTATTTTTAGACTTTAGTCCGGCCCTCCAACGGTCTGAGGGGGACAGTGAGCGGCCCCCTATGTAAAAAGTTTGGGGACCCCTGTTTTAAAGTGTCCAGTGGTGTGATTCTTACTTAATCATGACAGATTGATCTCCAGCCCTGTCCTCATCAACACCCACTCCTGTGTTACTGGAGCAATCACTGAAATGATGTTAGCTGCTCCTTTTAAGGCAGGCCTGCAATGACGTTGAAATGTGTTTAAGGGGAAAAAGTTTATTTTCTAGGCAAATATTGACTTTGCAATTAATTGCTGTTAAGCTGGAGGATATGCAAATTGCCATTATAAAACCTGATGCCGGTTGTATAATTCTCAAAACTTTTGGCCATGACTAATTGTATCAGAAGTTCCAGCACAGAGGGAGAGGGACTGCTCCTGAACACTAAGCCTCTGAAGCTGTGCCTTCAGGAACATCATTTTGAACATTTTAGAAAGAGGCTATAGATAAATATAAGATTACCACAGTCACACATGCTTCATTTTGAAAGTAGATCTCCTTCATGCACCTGTCATCACAATCCCTTGTAACGCTAGATCTTTAGTGTGCTGCCTTATAGTGGAATAATTCTGAGTACTGTTCTGTGTATAGTTGTAATTATACATATGCACAGTATGTGGGGTTACTTGTAAGACTTGGGACATAGTAGTTTTACGCCCTGCCCGAGTGAGGGGACAGGAAGATGTAGGGTGGCCGTTAGTTAGGTTCTCTAGAACCTGCAGTATCTTATAACCGGCTGGTGCACATTATACTGTGGAATAGTCCAGCACTGACACCTGGGGTCTCCCACAGCCAGAGCCCGGACCTTGCAGAGAGTCAGCAGCAGCTGAGGAGAGTGGGAGAGAGCTCATCCTGCCCTGTGATCCATCCAAGGCCGGGAGTAAGGTGTGATGGCGCCTGTGGCCCACCTCCCCTGCTGCTGTGTGGAGCCGGCGGGAGGAATGGTACGAGCCATCCTGTGCCCTCCCCCGGTACATGCTCTCCCAGCCTCGGTATAAGCCCCGGTTTTCCCTCCTACACTGTAGCATCTCCTGGAGGGAGGGGGAGTGCCCGCCCCTTCCTTTATAATCTCTCTTGGCCCCGCCTCACTATCTTGTGAACTGACCAATGGGGCTGCGCTGCCTCTGGCTTCCACACCAGCAGACCTTAACCCCTTCGGTGCTGCGCAGTCCTCATTATACAGTTGGGAGCTGCAGGAGCAGTAGCGGCGCTGGCAGCAGAGCGGGCGCTTGTGCCTGAGAGGAGTGCGGGCTGCGGGAGAGGAGCGCTGGACCTGTACACACCACACATCATCTCCGTGCCACCCCGTGCTCGCTGCTGTGCCCCCTGCAGTCTGGGGAGAAGTTGGCGGGTGGCGCTGGGAGGAGGGGGGGCCAGCAGTGAAGATGAATCGAAGTTTTAGCAAGTCCCAGACTCTGCGCTATGTGGCCAGCAGCGCCGTGGAGGTGAAGAGCAAGGTGAGGCCGCCCGTGTCCCCGCACCCTCCGCCTGCCCTGCATTGTCCTGCTAATGAATGGGGAGCCCGGGAGCCCGTCCTCTGCTGCTCACAGCCACAGCTTTTGTTTCTTGTGTGTGGCTCACTTGGGGAATGTCTGGAATTTCTTCTGGAGAGAGCTGGGAACCCCATGTATCATCCCACACATATATCCAGTGCTGGGAAACCCATGTATGATCCCGCACATATATCCAGTGCTGGGAACCCCATGTATCATCCCACACATATATCCAGTGCTGGGAACCCCATGTATGATCCCGGCCATGTATCCAGGGATGTATCCAGTGCTGGGAAACCCATGTATGATCCCGCACATGTATCCAGGGATGTATCCAGTGCTGGGAAACCCCATGTATGATCCCGCACATGTATCCAGGGATGTATCCAGTGCTGGGACCCCATGTATGATCCCACACATGTATCCAGGGATGTATCCAGTGCTGGAACCCCATGTATGATCCCACACATGTATCCAGGGATGTATCCAGTGCTGGGACCCCATGTATGATCCCACACATGTATCCAGGGATGTATCCAGTGCTGGAACCCCATGTATGATCCCACACATGTATCCAGGGATGTATCCAGTGCTGGGAAACCCATGTATGATCCCGGTCATGTATCCAGGGATGTATCCAGTGCTGGGAAACCCATGTATGATCCCGGTCATGTATCCAGGGATGTATCCAGTGCTGGAACCCCATGTATGATCCCGGTCATGTATCCAGGGATGTATCCAGTGCTGGAACCCCATGTATGATCCCGGCCATGTATCCAGGGATGTATCCAGTGCTGGGAAACCCATGTATGATCCCACACATGTATCCAGAGATGTATCCAGTGTAGGGAACCCCATGTATGATCTCCGCCATGTATCCAGAGATGTATCCAGTGCAGGGAACCCCATGTATGATCCCACACATATATCCAGTGCTGGGAAACCCATGTATGATCCCAACCATTAATCCAGGGATGTATCCAGTCCTGGAACCCCATGTATGATCCCAGCCATGTATCCAGGGATGTATCCAGTGCAGGGAACCCCATGTATGATCCCGGTGATGTATCCAGTGTAGGAACCCCATGTATGATCCCGGGCATGTATCCAGGGATGTATCCAGTGTAGGAACCCCATGTATGATCCCGGTCATGTATCCAGTGCTGGGAACCCCATGCATGATCCCACACATGTATCCAGGGATGTATCCAGTGCTTGGAACCCCATGCATGATCCCACACATGTATCCAGGGATGTATCCAGTGCTGGGAACCCCATGTATGATCCCACACATGTATCCAGTGCTGGGAACCAAATGTATGATCCCAGTCATGTATCCAGGGATGTATCCAGTGCAGGGAACCCCATGTATGATCCCGGTCATGTATCCAGTGTAGGAACCCCATGTGTGATCCCCGATCATGTATCCAGCGATGTTTCCAGTGCTGGGAAACCTCATGTATGATCCCAGTCATGTATCCAGGGATGTATCCAGTGCTGGGAAACCTCATGTATGATCCCAGTCATGTATCCAGGGATGTATCCAGTGCTGGGAAACCTCATGTATGATCCCATCATGTATCCAGGGATGTATCCAGTGCTGGGAAACCTCATGTATGATCCCAGTCATGTATCCAGGGATGTATCCAGTGCTGGGAAACCTCATGTATGATCCCGCACATGTATCCAGGGATGTATCCAGTGCTGGGAAACCCCATGTATGATCCCGCACATGTATCCAGGGATGTATCCAGTGCTGGGACCCCATGTATGATCCCTCACATGTATCCAGGGATGTATCCAGTGCTGGAACCCCATGTATGATCCCACACATGTATCCAGGGATGTATCCAGTGCTGGGACCCCATGTATGATCCCACACATGTATCCAGGGATGTATCCAGTGCTGGAACCCCATGTATGATCCCACACATGTATCCAGGGATGTATCCAGTGCTGGGAAACCCATGTATGATCCCGGTCATGTATCCAGGGATGTATCCAGTGCTGGGAAACCCATGTATGATCCCGGTCATGTATCCAGGGATGTATCCAGTGCTGGAACCCCATGTATGATCCCGGTCATGTATCCAGGGATGTATCCAGTGCTGGAACCCCATGTATGATCCCGGCCATGTATCCAGGGATGTATCCAGTGCTGGGAAACCCATGTATGATCCCACACATGTATCCAGGGATGTATCCAGTGTAGGGAACCCCATGTATGATCTCCGCCATGTATCCAGAGATGTATCCAGTGCAGGGAACCCCATGTATGATCCCACACATATATCCAGTGCTGGGAAACCCATGTATGATCCCAACCATTAATCCAGGGATGTATCCAGTCCTGGAACCCCATGTATGATCCCAGCCATGTATCCAGGGATGTATCCAGTGCAGGGAACCCCATGTATGATCCCGGTGATGTATCCAGTGTAGGAACCCCATGTATGATCCCGGGCATGTATCCAGGGATGTATCCAGTGTAGGAACCCCATGTATGATCCGGGTCATGTATCCAGTGCTGGGAACCCCATGCATGATCCCACACATGTATCCAGGGATGTATCCAGTGCTTGGAACCCCATGCATGATCCCACACATGTATCCAGGGATGTATCCAGTGCTGGGAACCCCATGTATGATCCCACACATGTATCCAGTGCTGGGAACCAAATGTATGATCCCGGTCATGTATCCAGGGATGTATCCAGTGCTGGGAAACCCATGTATGATCCCGGTCATGTATCCAGGGATGTATCCAGTGCTGGAACCCCATGTATGATCCCGGTCATGTATCCAGGGATGTATCCAGTGCTGGAACCCCATGTATGATCCCGGCCATGTATCCAGGGATGTATCCAGTGCTGGGAAACCCATGTATGATCCCACACATGTATCCAGGGATGTATCCAGTGTAGGGAACCCCATGTATGATCTCCGCCATGTATCCAGAGATGTATCCAGTGCAGGGAACCCCATGTATGATCCCACACATATATCCAGTGCTGGGAAACCCATGTATGATCCCAACCATTAATCCAGGGATGTATCCAGTCCTGGAACCCCATGTATGATCCCAGCCATGTATCCAGGGATGTATCCAGTGCAGGGAACCCCATGTATGATCCCGGTGATGTATCCAGTGTAGGAACCCCATGTATGATCCCGGGCATGTATCCAGGGATGTATCCAGTGTAGGAACCCCATGTATGATCCCGGTCATGTATCCAGTGCTGGGAACCCCATGCATGATCCCACACATGTATCCAGGGATGTATCCAGTGCTTGGAACCCCATGCATGATCCCACACATGTATCCAGGGATGTATCCAGTGCTGGGAACCCCATGTATGATCCCACACATGTATCCAGTGCTGGGAACCAAATGTATGATCCCAGTCATGTATCCAGGGATGTATCCAGTGCAGGGAACCCCATGTATGATCCCGGTCATGTATCCAGTGTAGGAACCCCATGTATGATCCCCGATCATGTATCCAGCGATGTTTCCAGTGCTGGGAAACCTCATGTATGATCCCAGTCATGTATCCAGGGATGTATCCAGTGCTGGGAAACCTCATGTATGATCCCAGTCATGTATCCAGGGATGTATCCAGTGCTGGGAAACCTCAGGTATGATCCCATCATGTATCCAGGGATGTATCCAGTGCTGGGAAACCTCATGTATGATCCTAGTCATGTATCCAGGGATGTATCCAGTGCTGGGAAACCTCATGTATGATCCCAGTCATGTATCCAGCGATGTATCCCTGTGCTGGGAACCTCATGTATGATCCCACACATGTATCCAGAGGTGTCTTCAGTGATGGGGGAACTATTGTGGGATCCCAGACATGCACCCAGTAGTGATCCCAGTGCCTAGAACTTCTTGTATGATCTCAGCCATGTATCTGCTGGACACTTGAAATTGTCTACCCCAGGGTGGGCTGGCATTGCAGCTTGGAGTAATGATACAATACAACACAATCAGTTAGAATGTATCTAATCTACGTTGAGTGTTTATTATGTGTATACAGATGGCAATGAGAGTTCTTACAAGTTTTTATCTTGGAAGTGTGTTGTGTACACAGTGAATGATACAATACCTAGACATTTGTAAACATCACATCCTGACTCTTTTTTTACCAACTACAAGTTAGAAAGAGGCCTTAAAAGGGTACCCCCTCTGAATGAATCGGTAGTTGCACTGGCACACTCCTGTCTCCCTAATTTCTGTGGTATTGCTGTGAATAACCCTTCAAACATGGGTTTGTTTTCAGTGTGTAATGCAGAAAGCATCATCTGCTATAATTTCTACGGCAAGGAATCTGTAGAAGACTTCAAAGTTTCTGTCATGGGATCAGTGGAATATTACATAAGCACTGGTATTCGCGTCACCCAGCACCCGTGACATGGCCATGATTGATTTGTATGAGGGTCAACTATTTGAAGAGTATAAATTGTTTCTTTTTGAGAAGTGCCAGCAGGATGGTTTGTGTGTGGATTAAAGGGGGTGTTCTTCTCTGGGAATGCCTGGCGTTAACAGCATGCACATGTTGTGGTCTAGAGACGTTTGCTATAGGCTGGCAGCTGAGACCACTTGGAAGACAGTGGTGAGCTATGCTTGGGAAAGGCCTCCCTCTTAAGAAACTGCTTGGGCTCCTTTTTATCTGCAGGAGAAGGCACAGTGATCTCAGCACGTAGTGCCCGCCCCTTCCTTTATAATCTCTCTTGGCCCCGCCTCACTATCTTGTGAACTGACCAATGGGGCTGCGCTGCCTCTGGCTTCCACACCAGCAGACCTTAACCCCTTCGGTGCTGCGCAGTCCTCATTATACAGTTGGGAGCTGCAGGAGCAGTAGCGGCGCTGGCAGCAGAGCGGGCGCTTGTGCCTGAGAGGAGTGCGGGCTGCGGGAGAGGAGCGCTGGACCTGTACACACCACACATCATCTCCGTGCCACCCCGTGCTCGCTGCTGTGCCCCCTGCAGTCTGGGGAGAAGTTGGCGGGTGGCGCTGGGAGGAGGGGGGGCCAGCAGTGAAGATGAATCGAAGTTTTAGCAAGTCCCAGACTCTGCGCTATGTGGCCAGCAGCGCCGTGGAGGTGAAGAGCAAGGTGAGGCCGCCCGTGTCCCCGCACCCTCCGCCTGCCCTGCATTGTCCTGCTAATGAATGGGGAGCCCGGGAGCCCGTCCTCTGCTGCTCACAGCCACAGCTTTTGTTTCTTGTGTGTGGCTCACTTGGGGAATGTCTGGAATTTCTTCTGGAGAGAGCTGGGAACCCCATGTATCATCCCACACATATATCCAGTGCTGGGAAACCCATGTATGATCCCGCACATATATCCAGTGCTGGGAACCCCATGTATCATCCCACACATATATCCAGTGCTGGGAACCCCATGTATGATCCCGGCCATGTATCCAGGGATGTATCCAGTGCTGGGAAACCCATGTATGATCCCGCACATGTATCCAGGGATGTATCCAGTGCTGGGAAACCCCATGTATGATCCCGCACATGTATCCAGGGATGTATCCAGTGCTGGGACCCCATGTATGATCCCACACATGTATCCAGGGATGTATCCAGTGCTGGAACCCCATGTATGATCCCACACATGTATCCAGGGATGTATCCAGTGCTGGGACCCCATGTATGATCCCACACATGTATCCAGGGATGTATCCAGTGCTGGAACCCCATGTATGATCCCACACATGTATCCAGGGATGTATCCAGTGCTGGGAAACCCATGTATGATCCCGGTCATGTATCCAGGGATGTATCCAGTGCTGGGAAACCCATGTATGATCCCGGTCATGTATCCAGGGATGTATCCAGTGCTGGAACCCCATGTATGATCCCGGTCATGTATCCAGGGATGTATCCAGTGCTGGAACCCCATGTATGATCCCGGCCATGTATCCAGGGATGTATCCAGTGCTGGGAAACCCATGTATGATCCCACACATGTATCCAGGGATGTATCCAGTGTAGGAACCCCATGTATGATCCCCGATCATGTATCTAGCGATGTTTCCAGTGCTGGGAAACCTCATGTATGATCCCAGTCATGTATCCAGGGATGTATCCAGTGCTGGGAAACCTCATGTATGATCCCAGTCATGTATCCAGGGATGTATCCAGTGCTGGGAAACCTCATGTATGATCCCATCATGTATCCAGGGATGTATCCAGTGCTGGGAAACCTCATGTATGATCCCAGTCATGTATCCAGGGATGTATCCAGTGCTGGGAAACCTCATGTATGATCCCAGTCATGTATCCAGCGATGTATCCCTGTGCTGGGAACCTCATGTATGATCCCACACATGTATCCAGAGGTGTCTTCAGTGATGGGGGAACTATTGTGGGATCCCAGACATGCACCCAGTAGTGATCCCAGTGCCTAGAACTTCTTGTATGATCTCAGCCATGTATCTGCTGGACACTTGAAATTGTCTACCCCAGGGTGGGCTGGCATTGCAGCTTGGAGTAATGATACAATACAACACAATCAGTTAGAATGTATCTAATCTACGTTGAGTGTTTATTATGTGTATACAGATGGCAATGAGAGTTCTTACAAGTTTTTATCTTGGAAGTGTGTTGTGTACACAGTGAATGATACAATACCTAGACATTTGTAAACATCACATCCTGACTCTTTTTTTACCAACTACAAGTTAGAAAGAGGCCTTAAAAGGGTACCCCCTCTGAATGAATCGGTAGTTGCACTGGCACACTCCTGTCTCCCTAATTTCTGTGGTATTGCTGTGAATAACCCTTCAAACATGGGTTTGTTTTCAGTGTGTAATGCAGAAAGCATCATCTGCTATAATTTCTACGGCAAGGAATCTGTAGAAGACTTCAAAGTTTCTGTCATGGGATCAGTGGAATATTACATAAGCACTGGTATTCGCGTCACCCAGCACCCGTGACATGGCCATGATTGATTTGTATGAGGGTCAACTATTTGAAGAGTATAAATTGTTTCTTTTTGAGAAGTGCCAGCAGGATGGTTTGTGTGTGGATTAAAGGGGGTGTTCTTCTCTGGGAATGCCTGGCGTTAACAGCATGCACATGTTGTGGTCTAGAGACGTTTGCTATAGGCTGGCAGCTGAGACCACTTGGAAGACAGTGGTGAGCTATGCTTGGGAAAGGCCTCCCTCTTAAGAAACTGCTTGGGCTCCTTTTTATCTGCAGGAGAAGGCACAGTGATCTCAGCACGTAGTGCCCGCCCCTTCCTTTATAATCTCTCTTGGCCCCGCCTCACTATCTTGTGAACTGACCAATGGGGCTGCGCTGCCTCTGGCTTCCACACCAGCAGACCTTAACCCCTTCGGTGCTGCGCAGTCCTCATTATACAGTTGGGAGCTGCAGGAGCAGTAGCAGCGCTGGCAGCAGAGCGGGCGCTTGTGCCTGAGAGGAGTGCGGGCTGCGGGAGAGGAGCGCTGGACCTGTACACACCACACATCATCTCCGTGCCACCCCGTGCTCGCTGCTGTGCCCCCTGCAGTCTGGGGAGAAGTTGGCGGGTGGCGCTGGGAGGAGGGGGGGCCAGCAGTGAAGATGAATCGAAGTTTTAGCAAGTCCCAGACTCTGCGCTATGTGGCCAGCAGCGCCGTGGAGGTGAAGAGCAAGGTGAGGCCGCCCGTGTCCCCGCACCCTCCGCCTGCCCTGCATTGTCCTGCTAATGAATGGGGAGCCCGGGAGCCCGTCCTCTGCTGCTCACAGCCACAGCTTTTGTTTCTTGTGTGTGGCTCACTTGGGGAATGTCTGGAATTTCTTCTGGAGAGAGCTGGGAACCCCATGTATCATCCCACACATATATCCAGTGCTGGGAAACCCATGTATGATCCCGCACATATATCCAGTGCTGGGAACCCCATGTATCATCCCACACATATATCCAGTGCTGGGAACCCCATGTATGATCCCGGCCATGTATCCAGGGATGTATCCAGTGCTGGGAAACCCATGTATGATCCCGCACATGTATCCAGGGATGTATCCAGTGCTGGGAAACCCATGTATGATCCCGCACATGTATCCAGGGATGTATCCAGTGCTGGGAAACCCCATGTATGATCCCGCACATGTATCCAGGGATGTATCCAGTGCTGGGACCCCATGTATGATCCCACACATGTATCCAGGGATGTATCCAGTGCTGGAACCCCATGTATGATCCCACACATGTATCCAGGGATGTATCCAGTGCTGGGACCCCATGTATGATCCCACACATGTATCCAGGGATGTATCCAGTGCTGGAACCCCATGTATGATCCCACACATGTATCCAGGGATGTATCCAGTGCTGAAACCCCATGTATGATCCCACACATGTATCCAGGGATGTATCCAGTGCTGGGAAACCCATGTATGATCCCGGTCATGTATCCAGGGATGTATCCAGTGCTGGGAAACCCATGTATGATCCCGGTCATGTATCCAGGGATGTATCCAGTGCTGGAACCCCATGTATGATCCCGGTCATGTATCCAGGGATGTATCCAGTGCTGGAACCCCATGTATGATCCCGGCCATGTATCCAGGGATGTATCCAGTGCTGGGAAACCCATGTATGATCCCACACATGTATCCAGGGATGTATCCAGTGTAGGGAACCCCATGTATGATCCCACACATATATCCAGTGCTGGGAAACCCATGTATGATCCCAACCATTAATCCAGGGATGTATCCAGTCCTGGAACCCCATGTATGATCCCAGCCATGTATCCAGGGATGTATCCAGTGCAGGGAACCCCATGTATGATCCCGGTGATGTATCCAGTGTAGGAACCCCATGTATGATCCCGGGCATGTATCCAGGGATGTATCCAGTGTAGGAACCCCATGTATGATCCCGGTCATGTATCCAGTGCTGGGAACCCCATGCATGATCCCACACATGTATCCAGGGATGTATCCAGTGCTTGGAACCCCATGCATGATCCCACACATGTATCCAGGGATGTATCCAGTGCTGGGAACCCCATGTATGATCCCACACATGTATCTAGTGCTGGGAACCAAATGTATGATCCCAGTCATGTATCCAGGGATGTATCCAGTGCAGGGAACCCCATGTATGATCCCGGTCATGTATCCAGTGTAGGAACCCCATGTATGATCCCCGATCATGTATCCAGCGATGTTTCCAGTGCTGGGAAACCTCATGTATGATCCCAGTCATGTATCCAGGGATGTATCCAGTGCTGGGAAACCTCATGTATGATCCCAGTCATGTATCCAGGGATGTATCCAGTGCTGGGAAACCTCATGTATGATCCCATCATGTATCCAGGGATGTATCCAGTGCTGGGAAACCTCATGTATGATCCCAGTCATGTATCCAGGGATGTATCCAGTGCTGGGAAACCTCATGTATGATCCCAGTCATGTATCCAGCGATGTATCCCTGTGCTGGGAACCTCATGTATGATCCCACACATGTATCCAGAGGTGTCTTCAGTGATGGGGGAACTATTGTGGGATCCCAGACATGCACCCAGTAGTGATCCCAGTGCCTAGAACTTCTTGTATGATCTCAGCCATGTATCTGCTGGACACTTGAAATTGTCTACCCCAGGGTGGGCTGGCATTGCAGCTTGGAGTAATGATACAATACAACACAATCAGTTAGAATGTATCTAATCTACGTTGAGTGTTTATTATGTGTATACAGATGGCAATGAGAGTTCTTACAAGTTTTTATCTTGGAAGTGTGTTGTGTACACAGTGAATGATACAATACCTAGACATTTGTAAACATCACATCCTGACTCTTTTTTTACCAACTACAAGTTAGAAAGAGGCCTTAAAAGGGTACCCCCTCTGAATGAATCGGTAGTTGCACTGGCACACTCCTGTCTCCCTAATTTCTGTGGTATTGCTGTGAATAACCCTTCAAACATGGGTTTGTTTTCAGTGTGTAATGCAGAAAGCATCATCTGCTATAATTTCTACGGCAAGGAATCTGTAGAAGACTTCAAAGTTTCTGTCATGGGATCAGTGGAATATTACATAAGCACTGGTATTCGCGTCACCCAGCACCCGTGACATGGCCATGATTGATTTGTATGAGGGTCAACTATTTGAAGAGTATAAATTGTTTCTTTTTGAGAAGTGCCAGCAGGATGGTTTGTGTGTGGATTAAAGGGGGTGTTCTTCTCTGGGAATGCCTGGCGTTAACAGCATGCACATGTTGTGGTCTAGAGACGTTTGCTATAGGCTGGCAGCTGAGACCACTTGGAAGACAGTGGTGAGCTATGCTTGGGAAAGGCCTCCCTCTTAAGAAACTGCTTGGGCTCCTTTTTATCTGCAGGAGAAGGCACAGTGATCTCAGCACGTAGTGCCCGCCCCTTCCTTTATAATCTCTCTTGGCCCCGCCTCACTATCTTGTGAACTGACCAATGGGGCTGCGCTGCCTCTGGCTTCCACACCAGCAGACCTTAACCCCTTCGGTGCTGCGCAGTCCTCATTATACAGTTGGGAGCTGCAGGAGCAGTAGCAGCGCTGGCAGCAGAGCGGGCGCTTGTGCCTGAGAGGAGTGCGGGCTGCGGGAGAGGAGCGCTGGACCTGTACACACCACACATCATCTCCGTGCCACCCCGTGCTCGCTGCTGTGCCCCCTGCAGTCTGGGGAGAAGTTGGCGGGTGGCGCTGGGAGGAGGGGGGGCCAGCAGTGAAGATGAATCGAAGTTTTAGCAAGTCCCAGACTCTGCGCTATGTGGCCAGCAGCGCCGTGGAGGTGAAGAGCAAGGTGAGGCCGCCCGTGTCCCCGCACCCTCCGCCTGCCCTGCATTGTCCTGCTAATGAATGGGGAGCCCGGGAGCCCGTCCTCTGCTGCTCACAGCCACAGCTTTTGTTTCTTGTGTGTGGCTCACTTGGGGAATGTCTGGAATTTCTTCTGGAGAGAGCTGGGAACCCCATGTATCATCCCACACATATATCCAGTGCTGGGAAACCCATGTATGATCCCGCACATATATCCAGTGCTGGGAACCCCATGTATCATCCCACACATATATCCAGTGCTGGGAACCCCATGTATGATCCCGGCCATGTATCCAGGGATGTATCCAGTGCTGGGAAACCCATGTATGATCCCGCACATGTATCCAGGGATGTATCCAGTGCTGGGAAACCCCATGTATGATCCCGCACATGTATCCAGGGATGTATCCAGTGCTGGGACCCCATGTATGATCCCACACATGTATCCAGGGATGTATCCAGTGCTGGAACCCCATGTATGATCCCACACATGTATCCAGGGATGTATCCAGTGCTGGGACCCCATGTATGATCCCACACATGTATCCAGGGATGTATCCAGTGCTGGAACCCCATGTATGATCCCACACATGTATCCAGGGATGTATCCAGTGCTGGGAAACCCATGTATGATCCCGGTCATGTATCCAGGGATGTATCCAGTGCTGGGAAACCCATGTATGATCCCGGTCATGTATCCAGGGATGTATCCAGTGCTGGAACCCCATGTATGATCCCGGTCATGTATCCAGGGATGTATCCAGTGCTGGAACCCCATGTATGATCCCGGCCATGTATCCAGGGATGTATCCAGTGCTGGGAAACCCATGTATGATCCCACACATGTATCCAGGGATGTATCCAGTGTAGGGAACCCCATGTATGATCTCCGCCATGTATCCAGAGATGTATCCAGTGCAGGGAACCCCATGTATGATCCCACACATATATGCAGTGCTGGGAAACCCATGTATGATCCCAACCATTAATCCAGGGATGTATCCAGTCCTGGAACCCCATGTATGATCCCAGCCATGTATCCAGGGATGTATCCAGTGCAGGGAACCCCATGTATGATCCCGGTGATGTATCCAGTGTAGGAACCCCATGTATGATCCCGGGCATGTATCCAGGGATGTATCCAGTGTAGGAACCCCATGTATGATCCCGGTCATGTATCCAGTGCTGGGAACCCCATGCATGATCCCACACATGTATCCAGGGATGTATCCAGTGCTTGGAACCCCATGCATGATCCCACACATGTATCCAGGGATGTATCCAGTGCTGGGAACCCCATGTATGATCCCACACATGTATCCAGTGCTGGGAACCAAATGTATGATCCCAGTCATGTATCCAGGGATGTATCCAGTGCAGGGAACCCCATGTATGATCCCGGTCATGTATCCAGTGTAGGAACCCCATGTATGATCCCCGATCATGTATCCAGCGATGTTTCCAGTGCTGGGAAACCTCATGTATGATCCCAGTCATGTATCCAGGGATGTATCCAGTGCTGGGAAACCTCATGTATGATCCCAGTCATGTATCCAGGGATGTATCCAGTGCTGGGAAACCTCATGTATGATCCCATCATGTATCCAGGGATGTATCCAGTGCTGGGAAACCTCATGTATGATCCCAGTCATGTATCCAGGGATGTATCCAGTGCTGGGAAACCTCATGTATGATCCCAGTCATGTATCCAGCGATGTATCCCTGTGCTGGGAACCTCATGTATGATCCCACACATGTATCCAGAGGTGTCTTCAGTGATGGGGGAACTATTGTGGGATCCCAGACATGCACCCAGTAGTGATCCCAGTGCCTAGAACTTCTTGTATGATCTCAGCCATGTATCTGCTGGACACTTGAAATTGTCTACCCCAGGGTGGGCTGGCATTGCAGCTTGGAGTAATGATACAATACAACACAATCAGTTAGAATGTATCTAATCTACGTTGAGTGTTTATTATGTGTATACAGATGGCAATGAGAGTTCTTACAAGTTTTTATCTTGGAAGTGTGTTGTGTACACAGTGAATGATACAATACCTAGACATTTGTAAACATCACATCCTGACTCTTTTTTTTACCAACTACAAGTTAGAAAGAGGCCTTAAAAGGGTACCCCCTCTGAATGAATCGGTAGTTGCACTGGCACACTCCTGTCTCCCTAATTTCTGTGGTATTGCTGTGAATAACCCTTCAAACATGGGTTTGTTTTCAGTGTGTAATGCAGAAAGCATCATCTGCTATAATTTCTACGGCAAGGAATCTGTAGAAGACTTCAAAGTTTCTGTCATGGGATCAGTGGAATATTACATAAGCACTGGTATTCGCGTCACCCAGCACCCGTGACATGGCCATGATTGATTTGTATGAGGGTCAACTATTTGAAGAGTATAAATTGTTTCTTTTTGAGAAGTGCCAGCAGGATGGTTTGTGTGTGGATTAAAGGGGGTGTTCTTCTCTGGGAATGCCTGGCGTTAACAGCATGCACATGTTGTGGTCTAGAGACGTTTGCTATAGGCTGGCAGCTGAGACCACTTGGAAGACAGTGGTGAGCTATGCTTGGGAAAGGCCTCCCTCTTAAGAAACTGCTTGGGCTCCTTTTTATCTGCAGGAGAAGGCACAGTGATCTCAGCACGTAGTGCCCGCCCCTTCCTTTATAATCTCTCTTGGCCCCGCCTCACTATCTTGTGAACTGACCAATGGGGCTGCGCTGCCTCTGGCTTCCACACCAGCAGACCTTAACCCCTTCGGTGCTGCGCAGTCCTCATTATACAGTTGGGAGCTGCAGGAGCAGTAGCGGCGCTGGCAGCAGAGCGGGCGCTTGTGCCTGAGAGGAGTGCGGGCTGCGGGAGAGGAGCGCTGGACCTGTACACACCACACATCATCTCCGTGCCACCCCGTGCTCGCTGCTGTGCCCCCTGCAGTCTGGGGAGAAGTTGGCGGGTGGCGCTGGGAGGAGGGGGGGCCAGCAGTGAAGATGAATCGAAGTTTTAGCAAGTCCCAGACTCTGCGCTATGTGGCCAGCAGCGCCGTGGAGGTGAAGAGCAAGGTGAGGCCGCCCGTGTCCCCGCACCCTCCGCCTGCCCTGCATTGTCCTGCTAATGAATGGGGAGCCCGGGAGCCCGTCCTCTGCTGCTCACAGCCACAGCTTTTGTTTCTTGTGTGTGGCTCACTTGGGGAATGTCTGGAATTTCTTCTGGAGAGAGCTGGGAACCCCATGTATCATCCCACACATATATCCAGTGCTGGGAAACCCATGTATGATCCCGCACATATATCCAGTGCTGGGAACCCCATGTATCATCCCACACATATATCCTGTGCTGGGAACCCCATGTATGATCCCGGCCATGTATCCAGGGATGTATCCAGTGCTGGGAAACCCATGTATGATCCCGCACATGTATCCAGGGATGTATCCAGTGCTGGGAAACCCCATGTATGATCCCGCACATGTATCCAGGGATGTATCCAGTGCTGGGACCCCATGTATGATCCCACACATGTATCCAGGGATGTATCCAGTGCTGGAACCCCATGTATGATCCCACACATGTATCCAGGGATGTATCCAGTGCTGGGACCCCATGTATGATCCCACACATGTATCCAGGGATGTATCCAGTGCTGGAACCCCATGTATGATCCCACACATGTATCCAGGGATGTATCCAGTGCTGGGAAACCCATGTATGATCCCGGTCATGTATCCAGGGATGTATCCAGTGCTGGGAAACCCATGTATGATCCCGGTCATGTATCCAGGGATGTATCCAGTGCTGGAACCCCATGTATGATCCCGGTCATGTATCCAGGGATGTATCCAGTGCTGGAACCCCATGTATGATCCCGGCCATGTATCCAGGGATGTATCCAGTGCTGGGAAACCCATGTATGATCCCACACATGTATCCAGGGATGTATCCAGTGTAGGGAACCCCATGTATGATCTCCGCCATGTATCCAGAGATGTATCCAGTGCAGGGAACCCCATGTATGATCCCACACATATATCCAGTGCTGGGAAACCCATGTATGATCCCAACCATTAATCCAGGGATGTATCCAGTCCTGGAACCCCATGTATGATCCCAGCCATGTATCCAGGGATGTATCCAGTGCAGGGAACCCCATGTATGATCCCGGTGATGTATCCAGTGTAGGAACCCCATGTATGATCCCGGGCATGTATCCAGTGCTGGGAACCCCATGCATGATCCCACACATGTATCCAGGGATGTATCCAGTGCTTGGAACCCCATGCATGATCCCACACATGTATCCAGGGATGTATCCAGTGCTGGGAACCCCATGTATGATCCCACACATGTATCCAGTGCTGGGAACCAAATGTATGATCCCAGTCATGTATCCAGGGATGTATCCAGTGCTGGGAACCAAATGTATGATCCCAGTCATGTATCCAGGGATGTATCCAGTGCAGGGAACCCCATGTATGATCCCGGTCATGTATCCAGTGTAGGAACCCCATGTATGATCCCCGATCATGTATCCAGCGATGTTTCCAGTGCTGGGAAACCTCATGTATGATCCCAGTCATGTATCCAGGGATGTATCCAGTGCTGGGAAACCTCATGTATGATCCCAGTCATGTATCCAGGGATGTATCCAGTGCTGGGAAACCTCATGTATGATCCCATCATGTATCCAGGGATGTATCCAGTGCTGGGAAACCTCATGTATGATCCCAGTCATGTATCCAGGGATGTATCCAGTGCTGGGAAACCTCATGTATGATCCCAGTCATGTATCCAGCGATGTATCCCTGTGCTGGGAACCTCATGTATGATCCCACACATGTATCCAGAGGTGTCTTCAGTGATGGGGGAACTATTGTGGGATCCCAGACATGCACCCAGTAGTGATCCCAGTGCCTAGAACTTCTTGTATGATCTCAGCCATGTATCTGCTGGACACTTGAAATTGTCTACCCCAGGGTGGGCTGGCATTGCAGCTTGGAGTAATGATACAATACAACACAATCAGTTAGAATGTATCTAATCTACGTTGAGTGTTTATTATGTGTATACAGATGGCAATGAGAGTTCTTACAAGTTTTTATCTTGGAAGTGTGTTGTGTACACAGTGAATGATACAATACCTAGACATTTGTAAACATCACATCCTGACTCTTTTTTTACCAACTACAAGTTAGAAAGAGGCCTTAAAAGGGTACCCCCTCTGAATGAATCGGTAGTTGCACTGGCACACTCCTGTCTCCCTAATTTCTGTGGTATTGCTGTGAATAACCCTTCAAACATGGGTTTGTTTTCAGTGTGTAATGCAGAAAGCATCATCTGCTATAATTTCTACGGCAAGGAATCTGTAGAAGACTTCAAAGTTTCTGTCATGGGATCAGTGGAATATTACATAAGCACTGGTATTCGCGTCACCCAGCACCCGTGACATGGCCATGATTGATTTGTATGAGGGTCAACTATTTGAAGAGTATAAATTGTTTCTTTTTGAGAAGTGCCAGCAGGATGGTTTGTGTGTGGATTAAAGGGGGTGTTCTTCTCTGGGAATGCCTGGCGTTAACAGCATGCACATGTTGTGGTCTAGAGACGTTTGCTATAGGCTGGCAGCTGAGACCACTTGGAAGACAGTGGTGAGCTATGCTTGGGAAAGGCCTCCCTCTTAAGAAACTGCTTGGGCTCCTTTTTATCTGCAGGAGAAGGCACAGTGATCTCAGCACGTAGTGCCCGCCCCTTCCTTTATAATCTCTCTTGGCCCCGCCTCACTATCTTGTGAACTGACCAATGGGGCTGCGCTGCCTCTGGCTTCCACACCAGCAGACCTTAACCCCTTCGGTGCTGCGCAGTCCTCATTATACAGTTGGGAGCTGCAGGAGCAGTAGCAGCGCTGGCAGCAGAGCGGGCGCTTGTGCCTGAGAGGAGTGCGGGCTGCGGGAGAGGAGCGCTGGACCTGTACACACCACACATCATCTCCGTGCCACCCCGTGCTCGCTGCTGTGCCCCCTGCAGTCTGGGGAGAAGTTGGCGGGTGGCGCTGGGAGGAGGGGGGGCCAGCAGTGAAGATGAATCGAAGTTTTAGCAAGTCCCAGACTCTGCGCTATGTGGCCAGCAGCGCCGTGGAGGTGAAGAGCAAGGTGAGGCCGCCCGTGTCCCCGCACCCTCCGCCTGCCCTGCATTGTCCTGCTAATGAATGGGGAGCCCGGGAGCCCGTCCTCTGCTGCTCACAGCCACAGCTTTTGTTTCTTGTGTGTGGCTCACTTGGGGAATGTCTGGAATTTCTTCTGGAGAGAGCTGGGAACCCCATGTATCATCCCACACATATATCCAGTGCTGGGAAACCCATGTATGATCCCGCACATATATCCAGTGCTGGGAACCCCATGTATCATCCCACACATATATCCAGTGCTGGGAACCCCATGTATGATCCCGGCCATGTATCCAGGGATGTATCCAGTGCTGGGAAACCCATGTATGATCCCGCACATGTATCCAGGGATGTATCCAGTGCTGGGAAACCCCATGTATGATCCCGCACATGTATCCAGGGATGTATCCAGTGCTGGGACCCCATGTATGATCCCACACATGTATCCAGGGATGTATCCAGTGCTGGAACCCCATGTATGATCCCACACATGTATCCAGGGATGTATCCAGTGCTGGGACCCCATGTATGATCCCACACATGTATCCAGGGATGTATCCAGTGCTGGGACCCCATGTATGATCCCACACATGTATCCAGGGATGTATCCAGTGCTGGAACCCCATGTATGATCCCACACATGTATCCAGGGATGTATCCAGTGCTGGGAAACCCATGTATGATCCCGGTCATGTATCCAGGGATGTATCCAGTGCTGGGAAACCCATGTATGATCCCGGTCATGTATCCAGGGATGTATCCAGTGCTGGAACCCCATGTATGATCCCGGTCATGTATCCAGGGATGTATCCAGTGCTGGAACCCCATGTATGATCCCGGCCATGTATCCAGGGATGTATCCAGTGCTGGGAAACCCATGTATGATCCCACACATGTATCCAGGGATGTATCCAGTGTAGGGAACCCCATGTATGATCTCCGCCATGTATCCAGAGATGTATCCAGTGCAGGGAACCCCATGTATGATCCCACACATATATCCAGTGCTGGGAAACCCATGTATGATCCCAACCATTAATCCAGGGATGTATCCAGTCCTGGAACCCCATGTATGATCCCAGCCATGTATCCAGGGATGTATCCAGTGCAGGGAACCCCATGTATGATCCCGGTGATGTATCCAGTGTAGGAACCCCATGTATGATCCCGGGCATGTATCCAGGGATGTATCCAGTGTAGGAACCCCATGTATGATCCCGGTCATGTATCCAGTGCTGGGAACCCCATGCATGATCCCACACATGTATCCAGGGATGTATCCAGTGCTTGGAACCCCATGCATGATCCCACACATGTATCCAGGGATGTATCCAGTGCTGGGAACCCCATGTATGATCCCACACATGTATCCAGTGCTGGGAACCAAATGTATGATCCCAGTCATGTATCCAGGGATGTATCCAGTGCTGGGAACCAAATGTATGATCCCAGTCATGTATCCAGGGATGTATCCAGTGCAGGGAACCCCATGTATGATCCCGGTCATGTATCCAGTGTAGGAACCCCATGTATGATCCCCGATCATGTATCCAGCGATGTTTCCAGTGCTGGGAAACCTCATGTATGATCCCAGTCATGTATCCAGGGATGTATCCAGTGCTGGGAAACCTCATGTATGATCCCAGTCATGTATCCAGGGATGTATCCAGTGCTGGGAAACCTCATGTATGATCCCATCATGTATCCAGGGATGTATCCAGTGCTGGGAAACCTCATGTATGATCCCAGTCATGTATCCAGGGATGTATCCAGTGCTGGGAAACCTCATGTATGATCCCAGTCATGTATCCAGCGATGTATCCCTGTGCTGGGAACCTCATGTATGATCCCACACATGTATCCAGAGGTGTCTTCAGTGATGGGGGAACTATTGTGGGATCCCAGACATGCACCCAGTAGTGATCCCAGTGCCTAGAACTTCTTGTATGATCTCAGCCATGTATCTGCTGGACACTTGAAATTGTCTACCCCAGGGTGGGCTGGCATTGCAGCTTGGAGTAATGATACAATACAACACAATCAGTTAGAATGTATCTAATCTACGTTGAGTGTTTATTATGTGTATACAGATGGCAATGAGAGTTCTTACAAGTTTTTATCTTGGAAGTGTGTTGTGTACACAGTGAATGATACAATACCTAGACATTTGTAAACATCACATCCTGACTCTTTTTTTACCAACTACAAGTTAGAAAGAGGCCTTAAAAGGGTACCCCCTCTGAATGAATCGGTAGTTGCACTGGCACACTCCTGTCTCCCTAATTTCTGTGGTATTGCTGTGAATAACCCTTCAAACATGGGTTTGTTTTCAGTGTGTAATGCAGAAAGCATCATCTGCTATAATTTCTACGGCAAGGAATCTGTAGAAGACTTCAAAGTTTCTGTCATGGGATCAGTGGAATATTACATAAGCACTGGTATTCGCGTCACCCAGCACCCGTGACATGGCCATGATTGATTTGTATGAGGGTCAACTATTTGAAGAGTATAAATTGTTTCTTTTTGAGAAGTGCCAGCAGGATGGTTTGTGTGTGGATTAAAGGGGGTGTTCTTCTCTGGGAATGCCTGGCGTTAACAGCATGCACATGTTGTGGTCTAGAGACGTTTGCTATAGGCTGGCAGCTGAGACCACTTGGAAGACAGTGGTGAGCTATGCTTGGGAAAGGCCTCCCTCTTAAGAAACTGCTTGGGCTCCTTTTTATCTGCAGGAGAAGGCACAGTGATCTCAGCACGTAGTGCCCGCCCCTTCCTTTATAATCTCTCTTGGCCCCGCCTCACTATCTTGTGAACTGACCAATGGGGCTGCGCTGCCTCTGGCTTCCACACCAGCAGACCTTAACCCCTTCGGTGCTGCGCAGTCCTCATTATACAGTTGGGAGCTGCAGGAGCAGTAGCAGCGCTGGCAGCAGAGCGGGCGCTTGTGCCTGAGAGGAGTGCGGGCTGCGGGAGAGGAGCGCTGGACCTGTACACACCACACATCATCTCCGTGCCACCCCGTGCTCGCTGCTGTGCCCCCTGCAGTCTGGGGAGAAGTTGGCGGGTGGCGCTGGGAGGAGGGGGGGCCAGCAGTGAAGATGAATCGAAGTTTTAGCAAGTCCCAGACTCTGCGCTATGTGGCCAGCAGCGCCGTGGAGGTGAAGAGCAAGGTGAGGCCGCCCGTGTCCCCGCACCCTCCGCCTGCCCTGCATTGTCCTGCTAATGAATGGGGAGCCCGGGAGCCCGTCCTCTGCTGCTCACAGCCACAGCTTTTGTTTCTTGTGTGTGGCTCACTTGGGGAATGTCTGGAATTTCTTCTGGAGAGAGCTGGGAACCCCATGTATCATCCCACACATATATCCAGTGCTGGGAAACCCATGTATGATCCCGCACATATATCCAGTGCTGGGAACCCCATGTATCATCCCACACATATATCCAGTGCTGGGAACCCCATGTATGATCCCGGCCATGTATCCAGGGATGTATCCAGTGCTGGGAAACCCATGTATGATCCCGCACATGTATCCAGGGATGTATCCAGTGCTGGGAAACCCCATGTATGATCCCGCACATGTATCCAGGGATGTATCCAGTGCTGGGACCCCATGTATGATCCCACACATGTATCCAGGGATGTATCCAGTGCTGGAACCCCATGTATGATCCCACACATGTATCCAGGGATGTATCCAGTGCTGGGACCCCATGTATGATCCCACACATGTATCCAGGGATGTATCCAGTGCTGGAACCCCATGTATGATCCCACACATGTATCCAGGGATGTATCCAGTGCTGGGAAACCCATGTATGATCCCGGTCATGTATCCAGGGATGTATCCAGTGCTGGGAAACCCATGTATGATCCCGGTCATGTATCCAGGGATGTATCCAGTGCTGAAACCCCATGTATGATCCCGGTCATGTATCCAGGGATGTATCCAGTGCTGGAACCCCATGTATGATCCCGGCCATGTATCCAGGGATGTATCCAGTGCTGGGAAACCCATGTATGATCCCACACATGTATCCAGGGATGTATCCAGTGTAGGGAACCCCATGTATGATCTCCGCCATGTATCCAGAGATGTATCCAGTGCAGGGAACCCCATGTATGATCCCACACATATATGCAGTGCTGGGAAACCCATGTATGATCCCAACCATTAATCCAGGGATGTATCCAGTCCTGGAACCCCATGTATGATCCCAGCCATGTATCCAGGGATGTATCCAGTGCAGGGAACCCCATGTATGATCCCGGTGATGTATCCAGTGTAGGAACCCCATGTATGATCCCGGGCATGTATCCAGGGATGTATCCAGTGTAGGAACCCCATGTATGATCCCGGTCATGTATCCAGTGCTGGGAACCCCATGCATGATCCCACACATGTATCCAGGGATGTATCCAGTGCTTGGAACCCCATGCATGATCCCACACATGTATCCAGGGATGTATCCAGTGCTGGGAACCCCATGTATGATCCCACACATGTATCCAGTGCTGGGAACCAAATGTATGATCCCAGTCATGTATCCAGGGATGTATCCAGTGCAGGGAACCCCATGTATGATCCCGGTCATGTATCCAGTGTAGGAACCCCATGTATGATCCCCGATCATGTATCCAGGGATGTATCCAGTGCTGGGAAACCTCATGTATGATCCCAGTCATGTATCCAGGGATGTATCCAGTGCTGGGAACCCCATGTATGATCCCGGTCATGTATCCAGTGTAGGAACCTCATGTATGATCCCAGTCATGTATCCAGGGATGTATCCAGTGCTGGGAAACCTCATGTATGATCCCAGTCATGTATCCAGGGATGTATCCAGTGCTGGGAAACCTCATTTATGATCCCACACATGTATCCAGTGCTGGGAACCAAATGTATGATCCCAGTCATGTATCCAGGGATGTATCCAGTGCAGGGAACCCCATGTATGATCCCGGTCATGTATCCAGTGTAGGAACCTCATGTATGATCCCAGTCATGTATCCAGGGATGTATCCAGTGCTGGGAAACCTCATGTATGATCCCAGTCATGTATCCAGGGATGTATCCAGTGCTGGGAAACCTCATTTATGATCCCACACATGTATCCAGTGCTGGGAACCAAATGTATGATCCCAGTCATGTATCCAGGGATGTATCCAGTGCAGGGAACCCCATGTATGATCCCGGTCATGTATCCAGTGTAGGAACCCCATGTATGATCCCCGATCATGTATCCAGCGATGTTTCCAGTGCTGGGAAACCTCATGTATGATCCCAGTCATGTATCCAGGGATGTATCCAGTGCTGGGAAACCTCATGTATGATCCCAGTCATGTATCCAGGGATGTATCCAGTGCTGGGAAACCTCATGTATGATCCCAGTCATGTATCCAGGGATGTATCCAGTGCTGGGAAACCTCATGTATGATCCCATCATGTATCCAGGGATGTATCCAGTGCTGGGAAACCTCATGTATGATCCCAGTCATGTATCCAGGGATGTATCCAGTGCTGGGAAACCTCATGTATGATCCCAGTCATGTATCCAGCGATGTATCCCTGTGCTGGGAACCTCATGTATGATCCCACACATGTATCCAGAGGTGTCTTCAGTGATGGGGGAACTATTGTGGGATCCCAGACATGCACCCAGTAGTGATCCCAGTGCCTAGAACTTCTTGTATGATCTCAGCCATGTATCTGCTGGACACTTGAAATTGTCTACCCCAGGGTGGGCTGGCATTGCAGCTTGGAGTAATGATACAATACAACACAATCAGTTAGAATGTATCTAATCTACGTTGAGTGTTTATTATGTGTATACAGATGGCAATGAGAGTTCTTACAAGTTTTTATCTTGGAAGTGTGTTGTGTACACAGTGAATGATACAATACCTAGACATTTGTAAACATCACATCCTGACTCTTTTTTTACCAACTACAAGTTAGAAAGAGGCCTTAAAAGGGTACCCCCTCTGAATGAATCGGTAGTTGCACTGGCACACTCCTGTCTCCCTAATTTCTGTGGTATTGCTGTGAATAACCCTTCAAACATGGGTTTGTTTTCAGTGTGTAATGCAGAAAGCATCATCTGCTATAATTTCTACGGCAAGGAATCTGTAGAAGACTTCAAAGTTTCTGTCATGGGATCAGTGGAATATTACAAAAGCACTGGTATTCGCGTCACCCAGCACCCGTGACATGGCCATGATTGATTTGTATGAGGGTCAACTATTTGAAGAGTATAAATTGTTTCTTTTTGAGAAGTGCCAGCAGGATGGTTTGTGTGTGGATTAAAGGGGGTGTTCTTCTCTGGGAATGCCTGGCGTTAACAGCATGCACATGTTGTGGTCTAGAGACGTTTGCTATAGGCTGGCAGCTGAGACCACTTGGAAGACAGTGGTGAGCTATGCTTGGGAAAGGCCTCCCTCTTAAGAAACTGCTTGGGCTCCTTTTTATCTGCAGGAGAAGGCACAGTGATCTCAGCACGTAGTGCCCGCCCCTTCCTTTATAATCTCTCTTGGCCCCGCCTCACTATCTTGTGAACTGACCAATGGGGCTGCGCTGCCTCTGGCTTCCACACCAGCAGACCTTAACCCCTTCGGTGCTGCGCAGTCCTCATTATACAGTTGGGAGCTGCAGGAGCAGTAGCGGCGCTGGCAGCAGAGCGGGCGCTTGTGCCTGAGAGGAGTGCGGGCTGCGGGAGAGGAGCGCTGGACCTGTACACACCACACATCATCTCCGTGCCACCCCGTGCTCGCTGCTGTGCCCCCTGCAGTCTGGGGAGAAGTTGGCGGGTGGCGCTGGGAGGAGGGGGGGCCAGCAGTGAAGATGAATCGAAGTTTTAGCAAGTCCCAGACTCTGCGCTATGTGGCCAGCAGCGCCGTGGAGGTGAAGAGCAAGGTGAGGCCGCCCGTGTCCCCGCACCCTCCGCCTGCCCTGCATTGTCCTGCTAATGAATGGGGAGCCCGGGAGCCCGTCCTCTGCTGCTCACAGCCACAGCTTTTGTTTCTTGTGTGTGGCTCACTTGGGGAATGTCTGGAATTTCTTCTGGAGAGAGCTGGGAACCCCATGTATCATCCCACACATATATCCAGTGCTGGGAAACCCATGTATGATCCCGCACATATATCCAGTGCTGGGAACCCCATGTATCATCCCACACATATATCCAGTGCTGGGAACCCCATGTATGATCCCGGCCATGTATCCAGGGATGTATCCAGTGCTGGGAAACCCATGTATGATCCCGCACATGTATCCAGGGATGTATCCAGTGCTGGGAAACCCCATGTATGATCCCGCACATGTATCCAGGGATGTATCCAGTGCTGGGACCCCATGTATGATCCCACACATGTATCCAGGGATGTATCCAGTGCTGGAACCCCATGTATGATCCCACACATGTATCCAGGGATGTATCCAGTGCTGGGACCCCATGTATGATCCCACACATGTATCCAGGGATGTATCCAGTGCTGGAACCCCATGTATGATCCCACACATGTATCCAGGGATGTATCCAGTGCTGGGAAACCCATGTATGATCCCGGTCATGTATCCAGGGATGTATCCAGTGCTGGGAAACCCATGTATGATCCCGGTCATGTATCCAGGGATGTATCCAGTGCTGGAACCCCATGTATGATCCCGGTCATGTATCCAGGGATGTATCCAGTGCTGGAACCCCATGTATGATCCCGGCCATGTATCCAGGGATGTATCCAGTGCTGGGAAACCCATGTATGATCCCACACATGTATCCAGGGATGTATCCAGTGTAGGGAACCCCATGTATGATCTCCGCCATGTATCCAGAGATGTATCCAGTGCAGGGAACCCCATGTATGATCCCACACATATATCCAGTGCTGGGAAACCCATGTATGATCCCAACCATTAATCCAGGGATGTATCCAGTCCTGGAACCCCATGTATGATCCCAGCCATGTATCCAGGGATGTATCCAGTGCAGGGAACCCCATGTATGATCCCGGTGATGTATCCAGTGTAGGAACCCCATGTATGATCCCGGGCATGTATCCAGGGATGTATCCAGTGTAGGAACCCCATGTATGATCCCGGTCATGTATCCAGTGCTGGGAACCCCATGCATGATCCCACACATGTATCCAGGGATGTATCCAGTGCTTGGAACCCCATGCATGATCCCACACATGTATCCAGGGATGTATCCAGTGCTGGGAACCCCATGTATGATCCCACACATGTATCCAGTGCTGGGAACCAAATGTATGATCCCAGTCATGTATCCAGGGATGTATCCAGTGCAGGGAACCCCATGTATGATCCCGGTCATGTATCCAGTGTAGGAACCCCATGTATGATCCCCGATCATGTATCCAGCGATGTTTCCAGTGCTGGGAAACCTCATGTATGATCCCAGTCATGTATCCAGGGATGTATCCAGTGCTGGGAAACCTCATGTATGATCCCAGTCATGTATCCAGGGATGTATCCAGTGCTGGGAAACCTCATGTATGATCCCATCATGTATCCAGGGATGTATCCAGTGCTGGGAAACCTCATGTATGATCCCAGTCATGTATCCAGGGATGTATCCAGTGCTGGGAAACCCATGTATGATCCCACACATGTATCCAGGGATGTATCCAGTGTAGGGAACCCCATGTATGATCTCCGCCATGTATCCAGAGATGTATCCAGTGCAGGGAACCCCATGTATGATCCCACACATATATCCAGTGCTGGGAAACCCATGTATGATCCCAACCATTAATCCAGGGATGTATCCAGTCCTGGAACCCCATGTATGATCCCAGCCATGTATCCAGGGATGTATCCAGTGCAGGGAACCCCATGTATGATCCCGGTGATGTATCCAGTGTAGGAACCCCATGTATGATCCCGGGCATGTATCCAGGGATGTATCCAGTGTAGGAACCCCATGTATGATCCCGGTCATGTATCCAGTGCTGGGAACCCCATGCATGATCCCACACATGTATCCAGGGATGTATCCAGTGCTTGGAACCCCATGCATGATCCCACACATGTATCCAGGGATGTATCCAGTGCTGGGAACCCCATGTATGATCCCACACATGTATCCAGTGCTTGGAACCAAATGTATGATCCCAGTCATGTATCCAGGGATGTATCCAGTGCAGGGAACCCCATGTATGATCCCGGTCATGTATCCAGTGTAGGAACCCCATGTATGATCCCCGATCATGTATCCAGCGATGTTTCCAGTGCTGGGAAACCTCATGTATGATCCCAGTCATGTATCCAGGGATGTATCCAGTGCTGGGAAACCTCATGTATGATCCCACACATGTATCCAGTGCTGGGAACCAAATGTATGATCCCAGTCATGTATCCAGGGATGTATCCAGTGCAGGGAACCCCATGTATGATCCCGGTCATGTATCCAGTGTAGGAACCCCATGTATGATCCCCGATCATGTATCCAGCGATGTTTCCAGTGCTGGGAAACCTCATGTATGATCCCAGTCATGTATCCAGGGATGTATCCAGTGCTGGGAAACCTCATGTATGATCCCAGTCATGTATCCAGGGATGTATCCAGTGCTGGGAAACCTCATGTATGATCCCAGTCATGTATCCAGGGATGTATCCAGTGCTGGGAAACCTCATGTATGATCCCATCATGTATCCAGGGATGTATCCAGTGCTGGGAAACCTCATGTATGATCCCAGTCATGTATCCAGGGATGTATCCAGTGCTGGGAAACCTCATGTATGATCCCAGTCATGTATCCAGCGATGTATCCCTGTGCTGGGAACCTCATGTATGATCCCACACATGTATCCAGAGGTGTCTTCAGTGATGGGGGAACTATTGTGGGATCCCAGACATGCACCCAGTAGTGATCCCAGTGCCTAGAACTTCTTGTATGATCTCAGCCATGTATCTGCTGGACACTTGAAATTGTCTACCCCAGGGTGGGCTGGCATTGCAGCTTGGAGTAATGATACAATACAACACAATCAGTTAGAATGTATCTAATCTACGTTGAGTGTTTATTATGTGTATACAGATGGCAATGAGAGTTCTTACAAGTTTTTATCTTGGAAGTGTGTTGTGTACACAGTGAATGATACAATACCTAGACATTTGTAAACATCACATCCTGACTCTTTTTTTACCAACTACAAGTTAGAAAGAGGCCTTAAAAGGGTACCCCCTCTGAATGAATCGGTAGTTGCACTGGCACACTCCTGTCTCCCTAATTTCTGTGGTATTGCTGTGAATAACCCTTCAAACATGGGTTTGTTTTCAGTGTGTAATGCAGAAAGCATCATCTGCTATAATTTCTACGGCAAGGAATCTGTAGAAGACTTCAAAGTTTCTGTCATGGGATCAGTGGAATATTACATAAGCACTGGTATTCGCGTCACCCAGCACCCGTGACATGGCCATGATTGATTTGTATGAGGGTCAACTATTTGAAGAGTATAAATTGTTTCTTTTTGAGAAGTGCCAGCAGGATGGTTTGTGTGTGGATTAAAGGGGGTGTTCTTCTCTGGGAATGCCTGGCGTTAACAGCATGCACATGTTGTGGTCTAGAGACGTTTGCTATAGGCTGGCAGCTGAGACCACTTGGAAGACAGTGGTGAGCTATGCTTGGGAAAGGCCTCCCTCTTAAGAAACTGCTTGGGCTCCTTTTTATCTGCAGGAGAAGGCACAGTGATCTCAGCACGTAGCTTGCCTGCATGCCTTGTATATACGTTCAGCTTCCTTTGTGATTGTAAAATAATTTAATGCGAGCTTGCCTCGATCATAAAGTGGGATTTTGTGGAGCCCAGCAGCCTCCTTCCACACCTCTGTGAGTCAGTGCAGGTTCAGTGTATACTCATCACTTAAGCTTTCATCTCCTGTCCTGTTTCGACTTGCAGCTGGAGCTCGGAGCAGATTTCTAGGCTCTAGCTTTCTTTATTGGTAAGGCAGAGTAATGTTTCCCATCATTAAATCAGTGTGCGTGATAGGACAGGCGTGACATCATGCATAACAAATCATACTAAGCGTGATGTGTTTTCCTGTCATTGATAGACAAAGCCTTTCCAGTTTAAAACCAGAAGCAGCATCCTCTGCAATTTACCATCTGCCATATTTCTCTTCCTGCCTTTGCTCTGACATGGTTTTGTGTTCTGGCAGATATGTTGTGTGGGGTGTGTTGCTTTAAACATGGCAGTTTTGCTGTTGAAAAATGTCAGTACTTCAAAAACTTTACTCCTTTTACAAATGCATAGAAGACTTCTCCAAAAGCCAGAAAAGGGTGGAGGGATAAAATAAAACATAAATATTTACATTTATTATTTGAGAAGTTCAAGCATTGTGGGCCTGTAAATTGCACTTCTAGTACATGTGGCCTGTGACACGTATGGCATTTTTTTACATTTTTGCATGTTTTTTTTTTTTTTTTTTAATTTTTTTTTTTTGCGTTTTTCAAAGCGCAATGCTTGATGCTGAATTTATCTGGGTCTCTTGGAATTTGGAAAAAGCCAGTGCCCTGTTTGTTGGTTCTAGTTTGGATTTCTTCTTCCCCCTTCTGTTTGTGCATGTTATTGCATGCGTTTCAAAAGGCAAACCACAAACACAACAATTTTCAAAAACCGTAACCACTTTGAAAAACGCTATGGAAAATGCACCTCATAAACACAGACCTTCAAAAACCCAATGGAGAAAACTCCCAAGTACAGACAATTAAAAAAGAATCCTCTTAGAAAATCCAAGAAGCAAAACTGAATCAAAAACACAATTTAAATATGCCACATGTGTCACTGGCTTGTATATGTCTGTCCTTGCACATTTGACTGTGACAGACCAGTGATTTCAGGAAAGTTCACGGGAACCTATTGGTATTAAAAGAAGAATTGGGGCCCACTTTGCTGAAAAGTAGTGCCAAAAATGGGTCTTTTTACAAAAAAATGAAAAATGTTCTCCCTGACTCAAAAAGTGCTGTGAACATTAAATGGTCAAATCCAGCAAAAATAGACCTTTATATAATGTGTATGGCCAGCTTAAAGAAACCAGTCCAGGGACAAATTTGGAATAGATGGAGTAATATTACCCAGTCTCATCTGACCACAGGAACTGAGTAGTTCTGATCTGTGTTGAACTTTATCTCTAATAATCAATCTAATAATCTGTCAATGCAGAATCGTACCTGAATTCTAAGCCTATATGCATACAAAGGTGGTTTTTTTTTTTTCTTTTTGTTTTTTTACATAAAGCCTATGTCCCCATTCACTTGTATGGGTTTGTGTACAAGGCTGTGTTTCCATAACCCCATGCAAAGACACACACTGTAGAAAATGTGAGTTTTACGTTTCACTTGAGATTGTAACTTATTATCCCACCTGACTAGAGACATTTAAAACTGACATATACTTTATTATTTATTTCATTAAAAATGTATAGATCTGGTCTCCCAAAAAATTGTGTAAATTGTTTTTCTTGGGCATTGGCCAGTAGAATGGATTAGTGTAGTGGTCCTTAGAGGGGATAGATAGGTTAATGCACTGTCCTGGCTAGTAAGCCATACAGAAGATCGGTCTAGTGGGACACTCCTTTCATAGTACCACAAGACTGCACTGGAGGCACTGATGATATCAGTTAACCTATTTTAACACTAGTAACACCTAGTAAGCCCACTGCGCAGGCCACAATAGATGGGGTAAGTCATATTCCTTATATATATTCCTAAAACTGTGTGCAGGTAGCCTTAGCTGTATGCAATCAAGGGTTAAATCTGAAGCAGAATTTGCAACACGAAATCTTCTTAAAGGTACCCCGTAAACTATCCCCACATGTGGTATTTTCTTCCAACAATAAGGATTTACTTGAGCTGGCTGAAGAACAGTGCGAGGCTGAAGGTTGCCCATCCCTGATTAAGACAGTACTATTATTGCCTTTATAGTGTAAACATGTTCCATATTGTTCCATTTAGAGATTATCCAGGAGGTTCAGATTTATTGACTTCTGCCAGAACTTGTGCATTGTGAATGTTGCTGTAGAAAGTTACACTATTTGCTGTCCCCCAAACCACTGGATTGTTGTATTTCATTGCAAGCTGTGACTTGTACTTTTGTCAGCACCTGTACATATAACATGTACAAGTTCTGCTGTTATGACTTCTTACAATATGAAATATTGAAATAAGACTCATACAGCCTCATGCAGACAGCTATGTTCTTTACCTGGGACAGAACCCCAGTGAAGCATTTGGCCGGTTAGGGAGAGGGTGAGTGTTCCTCACCCCTCCCCATAGGGAGCTGAGCGGCAGGAACTGGACCTTTCCTATTTTGTGGCATGGGCACATGACTTGGATACCATGCCGTGCTCAATGCTCCTCCTGAGCTAGCCACTGGTTTTGTAGCTAGCTTATGGCCGCCAAATATGGTCATGTGCAAGAGGCCATAATTTGCCTTTTAGAAGATTTAACTAAAATGTTTGTGTTGACTAATACTAACACAAAGTGATCAATAACTATGTGAAATCTGCTGCTTTCTGATATATAATGTGGCGATTTTACCACTTCCAGGATACAGAGCTCAACCTTTTTTCTGCAGATCACATTGCCATCTAAAGTCACATCTCACAAAAAATAGCTTCTGCAGCTCTGTGTATATGAGATTCAATTCTATACACTGCAGAAATGCACAAATCCACATGTAATACATAAAGTGTGCAGATACCCTTAGAAATCCATGCTAAGATTGCAGAAACTAACCATTCTCCAACATTGAGCTGAACCTCCGCTGTGTATAAATGGTGTATAAATTTAATTTAATTATTTCTGCTAAACTGAATCCACAACTAGAGCATAGCTGGGAAAACCAATCCCTTTAAACACAAGGTATTTTCTCTGTCTTGAATGCTGACAAACTCTTCTTTCCAGCCTTTAGGCAGGTAATAAATCTCTGATAGTAATGATATGTCTGAGCTGATTATTCACTGCAGCGCTGAGGAAGGTTAGAATGTGAATGTTTGGTGTGACTAGGAACACATAGAAATATTGTTCCAATTGTAGGAAAACAAGCCTGTTTAACTATATTTTGTAGATGTATGCTCCAAAATAGGAAAAAAATCTGTTAATTTAAAATCATATGTGCTCCCCTTGTACAGTTGGGTGCCATGTTAAAGAAAATCTAAATCCATCATGATAAACAAGGGGCAGTTACTCATAGATCCAGGCACTGTGACTGTGGTAATCCTCTTGCATATGTTATCCATGATATCCTTTCTTGTAAAATAAACTTTTAAAATCATGCTAATGTGCGTTAGGGGCTCTGAGGGGTGTTTTTCAGAGCCCCTCAGTGATGTAATTTCACTGGTTGTTACAAAGAGCAGAGCAGGTCTTTCCTCGCCCTTGCACTTCCTGCTTCTGCTAAACATAGGCTTAGGGGGAAGGGAAAAGACATGCTCATTGTAACAGCCTGTGAGGTTGCAGCATGGAAGGGCTCTGAAAACAGACCAGAGCCCGTCATTAGCATAATTTTAAAGGTTTATTTTAGAACGAAGGCAAACCTCTCAGTGCAGTAGATTCATAGGCTATTACAATGATCAGAACAGGTCTCACCCTCCCCTCTGCACAGAATTACAGAGGAGGGAGAGATCAGGGGGTTGGATGAGACACGGTGTGCTTATTGTAACAATGAGTGAAAATACATCACTGAGGGCCTCTGTTAACACACCACAACTGACTCGTTAGTGTAATGTTAAAAGTTGGTTTTAGAAGGAGGCCATGGATAACAAATATAAGAGGATTAGCACATACATGTTGATACATACATGATACATACATCTTGGATCTATGAGTAAGGGTCCCTGATTTATCCATGCTTGATGTTGATAGCAGATTTCCTTTTTATGTGTTTCCCAAAGGCTAATGTCAAGAGAGGCAAAGTGACCAGATGTTTGGTCTTATTCTATCTAATGTTCATGATATCCTGTAGATGTATCATAAATACCAAGGATGGAAATACACCTTTAAATTCCTGTAAGTAAATATGCAAAAACTGGAAAACGTTTTTATGAGCTTATAATAAGGAATCCATGGATTTGTCCTCAACAAAACATTGCCTCCATGGATTCCCTCATATGTCATTAAAGGGGTTTGTAGGGCCACAGACATTGACAGTCACAATGTGCATTAACCAAAGTCAATAATTTAATGTTATTAACAAATTTTGCTCATTTTTTTTAGCTAATCAAATCTTTAGTTCAGTACCGATCTCTCCGGTAAGGACCAGGGGACTTCAGTCACGCATACGTGGAAGCCTCGCCACAGTGCTGTGGCTCGCACTCACTAGCGTGTGTACGTGCCCCACGCATAGTATTGCTTGTTCAGAGGCCAGATACAGCTAATTTACTAAACAGCGCGTGCACAGAAAATCCAAGAGCGGTATCTACAGTGTGCGTGCACAACGCCGCTCTGTGGGAGCTGGGTATCCTGGGAATAGAGGTTTTCATGCGGAGCGCAGCGGCCATCTTTAGTCCTCATGTCATGCCACAAGTAGTGGCAAGCTAAAAATAGTTTAAAAAATGAATTCCAAAACAAGAAAATTCAAGGATACGGGTGAATGAAACAGGAAACATCTGATATATTAATTTTTGCATCGAACCCCTTTAAATTAGTTTGAGCACAGAGAACAGCATCTCTTCACTAACTTGGGTTGGTGGCATTGAAGTAAACCACACATAGGAATATCCTAATGCTTATCAGCGAATTTTCATACATTAAGGTCTTAGATTGATAAAACATAACAAATATTTGAAAATAAAATGTCCAGACTTTCTATGAAAGATACATAAATGATACAATATTTGTTAACAATGGTTTTTGCTCAGTTGGAGTACCGTAAGTACTGACTCTAAATCCAAAACTACCACCTGCTCAGACTCCAAAGTGCTATCCACTTATGTCTGACCCTGCTAACCTGCTATTTATTGCTTTTTCAGGGCTCAGCTAGTGTATCCTGTGTTAACTACACAAGTTTGTACCTTAAGGACTGTAGCTTTATTTCTTCTCAGTAGGCAGCAAAGTACAAACCAAAAGAAGATTTTATTTTTATTCCATGTCCATAGCTGGATATGTGACTAAAGAGAAAAATGTTGGAATATGAAGGTTTTTGATCTATTGTCAGAGGTAGACTTGGAGATATTTCAAATAACTTTGAAGCAAATTGTAGTAGAAAAACAGTGGAAAAGTCCAGCAGGATATTGGCATATAAATAAAGCGCTATGGGCGTCAGGAAGACCTCATGTAGACTGCTGAATTAATGTTCTGTGCCTCATGATTTAGTAATACAGAGCAGTGCTTTACTCTAAAACAGACTAAATAGAACAGGCTCAATCAAATCCCTTAGACGTTTACCGTATATTGGTAATTTATCAGAAAACGGTTCACAGAATGCAGTGATGTAGATACAGGCTTTATAAATGAAGAGTATTATAAAGGACATCTGACTTACAGATGACTACTAGAGCACTCCTAATCACAGATGGACCTCTGGCTGCTGATCTTCAGAGCCAGGCTACAATAATATATACACTTAGGATGATGGCACACGTGGCGTTTTGAACGCATTTTTGGTCCGTTTTTAAGCAGTCCGTTAAAAAATGCATGCGAGCCAAAAACGCGCTCAAAGCGCCACGTGTGCCATCACCCTCAGTATTAATGAAACTTTGTTTAGCCTTCTTCCTATAAGAACTCAGAATTTTTTAAATCACATGGATGAAAAGAAACTTTGACACGAGTAAGAATTACAAAATATTACTCTACTGACTTGCAGACAAATTCAACTTAAGAACAAACCTAAAGAACCTGTATTGTATGTAACCTGGGGACTGCCTCTTTATGCTGTGAATGGGCATCCTTGCCATGTTCCACTAGGCATGGGTAGTGTTGGTAGTCAGATGGCCATTTGTTAGTACTCATGAAGATAGAATAGAGCTTTTAATTGGGCTATGAAAGTCATAAAAGTAAAAGAAAGCATAGTCCCAATGGACCCTCTGTACAGAGCTTAGAAACTTCTAGTTTCTTTGACATTGGTATTAAAATTATTATTAATTCCTTTATTTACCGTATTTTTTGGACTATAAGGCGCACCATCAATAAATGCCTGCTAAAACGTCTAGGTTCATATAAAAGGCGCACCGGATTATAAGGCGCACCTGATTATAAGGATGAATGACCAGCAGGTGGCAGACCTGTTCACAGTTCAAGGCAGCGGTTGTCTGTAAGTAAGCTTCATATATAAGGCACACTGGACTATTAGGCGCACCTTTGATTTCTGAGAAAATCCAAGGATTTGTTGTGCGCCTTATAGTCCGAATAATACGGTATATAGCGCACACAGATTACACAGAGCGGGCCAAATCAGTCCCTGTACCCAACGGGGCGCACAATCTAATCAACCTACCAATATGTTTTGGATTGTAGAAGGAAACCCACGCAAACACATAATTATAAATATGAACAGATATGAAGTTTTCATACAATTAAAAAATGCCAGCTGAACAGTAGCACCCATGTTTAGCCGGCTGAGAGGAATACCTTTTATCTTATATTAATTCACTTCATTGTGCCCTGACCAGCACACAGGTCTGATTCTTCTCTTCTCTGGATATACAGCACTGTATGGCAGCAGCTCTCTTCATTCACTACAAATGCAGAAACTGGGGAAACTTTATTAGTAGACGCCTCTTTGTAATCTTAGTATCGTTTTCTTATTTTCAGTAAAGTAATGCTGTTCGGGGCAACATTTTAAAGAAGAAATGATTCTTCATTGGTAAAATGCCTCACTTGGTGGCCTGAATCGCACAACTACCAGATTTAATAGATTATTCCTTCTTGAGGAATGGCCATTGATTGTTTTCAGTCTTGCAGTGAGTTGTCTTTTCTACCAGTCTTCTCAAAACAAGCATTAAGGAATTTTTATTTGACTTCTCTGGGGTGAATTTTGCTCAAGTGCAATGTGTAAGCATGGATTTAACTTAAAGGGGTATTCCAGCAATAAATATGTTTTATATACAAATGGGTACTCAAAATATAAGCAAATATGTAATTAGTTGTCATTTAAAATTTTGCTCCCCTTGGCAGAAAATGCTGGTGACACGCAATGTAATGAAGAATTAAAATGCAACTGGCCCTTTAATCAGTCCGTTAATTTCCTCCGCGCGGTCCGTTGCAGAGCAGACACAGGACAGAAGATGGCCGCTGGTCACATGTCCACATCACATGTCCTGCACCTGCCTGGGCAGGTCATGTGATCACCACTTCGTTTGGCTGTAGTTGGTTGGTTGCAGTGCATCCAGTATGGCCAGTGTTTTGGTGATGGCAGTTACACAACATTACTATGGTAACAGAGCAAGAAAACCTGTTACATCATCAACGGGAGCAGAGCATAAGAGGGAGGAGGAGTTACTGAGAACTAAAATATCTTGGGACTTGTAGTTTCCAGTGGCGGCCATCTGAGTGATAACTCCACCTACTTTAGAGAGGCCATAACATTTGTAAATCATAAAATTAAACTATTTAAGCTCCGTTTTGTGACTAATGACATTGAGTATTGTTGTATTCATTTATTTATTTCATCATGGGTTTTTGTGTCAGACGTTCATATTCCCGGAATACCCCTTTAAAGAGAAACTATCATCAGGAGCCCTTTTTAAGGTTCCCTCATGTACCTATATAGCATAGCGTGCACATAGCCAAAGTGTTTTTTATCATAAAACTGGCTTTTGCCTTTAAAAACAAAAGCTTACCTTTTTCTCTGCAGAGCAGTGTCCTTTATATCCCATGGGAGTGGGCAGTGAAAAGCGGTTTCTCCCCCCTCCCTCGGGAAATTGCTTGGGAATGCGTCCATTTGAAATTTAGAAAAAAAAATCTCCCTCCTATTTGAAAGAGACGCATGATAGAGTGGTTTTCCAAGGTGGTAGGTAACCACTTCTCTCTGGCCACTCGCATGGGACACTGCTCTGCAGAGATAAAGGTAAATTTTGATCTTTTTTTTTATTTTTATTGGAATGAGCAAGTTTTATTATAAAAATGCCAATGTTCACACTATTCTTTATGTGGACATGGAGAGCCAGAAAAAGGGCTCTTGATGATGGGCTCCCTTTAATAGCATCCATAAATGAATTTCTAGAAAGGTTGTACAGGTGGTCCCTGGCTTAAGGATATCCGACTTGCAGATGACCCCTAGTTACAGACGAACCTCTCTGCCCACTGTGACCTCTGATGAAGCTCTCTTGATGCTTTACTTTAGTCCCAAGGCTGCAATGATCAGCTTTACAGTTTCTGTAATGGAGTTTTATTGATAACAATTGTTCCCAGGCAAGCACAATTATACATTTTAAAATCACAATTATTTGTATATTCTGACATACAAACCTAAACAACCTATCAAGGACGTAACCAGGGGACTGCCTTCTATCAACTCCTAGCCTATTATGCTACTCTATGTAGCAAGTGTGATGGACTCTTCCATTATGACTCTAGAATCAACTGTTCTCCACTTGTGAAGATTTGCTAGGACTGGCCACCCCAAAGCAATATTCTATATTTTCCTTTGAAGCTGAATAAATTTGTGATCTGGAACTGTTTTCTGGTCTAAAGGGTTTTTCAATCCAATCTGTTTTGTAATTTTAATTTGATGCTTGATTTAACATCCAACCTATTTCTGTCTGCAGATAGAATGTAATACATCCCCTATTTACTGGCGATCCTAATCCATGCAGCTCGTAACCTGGCTGTAGACTAGATCAGTCTTGGCAGAGTCAAATAAGTGTTCCAATTCACAGCTGATAATATATTGGTTATTACAACCTCTGTACTTGCTTGTGTATTTATATTTGCTATACTATCAACCTGTCTACTTGACAGACGGTTTCCATATTGTGCCCATGTCCAGCATTTGTTATGAGACAATAAGAAAGACCACAGTTGACCCTGGTAGCGTACTTGAATGACTTGCTCTACTGGGTTGTTGGCTTATTATATTGCAGCCAATGGAGTAATGGGTTACACAAAGAAAGATTGTTTAGACTAGAAGAGTTCTTTTCCTCCAGCGCCTGTACCCTTCTATTAGATGTCCTGCCTTCATTATCTGCTAGTTCTAACAGAAATGTTTGTTTCAACAACCTCTGAATTATAGACTTTATCAACGGTTTAATCTTTACATCACTTTGCCCTCCTTGACTTAAGGAACTGCATTTCATCTTTCGCCAGCATAATAACTTATAAAAACCTGTCCTTGTCATTAGTTACCATTTCATTTTTAGATGGATAGGTCTCTGAAAATAGAGGCAGGAAACTGGTGTACTTCAGACACAGAGCAGAAGCTATATATAGAAGAGATGGGGATAAATAATCGGAGAATGGTCTGTTTTTAATGTGCGCCTGTAAGTAGAATGTGCAGACCTGTAAAGCATGTATACAATGAATGAGCTCATTGTATATGAAGTAGACAAGTGCTTGAACCATTGTATAAACTGTATTAGTATGTAAGGATGTCAGAAAAAATTATATTTTATATTTAATTGAATTTATTTCTTTTGGACTTTCTTTTGAACTAATGATTTGGTTGTATTATGGGTTCAGTATTTTAGGGGAGAAAAAAATGTTTATTGTACTGTATTTTAATGTTCTGTATATACTCAAATGTTATTTTACCCGTGTTTAGCCTTGTCATGTTGTGTGAGTGGTTTCTCATCTACTATGTTTTTTCTTTCTCTAAACATGCTTTAAAAAGTGATATTATAGTGGAGTGGAGTGAAAACTCAGCAACAAGGCATCTGCTAAGAGAATTTACTTCTTCAAGAGTTGACCTTTTAGAGAGTCTTTCAGAAAAAATATTTTTGATACCAAATCTAGTAAAGATTGAACTATTTAAAGGGGTTGGGCACCTTTCCACAAATATTTGCTTAATGCTGTATAATAGTCATTTGCCATACTTATGTGAATGCAGCAGTGCTTACAAAGACTCACAAAGAGGTGCTATTGCAATTGTTGTGGAGACACATCGGGGAAAAAAATCCTACCAGCAGAACCTTTGGTCTTTAGTCTGTCCATAAAATGGACGTTGCTGGACCACTATGTCCATGGTGAATCTGCACCAAACTACTGTACCGTCAAACAAGTGCAGCACAGGTGCACTGAACAAGGCAGAGAAGAAAAACGGATAGTAAGACATGAAAACGATGGTTTGCGTTATGTCATCTAAACCTACCATAAAAGTCGTCAGGTTTGGATCATTATCCTATGTGTAAGGCAGCCTTAACTTGACCTACAATGCCGTAATGGGAGGCATCTAGGGTGTATATAAGCTCCAAGTGCACAGTGCAAGATATACTATACACACATATGGCCACTAAATATGGTACATATCAATATTGCTGCCATATCAAACCAACCATACTCGTAAAGGAAAAATATAGAGGTTTGGATTCCTTTTTTTTTACATATGAAATGGCAAGTATGCAATTTTATTTAAATTGTGAGCCTATTGTTGACCTTTCTCACTGTACGACAATACAACCTGTACACATATAAATAGTATCCATATATTCACTCTACTATAAATAATATCACAAATAATACCTGTACATAGTACCTCTGTATAGAATATATGCATTCATTCACACATAGTGGCCCAGATATACAATTGTGTCTGCGCCAGGTTTTTTTTGGCAATGTTTTCATGAAAAGTGTCTTTGGAGCTTGCACATATTATGCTGTTGGGCCAATATTGTGTCGCACTTGCATTTTGTTCTACGATTTTTAATACTGTGCACCTCTAGGGGCGGTTAGTCTGTGTTCCTGGTGTGCGCCACATTTATTACTGAGATGCACCACAATTCTGTTGCAACTGCGTGAAGCGAAGTACACCAAGAGAAAATATGTGAGACTATTTGCATGTCCTGAAAACTGACCAAATAAAAGAGCGTGTGCCATTATTATTGTGCCACACCTTGCACAAAGAAAGTGCAAACTAAAACTAGGAACATTGCACCAGTTTTTATACATCTGGACCACTGTATATACACATTCATATTCCCTTCAAATGTACACAACACACATTTTTAACACATTACTTACACGTATAAACATTGAACAGATGTATACACATTTTACACACAATAGTGGAACATGTGTGTCTACAAATTCCACAATAATTCATAGTATACATGTTTAAATTTTACATACATATACATGTGACACATATAAACATACTTTACATTTACTATAAAAAAAATTAAGAAAATGTGCATATGTGCACATTAAATGCATATAATGCTTATACATTTCATTTGTATCCACACTAAACATATATACTGTACATGCACACATTCCACCTACATGCTTATTAGGCCGACTTGTCCTTGCAACATATGACACATACATATGGAACTTTTTTTCTTATGTTTCTGTCTACCATAAGAAACCAATGTTTTATGCTGAATTCCTGCAACTCTTCAGGGCACTTTTATATTTTTCTGAATTTGAGTGCATTTGGTTTATGGTCTTTGGTCCTGTGGTGAACTTGTCCTCCGGGACCAGCATTCATTGTAACTTCCAGATGAAGAGATAATTAAACCTAAGTGAAATTGAATGAAACGACATCAGATTTGCTGGATTTGTTTTATTAGAGGCTCTTAGCACATTCTGATATCTTATTTTCTTTTCTCCACAAGATTAAAGATGCATCTCAATTAGCCAGCTCTTAATATAATGAGTTGTTTTCAGAAAATTAATTAAATCCACTTACCGTATATACTCGAGTATAAGCCGACTCGAGTATAAGCAGAGACCCCTAATTTTACCATCAAAAACTGGGAAAACCTATTGACTCGAGTATAAGCCGAGGGTGGGAAATGCATTAGTCACAGACCCCTCCAGTATGTATACAGCCTGCCCCCAGTAGTATACAGCACTGCCCCCAGTAGTATACAGCCAGCCCAGCATTAAAAGAAAATAATAAACTTATATACTCGCCCTCCGGTGGCCCCGACCTGCAGCGCTGCTCCCCCGATGTCTGCTCGGGTCCTCTTCTGGCTTCGGCGCCCGTCTTCAGTCTTCACTAACTTCGTGCCTGGATGAAAAACAGAAGAGGACCTGCACGGACATCGGGGGAGCAGCGCTGCAGGTCGGGGCCACCGGAGGGTGAGTATATAAGTTTATTATTTTTTTAAAGATTTTTGTTAACACTAGTATATACGGTATTTTCATTGAGCTCTATTTTACTTTGTTATAATGTAGTTGCACATAAATATAGTTAATGCAAGTCAATATTTCATATCGAGGTTCAGCAAAGTAAACCTGCTTTCTTGTTACAACACCTGTCCACACTTCTGCTTGCTATTACAGCTTAGTCCTCCTGGGAGCTTTTCACTTTGGGTCCTATAATCCTCTTTTCTTCCTTATCTGCTCTCCATTCTGAAATTGCCGCTGAGTTCCGTTTTGCTAGTCGGATAGATGGAAGTTCTTCAAGGTGTCCAATTACTTGGAAGTTCTATGCAGGGGGAGCAGCAAATCACAGCATCTCCTTCCAACAGCTGAAAGTGAAGATGCATAGACTGTGGCTGCAGAGAGCAAAGATGTTGGAAAGTGTAGATTACAATTCACATAATGACCAGAAACCTTGTACAGCCCCATGTATATGGCTGTATGATACATGTGACATATATTGTGTAATAAAACTTAACTGTATTCTATAGCTGATGACACAAATTGGACACCTAACTGGTAACACCCTCTTGTCTAACTAGACATGCACTTTCAGAAAAAAAAAATGCACATTAGAAGATGCAGATTAAGTTCATTGCAATTATTTAAAGGAGACTCGTCATCAAGTCCAAAATGCTGAAAGACTTGGCTCTTTTGATTGCCGCTGATCAAGCCGTTCTTTCCAAAGCTATGACTCCTCTTGGAAGTTTATTAGTTAATACGAATTTGCTCAGCAAGGCTCAGCAAGACCAAGGGAAAGTACTTCTTTGTGCTTTTTGAAAGTACAGGGAACCTCTCCCCTCGATGAGTGAAATCTAAGCTACGAGGGCGGTTTAATAAGTACCCATGTTTGACGACAGAGGGCATTCCTGAGAGAAGTTTGTGTTATCATCTTGTGCTGCCATCTACCAAACGACGGCAAAACAAATTGCAGACTGATTGGTTAGTTTGGATTTGGCAGCCATTTGAGTAAGAAGTGTTTTGTGATTTTCCGTAAGATGGAAAAAGAGCAGTATCGTTCGGTAATTTGCTTCTTGCTTTTGGATGGGGAAAAAATGTGAGGAGACAAAAGCAAAGTTGGATGCTGTTTATGGGGACACTTCACCATCTATGACCACAGTTAGATATTGGTTCAATGAATTTAAACACGGGCGAACATCCGTTTTTGATGTGGAGCGACCAGGATGCCCGGCAGACGTGGTTACCGAGGAAATCATTCGAAAAGTCCACGACATGATACTCGCTGATCGACGAACGAAAGTGCGCAAAGTAGCAGAGGCCGTAGGTGTGTCGACCGGAATGGCAATTAATTTTTTTACGTGATGAGTTGGCAATTAAAAAAATGGCCCGATGGGTGCTGCGATTGCTCACGGTGGACAACAAGCAGACGCGGATAATGTCTTCATTTCTAACACGGATACTTATTGAACCGCCCTTGTACATGTAAACCTTTCAGGAGTCAAAGCTTCTGAACAAGTGGATGGATTTTAAATACAACATTCTGAATTTTCTGTATATTTAATCAAAATATAAATATTAAGACATTTGTTTTTACTTTGTGTAACGCGACTCTTCTTTCCCATCACAAACTTTCAAAGGAAATCTACCATCCGATAATCTGGTGGTAGAAGCTTTTACTCGCTGTCCCTCCCGATCACCAATAATCTTCTTTTTTCGTCTTTTTTTCGTCACCGGCTTTCTTAGCATAGTCTGGGGGCGTGCCATTCGGCTGGGGGGTAACATGCATAAATTAGTTATCGTCTCTTTTGCATTGTTTATAAGGCTTTTTTTTTATATCCACCAGTTCTAAAAGACTTAAAATAAAAGGTGTTTGGATTGGGACAGGGAGGTGAGTAATAAGCATCTACCATAGAGTTATCTGATCGTAGATGTCCTTTTAAAGCTCTGATATTTTGGCTATATGAATGTTTTGCTTGGTCCCCTTTACAGTATATAGTTGATTTTTATTAGCACATCCCCAGTACCATAAGGCCATTCTCTGTCTATAAGTGGTTGATCTGATCAATTAAATGATTGTCCATATGAAATATATATTTCTTCTCTTGCTGTATGGACAGCTGTGTTCTATTGTGCAACTTCATTTTGCCTATAGGCTGTATTTCAGTACATCAGTTTTAAAGGGAATGTGTCAAGTTGAGCAGAATGTCTGATCCTTCAGCTGGATATTATAAAGCGGAAAAAGTTGAAAATTTAATTCTGTAAATCAATTTGTAGAAGGCTATTCACTAAAGTTAGTAATTTACTTATTGAAATCCTCTCTCTCGTTGACGTTATGTGTATATTACATTATATGAAATAAGACATACTTACCTCTCATCTTGGAATTTTTGCATGTATGGTAGATTATGTAGTGGATCCTCTAGGTTCATTGTTGTAACGGGTACTTGTGTAGTCTATTTGACATCATTTGGGCACTGTGAGATTCGGTGTCTATCTATTTAAGTACTTAGCCGGATCTAAAAGGTCTAACCATTGTGTTGCAAAACAGGAGGTGAAAAGTTCCATGTACACACTAACTGTGTTCTTGCATTGAACTGTTTTTATGTCTTGGTTGTCTGTATTATCCTTTCATTATATAATAAAGACTTTGGGGATGATTTGTCACATTTTTGGCTTTCCTGTTTCTCAAATTTTTGCAGGTGTGTTTTTTTTTTGGGGGGGGGGATATGCATTTTTTTTTTCCCACAACCCACTCCTAGCAAGTTTGCTTCGCCTCAGTAATACTGTGTTGTGACTTATTTAACACTAGAATCTAGATGTTATAGTCCCTTAATTGTCACACGGCTCTCAAGAGTCACAAAAGTTGTTTGGTGTAGAGTTCTATTACATGGGTTGCACAAAATATTGTGACTTTAACAAAAAAAAATAAATTACCTCCTTTATGTTGCCAAGACACACTTTTTTTTTTTTTTTTTTTTTCCTTTCCACTACATAACCACTACTAAGGTCTATTGTCTGCGTGTTGGTATTATTTCTCAGGGGTGCAGATCCCATCTTAGTAGTTTTACTTTACAGTTTTATTCTGCGCCCGATTTATTACAGTGTCTGCCTGAAGAAAAATCTATCAGTTTCACCCTTTAAGAATGGTCAACATAAAGAGTATACGAAGAGGGTTCATTTACTGAGCAATGATCACAGCATTTAAAGGGAACCTGACACCACATTTTCACAAATCCAGCTACTGACAGGTTCCCATAGAGCCCTGTTAACTAAATGTTACCCTTTTGTTTAGCTAAAAATTGCTTCCCTCACATCCCCAGAATTATTTTATATCAACTGGCATCAGAGGTATATCCTGTTCAGCCTGGCCCCCTCCCATACCTCGCTCCCTTACTATTTAGCACTTTGTCATGTGACCATGTTTACATTTGCAAAATATAACTCATGTATGTAGCTGATGACATCAAATCACAGCAGCCTGCATGGTCTTCTACTCCTCCCCATCCTCCATGGACAATGCTGTGCTGTGATTTTATGTAATCAGATACATACATGGGGCACATTTTTGCAAATGGAAATGATGAAAGACCTTAGATGACACCACCCTGGTCACATGACAAGAATGTAACACAAGGAATTGTGTAAAAAAATTGACACAATATTTTATATTAGTAAACATAGCTTTAGTTGAATTTTGGCAGATGGTCCCCAAGTACTAGTTCCATACAGCAGCATGTCCTAGCAGTAAGACCTGTCAATCGGGAACAAAGAGGCAGAGCAGTGCATGAAATTTGAAGAGACACAAAATAAGGGAGCGTGGTTCAGTGGTCGTCTGGAAGAAATCAAGAGTCATTTCCAGGATAAGAGTCAAGTATGCTAATATGCATATGATCCGAAATTACCCTTCAAAGAGAAGGGAGAGAAGACACTAATGCAATACACAGGTAGTTGGTCTAAAAATATCAAAAAAACTTTATTATTACTACAATGCATATAACAATTTTATTATTATTTTTTTTAAAAACCATGGAGACAAGAGTGTGGCCTCAACATTGAGGATGTCCACAGGATACAACACAATATTGGGTGGAAAGACACAGAAACAAAAAAGGGCGGTCTAACACCGGACGGTGTGGAGCTAATTCATATGTATATAAAGTGGTGAGCTGGATGTCAAAGGGACTGAATTATATAGGTGCTGTCTACGGTATGTACCATGAACATAGCACGAAGGTGACCACTGAGATATGTATCCAGTACACCAGGGCCCCTTAGTGCAACTACCAGTTCTTACCTAGTATTCGTAGACAGCACCTATAGAATTCAGTCCCTTTGACATCCAGCTCACCACTATATATACATATGAATTAGCTCCACACTGTCCGGTGTTAGACCGCCCTTTTTTGTTTCTGTGTCTTTCCACCCAATATTGTGTTGTATCCTGTGGACATCCTCAATGTTGAGGCCACACTCTTGTCTCCATGGTTTTTTAAAAAAATTTGTTATATGCATTGTAGTAATAATAAAGTTTTTGATATTTTTAGACCAACTACCTGTGTAGTGTCTTCTCTCCCTTCTCTTTGAAGGGTAATTTCGGATTATATTTGAGCATTCTGTTTGGCACTAGAGGTGTATTTATTAAGCAGGGAGCCATGACATATCAACAGACAGCACATATATGCTCAGCAACTTGACCTTGTAGGCCTCCCCTATACCTGAGCCCACTCATTTGTTAGTATTAATTTGCATATGAGAAAAACAATGGCTCTATACAATGAAGTATAAAAAAAGTTGTGTGTCCATTATATGACAATGCAAATATATAATAAATATATACATATATATATATTATAATATTTCTAATTACATTACAAAAACTGTATAAACTTGGTACCTTTTATGATTGCACTGACCCAAAGAATAACTGGGATGTGTCATTTTGATCACACACTCAAAGCAGTAATTCAGCTTTGGTGTACAAGGAAGTGCAATTTGATTCAATGTCTACAGATAACAAGCCTTCATTTGACAATGATGGCAAAATGGCAAAAATAAACAGTAGATGGGAGGCAAATACAAATGTTGAATCTGGAAAAAAAGACAGTCTAGTCAGACTTTGCGCCTACTTTTAGCTGGTGTAATTGGTGACCAAATTTTTGGACATTTTGCATAAATTTTTGATGGGGAAACTTTTCACCCTAACCCGGCAACCCCCTTTTTTGAGGACATGCCCCTTTTGTCATACTAGTCTGAAGTGTCTAAAAACCATCTTAAAAACTTGATAAATGTTTGTTTTTGACACATATGACAGAATTATGATGTAAACAGTTTGATAAACTGACCCCATTGTCATTTTCTTTTTGCAGCCGTATACATAATATAAGCTGCCATCTAACATTGTGTGCTTCTACTAAAATATTGACAAGTTTTCTTTATTTGGCTACGGCCTGGGTCATTACCAAAGATTAATGGAGAGTGACTGTTGACCTTTCTGCAGTTTACCATTAATCAATATATAGCGTCTGGGACAGTGCACATATGCTGCATGTCCTGGAAATTAACGCTTTTTATCTGAACTGGTGTGCGTTTTTCTGTGGCTCTCAACGTCGAATAAAAGTTATACTCTCATAATAATTTCTAAAATAGCTATATTTATAGCACCAGTGGCCTTTTGGGACACCTGCCTGTGCTCCTGGATGTTTAAGAACCCCCTTTACATCCCAGTTGGATGACTCCGGAAATAGTTTTTGCCATCTCTACTTATATGGCAGTTTAACTTCTTTTAACCTAAATGTAACTTTAATGCTGTCTCTTTGATTCGCTGGATCACAAATTCTTGTCAATTTATAGCTACTTATATATGTTCCAATTTTATTTAGTAGGGGAACAGGAGAATGGCATTGTATAGAATTTTCAATTCCAGAGTGATAGAGGAGATTAAATGCTGCTTAGGTCATTGATGTATATGTTATATCACAATGTTTATTAACAATGCTATTGTTTCATGCTTTTGTTCTTGTATGGGCCATGTTCAGCTACGCCTATTTCATTAAAACAGGTTACCGTATATATAATATAATGTTTTAAGATATGTATTAAACAGGCTGTTTTATTTGTTTGTAAATTGTAAAAAGTTTTAATAGAAAGTCGATTTAATTTCTGGCCCATCACTGTTACTACGTCAAGCATTTATTTATTTTTTTAAATTTTCAGCATAAGGCTGCACTCACACACACGTATGGGGGACGTGTATACAGCGTATATACATCCCCATAGCTGGCAATGGGTGAACAGCGCCCTACAGGAGTGGTATGGTGCAGCACAAGTGTCCTATCTTTTCCCGGAATACGGCACCGTGCGCAATGTTCCTCTATGGAGAGGGGTGGGGGTGAGCAGCGCTCTCCTCGGCGCCGCCGTGTGCTGCTGTGCTATGGTACGGCGGGCACACATCAATGTGAATGTAGCCTTAAATTGCCTTTATGTGTGTAGCTTTCAAGATTTGATCAAGAAGTTTTAATGGACATTTTTGTATTCTGCTTTCAGTATGGAGCGGAGTTTAGAAGATTCTCCCTAAATCGATATAAGCCTGGAACGTTTGAGGACTTCTATAATCTCCTCCTTCAGATCCACAATATTTCCAATGTAGATGTTATGCTTGGCTATGCTGATGTCCATGGTGACCTTCTTCCAATTAACAATGATGACAATTTCTGTAAAGCCGTTTCTAGTGCCAACCCTCTGCTCAGAGTATTCATTCAAAAGCAAGGTAAGATGACCACACTTAACATTATCTTTATGTCAAGACAGAGTCCGCTGATTTCTTTCAGAGGATTACAGATTTAGATTTGGATTATTGTTTTGGGAGTTCACATTGCTTGGGTCGAGGATTGAAGAACTTTCAACTTGGTATACTGCCAAGTTAAGTGCTAGCATGCTACTTGGATGTTTATGTGTTCAGTGGTTGTGCTTTAAAAGGATTAACTGGACCACCCAGAGAGATGTAAACCCTGATTCTTCTTTTTAGTTAAATTGTTTTTAATATTATTTTACACAAGTACATTTAAGTTGTTATGCACTGTACAATCCCTAGAATCTTGCTCTCTGTGTCTGTCTACCTGAAAGACATTCTGAATAATTGTCTTGTTGTTCTATGGATAGTACTCAAGTTGCTGCATAATATTTGTTTTTATTTTTATTATATTTTTTTATAATAATATTATTATTATTATTATTATTACCACTATCTAGATAAATAAGTTCTACATGCAGGAATCCAGTGTATTTTGTGTGGTTGAACTATAGGAAGTAAAATGCTTTTAGTGCATAGAATTAAAGATTAAATCCTCTGTTCGGCAGCTTCCTATACTTGATGTTTAAGTGATTAAAATCTTGATAACTAGAGGCCACTGCAGCCTTTGTTAACTCACTGACAAATTTCTGTTTAACTGGACGTGACATTTGGGTGATAAGACCTTGCCTTCAGGTTATTAGTAATTTTCTGTTTTAAGTAGGCTGAGCTGTTTAAGTGGGTAAGTATTATTGACCTTTGTAGTAAACTGAAACACAGCAGCAAAGCTTTGGCTCATTTTAGCTTGGTTGTAGCATACACTAGATTTCATGGATTTAAATTAAGTATTTAACAAGACTTTTATGGTCACATCACAGCTTGTGTGGCAGGATTGCGGACACCCCCTATGTACCTCCTAGAAGCCCCTTGAGCGTAACCTTTACTGACCTACAAGGAAATAGAATAAGACATTTGACCTGAAATGTATTGTAAAAGTCGTGAAATTGCTAATTTTTTTTCTCTAGGATTCCAGGAACTTGTTGGGAATAATGCTGAAGACAATTTTATACCTACAATATTTGATGCATAAGATCAACATTTCTGTTTTAAAACCTGTTAAGCAGCATAAATACAAAAGTAGTGGGCACAAGGTGCACCAAATGGAATATAGTGGTACACAATCAATTGAGAAAAACACTAGACTTTTTTCTGCTTTAGTTGTTTTTATGAGTTTGTATACTCTTCTGTTTTCTATTTTCTGTATATTTAAATGTTTTTCAGTCCAACATTGGGAATTGATCAAGATATAGACTGTTTTATTTCTGTATTACATAATATAATTTCAGCATTGGCCTACATCTTTAACTCCCTGCCACTAGCTGGATCTAATAGGCATCCATACGTGATGGCCAGTAGGCTGTTTTAAGACTTCTAGATGCTGTAGTGTCTGTTTGATGGTATGGTAAAGGATTTATGAAGCACTGCAACTTAGAGCTTGCTTTCATTATTGATTCTGGCATATAATGGATATGTCTGATGCAATGGGTTGTATCTGAATGTAGCAGTAAGAGGCAGTTGCCGCCAAAAACAAAATTGTTTGTTGATGAATATTCATGTTCAGGTTGGTGAAAATTAGGCGGATAGAGGCCAAAGACCAGTTCATCTCAAAAACACTGATAGATGAAGGACATCGGTCTTGTAGCCAATGAAGATGGAGAGCTATCCACAAATGCATAGGTATTTCCATTTATTTCTGGGGAGTAAGACAGCATGCCGTCTCCCTGGTTCTTGACGGCTGGGACGTGGGTGCAGAGAAGGCCCCCCCATCTGTTTGACAATAAATTCAATATATTGTGAGGAGATGGAAATGCCCCTATGTATGTTACCAGCCATACACATAGCTGCGTTCAGATGAAAATTGTTTGAGTACTATTGTTATCCAGAGTTCTCATGTATCAACTACATTTTTTTACCCATGCTTTTCTATACAGATGGAAGGAGTTTAAAAAAAAAAGATAAAAAGATGCTGGGTAGTATATGACTGTGAAAATGTGTGCCTGTGTTTTTTAGCTTTTGGGCTTGCCTTTTTTATTTTAGAGGTTGATATCTGAGGCATATGAGTTTTGTCTAAAAAGTCACACTAAAAGACACACCTTCTAAATGTTTTCCTATGTCTGCCTGGGACTGAAGGTAACTTGTGCCAAAAATTTAGACTTTTTACTCCAATTGTGCTTATTTTCTAAGATTAATCAGGGGCAGCTTTGAAAAACTAGGTTGCAGCGAACTTTGCAGGGTGAGTGGTTTATGAAAAAAAAAAAAGAGGAGAAATGTCCCCCAAAGGTAGATATACGAGGATGGTTCAATAAGTACCCGTATTAGAAATGCAGGCACCATTTAAAAAAAAAAATTATTTTTTTTAACATAGTCCCCTTTTAGAAAGATACACTTCTCCCAACGTTCCTGACATTTTTTTTGAACCCCTCTAAAAAATAGGATTTGTTGAACTCTCCAAAATACGCCTCTGTCTCGGCAATGACTTCCTCATTTGAGCGAAAAAAAATTTCCTGTGAGCCAGATCGGGGCGCGGCAGCAATTCACAACGCAATTCATGCAGTTTGGCGGCAACAACTCTGGATGAATGTGCTGGTGCATTATAGTGTTGAAACAGCACCTTCTTTTTCGCCAAATGCAGCCGTGTCTCCTTCAATTTTTGGTCAAAGTGGTCCAATAACTCACTGTAGTATTGTCCAGTGATCGTTCTTCCTTTTTCTACAAAAACCATGAGGATGACGCCGTTCACATCCCAAAAAATCATCACCATGACCTTACCGGCCGATGGGACTGTCTCTGCCTTCTTTGGAGCAGATTAATCGGGAGAAATCCATTATTTTGATTGTTGCTTAGTTTCTGGTGTGTAATGATGAATCCAGGTTTCATCAATGGTGACAACTTGACGCAAAAACTCTTTTGGATCTTGATTAAATTGCTCCAAACACTACTTCGAAGTTAACAGCCGCATCCGCTTATTGTCCACCTTGAGCAATCACGGCGCCCATCGGGCCGACAATATTTTCATCGCCAACTAATCATGTAAAATATTAATTGCAGTTCGGGTCGACACACCTACAGCCTCTGCTACTCCACGCACTTTCGTTCATCGATCAGCGTGTTTATGTCGTGGACTTTTTAAATGATTTCCTCGGTAACCACGTCTGCTGGGTGTCTCCTGGTCGCTCCTCATCAAAAAGATGTTCGCCCACGTTTAAAATCTCCTCGCATTTTTTCCCATCCAAAAACAAAAAGCGAATTTCCGAACAATACTGCTCTTTTTTTCATCTTCCCGAAAATCACGAAACACATCTTACTAAAATGGCTGCCGAATCCAAACTAACCAATCAGTCTGCAATTGGTTTTGCCGTCGTTCGATATATGGCAGTACACGATGATAACACCAACTTCCCTCAGGAACGTCCTCTGTTTTCAAACATGGGTACTTATTGAACCGCCCTCGTATAATCAGAACTGTACAAGGGAATACTCTGAATACATGGCTTGAAGATGTGAACAAAACTGATTCTAATGTTGTGTGTTTTTGTAATGGTTTGATCTAAATATTCAAATGCAGAACAAATGTATTGGAAGTGTTCATGCAAAACCTTCATGTTTATGTACAAAGATAACAGTTGTAGTTTTCATATGTGAGAGAAAATCAAATTTAACAATTTTATGTATCGTAGATTTTCGACTGCCACTTTTTCAAATTTCCTGAAGTTGGCCTACTTAATCATTGCAATGTATCTTAAGTTCTTCCCCTTTGTGATACATGAGTTGCCTGTTTAGTCTCACTTTTGTGACTTTTTGTGGTGTGGGACTTTTTAGTCCCAAATAGTAGCTCCCAAAATTAAGTCTGGGTCTAGCATACTGTTTTGGGACTTATTAGGTGCAAGAATGGGACAATTTCAGAGCCCAAAAGTCTCACAAGTTGATCAAACATCTAGGGTACAGAGATAAATACGGCATCTGCAATACATCCTGGAGGCAGCTAACCTTGGTACACTGCTTGATTCTGTACCTAAAAAAAAGTCTCAAATTGCAAAAAGTCTCTCAAAAAAATGCACAAAAACAAAAAGAAAGCAATAGAAGTGATACTTGCCCCCCTATGTGGTGTCATTTTAAGTTAATTTCTTTGTAAATATTAACCCCTTACCATCATGTGACGTAATATTATGTCCCATGCTGGCTGCGGGTGTATGGAGAGAGCTCACGGGCTGAGCCCTCTCCATACAGGGTGGGCTTTGGTGCATACTGCAGCAAAAACTCAACAGTAACACCCTCAGTTGTTAACCCTGTAAATGCCCCCAGGCAAAGCTGCCGGAGGCATTGAAATCCTGGCGGCATGTGGGCGCTGCAATCTTACAAAGACCCAAAGCTTTCTGGTTTTAACCTATTCATTACATGTGCGATTTGAACATTGTAATGAATGATGAGGAATATCCCCATATACAGTACTGCCAAAAACAAAAAATTATATTAAGAAAACCTAAAAATTCTACTCGCCTCCCTTTCCCTAGAACTGATATAAATATAAATAAACAGTAAAAATTATAACCATGTTGTCTCTTGCTATGTCTATCTATCAAAATATAATAATGGTTATTCCCAGGGTTTGGGAAAATAGCGCCCAAAGTCGAAAATACGACTTTTTTAGAAAAATCAAAAAAATCCAATAAAAAGTGATAAAAAGGCTGTAGAGTGCTCCTTACATAGAAAAATTTAAAAGTTGTTGTAGATTTTTGAGGGTGGAGAGTAAAAAAAGGGAAACTGCTACTCACATGAAAACACACATGCAGTACAGGAATGTAACAGCTAAATTGTTATCTTTGTCAGGCGGCTACTTGTGATCTGGGCATAAGTGAACACTAAACAGTTTTTATGTTTTAATATCTTCATAGCACAGAAAAGGCGTTTATATTCACCTTTTTGCAGGAATTTCTCACCATCTTCTCAGAGAGGATGTATTGTTTTCTGCCTGATGGTTAGTGCTTACATTGTTTGCAATGTTTTTTTCTTTAAAAAAAAAGCTAATTCTGAGCAGTTATAACAACATTTCTCATTAGAAAAGCATCTAGTCCTTTTCAACTGCTGCCACATTTTTACCAGGGCTTTCAATAATTTTTGGAATGTGGATAGTCATTCTGTAATGTTTTAATGTTATGCTATAAAGTTTAGTGTGACTTGTCATTTTATTAATTTAAGTTCCTGCTTATTTTTTTACTAAGGACTACAATGGCTGTCATATGGAGATGTTTACTTCCCATCTGAGAATGATCAGAATAATCAATGTACAGTTACAATCACACAAACAATGACATTGATGTGTGGCAAACTTCCCTGTTTATTCCAATAGGCTCCTATACATGGCTATGTTTTTTTTGGCCATGTGTTCAAGGCAACTGCCCTTTTCTACTTTCCTTGGCATGTGAACCATGACACTGACACGTGGGCCACAAAATGACCACAGTTTGTTGAATGCCGCACTATAGTGTTCATATGCAGGAGGCCTAAGAGACATTTATTTAATTTCCTCCCCTACAAACTATATTTAATCTTCTCCACTGCAGTTGCTCTACAACATCCTTCTGGAGGTAGCATGGTAGTAATTTTATTGAAAAAGATCAAGTATAATCTTCATTTTCTTACTCTGCTTCATAGGGAAGACTCTAATTGTGATTAGCTGCTTTCACACAGTCCCTGATCAGCCTGTGATTATCTCAGTCTATGATGCAGGGAATTCCATCCCCAGCCATGTGATTACCCCAGGACACCGGACTCTGTACAGTTACATAGTTTATACGGTTGAAAAAAGACACCTGTCCATCACTTTCAACCAAGGACGGGAAGGAATTGGATGAGGACGGGATTTAGGGGAAACAATTCTATATAACATAACCATCAATGTTATTTATATGTATAAAGGCATCTAGACCCTTCTCGAAGCTCTCTGCTCTCCATACTGTGACCAGTGCCCGAGGCAGGCTTTTCCACAGATTGACAGTTCTCATAGTTAAAAAGCCCTGTCACCTCTGGTGACTAAACCTTGTTTTTCCAGGCTGAGACCGTGCCCCCTTGTCTTTTTGATATGAACAACTTTCCACCATATTTTATTGTATGGACCATTCATATATTTATATAAATTAATCATGTCCCTTCCTTTTGGTCTTTTTTTTTTTTTTTCAGATTAAATAAATCTAGTTGTTTTAATCTTTACTCATAACTTAGACCCTTCATACCCCTTATCATTTTTGTGGCTCTGCATTGTACCCTCTCCAGCTCCAGGGCATCCTTTTTATGGACCGGTGCCCAGAACTGTACAGCATATTCCAGGTGAGGCCGGACCAATGCCTTGGCATTGCACACTATTATTTAATCTAATCAGTCTGTGATCGAGGACTGTGTTAAACAGCACTATGTACAATATACACATACTGTGTGAGGCTACCTTAATTGGCATACTCCATGAGGAGAACTTTTGCCTACTTACCTGACCCAAGTCAATAGCCTCTAACACAGCCAATCCAGTTCCCTACGCTGTCCTGAGGAGACCCAACCAGGTTGAAACAGTGCTGTCTACAGTTGGGTGTCTGTTCCTTCTGGAATAGATATACTGGTTTGGCTTAATTCCACATCTTATTAGACATCTTGTAAGTCATGCTTGGTGTTAAGGGGGCTGCCTTTCAAGGTAGCAATCCTTTTCCATTTCCCACCTTGGAAATCGTATTTGCATGTTTCCTATACTGTATTAGTGCAGTTGTCAGTCATAGTGATGAAATAATTTCACTTGTGTATTTTTAGATGACCATGTTGTACTGTAAGGATTAAAGGGGTATTCTTGCCTGGGCATTCACATTCAGTTTGATAAATCTGTCATATATAAACATTTCTTCAATTAGATGTTATTAAAAAAAATGTTCCTGTGTGAAGATAATTTCTCATAAATGTAGTCATATGGTCCCTTAGAAACGAAATGGCTTCCTCGGATACGACCACCTCTGCTGGAGGGATTGCACAAATAAACAAAGTTTTGTATACGAAATGTCCGGGAGTTACTGCAAGTCCCACAGCCGTCCTGTGGTAATGGACGCTGAATCCAGGAGGTCAGACAGTACTCTATAGCCCAAGTCTGGCCACCGCTGCCAGTGTGTGACTTGGTCGTATCCGGGGAAGCTATCTGGTTTCTAAGGGACAACTTGACTACATTTATAGGACATTATCTTCACACAGGAACATTTTTTTTAATAACATCCAATTGAAGAAATGTTTATATATGGAAGATTAATGAAACTGAATGCGAATGCCCAGACGAGAATACCCCTTTTTAGTTTGTAGGGTCTTTTTGGCAACGTAATCTTCTTCCTGAGCCATTCCTTGACTCTTGATCACACCTTATCTTCATGATAAAATTTACTGACTGTTCTTATCACATGGATACACATCTAGCTTATACTGTATGACGAATATATTAGCAGTTTTGGACTAGGATTGTGTTTGGTATTGGTATTGTGTTACACTAAATGCAAAGAGCTACGGTACCAAGTGCTTCTTTATTCACCAGTTTATTTAGAGGCTTTGTGAGAAGATTTCAGCTGTGATTTAGACTAGGATAAGTACAAGGAGGAAAAGATATGCATCTTATTATATAAAAGCTTTTCTGTTACTAGTATTGGCCCAGGATGAATTACTGTTTAGGAAACTGAATTATCATCTCTGAAGGGGATTTTATGCACTCTTCACCCAATTCACTGTGGATGGGTTTTCACTGAGTTTTCAAAACTCATTGCAAACACATCAGGAAAAATGAATCCCTAAACACACATGTTTTCACCTGGTTTCTGATCCTTGCAGATCGGCTGTGGAATTGCAGCTGGGGTAAATTTCACTCTGCATGTGCAGATATTCTAAATGGGGCATTCACATTCTTCAGTGGTATCACAATTGCATCTTATTAAAAATACAGGGCCCATTCCATGCCACGTGTCACCCAAAGCCATTTTATTCTGGTGACTGTGTCTGAATAGGAGTGAATAGGACAAGTGCACTTGTATGATTCTTCACTATGGCATGGAATATGTATTTCAGTACAAGCAATGTAACACATTGTTGTACCTGTGACACACTTACATTCTCTATGATTAGTAGGTCAGATGTGTGTCATCTTAATCCTAACTGACTGATCTTGGGCTTGGTAGCCCTTTTCCATGCCATTTATATTTATTACACCTGTATGTGCTACCTTCTCAGTACAACTGAATACAATTTTCCACCTCTAGTCCACTTCCTATTGCTGCAGTTTTTTTTTTCTAGACATTGGGAAGAAATGGAAATAAATTTTAGAAATCTGAGGTTATTTACCCAGATTTGCTTCACAATCTGACTTTTCTCTGAAGTCACATAGAATGCTGTTTTATTTGCATATTTTTTCACAACAATCACAGGTCATAGAACAGCTTTACCTTTTCCTTCCTCACACAGGAGAAATGCATGTGCAGTTCAGATTACTTGGCAGTAACTTCATTTGCACACTATGCACAGAATGTGAAGGTTACATTTTTGTAATGCAATGTTTAGACTTGAAGTGATGGTTGCTACATCATGTCATCGTCTTTTTGCCTGCTCTTTGTGCTAGAAATGGATTAGGCTTATATTGATTTACAAAGCAGTCAGTTCTATATTGGTTTAGGTCATATGCACAGAACTCAGCCAAAATATGGAGACTGTATGGCCTTACACAGAGTTCCTTGAATGGAGCCATTGGTGCTGTGGCTGCAGTATTCTATTGGGGCATAGCATGAGTCCTAATAGAACTTTTTCCTCTCCTTTTGTGTTTGGACTTATTTGCCTTTGAAGAACTTGTATCCATAGTAAAGGTAACAGCTTGTCATATTGGACTTCGTGCCCATCGCTTCCCAATAGAGAAACAACTCTAGACATTTTTTTTTTTCTTTAACATAAATTTTTATTTGGAAGATTTTACATATGTTAATCAAGTCATGTGTGTTTCACTTCTGGGAGTCATGGCTCACAACCACATCCAAATTTCCACCATTTAATGGTAAGTGGAGTACTGCATGCTAATACTGGACATCGTGAAATACAGGTGGGCTCTGGAAACGACGAAAAATTTCTCACAGGCGTATCCCTCCATCTTGTTTCCGCAGGGCTCTGCCTTGTTAACAAATGCCAATTGCAAGAGACTTAACCATCAAGCTAATGTAGGCAGAGCCAGACTTCCAGTGGAGGTCCTGGCTCATTTTAAAAAATGTGTGAAACTGTTGCGAATGAAAAATATAATAGTAATATAAATAAAGCCTGTTGGTGTTTTATGCTGTCTATGGTTGGTGCAGAATAAGTATGCTAACAGGTTCCCTTTAGGGCTCTTAAACTGTGGGTGGTCTGTGAATCTTGGACCATGCATGACTGGATTTCACAGACCAACTACAGTGCCGTGGATACATTATCGTGATATATAATGTAATTGAGATAATAGTTTGGCGTAGCTGTTTGCAGGGAAGTTGGGTCTCCTGTGGTCGATACATGAAATTTGCCCATGCACAGGTCCTATGCCATATCTTACGTTTTGTCATCTTGGTTCCATGACATCATCAGGCCATGGGTTCCATGCTGGATCTGTGATGCAGTAGTATAGTATAGTGTATAAGTGAACAGACTCCCTAGGATTAAAGTACTCTAGGATGCCTAGAAATGCAGTAAAAAAAAAATCTTTTTTTTTTTTCTTAGCTAATATCATCCCTAGATTGCAAAATAAATAAATAAAACCTCAATATGTTGGGTATCTCACATCCCTAAATTCCTAATCTAACACTCCCTCTCCCTCCCCCCGAATGGTAACGCTACCTTGGATAATTCTCTGTAAATGTCTGAAAAGAATATCCACGTTAATAAAATAAAATGAGATTCTCAGGAATAGTTGTTTCATGGGGAATGCCAGTATTTACTAAAATAAATGTGTCGGAAGAGGTGACAGGTCACTAACTCTTCAAAAAGCCTCATATAGTTCTTGAGAAAATTGTGTATAAGAAATAGTTCAACTTGGCCAAGCCTGTTTATACCACAGAGAATTTTCAATGACTGTTTATATTGAAGATCTAGAAGCTGGATAAATTGCTTTACATACTTGGTTTGTATCTAAGCTATGAACTAGTAGAACTGGAACAAGTTGGTCTACAGGGACACAAAAAGGAAATTACTGTTCTCTCCAAACCAATCTAAATGAGGATAAAATGCCTAATTTTAGGCTCTGGAAACTAACACTGTTTTTTAATAGAGTGTGGAATCGTGACTGATGCTGTACTAGTCACTTACTTAATTGTTGTCTTAAAACAACGCATTTGTAAAAAAATAACAAAAAACTGTTGTAGAAACACACTTGGGGCCGTGAGTTGGATAGTGTTGTTTATGTTAACCCTCTTTTAAGTTAATAGTGTTGAGAGTACATGAGGCCATGTTGGAGCCCTGAGGTCAAAGGCTGACCCTTCATAATTGTGTGAGCATTCCCTTGCTAATGGCAGGTCACTGGTGGGAATGTTCCACTTATTAACATGCCTCCTGCTCCCTGCAGCTCCAGGACAACCAGCACATTGCTGACCGGTGGAATACTTCATATCAGAGGCTGGTGACCCACATTCTGTTAAAAGAAGGAATTGTGTGTTTTCCAAACACTTTATGCACTGCTTTCAATGTTTCATTTAGCAATTTCCTAAGTAATGCATCGTCAATTTGGCAGATGTTATGTAGGTTACTATTTAAGTGTGTAAGAATTTTCACATTCCCAACTCCTTGTTGCACTGTACCACAGTGCCACTTGTCCAAAATTGAGTTCAATATATTAAAGCAGGACCATATGGCCTTTTTTGTTCTGGTGGAGCAGCTCAATGCAGTTTTATCAGTTATTTCTCTTTTTTTCGATTCAAAGAGTTTTTTTGAATAACAAACTGGAATACAGTACCAATGTCATGACAGTAGTAGGACTAGTAAACTATTTTAGTTTACTAGATAGAATTGTGTACTCAACCACTATAGTGCATTATTTGAATGAAATTAATTGACCGTCTTGAGCTGGCTATGAGGAATTCCAAGTTTACTAATTTTAATCCTGTCTATTCCCCAAGATCAAGTATGGATGTCTCATGCAGAAAATTGGGCTTGGTCTGCAAGATTATCTTGGTGATGCTATTTTCTGCCTAGAACCAAGGGTGGTTTGAGAACCTTTTTGGCAGAGCACCACCTTTAGAACCTTTTGGAGCAACTAATATTGCCTCTTTGACCAAATCTCCACTCGGGACAGCTGTTGGGATGTGTATATGTGTGGATAGTGCCAAGAACTATTGGTCCTTGTGGATCTCAGTGGTTTGAGAATAAAACTACACTCACTTGTCCAATAAAATTGCATTACACACCTCAACAGGTCTTTAGTCATATGACTAAAGACCCACCAAAGTTTGTAACACGTGAAGACCTCATTGTTTTTCATGACTGTATTCACATAATGCTGTCCTGTTGATCTGTAAATGATCAGTAAAGCTTATAGCACATTTTATTGGAAAAGTGAGTGCCATCTTATCCTTCTCAAACTACTTTTTACAAGGGAGCTGGAGACTACCGTATTCCTTTTGACTATGCACCTGGAAGAGAGCGGTTCAGGTTTGCTGGTTTAGAACCAAGGGTACAATTATTATTTTTTATTTTTTGTTACTTTTTTATTGAATATACAATACAGGTTATGTGCCATATACAACAAAACCTCATACACAGAGAAGCAGTGTACAAAATAACCAAAATACATCCAATACAATCTCCCCATTCCATGGGTTTGCACCAAAGCCGGCATAGCAGGTAGGGTTTGTTAAACTGGCAATACACAATTTACCTAAGGGCATCAAGTGAGAAGGACAAAGCAGAGTATAGAGTCGGGAGAGTTGCACCACCTACACCATACTTGTGTAGATTTTTCGGGGCGCTGCCTATGTAGGAAGACTACTTTTTCATATGGAACAACATCATTAACCAGGGTTTTTCATTGGGAGCACCTGGGGGGTCGCGGATCCATCCACCTCAGTGCCATTAACAGCGCCTCATTGAGAAAGATCATTGTGTGATTCAGCCATAGTTTAAACAGACAGACTGCGGGTTCGAAGTCAATCGGGGACGTAAGTATTTTATATAATGTTAAAAAGAACGTTTTAAAGAAAAATGTTCCTGTGTGATCAGCGTCTCCATCATGTTTCTTAATAGAACCAGTGAACACCTGATTTCAAAGAAAGTCAGGGAACTGGAGAGTTTAACATTGAAGTCAAGCTCTTCCCACCTCTGAACATCTCCTGGTTAATGATGTCGCAGGACCATCAATTACAGTGAGAAGGGCTTTTTAGGCAGAGAAAGCTGGACTTCAGTGTTAAACTCTCCGCCTTCTTAACTTCGTATAACTTCAAAGTTGATTTTCTGGATGATGCCACCACACAAGGCCATGAAAGAAACATGATCTAGAAACTTCTCCGCTGCATGATAACATACTGGTAGTGGTTTATTTGGCCAATTTCTGATGACCAGTTCGCTTTAAGCTTCATCATCTATCTTATGTATACGGATCTGAGAAGGCTTTCAGAAACTGCACTCACTAAAGAAGAAGAAAGGAGCAGAAACAAAGGCAACAGTAACCTTTGTGATTTGCTACTACCACTTCTGAAATTTAAAAAATAGCTTAAAAATGTCAGGTAATATTAATATATTCATTTGCACCTCGCAAAACATAGAAGAGAGCACGAGTTTGTGGGCCTGGATTAAGGAAGAAAGGCCTGGAATGTCCTGCTTCTATGTTGTGAGGGAGACTGTGTCTGTGGTAGCTTAGTCAATAAGAATCCATAGGCTCTCCTAGTTTCTGCAAATTCGGCAATACTGGGGGTTGGCCATCTAAGTAGAAGGTTCCACATTAAGGAAACCTACCACTTGTAGTGCCAGGTTTCCGATGGAAATACCGGGCACCAGCTCAGGGTGAGCTGGTGCCGGAGCTTATTTTAGTTAGTGTTTTAAACCGCGGTATCGCGGTTTAAAACACTTTTTAAACGTTATAGCCGGCGCAGGCAGGTACGCGCTCGGCGCTTACCGTGCACGCGGCTCTCATTCACTTCCTATGTAGCCACGTGCACGGTAAGCGGCGAGCGCGTACCTGCCTGCGCCGGCTATAAAGTTTAAAAAGTGTTTTAAACCGCGATACCGCGGTTTAAAACACTAACTAAAATAAGCTCCGGCACCAGCTCACCCTGAGCTGGTGCCCGGTATTGCCATCGGAAACCTGCCACTACAAGTGGTAGGTTTCCTTTAAAGGCCAGCTGCATATGTTTGTCTGATCCCCCAGACTGCACACATTGCGCAGGACGGGAGTCATTGCATGAGACAGAAATATGATGCATGGACTCCCTGTCTATCGGGCAAAGTTCAGAACCAGTACTGTGAGAACCTTGTGCAGTTGGCCTAAATATATTTGTTTTTGTAAGACTGTGAGAATGTAGTTGTCCATCTGACTGTGGAAAAACAGCAGGATAAGGCATTAGGGCACGTAGAGGGCAGTGCCGTTAGGGTTTAAGGTCCCTTGTTCTGAACATGCGCAGGTTGCACATAAGCTTAAAATATAGGGTTTTCCCCTCCAATGCTCCCCCCCCCATTTACATTTTGTATGGTTTTAAAAAGGTGCAAGTAACATAGAAACATCCAACACTGAGGAGCGTCATGTGACAGATGTGCCACTGCTTTCATTTTCTTTGTCCTGCTCTTATAGTGTAATCTACATGTATCTTTTGTGTACACAAGATTTGTATAGTGAAGCACTTTAAGCGGAGTCCATCACAAGGTGATAATGCTAACATTGTGAAGATTGCCATTAATGTTTTCTTATCGTGTTGGGTTTCATTGTTTGCCCTTGTCATATCTTGTTAGATTTTGTTACACATTTATTGATATTATCGTGTAAAGGTAAATTGAGGTCAGTGAGTGTTCTGTTTCCGCTCCCACCAGAGAATAGTTTTGTGTAAAAGTGAATAATTGTACATTGTATGCGGCTCTTTTTGTATTTATTCATTTTGACCTTGACAAAAGGTTCCAGTTCTTTTCTGCACTGATTTTGCCACATTTTATCCCCAACATTTAAGATGTATATGAGTGCATTTTAACAAGGACAGATGTATCAGTTAGATTGCTCATTCATTCATCTGTAACATTTGTGGTTGGCATAGCCAGAAAGCACTAAACTGCAAGACAAAGCGGTCAGAAAATGCAGTGGGGCAGCTTGGTCAGTCTATCCTCCCAGCGCCATCATCTGTAGTCAGACTAAAGAGTACGGCAAACCTCAATCTGCATGTTTCCAGGACAGCTACAGCACCTGGTAACATTGGGCAGATGCCAAGCTCTGGTGGGGTGGGTAGTGTTCTGTATTTCAACACTTTATCATTTCCTGGATCTGTCTTGTTTGTTCTTTTTACATCAAAAAAACCACCACATCAGTATGGCATCCATTTTTATTTCTTGTTCACAAAAAAACCCCCATTGAGTTCTATTGTGAAAATGTATTGCATGCTATGCTTTTTTTTTCCTCACTAATCGTGTAAAACGTTTGTCTAAATAAGCCCTAACTGATACATTACAGCAAACTATCAGAAAATTAGAGTTTTATGTTCTAGAATCTTATCTCATTAGGCACTGGAGAGCTGAGGCAAAGGCCATCCATAGGCAGAGCATGAAAACCTTTCTTCCCATATCTTTGTACATCGAATACGCACCTTGCTGCGCGCTTATTTTCACAGCTATTCAATGCCCCGTGCCAATTTATGTTCTCGACAGAGGAATGACTGGCTGAGGGTGGGTGGCACTGTGGACAGTTGTATGGGTCGCGTTCTAGGTATGAGGCTCATTCACACAGGAATGTCCATTGCACATCCATAAGGCAAAACTGGTTTCCCAGCATCACCTGAGAAAAGAATGTAGACTGCAAATACATAATAAATGCTTTTTTTTTTTTTTTTTTTTCCCCCCCTGTGGACCGATTGACTTCTATGGAAGCATGTGGTCACAGATGGAAAAAAAAAAGTGCATGTTCCAATCATGTTCAAGTCGACAGCAGGTTAATGAAAATAAAGGACATGCAAAAACCCACATAGCACATAAAGCGTCAGTATGCTGTCAATGGAAATTTACTGATGTAAAAAGCTTATGTGTGAATAAGCACATAGATGGTGCGGTAGACGGGGGTCATCTGCTTGTATGACACTTGAGAGCCAACCCCAAATAAGGGGGTTGAAATACAGGTGGTTCTCTGCCCCCTTTCTGTATCTATAATATGAATACATTCTGGAATTGCCATAAGATTTTACTTTTCGATAAAACCGCAACTAGAGATTTGGATGTGGCCACAGCTATACCGCATCTCTGTTATACCGTTTGGCTGATCATATGAAGAACGCCTGCTATAAATGTCATAAAGCTCCTCACCGGAGGCCTAATGCACAGGCTTTTATTATGAGGAAGGAGATGAGTGAGTTTGAATATTTTCCAATGGAGGAGTTTCAGAAAGTGAAGCTGAGGAAAAAAGTGCTGCAGCAGCAAATCTGTCAGGAGGAAAAACAATTTTCCATCCAAGAACAACCTTTTTTCCCCATAGAGGAAGTGTTTACTATTTTAAGTTGTATGATATTTTTACTTTTTTATACATCTATATTTTTCTAATAAATGTTACAGCAGCAATTAACTGTTTCGTGATAAAGGCATTCTGATGTTAGAATGTCCTCGGCACAATTAAATCTTGGGTAATGATGTATTTTTTAAATTGAATACTTTTTAAAATGTTTTAGTATCATTTTTGGCAGCCCATTTGAGGCATATGTTTGCTATCCACTCAAAACCAATATATCATTAAAATTTTTCAGGTTTTATATGGGAAATCAGAAAACTATGCATTTTTCTGCTCCATTCAGTACAATGGGAACACAGCACTTGGGTATTTCTGCCACTCTCATAGACCATGAATGAGAGTGCTGGAGATAGTCAAGTGCTGTGCTGTGCTCTACAATTTCCATCACTCCCAAACCTCCAACTCCAGGTGGTCACCCCACCACATCCACAACCTCAACCTGCTGCTTCATAAACGCACACATAACATATACACACAAACCTTTATACACTCATACATACATGTACATACTTGCTGTCAGGCAGTCGTCTTATCCTAGGGGATAGCTGTCATCTAAATTTTCCTGCTTGCTACTTTCCCCATGTGGCATCTGACATGAGCCCTGCCATTCTCCTGTCCCCTCTCAAACAGTAGAGCATCATAATACAGGCGGTTTGGGCGGTAACCCACAAAATTTTATACTCTGAAGGGCTTACACCCATGAAATCCTTGTGTATTTTTCACTGCTCTCTATGCATGTACACAAGAGCCATTTTAGGACTTTTCAGGTCCTCCAAGGGCCCTGAAACTATAAATTGAAAGCAGGCAAAAAGAACACTTTCTCCATTGCCAAGAAGGTTGATTCATATCTACCATATGTGAATTCCAGACTTGAAGGGGCTATAATATTCCTACAGGGCCCATGGCAGACTTAACCTGCCCTTCTCCCTTATATTCTCATTTATCTGTGTTGCTGGCTAAGCAGCATACTGTGTAGAATATGTACTGTTATATATATTATGCTGTATAATGTGCAATATGTGTGTGGATGTAAGTGTAACTCCAAATATTTTTTGAAGGAAAAATATCAAAGTATCAAAATACTGTAAAGTATAGAAACTTTTGCCTAACTCTGCACTAAGCAAAAATGAGAAATACTCTAGTTTACTCTAATTGGCCATCCGTAGGTGTTTAGCTGCTAGCAGAGGTTTTACCTTTCCACCCAGGCTAATCTCCATTTGAAAAGTTTTAGACCGAGACGAGAGACGGCTTGTTGGTAGAGGCAGTAGGACTTTGAGAGATATCACAAGCATGTGACTCATTACATGCTTCAGGTCATCCAATTACAAACATGTCCTGCATCATTTGAAAGTGCTCTGGCAAGGGGCCTTCAGTGATGTCACGTGATTCAGATCGGCCAATTATAAACCTGCTGTCCTGTTCTGGCTTCATTGCTCTGAGCGGATGTCACAACCAGGAAGTGCCGAATCTGATTTAATAGGAAATTTATGTCCGCTATATCACTAAATAGGAAGAAGCCAGCAGCATGATACAGATATCTTCTTGTTGTCAAAGCCTCTCTCGAGCTGTGCTAAAACTATTTTTTGTCAGTAACTCTAATGAAGCTTTATTTTTAAAGTGTAACTGTATAGATACCTTACTGCTGATTGCAGCCTGGGTAAAGGTCAGTAAATCTGGAAGTCATCTGGAAGTTGGGTGTCCTTAAATCAAGAACTATCTTATGGTATTTTAGCATGAGTACGAAGGTCTATATAATCTTAGTCCCGTCCTGTTAAGGTGGTTAGTCTTTGTGACAGCCCAGGGCTCCTCTAGGACAATGTGTACATATATTTTATAGGAAGAGAAGGTAGCTGACCAAGGGGCTGTACTGCAAAACAATATAATAAATAAATGCATTTTTTTTTTCTCCTGCGGTCACTTTAGAACTGTTCAAGGCATGGAGGAATTGACCATTTTTCTTTGACTAGATAAAAGCAAGGGTTTAGAATTCCTTTCACGCTTAGTAGAAACCTACTTCTAATATAAAACCTTGCAGTTGCCAAAACTGTAACTGACGTCAGTCCATCAGATGTTTAAGTCTGTAAAATGCCTCCAATTTCTGCATATGGTAGAATATGTAGCTCATTGAGTATTTCCGGGTCATTTCCTATACCTTGTCTGCATCTGTGTGCACACTGAACATTTTGTGCTTTAATCATCCATTAATTTTTCAGATTCTTCTTCACCTTTGATGGTTGGCACTCCTGATGTATCAGAAAGCGATTCGTGTACAGTGACGGGCTCAGTGTCCTCCATGTGTCAGTGTTTTCCCTGTCCTCCCAGCAGAGATGAGGACAGTTAACTAACACTGCTGCAGAACAGCTGGATGCCACATTCTCTGAATACATATTGAATTTGTGGCCATGTGTCACATTCTTTAAAGAAATGAACCAGGGTTGGATATAAGGACAACATTACTGTAGCACAATTGTTTTGCAGTGTGGTGAATGTGTTAATGGGGGATCAGTTTCTTGTTTTATTAATGTAAACCAATGTATTGTTAACACTAATCAGGTTGGTTATGGTGTCTTCATCTTGGCTGTGAATTTGGAGCTGTTTCGATGATGGTGCTGGTTATACTGACCACTGTGGGCTGCTGATTTATCTCACTCACTGCTGAGAAACAAGGTTCCTTTATAGAGTTTAGATATAATGGGAAGAGATTACAGGATATAATGGGAAACAAAAATCTAAGGGCTCATTCAGACTCATTATGGGGGCACTGATCTTATTGCATGATTTCTATCAGACCCCGGCTCCCATAGACCTCTATGTCCCCTGGTCATGGCGCGGTGAGCACACGGTGTGTCACCACATCGCGATTTAGTAAGCCACTTGTCTTGAATGCTCAATACAGGATCCGGTCGGGGCAGCACATGGCCATCTGAATGAACCCTAACATAGAGCAACCTCTTCTTGTATGCGTGAACCTGCCTTCAGTAAGCAATTTTAATGTGCACAAAAACATTTAGAAGAAACGTATTATTTTGGTATTGTGATGTTGTTCCTACACAATAATCTTCACTGTAGTGTGGCGCCATAAGCATCTATATGAATTTCATGCAATGTATTTTTGCATCACTCGACCAGACAACTGACCTCATGTAGATGATGTAAGGAAGAGGGATTTGCATAAGGCTGACATCTAAGAGTTTCCATATACTCTGCATTTACTAAGAGGCTCTGGTCCCTTTTCCCTGATTTCCGCTAGCTTTGCCTAGTTTAACAAAGTCAATCCTGGGACCCAGTCGGACCATAAGTAAGGGGGGTTGTTGTGTGCCTGCTGCATCATTCCTTTCTTTGGCTCTTGCGGAGATAACATTACATAACACTTGAATACTTCTGTTTATGCCTTAGGTATAGGGCATTGTACACACTATAAAATTACAGGAAAATGGTGTGATCTGAACACGGCATAGCCTCAAGTCAGATGCAAGAAAACCTGTTGAAAAGCCAAACCTTCTGTGTGAAGTAGAGCAAGTTGAACAGCCATGCATTATTTATGCAATATCTTTTATTTTTTAAGTGTTTCCATCATAGGTTAAAAATCTGAAATACTGAGAGCTGTGATCATACAGTTGTTTTTGTTTGTGACAGGCTTTGTTCATATCTGTAGATATTTGTTGTGGGTTTTTCCCTCTGGTTGTCACTCCATTTCCACAAATGACATAAATGAGAGTTTTTGGGAAGGAGTCTACATGTGTGATAGTTGACATGCTGAGACAAGATGGTATGTAAATATGAAAATTAATAATAAAAGTAAACTGAGGAAAAACATGCCATGTGTCAGTCTGCAGGTCATGCTACCTTCTCCTCAAACAACCTGGCAGCAGATACCACAGCCTTGTGACTTGTATCTCTAGATGTAAATATACAGGATCTGCTATAAATGTTTGGTTTATGACACAATCGCAAAAAGCAAGATTTGAAATGCTGTGTGAGGCCTTCGGAGTAGATATCTGCACCTGGGATCCTGGTAAAGTGGTCGACCTGCCCCACTGATTTAGTGTATGCAGAAATCCTATTGAAGCAACTCCATAGACGGGAGGGGGACATTTATCATAGCCACCGCCATGTCCTTCTACAGTGGATACATCAATGTATCTTTTGGGCAGTAGCGCTGCCGAGCAAAGCTACACCAGATCCAGCCTAGCGTAGATTTGTGGAAAAAACTGCAAACATTCAGTGGTGAATGCTCGCAAGCTTGAGTGAGTGCACAGGCACGTAGCAGGAACGACCTGCTCAGGTCCACTCCACCAGCAGCTGCAATGTGTGCAAACACAGGTCAGTCCGCTAGTCTAAATTCTCAGAAAAATGTATTGGTAAAACAAGTAACTAAAGGGTTGTCTTCTGCAGGAAAAATTTGACCTTTAGTGGGAAGTTGGGGGGAAAAATCCAAATGTTTTTAAGGATTTCACACATCTCTTTTACCTTTTTGGGCTGGTATGATTTTATGTAATCTAAATATTTTTTCAAAAAATGTACAAATTAAAAAAAAAAAAGACTGGCGCATGTCATGAAAATGGTGCAACTTCCATACACGGCATGGAATATTAAATATAGTCACTATGAATGGTAACGCAGAAAACAAGCCCTCATACTGCTCTTTACATGTAAAAATAAAAAGGCTATGGATTTTTGAAGGTGGGGAGTGAAAAATGAAAAAGAAAAAAAGGGTCTGGTCGTCGAGGGGTTAAAGATGTGGAGGTTACCATAAGTTGGTTATTCTTTGTTAAAGAATTTTATGATTGTAGAAAAAGGTCAGATCATGGTATATCATTATGCTGGGGTACTTACTGTTTCCCTATGCTGGTTTATTTTGGGATAATTGAAGGCTTGTATAAACAGAGCACTTTCCTGTGAGAGTAGGGCCTGTGGCTACTGAAGTACATCTAGTATGTAATCCTCTGCATTCTTGTAAGGGTTTGGGGCCGCGATTCACATTCTTGTTTTCACTTTATTACTTTTCATCTTGTTTGCCCATAAATATGTGTATAAATGTGTGTTATTCCAAGCTTTAGTCTGATCCCTTGTAGCATCTGGCATACCAAAGACATTTGAAGTCTCCCCCTCGAACACCTGGTCAGAAAGCAAGGGTCTGTGGAGAATTGATGCTGCGGGGAAAATGAGGGCCTTCAATGTATAGAGTAAGATTTATCCTTTCGCCACAAACCATTGCTGGGACAAAGGACAGAAGAGTCCTTTTAAATTGTTAGCTTTTACTGGCACATTGTTTGACTATGTATATAAAAGCTAACATACAGCCATAGCATACACAAATATCATGTGTAACAAATTGCCTTGAGTTTGGCCATTGGGAGTCCTTCTAAATACATGATTATATCACAGAACCTACAAAACCAGAAGCAGACCTTTAATTTACAAAAAAAAAAAACAGAAATCTCCTTGGCAGACCAGAGAGTACAGGCAGTCCCCAGGTTACGTAAAAGATCGTTCTTAGTTTGTTCATAGTGAATTTAAGCTCGAACTGTATATTTTATAAGTGTTACCCCAGCCAAAAAATTTTTGGTCTCTGTTCTGTTCTTGGATTAGAACAAGGATTAACAATAAAGCTTCATTGCAGACATTGTTGATAATTTACACAGTTTAGCATGGGGCTAAAGTTCAATAAATAACCAACATCCAGACTTAAAATAAAAAATATGCAAATTAACTGCATAATTAAATGCTTTTGGAGACGTTACCATAGCTCCTGCGAGATCCAGGGACTATGGCTATTGCACACCTCAAAGTACTTCTTCCATGCCCCCTTTGGCATCCTATAGGATTTCTGAATTATTACCTAATTCCTGAATCCAGTAGTGCAATTGGAGCCATTGTGCATGCACAAGCCTGTGATGTCGGCCTCAGAAATTGTCAAGGACCAGTAGCACTTGCGGTAGATTTGGAATATTTTTAAGTCTTTTTTTTTTTTTTAATCAAAGGGGGTCGTGAGTAGACTAATAAAGAAGTGATCGAGGATCAATGTGCCCAGAGAAATAAGCCCCTGGAGCTACTGGCTTAAGTAGATTCCAGATGGTATATTTACTTTTAAAAGTTTTGAAAACCAAGCCCCCCTCCATATGTGTAAATATCTGCTCCTAAAATGTATGGTCACCATGCAAATTCACTGCATACTACATGCCACAAAATATACATTTTAGTTCACACCCCATTGTCTGTCTTTGATGCCACACGTGATCCAGCTTCATTGTGTCATGGAAATATTTTCTGGATGAGTTATTCAGGGACATTGAATATCCTTATCACTTTTATGTTTATATGTCATACACCTCCACTAGCGGTTATTACAAAAGGGAAGATGTTTAACCCCCCCCCCCTCCCCCCTGGTGGTTACATTCCTTTATCTTTTACTTTACTAGGAGTCTAAGAGGTTAGTAGGAATATCTGAAGAATATCTGAAGTTTGACCAACTTTATCTGGGTTGAACAATGTAGCCTGGTAGCTTATAAAACATTCTGGTGGGTAAACCTTTATGAAATGTTGTCCAAAGTGAATATTGTCTCACAGCCAAAATACCCTTATGTCTGAAACATTTCTGTGTTTTATGTCTGTGACATTTCTTCTCTCATCTTATGTTTTGTTAGCTTTTATCTGTTGTATCCGCCTTTCTTTTGTGTCTGCTTTCTTTGTTTTTTATAGGTTGTTTTCCAATGACTTTCTATTGGAGTATGAGGTTTTTGCTTATCACCAAAAAGCTGCCTGACATTCCTAACTGTTATCTAGAGGGGAGATGAATCTTAGTCAGACTGGAGGAATTTGCTTATTCTGTTAGTGGCCTGCTCAGTCTCACTGATTTAGGCCATGACACATGTAGCTGGGCAATGCATTTTGTTAGTTTGTATGATTAATGGTTCCCATTTACTACTGACTCTAATCATGCAGGGTATATGCACTGGAACTACCCAATCTTTACTCCTTGAAGCCATAATTTCCACAATAATCCTTACTGTGGGTTTATGGGGGATCAATCTTTGGATATTATTAATGGTTATGACTTACGACAAAAAAAGTTTTATAGAACATCTTCAATGTTTTAGTGGACTTGTGAAAAGATTTGAGGTTCCTTAACAATTACAGTCTGACCATTGCTTTGCTATACAAATGATGATTAGAGGGTGAAAAGAAAAGGGCACAGTACAGTTCCTTGCGGTGCACCCCTGTTGCTGATGTCAGAGTGTACCTTCTCTGTCTACACCTACTGTGGTCTGTTCCTCAAGTAATCGAAGGTCCAGTTAATTACAGTGCAATCTGTTTGTAGGGCTCTCGTTTTCTCTCTTAATCATTGGTTGTATTGTATTAAAGGCAATAGAGTAATCAAAGTACACAATTGTTACTGAGGTTCCCCTGTGCTCTAGGTGTAAGGTTTGTAAAGCAGGAACAGCACTGTCATCCAAGCTTATTTTGTAATTGTAGGCAAACTGGAATGGTACAGACGCCCCCTGGCTGCCTCTTAGGTGTGCATGGCTGGGCAATAAGTCTGTAGGCATTGTGGCCAAGTGTTTGTATGCACAAGGTTCTCATGGCCACAGATACTAACTCGCGACTCCCTTGCTTTGAGCAGGCTATGACAGATCCTATCAGGTTGGTAGGCTTTGTTCACTTTTGCCCTCGGGACATTTATTACCTCTTCGCTGTAAACTGTTAGTTTCTCGCCCCTAGTTTTAGTTAATGGTGGTGCTTCTGGTGGTTTTACTATAGGATCTGTTGTTATAATTGCTTTCATCTATAAAGGTTGAATGAGTTGGGAAATTATCCAGCATCCAGATAAACTGTTTCACCACACAGTCTGTCTTAACATCACTGAGTTGAGTGTCCAAAATGTGTACAAATTTTGCTCAGTTTAAAACCCCAAATCAAACCAATCTTGGATTTATTGTTTACATGTTTATTTTTATTTAATTTTTTTAGCTTAGATTTGTAAAGCTCAAAGCTTAGCCTCAGTTGGCATAAAAAACTTCTTACTAATATATCTTAGAGGACTTGATTTAGGAGTGATTTAAACTCCTACCACACCCTGACTCATCCCTTATCTTGGATTTCTTCTTGTGGATCCTGTTCTCCTTGTTTTTAAAACATTAAACTTTGGTGATAGAATTACGTGAAGAAAGTTACTAGTGTTTAATTTCTCAAAGTTTTGAGTCCTCCTGTTCGAGCATTTCAGCAGGTAGCTACAAGTATTTTCTGCCCCATTAAAGCATAGTTTTATTTTATTTATAGTACTAGTTTACTGATCCTTTTCCATTATAAAGTGCTTCTTGTGCAGATCATACCCGACAGTGCAAAACTTTTAGTGATTTTCTTTGTACTTTGTGTTATCTGTAGACCACTTAAGCTGTACAGATGAGTTGGATACCATTGTATTAACTTCCTCTAGTGAAAAGCTACTGCTCGCTTCAGACCCCCACCCATAGAGGGACCCCTTCCATCTTTTTCTTTAGTAGTACTGTTCATACAGTCAAAACCCAAACAACGGGAGTACACCGGCTTCTGGATAAAAACAGTTCTACTTTTTATTGAAATAATCTTTAAAACGAGCACAAAATATATATCAAAGTGAGGGATCAGAGAAAATGTTATGCTTTTAGCCTGACAAAAAGGTCATACTAACACACAAGTGTTCTAACAATTACATAGCATGACCTAGTACAGTAGTGACCAGCCAAAATATGCAACGGAAAAAAAATGGCCATTCAGATGATTAGATCATACATAGCTAAATATTGGAATTGTCTTCCTTTATACCATTGTGATACATCTTACCCATGGTGTTAGTTCTGTCAGATGCCCCATCCGACGGTCCTGGTCAGGCTTTCAGTAGTCATGAGATTTAAAGGAAATTTACCATCAAAATGATAAACCGTGTGGTAATCTTCTTATATTTGTTATCCATGGCCTCCTAGTGATGCGACATTTGTGATTTTTCAGTTAATGAAGACCGTAGTCTCCTAGCAATGAGCCAATAGCTGTTAACTCTGCCCCTTTATAACTGACCATGTTGCTAACCATAATCCCCACCCCTTTTTATCATGATAGATTTTAGCAACTGAAAGGAGACTCCCTACAAAATATTTTAATAGGGAGATGTTCAGGAGCCAGAATATCCAGCTCTTTTTAGTGAGGTGAGCGAAGTCATCCAGCTCGCTCAGAAGAGCCGGACTGCCCATCATTACTTTACCCCTCCCTCTGCTACCTGATATCAAAGCAGCAGTGAGCACACAAACTGAGGGGGGTAGTGCTACTGCAGAGTGTAACAGCCATTACAGTTACACCACAGAGGGCTTACCAGAGTCACAGCACCTGAATCTATCAGTAAGTTTATCATGCTTGGTTTTGATGGTAGAATCAAGATCTGTTGTTCACTCCTGGGGCAAAGCCTGGTTCAGATACAAGCTGAAGTGATAAGATTTAACCAATATTTGCACATCTCTATTATTGTATAGTGTTCTATATCGGAGATCAGTTTTTTATTTTTTAAGGGTTGATTTACATTATGCCATTCAAGGTGGCATTGATTTTACTTGGTGTTTATGCCGAAGGTGCTTTTGTTTTATGTAAACGTTTTTAAAAATTTAGAGTTTTAGATCTTAATGCTTAAGGTATAAGATTTGGGATTAAGTAAGAGGCATACATTTTGCTTTAAAAACTTGAGCACAGGCTAAAGTTAATTTCCTCTAAAAATATTGTATTTGTTTTATATGGCGTAACAAAAGACCTCTTTATTTTTTGATGCAGAAGTGCTCTGACTTTTGCCAGTACATTTCTTGGCAGAAACTTTAGCCAAGCGGTCATTATAGCTTGTTTAAAATAAAGTGTTGCGTCTGATGCAGAAAACTTGATTTGATGCTAGTCCCTGGCAGAATTCTGTACACAAAGAATTTAGTTTCACATAAATACCGTAATCCTTTTCAGAATGTCTATTTGGCTGTAGGATCACCACCTTGATGAGACTTTTAAATTATGCTTATAAGCCAGAAAGGCTCTTGGGGGCGTTGCTCTGTGCTGCATATTCACAGGCTGTTACAGTGTGCAACAAGCACTCCCCTCCAACCCGTGTGTTAAAACTCGCTCTTCTGCATTGAGATCACATCACGCAGAGGAAAAGGAAGAAATGCTGAGGGAGAAGAGGGGGAGGGAGAGACCGTGAAATAGCCTTTGAAGCTGCTGGTAACATGGTGGGGCTCTGGTAACATCCCCAGGTGACATTCAGGCTCATTAGCATAATCTTAAGAGTTGATTTTAGAAGAGACAAGGCCATGGATAATAAGAAGATCACTGCAGTCACTGTGCCTGGATTTATATTTAAGAGTCCCAGGTTTATCATAATGGATTTTGATGGTAGATTTCCGTAACACTTTTCTTTAAATCTACACTGCCACAGGAAGTAGAGAAGAATATATTCTGTAACCATCTCATGTACAAACCAGCATTGGCTACAAAATGTGCATGATATAGCAACACCAGTGCATGATATAGCAACACCAGTTTAGATGCTGGGTAATAATAATCTTTAAATAGCACCATCATATTCTGTAGCGCTTTACAAATCATAGGGGATATATACAAATAAAATAGAACGTGACCGAGCACAAACTTTCATATGGACCAACATGAGTGAGGGCCCTGCTCGCAAGAGCTTACAGCCTGAGGATGGGTAGCATGTAATATTACCCCAATGTAAGATGAATGGTTTAGAAGGCAAGGGAGGAAGGAAAGGAGCCTAATAAGTGGAAGAATACACATTTATTTCTGATAAGATCTAGAATTTCTTATCGAAAAGTATTAAAATCAGAATGTTCATCAATTTTCTTGACTTTTGTGAAGGTCAGGGAATGGATACGAAGGCATTGTGGACACAGTGGAATAGCCTTGTGAAATCTTCATGTCACCTTATTCCTGTAACTTCATACTGTGGTGTACAGAGCTGTGTAAGGTGTAATTTCACGTGGGACCAGCTGACTTTTTTTAATTGATACCATTTGAACTTTATTCACCATGGCAAAAAAAAGTAGATTTTGGACATGCTTTTTATGTTTCAGCATTTACCATATAAATAAATCTTAGTTAAAAAGTTTAATTGATTGGGTCTTTTGGGGCATGGAGAGGATATCTTTTGTATTAATTTTTTTTTTTTGTTAAATGTGCTTTGTTGGGAAGAGGGTGTTTTTGAATTTTTTTTTGTTTTGAACTTTATTTTTAATTTTACTTTTTTAAGGCCCCATATGAACCCAAGAGCCTGTTTGCTCATACTATATACAGCAAAACTAGCATTTTCTTAAAGGGGATGGCCACATTTCAACATCTCTTCCACTAGACATGTCTATGCATGTATATGTACCCGTGTCTATGCCTACTTTGAGAGCTTTAGCCTTTCTTTGTTCTCACCAGGATTCCCTCTGCATATATACAAAGGGTGGGATTTAAACCCAGGACCCCAGCACTGCAAGGGCTATAGGGTTACCCACTCAGCCGTATTGAAACTTTTTCGACATTGTTCCACATATAGAAATTTGATTAAAAAGTGACCAAAGGGTTGGTATAGATGAAAAAGGTATTTGTCACAGCAATCACTTGATCCATTGGGGGTCATTTACTAAGGGCCCGATTCGCGTTTTCCCGACGTGTTACCCGAATATTTCCGATTTGCGCCGCTTGTACATGAATTGCCCCGGGTTTTTGGCGCACGCGATCGGATTGTGGCGCATCGGGGCCGGCATGCGCGCGACAGAAATCGGGGGGGCGTGGCCGAACGAAAACCCGACGTATTCGGAAAAACCGCCGCATTTAAAAACCGAAAATGTGTCGCTTGGGGAGCGCTCACCTTCACCTTCTATGGGATGGTGCATTCCGGGGCGTTAAGATTATTTTCGGCGCTGCAGCGCCACCTGGTGGACGGCGGAGGAACTACCATCTTAAATCCCAGCCGGACCCGAATCCTGTGCAGAGAACGCGCCGCTGGATCGCGAATGGGCCGGGTAAGTAAATGTGCCCCATTGTGTAAACTGCAGTCCTGCTCCACAGGAAAGATTTCCAGGTTTTTTCTGCAGCGTGTGGCTGAGATTTCTCATACACTATTTAGATGTTTATATTCAGGCCAAGATACAGTCTACATTTGAGCCAAATATCACTGCACCCTCTTTGTTAGTTATACCGCTACTTTACCATTTTCTACTCGCATCATCATGTGAATACAGGACAGTAGAGCCACAACAGTTACAGAACCTATGGATGGGCTTAGAAATATGGCGGCCTGAATCTCCAGGACATCTGAGTGCTTATGGTAATTTGCACACATCTTTGCACCAAGAAGTGTTTACTGGTTTCCAATGCATATTTATAGCATGATTATAGCTGCAACAAGGGGGTGGAGCGCATTGCTTGGTTTAATTAAAGGGCACCTACCACCACGATTCTACCTATAAAGGTAGATCGGGTGGTAGGTGGATGAATGGGACGCGAGGATAGCCCTTTTTTGGGCTAATCCTCATGTCCCTGCTATCTTTAAGAAAACTTTAATCAGGGAATATGTAAATTTTTTTAAGCGGCTACAGGGGTGTGGAGTAGTCGGTCATGAGGCTACACGTCGCGGCTACTCCACACCCCAGTAGCCTCTTTTCTCCGCCTACCATTGCCATGGCCGTGCACCCTCAGGCCTGCGTTCTGTGCATGCGCTACAAAGAGCTGCGTGCCGAAGATGCAATGGTAGGCGTAGAAAAGAGGCTACTGGGGTGTGGAGTAGCCGCGACGTGTAGCCTCATGTCCGGCTACTCCACGCCCCAGTAGCTGCTTAAAAAAAATTTACATATCCCTGATTAAAGTTTTCTTAAAGATAGCCGGAACGTGAGGATTAGCCCATTCATCCACCTACCACCCGATCTACCTTTATAGGTAGAATCGTATTGGTAGGTTCCCTTTTAAAATGTTTAGATTTGTGATTGTAGTCACTAAATATGGGGAAGGTGGGACCACATAGGTCACCAAGCTTCAGGTGAACACTAAAGTTGATACTTTGCTTCACTCTTCTTTTGCAACTTTTGCTTTTTGTTGACCTTGTTCAACTTGGTAATAATGCCTTCTCCTGGGGCCATGGTGCTGTGTGTTGTAAGTTATGCTAAGCATGCCCTAGATGCATCTCATATGTAGCCAGGCAAGTTGTGTCTGCAGGGAAGGGCTGTGAGTGCGTTACAGCAGAGCGGCCTCCTCTGCACTTTTTTCATTGGGGAGGTGGTTCATGTACAGGCATGTGGCATGCAGCTCATATCCCACAAGTATGACACATCAAGGACTATGTGATTTAGCTAAAAACATTGTTATTAAACTAATCCACATCACAAACTTTTTGAAGTGAAGTGTTGTAAACTCCTTCTTGTGTCCGGCCTACTTTGATAGAATTTCGTGTGTCACAGGGAACCTGACCACAAGAGTTTGCATCTGATTTCAGTAGAAAGGAAGAAGGATTTTTTTTAATACAGATAATTAGGTTACTGCAGAAGACATGCTTGTACACATGAGGATCGCTTTGCCACTTTATTTATATCTAAAGGATTTTCACCAGTAGTCCAGTGGGTAAATTTAGATATTTTTTGATTTGTCTGGACATTGGAGAAGAAAGTAAACTACACTTAGAATTACTTTCGATGAGAAAAAAAGGGATGAATTATTAGAATTCAACATGCTTGGGAAAAAAAACATTAAATGCATAATAACATGAAAAAAAAAACATTGATTTTGCAGTAATTGTACTGAACATATGTATAAAAGTAACATTTTATGAATGTTGTACAATGCTTAAAGGGAACCTGTCATCAGCAATTGACCCAATAAACTACCAGAATATTGTCAAGCAGCTTAACATCTTCTGGTTATTGTTTCTTTCATGTCCCATTGTGGTGGCATCATCAAGAAAGTCAACTTTGAAGTGAGCTGTAAATTGGTTGTATAAAGTCCAGGAGGAGAGTTTAACACTAAAGTCAAGGTCTGAATGCCTCCTCCTCTATGATTGAAATCCTGCTTCTGACTTCAGGAGATCCTGGTTAGTGAAGTCTTTTGATGCAAGTCAATCAATTACAGTGAAGAGACTTTCTGAGGAAGAGAGTTTCTCGATGATTCCTCCATACTGGGTCATGAAGGAGACATGATCTGGAAGATGTTTGGCAGCTTGACAACATACTAGTAGTGGTTTAATAGGTCAAAATCTGATGCCAGGTTTCCTTTAAAAACCAATGGTGAAATTCCTTTTTTTTCCCATTCCACCCAATGAAGGTTAATAAGTTCTATGGTCCCCTATTAAAAATACTACTCATTATCCAAAAAACAAGTATACATATTACAACAGAATAATAATCTTTATGATTTGTGATGCACTGCACAATATAGGGGTTCCATGTAAATGTAAAAGTATACAGTCAGACAAGATTGTATAACAAACTTCTAAAAATAAAACCTAAAGAAACAAACCAACCCACATCATTAAGGCACACTGTGTGTCAGAGGGACTGGTGCATTACAATGGGTTTCTGCAATCGGGCATATTATACTTTATCAGTTTTGACTGGAGTATTATGTTTCCTTTAAAACCTTACACTTAGAGGAAATCTACAAAATCAATGATGATAAACCAAAGACACTTACTCATAGATCCAGGTGCCGTGACTGTGGAAATCTTCTTATATTTGTTATCCATGGCCTCCTTCCTTCTAAAATAAACTTTTGAAGTGAGAAGAGCTCTGTGGGGTGTTACCAGAGCCCCTCAGTAATGTCTTTTCACTCCTTGTTACAATGAGCAGAACCGCGTCTTCCCCCACTGTGTAATCTAGCAGCAGCAGGAAGTGCAGAAGGAGGAAGGGGAGACCTGCTCTGATTATTGTAACAACTCACCCAAAAAACATGGAAACACCCACCCAAAAAAAAAAAAGTTTATTTTAGAAGGATGGAGCCCATGGATAACAAATTGCTGCAGTCACAGTGCCTGGATCTATGAGCAAGTTTTCTTAAAAATATCAATTAAACTTTTTAGTGTTTTACTTTTTGAAATGTCTGAAACCTATGGCTGTGGTGAGTCAGATGTGCGCATACATCATGTTTGTGTCAGATTCATGTATTTTCTTGCCTTATTCCATGTGACCTAAATACAGTAATGTTCTTGTTTCTATCACCTGGGAAAATCAATGCAGATTACTGCACCGCTGGCATGATCTGTATAGGTGATCATACGGGAGGGGCTGTTTCTATATCTTCTCCTTATTTGTAGGTCTTTGATGGGTGACCTCTAGCAGATACATTGCTCCAAGCCTGTCACCAGGCTACTGTGCTGCTGGAGGTTGTGTGGAAAGCCAGCTGGAATCCTGCCTTAAGCATTTCATTTGGTTGGGCAGGTGCCGACAGTGTGCTGGGGAGTGTGGGAACCCTTCTGATCTGGGCTACAACATTGCCTCATTTCCCCAAAGCTTTTTCAATTGACTGTTTCATATATATATACCGTAAAACAAAACTGCAGCTATAAATGTGCTGTTAAGTGATATTTTATATAGCACTCTAAATGGTCTAAAGTAAACAAAGCCATAAGAATATAGAAGATCTCATGTATGGTGCATGGTCCGAAAACTGCAGCACTGAAGAACTTGCAATACATTTTACAAGACCTGCCGCGAGCTTCTTGTTAATGCACTTGGCAAATGTTCAGGAACAAACCCCCCAGGAGTTATTTCACAGCTAGATTTTTCCAGCTGTTTGTTTCAGATAATTCTGTGGTATCTTGCTGCTTTTGTAAAGGAAATGCATACACTTAAGTAAGGAATAAGTCCGGCTACGTTACTTTATATAAGTAAGCCGTTTTTCAGGGATATAATGTTTATTGCCCATCCTTAGAATCAGTGGGGGATCTGAACGCTCATCAGATTGGGGAAGGGGCTGGATTCATTCTTCTGGTAGTAACGCTATACTATTGCACCTAACTGATCTATACCAGAGCTACAAATAGACACATTGCTTTGCCTGGTAAATAATGAAGAGCACGTGGCACTTACTGGAGTCAAGTCAGCTGAAGTTTATTTATTGTTCGAAAGAACTTCATCTGTCACACGCAGCTGAAATCCTGTCTTATCTGCCAAAACAGGACAAGCAGAAATCTTTGTAAAAATGATTCATTTTAGTTGTTCGTTTGTGGTAGTAGTTGACCATTTGCCACGTTAACCCCTTATCACCAACGCTTTTTCAGCTTAATGACCAGACTCTATTTTTAGAATCTGCCCTGTGTCACAATAATTGCTTGTAACTTAGGAAACGTTTTAACATATCCAAGTGATTTTGAGATTAGTTTTTTTTCTCGAGGCACATTTGCTTCATATAAGTTGTAAAATTTAAGTGATTGCTTTTTTTCTGAAAAAAAAAAAAGAAAAGCAAAGTTTGAAATGTTCTGCTGGTTAAACTACTCCAAAAGCTTGAGAACTAACATTGCTTTATGTCGGAATTATATTTTATGCTTCCTTCCATTTTTCTAGGATGTTATGAGGCGCAGAACTTTTTAGGTGTGATATTTCTCATTTTCATGAAAATTGCAAAAACTCACATTTTGAGCAACAACTTTGCTTTCAAGTGACTTTAAAAGGCCTAAATAATAGTAAAATCCCATAAGTTACCCCGCTATAGAAACTACACCCATCAACGTATGTGAAACAACATCTATGCTCTATCTTCAGCTCATTATGCATGCCTCTGTTGAGCGTTACTGCCCGTCTCCTCCCTCCCCAGGTAGAGAGCCGGTGATGTAATAGTTAGCCGCCAAATGAGCCAGAAGGGGCTTCTGCGATGTACACAGGAGACCCTGAGGTTCATTTGCATAATTTTTAAATACCATTTTTTTCCAAAACCAGAACATCAGAAGATAAAGGAATTATGGATCCTGTTTCACACACCAGCATGTAAGTGTGCTTGGTGTAAAATACTGCATCCATGTGGTAGATTTCCATCAAGTTTAATACCTACTTTCCTCATGTCATTGAAAGTAATTAGCCATAGGTCACTATGCAGAAGGATTGTGGACCAGGAAAAAGAACCAGACCTGCATTTTACTGTACTGTAGAAATATATTGTCAGTGATCTAAATAATGTTTAGTACAATAAGCAATGGAAGAAGTATTTATAATGGCTTCTGTCTAAATCAGAATACCCAGCCGACAGAATAATGGACAGATCATTATATTAGTTTCCTCAGTCAGCTTTCCGAATCGCAAGCCAATAAATTATTTACCTGAGCTTCTTTAAAATTGCATTATGACTGGGTTGTTCGTTTTTGTAAGGAAATATGAAAGAGTGCGTAGGAGAGAAGCTGCTAATCTTCTTCCCTTTTATTGTGTAGCTAGGGAAACCAGTAAGGTAGGTATCTGACAGGCATTATTCATATGTGATCTCCAGCTAGTGGCACCCAGTCGCTCTTATACTTGGCTCTCACGCGCACGAACGTCAAATGGAACCACGTTTGTTGTTTGCATCTGAGTGTTATCTGCATGTAATGTACACTGACGACCTGGGGCTATCTCCCGTTATTGCACTGCCCTAGAGATTACCATCTAATTCTTCAAGATCCTTTATGTCTGCAAGTAAATTTTTATCATCTGCAATCTGACACACACACACATTTTTAGAGCACCATTAATTACCTCAGTAATGGTCACATACATTGCATTAAAACAAGAACAAATTCCACTACAAACTCTGGATCAAGTGGGAGGAGGACTCTGCCCATGAGGGCTCACAATCTATATGGGAGGGTAGATGGAGACAGGAGGTTAAATAGCAAGGCAGTGCATTTATTACATGCAGTAGGCAATACTGAACAGGTAAGTTTACAGGGTATGTGTGAAAGGTTTAAAGTAGGTTGGCGACGGAGGACAGAGGTAATGGTGTGAATGCGTTTTTTAAATAAGATTTTGAAAGCATAAGCGTGATTAGTATTTTTAGTTATAACACTACTAGAACAGAAATGGTCCTTTTGTTCACTTCTGTTTATATTCTAGTATAAATCAGTTTGTGGACACAGTGCATCCTCAAAAGTGCAAGTGATACAACTACCAGGTGGGGACAAATGGGCGGAGAGACAGAGAAGGAATAACAAAGTCTCCAGAAAGCTGCAGGGAATTGGGGTATACATTTACACTTGCCAAAAAGCATGATATATCTGTATGTGTAAAGTTTGTATTGTACTTTGACATTTGTACACCCCAACCCTCGCCTCAGTCAGAAGCCACAACCATGTCCAATAATCAGCAGGTGGCATGCCCTGCTCATGCTATGTACCACCCACACATAGGGGACAAAATGCCCTGCTCTGAGATGTCATTTATGACTTGCACAGAACTTGTCCTGTTCACCTCACATGCTATTAAGTACCAAACAAGCCTACAGCACACCTTTGTACAGACAGGCTTCATAAACAGCTAACCATAATATTACGTGCAGGAAAAAGGAAGTTTAAGCAGCATGTTGGCAGGGAAAAAAGATGTACACCATATCCCGTCCTAGTATGATTGGATATGGATACCGGTAGTGGCAAAACAATGTTCTTTCCATTTATTGATCTGTCTAGGACAGAATTCTGCACCACATTTATAAAGGGTTTGGGACTTTGTTTTCTGACTGTGCTACAACTAGCTCAACAAAGTGGGCATGGCCTATGAATTTTGTTCCTAAATTTCTGGCGTAAAGTAAGCCAACTAATAGGAGGTGCAGAGTACGACTAGACAGTCTTATACTAGGACAGATTTATCATCCAGCATTAGACACTTGTATGAATCTGGTGCAGAATAAGACTCCCCAGTCTAACTCTACACTGTCTAACCTTAGGACACTTTTTATAAATCTGCCCCAATGTTCATTGGAACCTTCAGAAGTTTAGAAATTTTGTATAAAATATTGGGGCAGATTTATTTAAAAAAACAAAGTGTCCCAGGGTTAGAGGCCATCCCCATTTGTGGAGCTAGTTGTAGGAGAGCCAGAAAACTGTCTAAAACCCTTTATAAATGTGCATCGGTCTCTGATGAACATGTACAAATGTACATCCTAGCCAAAATGTGCAGATCTCTGGGGCTTTGAATGTTATTTTTACGTAATGTGGTATTACAATAAGTAATAATAGTTTGCAACTGTATGGATGCCACTGGCTTTCCCTGCTGTTAAATTTTTCTTGGGTGGCTCCTCTGTAATTACAAGGCTTTTTTTTTTTATATAGATGATCAGTTGAACCAGCTGATATAAGTGTCAGAATTACTTTCTAATTACTGATAAATTTCAACCGGTGTCATGACTTTCCACTGCTTTTTGCTATCTAACACTGCGGCGGAGTACAATGTAAACACCGGACCGCTTGTATTCATGAGGGGGCTGGGTTGGGAGCGGGATTAGGGGCGGCCTATGGAGCGCGCGGAGCGGTCCGGGGAAGAGGCAGCACCTCGGACCGCCCCCTCATGAATACGTCTGATTGCTTTGCGAGCGTTTATATTGTACTCCGCCGCAGTGTTAGAATGATAGTGTTACAGGAAACCTCCTGTAACGCTATCTAACACTGTGGCATTTGTTTAACCCCTTACCGACATGTACCTACTACGTCACATGCCGAGTGCGGGTGCATGGAGAGGGCTCACGGGCTGAGCCCTCTCCATAGCCAGTAAGTCTTTGCTGCGTATTGTGATCAAAAGGTCATACAGTACTAAAAATGATAACATTGTAAACGTCATCAAAAGCCGAAAAAAAAAGACACCTCCCAAAGCTCCGTACACCAAAGTATAAAAAAGTTATTAGTGCCAAAAGAAGTCAAAATCCCCCAAAATATTTTTGTACAGGAGGTTTTAATTTTTGTAAATGTATGAAAACATTATAAAACCTATACAAATTTGGTATCCACATAATCGTACTGACCCAAAGAATAAATGTCATTTGGGGCATACAGTGAAATCTGTAATATACAAGCCCACAAGAATACGGCACAAATGCGTTTTTTTTTACCAATTTTACTGTATTTGGAATTTTTTTTCCTGATTCCCAGTACATTTTGAAGTGTAATTTGTGATGCAGAAAATAAGCCATAACACAGCTCTGTACATGGAAAAATAAAAAGTTACACATTTTTGAAGGTGGGGAGTGAAAAATGAAAGCTCAAAAGCTAAAAAGGGCTGCGGCGTTAAAGGAAACCTACCACTTAAAAGTGGTAAGTTTTATACACATATACATGGCACCATCTCAGGGTGAGCTGGTGCCAGAACATATTTTTGTTAGGAGAACAAAGCCCCTATCGCAGATTTAAAAGCACACGCTCGCATGCGCAACTTAGCACTGCCTGTTTCCAGCACTTTAGAATCCGGCGCACGTATGGGGGCGCATATTGCGCCATGCCCAAGTGCGGTGCACCGAGTTATAAGTTAATATAACTTATAAATCTGCGATAGGGGCTTTGTTCCCCTAACAAAAATATGTTGCGGCACCAGCTCACCCCGAGCTGGTGCCATGTATATGTGTATGTATATGTGTTTAAAACTTTTAAGTGGTAGGTTTTCTTTAAGCACTAGGAGCTGCTTACTTCAGTAAGCAGCTCCTAGTGCCCAATTTATGGGTGACAGGTCCTCTTTAATTAGAATATTTGTGACGTGTTCATGCATATCTGGGAGATTTATCAAGAATTAGAACTAGCGGAACGCGTGGCCGCGGCTTAACAGCTCAGGCATTTGCATAATTATTAAAGCCTTATTTTTGTAAAAACCAGAGCATAACAGGCTAAAAGAAGAGTGGATACTGAAAGATGAGACACACACCAGTATGTAAGTGTGCTTGGTACATGCACACACTTTTTTAAAAGCAAATCTATTTGACTAGGATGTATTTAAGCCTCAGAGTTAAATCTAGTCTGTAATTCAGTCTACACTGAACTTTAGAAATGATAATGATCTGATGTTGAGCTTTAAACATCTAAGAGCTTGTCTAAGTAATGACTTGTGTCCCACACTGTCCATGTGAGGTGCTGCTAATTCCCCATGGACTAAACACTGCATTGTTTAGAATGACTACAGGGAACAGCTCTGTCTAATCTTGACACTGCCCAGTCATTTTGTAGTTTAAAGGGATAACACATCTCTAGTGCCCTGACTCCAAAGCTGTCTGAAAAGATTTTCCTTTTTCTTGGAAGCAGTTTGTTTCTTTGAAGGTTTTTCCACAACTACTAATTATTATTTTTTTTTTTTTTTTTTGGTTGCCAAAGGAAAATCTATAGATAAGCATGTAGCTCTAAGACCACGTGTTTGTATTCCGCAGAAAGATATATACGTTTTTTTCTTGAAAGTAGAACTGTGTGAGCTCCATTTCCCATTTTATGTTGACCTTTCCAAAGGTATTGGTAATGGCGCCTCTGTCCTTGTGACCCTAGCCATTCCTCTAGTCCCTATCAATTACCATATACGATTAAGTCTTAAACTATACATTTTATAAATACTTTGCCATTTAAAGATTTTTTGTTGTAACATTTTGTATTTGCTACTTTTCTAAAAAATGGTCATTTGCACTCATTTGTACAGGTATGTCTTGTTAAGGAAAAAACATGTTAAAATCAACTAAACGTTGAAAAGAAAAACTTCAGTAGTGCAATTTACCTTTTTTTTAATAAATGTGTATGTATGTATGTATATATATGAGATATATATATATATATATATATAACAAAAATACTACTTTGTCCTGTTTCTGGATAAACTTTTTCTCCATACTTACTCAGGTACTAGAGAGACAATTTAAAACCTTTAGCAACTTCTCCTTATTTCATTGAAATGAATTATCCAGTGAAATATTCTCAAGGTCTGTAAGGAATTAATTTGTAGCCACATCTCTGTACAAAATGGCTTTAAAGTTGCAATGTCGAAGTTTAGTAACATTTTTTTTTTAACCCCTACGGGACACAGCATCTTTTGGCCTAAAGGACGCGGCCCCATTTTTCAAATCTGGCCTGTGTCACTATAAGTGGTTATAGCTTTGGAACGCTGTGAGATATCCAGGGGATTTTGAGATTGTTTTCTCGTGACACATTGTACTTCAAATTAGTTTAAAAATTTGGATGAAATCTTTTGCGTTTAGTTCTGAAAAAAAACAAAATTTGGCAAAAATGTTGAAAAATTCTTTATTTTCAACGTTCTAAATTCTCTACTTTTGATTCAGAAAGTCATAGCACCCAAATAAATTCATAACTTACATTTCCCAAATGTCTGCTTTATGTTGGCATGGTTTTTTCAGATTCCACATATTTTACTAGAATGTTATGAAGCTCAGAATTTGGGAGCCATTTTTCACATTTTTTGTAAAATCGCCAAAACCTGTATTTAGATGGACCTGCTCAACTTCTAATTGACACTGAGAGGCCTAAATAATAGCGAGACTCGTAAATTACCCCATTGTGGAAACTACACCCCTCAACGTATGAAAAACCACTTTTAAGAAGTTTGTTAACCCTTTACGTGTTTTATAGGGGTTAAAACAAAATGGAGGTGGAGTCTGCAAATTGTAATATTTTTTCACAATACACTCATTTTGGGTGGAAAATTAAACATTTGTAATGGATAAAATGAAAAAAGGCTCCACAAAGTTTGATACGCAATTTCTCCCGAGTACACCGATACCCTACATGTGGTGGTAACCTGCTGTATGGGCGCACGGCTGGGCATAGAAGGGAAGGAGGCGCCATCCGGAGCAGATTTGCTGTCACATTGTACAGGCTATAATTTTTTTCTTTTTTTTAATGAGGACCTATAGGGGCTTATTTCTTTTGCCACATGAGATGCACTTTTCTAATACATAATTTTGGGGCATCTATAGCTAATTGGTGAGATTTAATTAACTCTTTGTTGGTGGAGGAAATGAAAATCATCAATTTTTAGGAAAATTTTTATGTGTTTTTTTTTTTGGCCGTTAACCATACCATGAAAATAGTATATTATTTTTATTCTTTGGGTCGCCACGTTTATGAAAATACTTCATTTATATATATTTTTTTATTTTTTCCCATTTTTACTGAATAAAAAGTAATTTGGCAAAATTGTTGTTAATTTTAGCATCACCGACTTACATATGCATAACTTTTTTATTTTTCACCTCAAAAATCTGTTTAAGGGCTTATTTTTTGCAAGAATGATAGCTCTTTTTAGTGGTCTTATTTTAGATTGCGTAACTTTTTAAAATCACTTTTTTAGAGCATTTTTAAAAGGGCATTAATAAAAAATCATCTTTATCAGAGAGAGTTTTTTTAGGTTGTTTTTTACGGGGTTCACTTTGCGGATCTAATAACGATTCTGTTTTATTATACAGATTGTTACGGACGCAGGGATACCAAATATGTGGGGGTTTTGTGTATTTTATTCAATTGTACTGAATAAAAACTAATTTGGAGAAAATCTTATTCATTTTAGCATCACCATCTTTTTATATGCATAACTTTTTTATTTTTTGGCAGATAAATCTTGTTAGGGGCTTATTTTTTGCGAGAACAGTTGTTCTTTTTAGTGGGCTTATTTTGGAGTGCATAACAATTTTTAAATCACTTTTTAGAGCATTTTTTATAGGGTATTAATTAAAAATTATCTTTTTTCGGAACGTTTTTTGCGTTTTTTTCCTCCGGCGTTTACCGTGCGGGTCCAGTAACAATTCTGTTTTATTATGCAGATTGTTACGGACGCGGCAATACCAAATATGCGGGGTTTTTTTGTGTTTTTATGTTTTTTATACTTTATTAAGTTTTTTTATGGGAAAGTGACATTTTAGGGGCTTATATTTTTATGTATTAATTTTTTATTTATTATAATGTGTAGTGTTAACTGTTTTTGCATATTTTTACTTGTACATACTTGAACTTAAACCAGTGATGCTCTGATCACTGGTTTAAGTTCAATACACTGCTCTACAATACTATTTTATTGTAGAGCAGTGTAAACTGTCTGAGCAAGCTTGCGCATGCTCAGACAGTTTACAGCCAGACCCGGAAGGGGTCTGGCTGCCATGGAGACCGGGCAGCTCCGGGGCACATGCCAGTCCTCGGAGCTGCCCGGCAGAGGATCGGATCCCCCGGTAAGCGGCACGGGGGATCCGATCCACAGCGCTTACACCCTTACACGCCGCGGTCATGTTTGACCGCGGCGTGTAAGGGGTTAACACCCGCGATCGGAGCCGGCTCCGATCGCGGGTGTTAGCGCAGGCTGTCAGCTGTACTAGACAGCTGACAGCCGCTGCTTCTGGTACCGGCTCCGTTCGTGAGCCGGTGCCAGAAGCAGGACGTTATAGAACGTCCCCGTGCGCTAAGCATCTAGCCCCGGGGACGTACTATAACGTCCTGGTGCGCCTAGGGGTTAAATTATCATGCAGCAGTATAATAAGTTTTTGGTACAGGCGGTCCCCTACTTAAGAACACTCGACTTACATACGACCCCTAGTTACAAACGGACCTCTGGATATTGGTAATTTATTGTACTTTAGTCCTGGGCTACAATAAACAGCTGTAACAGTTATCACAGGTGTCTGTAATGAAGCTTTAGTGTTTATCCTGGTTCTTATGACAACCCAACATTTTTAAAATCCAATTGTCACAGAGACCAAAAAAGTTCTGGCTGGGATTCCAATGATAAAATATACAGTTCCGAATTACATACAAATTCAACTTAAGAACAAACCTACAGACCCTATCTTGTATGTAACCCGGGGACTGCCTGTATTTTTCCTGTTTCCCTAATACAGTGGGATAGCATTGATTTATAAATGTTTAATGTTCTAGATTTGCTGGTATCCAAAGAAAACCTACCATCACCAGTGACATGTTCCGCTAATTTAGTGTAGCCCTATGCTTTTTTTTTTTTTTTTTTTAACTAAAACTATAGTAGCCCAGAAGTTATTTCTTTAATCTTTAACGTATATGCAAAAAAAAAAATTTTCTGCGCATGGGCAGTAGCTCTGGCTTCTCGTCTGTGAATAGTTTTTTAGCAATTCGATGTCCATGTATTGTATGTTGATATGATCACATTCATATGATTACATTGTACGGCAGACAGAACCTGACCTAGACTTGTCAGCCAGTGCAGTCGGTCAGGAGGATGAAGCCTCTTGATATATCTAGCACAACGGGAGAGGCAGGTGCACAGTAAATCTCACCATTAGTGTAAACTTTTTACTTTTAATAAGACTAACTAATATATTTAAGCACAATTAACCAATAGTATTAATGCAGTTATTTATACATCTTTTATGGATTAATTTCCCATTTTCCTTTTTATTTTATGTATTTTCTGTGCTGGCAGCCTCTATGAATCTACTAATCCACATTGTGGTCTCTTTGTGCATGTGACATGACTGGACCTGACAGTCGTAGTGATAAAATCTATGCTTACAATGACATTCTGCTCTGTTCTGCCAACCACTGTGAACTGTGTTTATCCCATATCTTAGTGTGTTTTTTATAAAAAGCATAACAAAAATATTTCTTTTTAAAAATGTATTTCTTTTAGTTAATCCTATCATTGCACTGCATTATTACTAGATAAGTATGTTTTATATGTAATTTCAAGGTTTTGTTATTCAATCTATTGTGTTTTTCCCCCTCTTGCAGAAGAAGTTGACTACAACACATTTGGGTCTGCAACATTGAACAGAAGGAAGAAAAATGCCTTGGTGGCATTACGGAATGACAGCCTTCGCCATAAGAAACCTCATATCAACATTAGTTTGCCTCATGACTTTAGACCAGTCTCCTCCATCATTGATGTGGACATTCTTCCTGAGACACACAGACGAGTGAGACTGTACAGACATGGATGTGAAAAACCTCTGGGATTCTATATTCGTGATGGAACAAGTGTCCGAGTTACCCCTCATGGACTGGAGAAAGTACCAGGAATATTCATTTCTAGAATGGTTCCAGGTGGATTAGCGGAGAGCACTGGGCTGCTGGCTGTGAATGATGAGGTTCTAGAAGTCAATGGTATTGAGGTGGCTGGAAAGACTCTTGACCAGGTTACAGATATGATGATTGCCAACAGCCACAATCTTATAATAACTGTTAAGCCTGCAAACCAAAGAAACAATGTTATCCGGAGTAGCCGGATGTCTGGCAGCTCTGGGCAATCGACAGACAGCACGGCCAGCCACCACAGCTTACCATCGGCTCACCTATTACAGAATTTTAACCCTGATGACATGGAGAGTGACGATGATGCTGATATTGTAATTGAAGGTAGCCTTGAGCCACGCAACATTCCCAAATCTCATAGCCTACCTTCTGGCAGCCTTTCCCGACTCAATGGAAGTAGCCTCAGTCACAGACTGGAAAGAGACTTGGCTCTTAACCATTCTGGCCGGGAGAGTAATGGAAGCATCCACAAAATCCTAAGCAGTTTAAAAGCTGACCCACGGAATAGTCTGGTGATCCCCAAAGGAGGGGTGGAGGAGGATGGCACTGTGATTACACTTTAAACAATAGAACTCTAATCATAGTCTGTCAATATGTTCATTGGCACGCCGGGTACTGTCTTAAAGGAGAAATCTGCCTATGACTTCAATGTTGAGCAGTTCAATGGTACATTATGTTTTAAAGTCTATATTTGAGTTCCATGCTAGTACTGGAAAGTGATTTGCTCAGACGCTCGGTTTTGTGCCTGTGTGTAGCAACTTTCTATCATTCTCTGCTTCCTTACTGGGTACATTACCAAAGCTTCTCTTTACATAGTGAATCTCCTTGAGTAGATAATGTAGCTCTTTATGTTAAATAGGGCTCTGCACTGTTAAACAGTTAGTGGAATCATGTCAAACCCATCTGGGTAATAAAACCACTTAGTATTTCTGTGGAACGTTCTTCTTGTGGTGGCCTGTACATGCCCTATAATGACCATGTCACACATCATGCAAAATTCTGAGCTCCAGTTTTAAGTTTCAGACTGTTTTTTTTCCCTCATCCCAGAAACTTGGCTGAACAGCGCCACTTGCTGGTCAACTGTGGTAGAGTGAGAAGAGAAAATCCTGCTGAAGCTTAAAGAGAACCTTTCATGCAAATTAACCCACCCAAAATACATTTTTCATTAAAAAACTATGATAAAAAAGCATTTTCCTTATCCCTAAATGGTTCCTTTCCATTAAATGCAATGTTAAAAAAAAAAATCAGTTTGTAAACTTCTATGCGGCTCACCTGATGTGAGACCAATGAGGCCCTGCATATGTAGTGGTTACTGCCCTGCCTCCTTGTTCCTGATTGACGGGTCTCACTAGGACAGTCTGCTTTGTGGAACATGTGAGAGAGATCTCGGTTACATCACAGGGCACTTCATGTCATGTGACCAGATTGATGTCATCTAAGGTCCTGTTACATAGTGTAGATGTTGCAAATGTATCTTATCACATGAAATCAAAGCATACTTCAGCATGAGTTGTACAATTCCATGAAGGTCGCTGTGATTTCATGTGATCAGATACAAACATGGGGTAGATGTTGCAAATATGATGGATCCTTAGATTACATTAACCTGGTAACATGAGATGCTAAGAAGAGGCATGGGCCATGTGGAAGGATCAAATGGGAGGGGTTGGCCGAGCAGGACATTCCCCCTCTGATGCTAGGTAATATAAGATCAAGTCGATTTATGGTGATGTAAGAGAAACAATTTAGCTAAAAGAAGGGTGTCTGTTAGTTAATACAGCTCTATTGAAATCTGTCACTGTAAATGTGATGACAGGTTCCCTTTTAAGAAATTGCTCATTACACCACAAGTGTTCATGCCATTTTGTCTGAACGGTGTCAATTGTTTATCATATTGTGCTGCCAACGTCGGATCTTTTCACAATTATGTTTCAACCATGAAATAATGGATTATTGTGCTTCCAACATCTTAGAATGTGTCTTCATGTACAAAAATAAATACATGCCATATTGTTACACTGTGGGACCTGTAGGGATTCTAAGAAGAGCAGAAATGTGCTTGTAAACCATGTAATTACAACTTAGAACAATTATTTCTCTAATTTTACAATAAAACTCAAAAATATAAATCCGCTTTGTTCACTGAATAGAAAACAAGGAGAAAAGGTACCAGATTTCTTTTTTCTAACTTGTATGCAACATTAAAGGACATCTATCACTGTCATGCTCGTTACCTTAGGGGGTCTTCTGCATTGGTTTTCTGCTCCTTTCTAAGGTCCGTTTATCCAACAAAACTACTTTATAAAAATATGGTCATGAGCCGGAGGTACTCAGGCACACCCCTGTAGTAAAAATTATGTCCCTCCCGGAAGCACAACAGACAGCCAGTGACATCACCCAGCTATCTGCAAGTCTCACGCATTCGCAGTAGCACTGTTGTTGCACAGCCAACTGGAGACCAGTGTGGCTGTGCAGGGAATCCCGGCTGGTCTTCAGTTGGCTGCACAGCAAAAGTGCTACAGGGCATGCGCGAGACTTGCAGACAGCTGAGTGACGTCACTGGCTGTCTGTTGTGCTTGCGGGAGGGACATAATATGAATTTTTATTACTGGGGCGTGCATAATTTATTAGGAGCCGGAGCCAGGAGGTGCTTAGCTGACATATGCCTGAGCGCCTCCAGATCATTACCATATTTTTATAAAGCCGTTTTGTTGGACCTTAGAAAAGAGCACAAAAATGATGCAGAAGACCCCCTAAGGTAACTAGCATGACAGTCGGCAGTCTACCACTAGTAAATCTGTTGCTAGAAGTCCTTTAAGCCGTCTTAAATCTGTCTTTTTTTTTTGTTAAGGAAATCTACCGTTTGATTCATACCTTATAAAGCCTCTTCACTGACTGAATCCACTTTGCACCCTGATGCAGGATCTGGCCTTGTAATAGTTTTCTTTCCTCTTCCAAAAAAAGGTGTTTTAAAAATAAACTAATGAGCTACAAGTGCTCTGGGGGTGTCATCAGAGATCCTCTGTGTTTCACCTGCACCGACAATTACTTGCAGCTCATGAGCGTATTAAAACATAATTTTTAGGAAAAGAAGATCCTAAAAAAAGTCAAGGCCCGATCCTGTATCAGGGCGCAAATAGGATTTTGACGGTAGATTCCTTTAAAGAAAATCTACCATTTTCTTTTAAGCATTACGAACCAAACATACCTTGAGAATGCTGTAGCTACACTGATGCAGAAACTGATCTTGCCTAATCCCTGAACTGAGTGGTTTTGCTGAAAAAAACTATTAAAAAATTATGAGGCTCCTGTGGCTGCCCCGGCGCTTCTCCTCTTGTACAGATTCAAAGAATGATGTCATCACTGTGTTGTCCCTGACAGGCAAAAGTAATCAATCGCTGCACCATTTCACCCCCCCCCCCCCAGCTGCTGTGTAGGAGTCATCCAGCTCAGGTTGATTAGTCCTGACAGTTCAGGAAGCTCAGTGTAATGTGTTTATGTAGGCAGCCTGCATGCAACCCAGCTTTCCCACGGTCCTACATTTTAATTAGCTTTTTGCGCAAAACCACTTGATTCCGAAACATATCTTGTTTAATCCCTGACCCAATGTAGCTACAGCATTCTCAAGGTATGTTTGGTTAACAATGCATAAAAACAAATGGTACATTTCCTTTAAATATAAAATGCCACTACAGGTCAAAAACCGCAATTTCATATTTTCACACGTGTATCCTTACAGTATTCCAGAGCAATTTACCATTAAATATCTGTGGGTAGAGGGCAAGGACTAAAACCTTTGAACTATATCCTACATTCCAGTTTTGTTTTCTGTTCTTTTAATTTAAAGCTGAATAAATAGTTTTTTTTTTTTTTACATTTTTGTATTTTAAAATTCATTAAATAAAGCCAGAACGCTAAATTTTTAATTTATGATCTGCATTTCTATGTACAATATTTACATAAATTACACGTGGGGTCAGTAAAATTCAAACTCAGGGTAGTTGCACATTGGTACTTGTGTGTCCGTTGCGTTTTCTCTGTATTTGTTGTTTTTTGCGGATGTACACGTAATGAAGGTTTAACATTGGTTTGAAAACGTAGCACCTGGCCTCAGTGAAAAAAAAAATGACCTGTTATCAGTTTTCTTGTGGACCCAATGATTTCTATTGATCTGTGATCCACATCCGTGAAAATCAGACAGGTTTTAAAAATTTTCAATGGACCACAGATTAGTGAAAAATAAAAAGCCGATGTAAAAACACCCATTGGAAGTAATAGCTCAGTCAAGCATACACAAAAATCACTGAGCACTGCATAAATTAGTAGTATAAGTAAAGATGAGCAGCTTTAATAATATACTCTACTAGCTGTATATCCCACCAATGCCCAGGATAGTAAATAACTGCTCTTCACTATAACAAAATAGAATTGGTTAAAAAAAAAAAAAAAAAGTATGCATCCCTCTCTCCTTGCCTGTCTTACACTCGCTTACTCTTACTGTCTGTCACTCACTCTCCCTGTGTCTTTCTGTGTGTATCCATTTTACCTCACACAAGTGTCTTATACATATTGCCTATAGTAATCAAAGCTCATATTAATGACCTGTGGCAACCAATCACGGCTAAGCTTCCAACTGCCGCAGCAACAGCAGACAATGGCTCCTGTATGGGTGGGTAAGAAGTATATTTTGGAGAGCGCAGTGTGAAAATTTTGGTCCAAAACCTGGTCGATGACATTCCCTGAGTCACAGAGAGCAGCTGTGCAAAATTTAGGCGATTGTAAACACGACAGTACAGATTCCTTTAGCGGACATGCATAGACTCAGCTTTATATATTAGATAAGCACAAAGGGATTCTTTCTCCAATTATCTGGCTCTATTCTGCAAAACCTTACCCACTGAACTCACTTTCATTCTATCTCTCTACTCACTTACATAAATGTCAAACAAAGCATTGAATACATGCATATGTAAAAATTTAGTGAGAACAAAAGAAATTGTCTGATACAATACAAATATCAACTATCTTTCCTGACTATGGCTGAAATTATGCATAATGTAGACAGCCCGCTTATCTATTGAGAGGGAAAGTGGAGTCAAGTGAGAAATAGATTGCAAGTAGCTAAGTCTTTACTTCTCTACAACATCTGGAAGCGGAAGCAACCTCTGGGAGGTGGGGGTGGGGCTGTCATCTTGGGTGATGACGATATGGAAAACAACAATTTTAAAAATATGCAAATCAATATGAAAAGCCCCTGGGGGCTCTTGGACATAATCTCCCTCCCCCCTGCACTTCAGACCAACCCATGCTTGCTCTGCACTGCCAGCTCTCACAGATGTCACTCCTGTTCTTCAGATCCCACATCTGCACAGTCCACTGACAACTTCAATGGCATTAGAGTTGCATTTGCAGTGTCATAAGTGGACTGCACAGAATCTAAAGAGATGAGTGACAAGGAGGTTCAGAAGGTGAGCCCTTCCAATCCGTAAACTGTCATGTCCATACTGCTAACCACCAAGTTACGTTGTTGTGCACCATCTGGCTAAAGTGAAAATGTCACCAGAAATTGACCCTTTTTAATGAAATATCCCCTTTTTCAACATTTTTGCAACCATCCAAAATGTTGGCAATTACAGAGCCAAATCAATGTAATTTTGTAGATTATTGTAAGCAGAGGGAGGACAGGCTCGTCGGGGGGGGGGGGGGCTGGGCTAACAGTCTGTGTAGCTGTTACAGGATCCCTATATGCTCATTAGCATCATTTTTAAAGTTGATGTTGGAAGGAAGGATTTTTGATGGTAGAATTCCTCTAATGATACATAGAAAAAAAAGCAACACTCAACATTAAAATTTGTCAAGATCTTAATGAAGATATTCTGCTTGACATACGATTATTTACAAGCCTGATTAAATGGAATAACCCACTACAGACTGGTAAAGGCCCAATAGATTTGTTTCTGAACACATACACATAGTCATACAAGATCTGAGGCACATTGATTGACTGTATACCCCCTTTAATTTCAGTAAGGAGGAGATGCATGCTCTTAAAGCTCTTGAAAAGGAACCATCAATAACAATTAAGCCCTCAGATAAAGGGTGGTAACACAGTAGTCATGGACACATGCGAATATAGAGATATGTGCTTAGATCTATTGAAAGATAGAGAAGCCTATGAAATTCTTCAAAACAGCCCTACAGGGAGATATATTAAAGAACTGAAATCCCTCTTACTGCAAGCCAAGTCTGAAGGCCTGATAGATAAATTATTGATGCCGGCAAACCCAGTAGTAGCAACATTTTATAGTCTTCCAAAGATACATAACGGAATGTCCCCTTTAAGAGGACGCCCAATTGCATCTGGGATAGGAAATATCACCTAGATTCTGGGGATATATTTGGACAAGGTCTTGAGAGATTTTGTGGTGGCACTTCCCTCCTATACACGGGACACCCTAGACTTACTGTCTAAATTGGAAGATATTACCCTCCATAAGCAACATCTACTAGGGAGAATAGATGTCGAGGCTCTTTATTCCTTGATCCCCATGAGATGGGTTTTATGTGCTGTATCCCACTTTTTGAGATCAAGGGGGGGCTACAGGAGCAACATAATCATTTCATTTTAAAGGCTCTGGAATTTTAACAAGGAACTTCTTTGTGTTTAATGGGAAGTTCTACCACCAGCTCAGGGGCACTGTGATGGGTTGGCAGTGCACGCCAACCTACGCTAATTTGCTCCTGGGCTGGTGGGAGGAAACGTATGTCTTCTGTGAGGTAAATTCACAGAACACCTTAAACATTGAAGCATGTTATAGATACATCGATGATGTCCTAGTGCAGGGCTAACAAGTGACATTTGCTGAGTTTGTACATCATCTGAATGCTAACACCATAGGACAGAGTTTCACCCATGAAAACTCTGAGACAATCCTTCCATTCTTGGATGTCTTGACTGCAAAAGACGCTAAGGGCACTATAATCACTGAGCTATACCGAAAAGCGACCTCCATGAACTCCCCAGTAATCACCCAATTCCCTTAAGGCGAGGGATCCCTAATGGGCAATATCTAGGCCTTAGGAGAAAGTGTTCCACCCAGAATCCTTTCTCAAACAAGCTAGGGATCTACAACAAATTTTCCAAGAGGGGTTATCTGGACATAATTTTGAGAACCACATTTCAACATGCCCTTAGGAATGACCTTAGCTAACTCCTCAAAAAGACACAAGCAAAAAAGGAGGAGAAAGCTATTAGATTAATAACAATATTCAATAATGGAGGAGAAGAGGCTGCTAAAAAGATTTTACACAAATATTGGGACATATTACTGATGGACCCTGACCTCAATGGGGTTATCAGTACACAACCGACAATAACGTACAAAAAAGGACATTCGTTGAAGGACAGACTAGTCCACAGCCATTATGTCCAGCATCAGGACCAGACATGGTTAGAAAAAAACCAACATGATGGGTAATTATGGCTGCAGCGGGTGCATAGCTTGCCAATACATGAGTAGGTGAAAGTCTTTTACATCCTCAGTAACAGGAAACTCCTATGCAATAACACAGTATATCAACTTTAAATCTGTAGGTGTAATATACAGAGTGGTTTGTGAATATAAGATCAAATATGTGGGCAAAACAATCTGTGAATTCAGGAGGATTGGGGCACACCTAGGTGACATGGGAGAGATAGACCTCTAGCCTGCCATGTGAATATGGCTCACAATGGTGACACTGACAAAATCCGTTTCCATGGTATTCAACTGATTAAAAGACCTGAAAGGGGAGGCAACTGGGACAAATTAGTGCTGCAGCAAGTGGATATTCCCACTTCAGTGATGCACCATGACGAGCGTCCTATGGGAGAGAAGGGGAGGGAGCGCAATCTTGGTGTGATGTGGGGAACTTATCCCCTCACCGAGTCCGCCAATTTCACCCCTATTTTATTACTTTAACCCAGTGAGGCAAAAGAGAAATAGCCACAAGTACAGAGAGGGTTAAACACTTTGTAATTCCCCTGATGAGTGCACTGAATGATGCATGAAAGGCGTAGAGTGAGTAAATAGCAGTATTAGGGAGTAACAGTGTCTGAGTGGGACAGAATTGGGACAGTCCTTGTGAGGACAGGGCACGTGTGGAGTCAGGTAAGCAGCTGATAGTAGGGAACGATAGGTCCTACGCACATGGATCGACGTTCTTTGGACCAGGAACGTGCACATTGAAGACTGGTGAGATCCACCCTTATTATTTCCTTACTATCCCCCGACTGTAGATCATGGTTTTGTGGAATTTGTATGATTGTAATTCCATTATTGTAAAGTGACAGATTCACTGTTGTGATGTGTTGTATTCATTGCTGTGAGGTAATAGCACAATATGATGCTGCAGTGAGTATTACCTATAAGTCTAGGACCTGAGTGATCTAAGGTGTCTGTTATCTGGTTGTATTGACCATTTAGTCATTATTGCACTTTAGTCATGGTCTTTCCACACAGCAGAGAGTCAGACCTGCTGTCACAGTGAAGAGAGAGAGTGTGGAGCACACCTTCAGCGCTGCCACAGTACCCAATCCCAGGAACTGAGTCAGGAGAACTCCAGCTTCCACAGTTTGGACACAGCTCCATCTCTATACAGTAGTATTGCAGTATATGGTAGGAACGATCAGACCATCTAGTTAAAGGGGTTTTCCCACAAACTAAAGTTAGGCCCTATCCACGGGATAGGGCCTAACTTGCTGATCAGTGGGGTCTCCGTGCAGAGACCCCTAGTCGCTCCGTCAGAGAGATGGAGCAGACAGCCGCCAGAGGTCGCATTAACCCCTCCAGAGGCGTCATAGATTCTCCTAAATGCAGTATTACTCCTTGAAAACTGCCTCATGCATCTAAACACGCACTGACTTTTCACTTTATATGGGGTGAGTGAGGACGGCAGGACATAGCAGAACGGCTGCTGCAGCCCCTGACATACACAGCCACTGCTAAGAGGAGATGGATGAGCTGTGGAGTAGGGGCAGCTGACCTGTTGTATGTGTGAGCCAGAGCCGTGCAGCACCTCCTTGACCTGGTGCCATTTCTCTTTGGCCGGGTCAAAATGGGCAGAACTACCAGAAGCCACGCCCACCCCATGTGCCAATATCACTGCGCTATAGTTGTTGCACATATCAAAGGCTGGAGCTAACCCAGAGGAAAATGTGGCCACAGGTCAACCAAGGAACTGGAGGTACGGAAATCAAGCGAGCGGTCACATCAGTGCAAGATCTGTAACAGCCTGCTGGTCAGGCACGGTTATATATGGAAGTGTTATATCATGAATATAAAGTACAGAAAAAGCCAGACATTCTAGGTGAAAAAAAAAATATATATATATATATGTAAAAGTAAATTAAATGGCAGCACTCCAAGATTCAAGGTGAAAAAATTAATGTACTTTTATTCCCATGTGTAGCTTTTCAGCTGCTCATAGACCTTGAATCTTGGAGTAGTGCCATTTTTAAATTTTAGGCCCCTTGCACACAAACATTGTGGGGACATATATGCAAAATTTGTGGGTGGATATCCGTCCCCCACAGACGCCTATGGCACACACATGTCACCGTACTATAGTGCGCATGGGAAAAAGATAGAGCATACTCCATCTTTTCACGTAATTACAGCCCGACAACCCTATGGAGATAAAAAACGTATTTTCTTATCTGACCGGAGCTCCAGATGTCACAACTTGTTCCGTTCCATTTCAATGGGATATTCAACCAAATCTCTTCCTTTATGAAGAAGGAACAATGAATGAATGGTGGGCTATTCTAGTTGGAAGATTTTTCCTTTTTATGCTGCCAAGTGAAAGAAGAATAACACTAAAGGAAGAGATTTGGTTGAACATCCCATTGAAGGAGAACGGAACAAGTTGTGACATCTGGAGCTCCGGTCAGATAAGAAAATACGTTTTTTTTCTTATATGTATTGTGACTGTGGGACTTTATATCTGGATTGGTCCTGGAAAAGTGTTTTTATCCCTATGGGGAGGAGAGGGGTGAGCAGCACAACTCACGCCACATCTCCAGCAGAACATATGCGGGACACGGCCCGGGCATAGCACGAATTCATGTGAAAGTAGGTTTAAGTTGTATTTACATGGTGCATTTTCATTGTACTTGAAAATGAATCACAAACGCTTCAGGCAAAATACACATGCATTGTAACAAAAGTGACCACATTCTGCCATGGTAAGGATTATCATTGACTTAAAGGGGTTGTTTGAAGTTTATTTAAAAAGGTACCTTTTCCTGCCCTCCCGCTCCTCTACTGCCCTCAGGGCCGTGCCCGTTTGTTTACAGAGGCAGGTACGCTCCAATCCGGGCAACTTACGCCCACCTGGAATGTCCACCCATCCCCTGTCCAAGCACCTGATACAACATTTTTTTCAATGTGCATCAGCTACTGGGACAGGTGGGCATGCCGGGCAGGTGAAAGTAGCCCAATCAGAGCGTGCCTGCCTCTAAACAAACGGCACAGTACTGAAGGACAGCTGGACTACCTGAAGATTTTTTGATAAACTCCGACAAGGCAACCAACCCATGTAAAAGCAGCTCTAGGTCAGGATACACATGGGGCGGATTGACCGCAGCATAGCCGCATAGTAATTGTCTAATCTACAGCGACTTCCATTGGCAGCAAGGTGAACAGAACAAGAAAAGTGCACTGGACAGTAGTCCTTACATCATAGAGAAATATGATGCTAGGACTCCCCGTCTGCCAGCCAAACGGCAACACCGCTGTTACAATAGGAGTCCAGTGCTGCGCTCAGTCATTGGGATCCGACCAGTGTTTCCATGGCACATTTGTGTGCGATCGCCATATTACTACAAATTCCTTACTCTTCCTGGACTAGAAATACTCCTCAGAAATGCTAAGAGGACTATTAGATGGAGTTCTGCTCCATTAATCTCTATGGAGCTGACTGAAATTGCCGAGTATCGTGCTCACCGATCTTAATGGAGCAGAACGGTCATGCGCGGCCGTCTGCTCCATTAGTCTGACAGAGCGACCTCACAACTGAGACCCCCACTGATCAGCAAGTTAGGGCCTCACTTTAGTTCATGGGAAAACCCCTATAAAAAAAATAAAAAGTAAAAAAATAAAAATTCAAATCACTCCCCTTGCTTTAGAACTGATATAAAACAAAATAAACTGCAAAAATCACAAACATGTTAGTTATCGCTGCATCCCAAAATGCCCAATATGCCACTTTACATATAATTTTATATGAAGTGATCAAAATGTTGCACAGTCCTCAAAATGGTAACAATGAAAACATTAGCTCATCTCACATAAAATTATGTCTTTGTACATCAAAGTATAAAAAAAGTTATTAGCCTCAAAAGATGGGGAAACAAAGAATAAAATTGACGTATCATTTGGAGCGCACAGTGAAAGCCGTAAAAACTGAGCCCACAAAAAAAAAAAAAAAAAAAAAAAAAAAGTGACAAAAATGTGTTTTTTCAGCAATTTTACCACATTTGAAATTTTTCCTAGCTTCCTATTTGGGATATTTGTTAACCCCTTCCCACCGCAGCCCTTTTGCATTTTCATTTTATTTTTCCATGTACAGAGCTGTTTGATGGCTTGTTTTCTGCATAACAAATTGCACTTCAAAATGATGGCATGTAATATTCCATGGGAAAAATAAATGTTTTCATTGCTACCATTTTAAAGACTGTACAACCTTTTGATCACTTTTAATCAAATTTTTTATATTTTTCAAAAATGGCATGCATAAAAGTGCCATTTTCAACTTTGGGGCGTTATTTTCCGTTACGGGGTTAATCGCAGTGAAAAAACGTTATTATATTTGATAGATCGGGCATTTTCGGATGTGGCGATACCTAATGTGTTTATGATTTTTACTGTTTATTTATATCAGTTATAGGGAAAGGGGGTGATTTGAATTTTTAGGTTGTGATAATTTTTTTTTACTTTTTTTAATTTTTACTATTTTTAGGGTACTTTAACCCTAGTTTGTCTGATCAATTCTATCATATAGTATATGGGGATTTCCCTCATCATTCATTACAATGTGCTGATCGCGACGGATCACTGCTGCCCGATGACATCACAGGGAGCGATGATCCTTGGCAAGACGGCAGTGCCCATGCGTGTTGTTGACACCCGCAATCAGTGTTTTTTTGCCATTTTCGAAATTCAAAATCATTGCGTTTTCAGGCAGATAGATTTACCACCTAAATAAGTTGCTGAATAAGGCCCGTTCCACAATTGCGAGTGTGATGCAATGAACTTGCATCACACTCGCAACGCATGCTGCCGGGAATGCTAAATATTTAAAATTTCATTCAAAACGGTGATTATCCCCATAATAGTCAATTCTGAAAATCGATATTCGATAACATCAAAATAAATTATCCAGACATTTCAAAAATTATGAAAATGTAAAGTAAACATATGGGAAATGTTAGGCCCGTTCCACACTTGCGAGTGTGATGCGATGAACTCGCATCACACTCGCAACGCATCCTGCCGGGAACGCACGGCCCGAACGCTGCACAGCGGGAGTGAACCGACATTTAGCCCTAAAATTTACACATTTCGAAAGATAAAAAGAGAAAACCCATCTTACAATTTGTTCTGCAATTTCTCCCGACTACAGAGACCCCCCACATGTGGCCGTTACTTGTTTTATGGGGGCACAGCGAAGCGCAGAAGGGAAGGAGCGCCCTGCAGCTGCCAGGGTCTTTGTAGGCTATAAAATTTTAGCTTTTTCGTTATTGGGGCCATGTGACCTTTTTTTTTTTTTTGTGGCATGAGATGCTTTTTCCAGTGTTACCATTTTGGGGTTGGTACTCCCTGTTTTCGAAAGAAATTTTTTCTTTGAGGGCAGGAGTAGAAAAGAATCAATTCTATAATGTATTTTTTCCTTGTTGGTGTTCACCATTTAGCCTAATAATCATGTTATCTCTATTCTATGGGCCGATACAATTACAGGGATACCAGACTTGAATAATTTTTCTTATGTTTTACTAAATTTGGCACATAAATAATTATTTATATAGCGCACACAGATTACACAGCGCTGCACAGAGTTTGCCAAATCTATCCCTGTCCCCAATGGGGCTCACAATCTAATCAAACCCTCATGTGTGGGAAAAAAAAAACCTATCATTTTTGTATTGCCGTCTTCCAAGTGGCATAACATTTTTACTTTTTTTGGCTACAGAGCTGGTTGATGGCTTGTTTATTGCGGGACATGTACTTTGCACCAGTATCATTCTGGAGTACTTTTTTATCACTTTTATTTTCCTGGTTTTTAACAGGTTTTTTTTTTTACAGCGTTCATCATGCGGTTCCATAATAATTTACTTTTACTCTATGGGTTGTTACAGATGCGGTGATACTATATATATGTGGGGTTTGTGTTATGATTTAGACTTTTTTGCACTTAATATGTCTCTTTATATGTTATGGGGCTTATGGACATTTTCATTGATTCATTTATTTTTATTGAATAACTTTTTTTTTACACTTTTTTATTACTTCCACCATGGGAGATGAACAAGCAATCATCTGATTGCTTGTTCATGATAATACTCTCCAATATTGATGTATAGGCTGACACTGTGTCTTTAAGATGATGTCACAGACGCCATCTTAATGATACTGCCTACAGGCAGCCCTGCTAACAGATTAAAAGTGCTTTTTCTTCCAGGTGTGTAGCTTCCATGATGGGGTAATTTACTAGTCTAGCTATTATTTAGGACCCTCAGAGTCATTTAAAAGTTGACCAGATCCATCTAAATGCAAGTTTTGGTGATTTTCCAAAAATGTGAAAAATGGCACCCAAATTCTAAGCCTCATAACATTCTAGTAAAATATGTGGAATCTTAAAAAAACACGTCAACATGAAGCAGACATTTGGAAAATGTAGGCTATGAATTAATTTGGGTGCTATGACTGCTTCAAAATGTTTAAACTAATTTAAAGTACAAAGTGTCACAAGGAAACAATCTTATATCGTTTGAAAGCTATAACCACTTATAGTGACACAGGGCAGATTTAAAAAATGGGGCCATGTCCTAGAGGCCAAAAAAGGCAGAGTCCTGAAGGGGTTAAAGGAGGTTTTCATATTTGCTTGAGGTTTGTTATTTTGACCGACAAAAATTAGTTACAGTGCACAAATATAAATAGTCTTAATTTTTTCTTGTTCCCAAATCTTTGGGAATCAGTTTTACCATCATCTCTACTGATCTAAGGTTAAAATAAGTGATGACAGCAGATATGCAAACACACGACATGTTCCCACATATAAACGCTTTCTGCCCAACATTGTCCTCACTCGGCGCCCGTCAGGGATGTGTGCACTACCGCGTCACGTGTGACGAGAGGAAAGCTGTGTGATTCAGGTCGCATGGAGTTGGCGGCTGGTGTGGAACAGTGGGAGCCGTTAGAGGAGGCAGGAGGCGGCATCTCCCGCGGTAGTCCCGGGGATAGCGGTCATGTCTCCCAGAGTCAGAGCGTCTGCAGCGGCGCCTCTGTGGGGCTCCTGAATGACGAGGATCCGGCCTGTACACAGTCATGTGACGCTCTACTCCGCTCTACAGCGGCTCAGCTGTCCACCTACCTCCTCCCCGCGCAGCAGAGCTCTGAGGTGAGGGCGTGGTCTGCAGAGGTCATGTGACTACATGCCGCTTATTCTCTCTGGTTGTGTTTACACTGGTAGCGGGAAGGTGCTGCGTCTCTGGGCGCCAACTCGCTGCCAGGTCAAGTGAAATGTTTGTTACTTCCACCATTTTCTGTGAAACGACAAACCATTTTGGGTTGTAACATACAATGGTACAGGGTGGCAGGTACAGCCGGACCCTAATGTGACCCTACTACCATACGTATAAATATACACCATGTGACTGGAGGGATAGTAAGTGTGCTGGGTGTGAATGTACATTACAATCAATGCAACTTTAGATGAACGTCTACAGATTTTGGTAATGTGTGGTAAGCTGCCGTGGCCACAACACAAGGCTGCACTAATTCATATGCTAATTACACACCGCCCAACTTTTGGGCTAAAGAAATAGGGACAAAAAGTCCCCTTTACAGGAACCACACCCATTGTGCCACCCCAAACATAGTATAATACTGACCTGAGGCTGGTGCCACACGTAGCGCTTTGTCTGACGTTTTCAAACGCAGACAAAGCGCTACGTGTGTCATCACCCTAAGGCCGGCGCCACACAGGGCGCTTTGTCTGCGCTTGCAAACGCAGACAAAGTCGCGCCCACCGGGGCGGGCCTCGGCCCGATCGCATCAGCGTTTCTATGGAAACGCCTGTGATCGGGAACGAGCCGCCGGTGTTTTGCGTTAATTTATAGGGAAAAAACGCCTGTTCTAAAACAACATTCATGTGCAGGGGCATAAGGATGCCTTCTATTCATTTTAATGCATGCCTTTCAAAGCGCAATTCAACAGCTGAAGAGAGGTTTGCCTAATTAAGTTTCTGTTAACATCAGCATTTACAGAATACAACCATTAATGCAGGTGTTAACATGTATGTTAACATTGCATTAACAATCACGTACATTAACATTGTTAAATAACATTGTATTAACATTAGTGTTTTGTAAATGCAAATGTTAACATCAATTTAATTAGGCAAATCTTTCGTTAGCTGTTGTACTGTGGTTTGAAACGCATGCATTAAATGCCGCATGTGAATGTAAGCCAACAGGGATGGCCGAGGGCCTTGCCGTTTTTAAGCAATCCGTTTAAAAACGCAGTGGCATGTGTGAACGCGCCAATTACAGGGTACACACAGTTTCCACATGAACACATACAGCAGACACATGATACGCATGAACATACACTGGAATATATGCAGTACACACAATAGATATAATAATAGATATAAACATATGCAGTACAAATACAATATATAGACCTTACATTAATAATTCACATACTTACATGTCTGACAGGACTTCAGCAGGGGACTGGGGACGGCATCAGAGGAGCACCAGGAAGCACAGTGTCCCTGCTCCCCTCTCCCCTCTCTGTCCATACATCTGCCATTTCCTGTATGGGAGGGGTGGGGCAGGAGCCTGGGAGGAAGCAGCAGTAGCTGCTGAAACAAGTCTCTTAGTGCAGAGAGGCTGCACACCCCAGGCACACAGCAGGTTACTGTATAAGGTCCCTTCCACACTTGTTAGTGTGATGCGCCGCCTGGATCTCCCGGCCCGAAAGTTGCAAACAGAACTCAGCATGTCAGTTCATTTCCGGTTTGCAGCGTTCGGGCCGGGAGATCCAGGTATCTCACAGTGTGGAAGGGACCTATCCCTTAAAATCCTCACTCCCTGCCTGGAAGAAAGCAGCTGCAGCACCCCGTGCTATGCATCAGGAACCTGCGGCTGTCTGCTGGAAACTCAGAGCAGATATAAATGGTTACAGCTGCGGACCTCTCCCCTCTTAAGGGCCCGGTTACGGTCGCACACCCTGTGACCGCGATTGTTTCTCCCCTGAGCAGGTGTGTACAAGCTGTATGGTGGCACGATCCCACGGGCTGCACACAGTGCAGTGGACGGGATATAGAAATATAATGCAGGGACGTTCCCTCTGCCGGCCGCCCAGAACTGTACTATTCGCATGTAACTGGCCTTAATGGCCCCCACGTAGTATAATTCCCGTTGCCCCCCCCCCGCCCCACTCCCACATCATGCAAAGGGGTGTCAATTTGCTGGATTGGCTGTTCATTCGGCAAACTAAAACTACTCTCATCTTTAATCATCAACTTCTGAAGAGAAGAGTCAGGTCTTCTTGCCGGCTAGACCACGCCTCCTTCTGTTGACTGGTGAGAGGTAGCAAGAGTCACAAATCGGTCCATATAAAGAGAAATCCACACCAAAAAAACAAAAATATCAATAACAACAAGCCAGTGTGGTGTGTAAAAATGATCCTCAAAGATATAAATTGACTTAAATAACAAATGCAAATTTTATTGAAAACACCAATAAAAACATTTAAAATTGCATGAGTAAAGTTCATACAAGAATGGTTATGATGCAACCAAAAACCCTCCACACAATAACAAAATCCACTTGTGAATATCTATGGCTGGAATAAAGCAAGTTAGCAAATAGATCCTCACTTCAATATGGGCTAAGATAGCCTACCAGTATACAAATCACCACATGCTAATGCCAGTGCCACATATTACCAAAGTTGAGACTGCATTCGGGGGGAGTGTGGGTCCTCTGACTGTGTGGGAATCTGCAGATCTTCCCACCATTAAATGCATCCCACGATGGGTGGGAACAAGTGGTAGTGGGTGGAGCTAGCATTCAAAGGCAGAAAACGTTTGGGGATTAATTTTACTGCTGGGAGATGGCAGATTTAAGCTGGGGTTCAAGTGAGGTTTATTGTGCCTGTTTTTGATGATGGGTTCCCTTGAATGATAAATTACACCTATGCAGTTATAAATCTAGGGTGATTGGTGTGTGTGTGTGTGTTTGTTTCTATATTGGCTTTGAAAGTTCAATTAATTAAAAAAAAATAGATTCTGAAATCTCCTTAAATATTTTTAAAATTTCCAAAACTGTAATATAACAAAGGAAAGGGAATGAGCCTGGTCCTTAAAACAGAACTTAACTGTTCTTAAATGGTGCGACTGGGAAGTACAATTTGTACCCCAGAAAACAAGCCCTTTTATAGCATTATGAATGGAAAGATGAAAAACTTCTGGCTCTTGGAATATGGGGAGCATAACACAGAAACACAAAAATAGAAAAGGGAACCTGTCACTTCCAACCAATAAATTAACCCCACACAGTAACTTATAGAAGGCTGTACATGTGTCTGTACAGCTGTGGTCTAAAAATTAGTTTTGATCCCCATGTCTAGTTATCCAGTCAAGCTCCCCTACTTCCTCACTGCCGCTCTGGCTCGGACCCACACCCATCCAAACTGTCTTAAGCCCATGAGAAATACACTCCAGTTAAAAACTTTGTGCATGCGCGGTGCACCTGTTAGTTCAGCACCGGCCTGCACGTCCACAGCCGGCTCCGCATGTGCCAGTAATGTGCCCAACGTACAGGAACCACATTAGAACATTCTGTACAGCCTACTGTAAGTTACTGTCTGGGGTTTATTTAGTTGGTTTAAGTGCAAAAAACTCTACATAGGAAGGAAACACACAAGAGAGGAAAGTATAGATGGAAGGAGGTCCTGTGTGTCTTTTAACAACACTATTTTTTTGTGTTTTTCTTTAGATGGAGAACTTGGATAAAAACTTGGAAGATCTACTTGTAAGAGTTGATGAGTTTGTTGGGATGTTGGATATGGTAAGTCTGAGCATAGATGATGGGAGAAGGTGATGTGTCATATAATATATATGAACACCTGTATGACTGAATACAGAAATGCTGTCATCCCTGATATGATCGCCCCCTACTCAACTACTGTTTCTTACCATTAGCAATAGCAGAGATATCAATGAATTGGCCCATTAAGACGTACATGTACGTCAGGAAATGCAGTCCAGTTGCCGTACCCCAACATGAACGTCTCTGCTACTGAGCTCGGGCGATTGCGGCTGGACCTCAGCTGTATGTGAGAGCCGGGCTCCTGTACTAACAGCTGGGATCGAGATACTCACAATCCCGGTTGTTATGTTGACTGTGGCATCTAAGGAACAGTGCCGGGTGCTGACTCAGCAGTGCGGCATCCTCTGTGCTGGGCATGGAGGTGCAAACCGCTCCCATAGCTGTCCTGAGGTCCGATGAAGGACCCAAAGGCTGCCGGCAATAAGTGCCTGCTCTATTGCAGCACGATTTAACAGTGATTGTGTCATCCTATGCAGATTGCCACTGCTTCCTGCAACTGTGTATAACACTCTGCTTTCTTTTATACATATATTTTATTTTTACATTTTCCCATCTTTGGTTTGCAATGCATTATCACATGACCATGTCTTCTAGCTCAGTGTGTGCTGTGATTATTCTTCATCAATATTATACATAACATAAGTATGTAACTGTGATAACAAATAGCTCATATAGCAATATGATATACAAAAATATATTTTTGTATATCATATTGCTATATGAGCTGTTTTTAGCCGTCAACATTAAAGGATTGATTTTACTTCACGTGGTATTCTATCGGAAGCTGGATTGAATTTGTTTGTATACCGAGTATAAAATTGTTACATGTCTACCAATTCCAATTGACTCTACAGCTCCAGTTCTACTCCAGTGACAGGAAAACCTTGTGCTTCTGATCTGTCATGATATTTTTAATGTTTCTTTTTCCACAGGATAGGACTGTTTGATTGTAGTTGTCTTTCTTGCATTTATATTCTAAAATACTAGTATGTAGAGAAAAGACTATGCAAATATCTGGTCATCCTGGCAGACGGTATACTGTACACCAACTTCATGCTATACATATCTTGGATAAACTTTACATGTGTTTGCCACTGGACTATTTAAAAGTGATTGCAACATATTTTTCTATTTATTCATGTGGTTCTTTTTCAGATAAGAAATGATACTTCTCAAGTAGTTAATGAAAAAGTGCCTCAGATTTACAGTAAAGCTGCAGAAATGAGAAAATTGTACCAGAAAATTGACTTGCTTGAGGTATGGATTTGGAAGATACTCTGTATAAATGCTGAATTAATGTTATCAAGTTACTTGACAAAAAGTACTTTTAGCACAGCTGGAGAAAGCCTTTGACAACAATCCCAACAGAAGATATATCATGTTTCTGACGCCTTCCTATCGTGAGATATAGGCTGATATATCTATCGGCCCTATCTGTAAAATCCTCTCAGCTTTTCCTGCAGTGGTCAGGACTTCCTTGTTGTGACATCAGGGGCACTGAGGGCATTCACGTGAAGGTGCACAAACAGCCTAGGCAATGAGGACACAGAATCACCGTTACTGCTTTTCCAGAAATCTAGTGCAGAGGAAAGCAGGGAAGACACAGAAAACGGATGGAGAGGAATTGGTTTATTTTGATGATGGATATGGCTATTGGCTCCTACCCAACATTACTTACAAGAGAGGATGATCGCTGAGGGACCGTGTGGTCCATAGCCATTTTTCTCAACCGCCTACCACTACCTGGTTACATCCCAATGTCAAGGGTAGTTATAAATGTAGCGGGTGGGTTGCTTGTCCAGCAGTGTTGGTGGCAAAACGATTATGACTAATGTTATGGGGAGAATCTATCAAATCTGCTCCTTTATTAACTGTCACTGGTGTTCTATATAGAGCTGTCTGCGAATGCGGGTTGGCAAGATGATACAAGAAATATATAGTGGGTGCTTAAAGTATTCAGACTCCTTTAAATTTTTCACTCTTTTTTTTTTTTTTTCATTGCAGTCAAATGGTAATATCAAAAAACTTTCTTTTACTCTTTAAAGAGAACCTGTCACCCTTCTCTTTAACTAACTGATACCCTTCTTTTAGCTATAAAAAGCTTCCCTTACATCCACATAAATCAACTTTTATGTTCTATTCCCTGGCATCAGAGTAGGCTTGTCTTCCTCACCCAGACCCTCCCATCTACTCCTGACCCATGACTCTTCTCAGAATGTCATGTGACCAGAGTTACATCCTCACAGGTCCTTTAGTCTCCTAACATTAGCAAACTTTACACCATGCGTATATCAAATGACATGAAATTCCAGCTGCCCTTCATGGACTTCTACTCCTCCCCATCTTCCATGGAGGCTTCTGTGATTTTATGTGATCAGATACATACGCGAGGTAGATGTTGCAGATGTAACAGGATCTTAGATGATGTCATCCTTGTCCCATAACTTTAAGTGCCCATTGAGCTTTCTGTCTGTATGTTCCATAAAGCAAAACATCATAGCCCTGAGACCTCTTATTCAGGAACAAGGAGCCAGAATAGTGTAATTAAATTTTAATATGCATAACTCAATTAGTGTGAATGACTCACGTCAGGTGCGCTGCATATAAGTTTACAAACTGATTTTTGTAACATTGCTGCCATGGAAAGGAACCATTTAGAAATGCAATGCTTTTTAAAAACATAGTTTTTATTTGGGGTGGGTAAATTTGCTTAACGGGTTCTCTTTAACCCTGTAACCGCTTTCTGAACATTGGACGTAGTAGTACGTCACGGGCGGAAAGGACTTGCCGCATCGTGACTTAGTACTATGTTCTAGTCGTTAACCCCTTACACTCCACGGTCAGCAAGGGTCTTCTGTACTAGCCCGGGGCTGCGGGATCCTGTCCAGGAGCTGGGTCTCCTAGCAGGACCCATGCTCAGTGTGTTACATAACACATTGGGGCACATTTACTAAGGGTCCGCAGCCGCGAATCCGTCAGGTTTTTCCCGAATATTTCCGCTTTGCGCTGTATTTCACTGTATTGTGGCGCACGCGATTTATTTTTGGCGCAATCGCGCCGACTTTCGCGCGACAGAAATCGGGGGCGTGGCCACCGGACAACCCGAAGGATTCGGAAAAACTGCAGAATTTAAAAAGCCATTTGTGTCGCAAGATCAAGCACTCACATACACCGGAAAAAAGCAGGTGAACTTCGGCGGACCTCGGCGCAGCAGCGACACCTGGTGAATATCGGCGCACGGACCTTAGTGAATCCCGGCAGAACCCAAATCAGCGCCGGCGAACCCGCCGCTGGATTGTGACTGGACCGGGTAAGTAAATGTGCCCCATTGTGATACATCTGTATACACTGTGTTATAGGAATAAGAGCTTGAACAAGCGATCAGAGCATCAGAGCTTGTTCAAGCCAACCTGTAAAAGCAAAAAAAGTTAAAAACACTTTATAAAAAAACGCTTTTTAATAAAAATAATTAAATAACGTGAAAGTCCCCTAAACACCATCATTCCCTTTACATACCTAATAAAGTACAAAAAAACACAAAATCATGAATGCCCCCCAAATATTTGGTATTGCCGCATTCGTAACAATCTGTACAATAAATCAGTAACATTATTGAACACTGTAAAAACAAAACCCCCAAAATTTGCCAAAAATGAAAACTTTTCATAAAATCCATTCACAAAAATGTTCCAAAAAAGGACAACTCAGCTCGTAAAAAATAAGCCCTAAATCAGCTTGTCAACCAAAAAATATAAAAGTTATGTCTCCGAAAAGATGGCGATAGGAAAATAAATTAGATTTTCTCTATATTAGGGTTTTTTCAGTAAAATTGTAAAAATATATTAAACTATATAAATGAGGTTTCACTGTAATCGTAGTGATCCCTAGAATAAAGATAGGTTAATTTTATGGTACGGTGTGCGGCCCTCAAAAAATACAAGAAGAAAGGAAACCAGAATTTACGATTTTCTTTCCCTACAGACATTTAACAGTTAATAAAATCTCATCAATAAGCCAATAACAACTAAAATGAAGTATTTGTAAAGTGCATCTCAACTCGCTGAAAAAAGGTCCTTATATGTTCAAATTGCCAAAAAAATAAAGATTGTATAGACCTTATAAAGGGGCATAATCTGCTCTAAATGGTGCAGTTCCTTTCAATGCCCTGGAGTGAGTAACCTGCTGTATGGGCAAACACATATGTTGCACTCATGAGAAATTGGGTATCAAACGTTGTGGAGCATTTTGGTATTTTAGCCACTGAAAATGTGCACATTTTTTGAAAAACACATTCGTTTAGTCCAAAAAATGAAAATTTCTAAATTGTGCACGATTTTGTTTTATCCCCTGTAAAACAATTAAAGCGTTAACAAACTTCATGAAAGTTGTTTTACATACGTTAATGGGTGTTTTTTCTATAATGGGGTAATTTATGGGATTTTAGCGTGATTTTGTGTTTTTATGAAAATGTGGAAAATCGCACCTAAAGCCCCATAACAAAAACGAGAGGATACATAAAAAAACCATGTCCACATAAAGCAGACATTCGGTTAATGTTAGTTATCAAGTTTTTTTTTGGTCTTATGACTATGTATGAATAGAATTTTTCACCAAATATCCGTTTTTCATAAATAAACGCAAAACATACCACCAAAATTTTTCAACTAACATGAAGTACAAAGTGTCACAAGAAAACTATTTCAGGCCTATTTCTCCATAGCCAGTAAGTCTTGGCTGCATGTTGCTAGCACCGATGGCAGGTGTGTTCCTGCAGTTGGCTTCAAAAAGATGGCGACCCAAAGCTGTCTCGTTTTAACCAATTCATTACAATGTGCTAATTGCACATTGTAATGAATTAGGAGGAAGACCCCCATATACTGCCATACTGTGGTATGGCAGTATATGATAGGGTCGATCAGACAACCTAGGGTTAAAGTTCCCTAGGGAGTAAAAAACCATAGTAAAAATAAAAAAAGGTTTAAAAAAAAAAAATTAAATCACCCCCCTTTCCCTAGAACTGATATAAATATTAATAAACAGTAAAAATCATAAACACATTAGGTATCGCCGCATCCGAAAATGCCTGATCTATCAAAATATAATAACTGTTTTTCGAGTCGAAAATGGCACTTTTTTTGCCATTTTGAAAAATATAAAAAAAATCTATAAAAAGTGATCAAAATGTTGCACAGTCCTAGATATTATAGCAATGAACACGCCATCAAAAGTCGAAAAAAATTACACCACCCACAGCTCCGTACACCAAAGTATAAAAAAGTTATTGGCGTCAGAAGATGGCAACGATGAAAACATTATAAAACCTATACAAATTTGTTATCCATTTTATTGCACCAACCCAAAGAATAAAGTAGACCTGTCATAAGGGGCGTACAGTGAAAGCTGTAAAATCCAAGCCCGTTGAAAAAGTGGAATATTAAATATCATCATTATGCAGTGCAATTTGTTACGCAAAAAATAAGCCATCACAGAGCTCTTTATGTGGAAAAATCAAAAATCTATAACTTTTTAAAGGTGGTGAGTGAAAAAAACTAAAAAGGGCCAGGTCGTTAAGGGGTTAAAGTGTTACAAAGTTATAACCATTTATAGTGACACAGGGCAGATTTGAAAAAAATGGGCCGTGTCAGGAAGGTGAAAAGTGGCTTCGGAGTTAAGGGGTTAATGCCGAGACCCTTTTTAGTTTTTTTTTTTTTATTTCCATTTTCTCTCCCCACCATCAATCTATAACTTTTTTTATTTTTCCATGTACAGAGCTGTGTGATGGCTTGTTTTCTACCTAACAAATTACACTTCATAGTGACGGTATTTAATATTCCATGCCGTGTACTGGGAAGCCAGAAAAAAATTCCAAATGCAGTGAAATTGGTGAAAAAACGCATTTGCGCCGTTTGCTTTTGGGTTTGGATTTTACGTCTTTCACTGTGCACCACAAATGACATGTCTATTTAATTCTTTGGGTCGGTGTGATCACGGGGATACCAAATTTATATAGGTATGGGTTTTGTTTTCACAGTTACAAAAATTAAAACCTCCTGTACAAAAAAAAATTATTTTTACTTTTTATTTATGACTGCGAGGGAAAGGGGAGGGATTTTTTTTTTTTTTTTTTTTTTTACTCAGACCCCCTAGAGTACTTTAACCCTAGGTTGTCTGATCCTACAATTTACTGCCATATACAGTATGGCAGTATATGGGGATTTTCCACCTCATTCATTACAATATGTGAATGAATAGGTCTTCGGAAGACCCAAGGTTGTCATGGCAACAGATCGCCCATGTGGCTAGCACCAAGCGTGGATGTTACCGGTAAGTGTTTGCATAGCTGGAATGTCTTTGCTGCATATTGCAGCAGTGTGCTCAGCCCGTGAGCCATCTCCATTTACCCGCAGGCGACTCGTGACATACTACTACGTCACGTGTTGGTAAGGGGTTAATGTACATTATGCACCCCATCTACGTAAATGTAGATATTTTTGCTAAATTATTGAAGAAGAAACCTGAAATATCACATTGCTTGTCAGTCACAAAAGGTAAAGCATGAAACAAACTGCTCCCTTGCTATATGTAAATTAGGTGATACTCACCATAGTTGTTGTCACCTGTCACTTTCCTCACAAAGTCCTCTTTCACATGACAGGCCTCACAGCCACCATATACTAAGGCTACATGCTTACAAACATTTTTCTTGGCTGTGTGCTAGCAAGTTTTTTTTTGTTTTGTTTTTTTTACAGCTGCCCTATTGACTTTAATGGGAAATCTGGGAATTCATTTGAACGGCCATATTTCCATAGCACAGCGTTTGAGCCCGCAGTCTGCGCTTCAAAAGATAGAGCAGGGTAGCTACCTGGCACCCTATGGAGAGGGGAGAGGTGAGGAGCGTTCACCCCTTGCCTCTCCAGCCAGCGGCACGCTTCCCCTGGATTCCAGGTCATGTTCACCAAGCCTTATGTATATGTAGGAATCATCCAACACCAGACATAGCTGTGATTGTAACACTCCAGTGTGCATTGCATCTGGTTTACAGGCCTGATATGTGGGCAGATCATTCAATTTAAAGTGTTCAGGATCTCAGTACTAAAGACACAACAGCATTCGTTGAGGGCTGCGGTCACTATACTTATTGTCAAACATAAGGTCAAAAATGATACAGCACATTTTAAGCCCAACTCCCTTGTTATTTTTGTGCCCCACTGTTATAAATCGGGCACTTTTGTGTTTGTTCCTATTCAGGCCTTTGTGAAAACAGTTGGAAGCAATGTGGCTCAGATGGAGGAGCAGGTTACACAGGCTGAAACCAACCTTGGGACATTTCCAAATCCACTTAAGAAAATATTCCAGAATTTCAGTTCTTCGCCTCTCTTTTCTCCTTCTGTAAGTATAACCGTAGAAGGAATTTCAGAGCCATTTTAACCTGAAACTAGGATGAAATTTATGTTGGAGTAAGAGGTTGTACTAATGCCTTTACAAGCTTCATAGACTCTAGCAAAGGCAATTTTATGCTTTGAAAAAAGTGTCATGTGTATATGCATGAATATGCAAGAAACTTTTCTCTCCCTCAGTTGAGGCTGTGCGCTAAAGTCCATTCAGGTTTCTTCACTGCAGCTCACGGTCCTGATAGGTCATGTGAAGCAGGGGAGATCCCTTCCTGTCCACACTATGCAAGTGAACAGGCTGGGAACTGGTTTGTATATCCGCTTCTTGTTCATTTCACATACTGTACTTGGGTTAAGATCTGAGAAAGGAATAAACAGATAAGGCCTAAATATTATATCCATGTTTTTGTTTTACTATCCAAACAGAAAGCAGCTTCTCCAAGAACTCAACCTACAAGATATGAGCCTCCCACTGTGTTCAGAACTGAAGACTACTTCCCCAGCACCTAAAGACTGCAACTAGGCTCGGGACATTGCCACAGACAATACAGCTTTGCACTTTTTACATCCGACTAATCACTGTTACACATTATAGTCTTCCTGAACAAGAACATCTTGAAAAAAAAGTATTAATTTTGTACATACTGTAATATCAAAGTCTTCCATTAAAAAATTCTGTATTAGTACTGGGCTTTGTTTAACTAGTTCTGTGCAGTTCCTTGATCTTTTCCTCTTTTAAATTTATGAAAACTGTTACTTTGGGAAATCCAAAATCTAGTATTGTATAGTACAGTCACATTAGAGATTTGGCTGTAATGCATATGATGTTACACCAATTAGTGAATATTACTTGCATTGTGATGGCACAGGTCAATTTTTGAAGTTGTGCTGGCAGCAAATGAATTGAAAAGAGCATGTATGAGGCCAAAGCATCCTCAAGACAGCAAACATCCCTCCAAACATCAATCCACCACATCGACTAGAAACTGGCCAACCCCTTGGCTTACCCCCAGCCACATTCACCAACATGGTCCATAATTCCTCCCCCCTCTTAGACCTCACCACACATGATGAACATACCCCCACCTCCATCTCTCCAGGTAACAACACAGGCCTGGAACTCTTACCCCCAATATTCCACTCGACAAAAGCCCGATCAGAATCAACACTATCCATCATTTTTTTCAGCAAGGCTCCATCAAAAGCCAAAAAAGAAAAAATGTCGAAGAGGATGTAGAGGTGGCAAGCCCAAATCCGACCCTGCTGGAACCACAGACCGTAACACAAAAAGTAAAAAAGAACAAAAAACTGAAGTAAAAATTAAGATTTTCAATCTTTCCTCTCATATTTTGAAACAAAATGAGACTTCCCTCCTAACGAAAGGGCTCTCATTTTGCCCAACCACAAAATTCAACGAATTTGATTTATTTAATGACCTCCACTTCTATGTTAGAAAACTGACCCTCACCCGCCACTTCAACATCTTGGCAGAGAAACCCACTGAGAAAGGACCTCACACCAAAGAAAATCCAAGTTCTACCCGACACATCACAGAGGGAGCCATATTGAAACATTCCTCTCCATGGTTGAAAATGAGTTTAGAAGTATAGGTAAAGATGTTAAAATCAAACACAATTTGAAACCTACGGAAAGATTGGCCCTTAAAAGTTTGACGGACAACCCCAATCTAATCATTAGAAACGCAGACAAGGGCGGGGGGATAGTCCTACAAGACAAAGAAACATAATTGTCAGACGCCCTAAGAATCCTCTCCGACAAGGAATTCTATGAGATTCTGCCCATGAACCCCATTATCAACTATACATTAGAACTAAAAGCACTACTAGATAAAGCCACCACATCTGGTATTATCAACAAGAAAGAAAGAAATTACATCTGGGTAGAAACTCCGGCTACCCCGACATTTTATCACCTTCCAAAAGTTCATAAATGCATAAAAAACCCACCCGGTAGACTCATCATATCAGGGATCTCATCTCTAACTTGAAATCTCTCTCACTATGTAGATGTCCTTCTTCAGAAACACGTCACCCAACTGGACTCTTACTTACGAGATTCCACTAGTGTTTTATTAGCACTGGAGAAAATCAAATGGGAACCCACTTACATGTGGCTATCCCTCGACGTCACAGCCCTGTATTCAAATATCCCCCACCAAAAGGGCCTGGAAGCAATCCATTACTACCTAGATAAGGATCCCTCAATGCCCACCCAACAAAGCACCTTTGTTATAGAAGCAATAAATTACATACTCACCCATAATTACTTTTCATTTCAGAATACCACTTACAGACAAAAGGCACAGCTATGGGGACACGGTTTGCCCCTAGCTTCGCCAACCTTTACATGGGTAAACTCGAGGAAGATTTGGTCTATAAGAACAACACCTGGAATTCCAACATCGTACTGTATAAACATTACATAGATGATTTACTCTTCATATGGAATGGCCCCGCCACTTCCATCGTCCAATTCATTAACCATCTTAACAATAATGATTTAGGGTTATCATTCACTGCCTCCTTCTCTCCAACTGAACTTGAATTCCTGGACCTACACTTGTCCATCGAAAATAACCGGATTACCACCAGCACCTATTTCAAACCGGTAGATACCAACAGCTACCTTGATTACAGTAGCGCACACCATAACAAATGGAAAAGCAATATCCCCTTTAGTCAATGTAGGAGGAGACGAAAGAATTGCACAGACACCAACACCTTCAAGAAACAAAGTTTAACTTTAAAAAAGAGATTTAAGGACAAGGGGTTTCCAAAACCACTAGTTGAAGCAGCCTTCGATAGAGCTCTTAATCTCACACAGGTGAATGTTTACGACCATCTAATTCAAACTCAAAACCCAACCAGGAAACCACCCCCCTCCCAACAACTGCCCAACATTCATCACGACCTACAACAGCAACCATTCAACTCTCGGTAAGATTCTCAGTAAACACTGGTCAGTACTTCAGAATGACCCTTTTCTCAATAAGGATCTACCTAGACACCCAAAAATAATCTACAGACGGTCACAAACACTAAAAGGATTATTGGCACCCACTAAACTAAGGGTAAAGAAAAATACAGCTAGTACGATCTCCCTTTTTCCACAAACAAGGGCAGTTTTAGATGTGGTCACACCAGCTGCAAATGCTGCGTCAATATTCAACACCGGAAAAACTCTTTTACGAGCAATCAGACCAGTGAGACCTTCAGGGTGCTGTCACACGTCGCGTTTACCGCATGCGTTTAAAAACGCATTGCAATAGCTGGAGAGTGATTTGCCTAATTAAACAGCTGCTAACACCTGTGTTTACAAAACGCAACCGTTAACGCATGCGTTAACGTCGCGGTTAACGCATGCGGTTGTTAACGCATTGTTAACGCATGCGTTAACATCGTGGTTAACGCATGCGTTTTGTAAACACAAGTGTTAAGAGGTGTTTAATTAGGCAAATCACTCTCCAGCTATTCCAATGCGTTTTTTAACGCATGCGGTAAACGCGACGTGTGACCGCACCCTGAAAATACATCAATTTCTTAACTGCTCATCAACTTATGTCATTTACATGATGGAGTGCACGTGTGGCCCACAATATGTGGGCTGCACGTGCCTCACCTTTCGCACCCGAATGAATGGACACAGAAGTAAGATAACAAATGGCTACACCAAACATAGCGTCTCGAAACATGCTTTAATCTGTCATGACAAAGACATTACAGCATTTAAAGTCACACCCGTTGAATCCATACCCAATGATGGTAGTGACTGTTTTCAAAAATTGCGCAAACGCGAGATGTACTGGATCTTCAAATTAAAGAGCCTCCATCCAGCAGGTCTCCATGAAATGTTTGAAGAAAACTTCTAACGACAGAGAGCGGACTAATTTCTTGCATTAATTACATTTCCCTTTTTTTATCACTTTTTAACCTTCACTTTTTAAGAAGTAGTTTTTAATCACTCCGCCCTTCATGACCATATGATCGACCAATTATCCACCTCCCATATGCTCCTCTCTATATACATTCCTATACATTACATTATCCACTCAAATCAAATTATCAATCACTCAAATATACAGTGCTCCAATTGTCATCATTCCCATCATCATCATAATCACTTCGTTCATCAATTACTTATACATTACAATTTTTCATATTTATATATTTATATATTCTTTCATTTTTTTTATTTATTTAATTATTGTTTATTTATGTATTTCCATTTGAATATCTCCCTAATCATATGCCAGTTTTTATATTTGATTCCTAACTTCAATCTACCTATTCACCACCCAACCAAACCCCTCTATTCTTTGAGACACTGCCCTAACGTTTTTAAATTTATTCTTGACTACTGATCCAAAACAGGCACTCAAATCACTGACCCAGTGATTCGTGCTGCACACCTGGTATGTCTATTAACGCCTTACTGCCGGACGCCATCTTTTCGGCCCCCTCGACACTAGTGCGCATGCGCACATCTCACGCCATACTTGTGTGCGTGCACATGCCAGCGTCGGAGGTTTCGTGGCTTTTTAACTCAGAACGCGAACCTCCACGCGCACACACTGGAGCGATCCACACGCCTCTCCAGCGTTTGGTAAGTCCCACTATCTCACTCCTTAGCATCCTAAACTATAAGATATCCATTTCCTATCTATTTAATTATTAATCCAATTAATTATTTAATTGTTTTTATATTTTTGATCATTGGAATATTTATTTGTTTATTTATTCAGTTACTTCTTACATCATCTATGTACCTTCTTCTGCTGTATGAATTATTTATTTATGAATTTTATTGATATATAATTACTCTTTCAATCATCATGTCTCCAATAATGTTATATGTATGTCAATTTTACTCAACCCCCATCCTCACCCTGATATTTACTTCTATCCTTAACTGTTATGCTACATTTTTCTTATTCTCAAAATGGGACTTTCTATCTATGGGATTATCGTCCTAGTTTATTTTATTCCATAGTAATTCACCTACTTGATAGTCTCCACATCCTCTATACATATTTATATCCACCTTCCTTCCCCATGATCTTCACACAGATCTTTAATCTTTTTGCATTTATATTATATTATATTTTGTGTATATATACCTTTGTCCATCGTCAATTAACAGATCACTCATCCACTTGAAAAAGGGGACCTCAGATCCCCGAAACGCGTTGTGTCTTTTCCGTGTACATTTTAACATCAAAATAAAAAGAAAAAATATTTTGGAAACCAATACCCGGTCTTGCTGTGCGCCATCTGCTCTTGATTTCACTGTACCTAAGACAGCAAGTATGGCTGGTTACATCCTACTAAATGTGGTTCAAGGAAGGACAACTATTAATTTGGTGAAAGAATCATTAGCATGTAAGGTTTCTGGATGCACATGAGAAGCAAAGGCTAGTCTGTCTTTTCTTATCCTACATAAGAACCAATGTAGCAAGAGTTAAAGAGAACCCGTCATGCAAAATAACCCCCCGAATCTAAATAGATTTTCATAAACTGCCATTAGAAAGCATTGCCTCTATGCCTTCATTGTCCCTCTACATGCCTGTAAGCCTAAGCAATGAGGTCCTAAAGGTGTATGCAAATGACCTGTGAAATGTCCAATGAGTCATTAGCATATTCAAGCTGTCCATCTTATTCATGAGTGGGAGGCACAGCCACACCCCAGTGCTTGACTGACAGCCTGTATAATGATGTATAATGGTGTGCTTCCTGGTGCTGGCGCCCCCTGCAGCCTGTGTATGTGTATAGGAGAGATACAACTGCTCCAGGCAGCCATGTTATAGCAGAACATGTCAGGTGTAGCTGATATCTGTGTCTCTGTGTATTAGGAGGATGCAGCATGTCAGCAGATGCAGCACACACACTACCAATGCTTTACTATACATTGCACAGAGACATGAGCAGGGGGAGGAGAGGGGATGGGTAACAGGGGTTGACATCACTACCTCTGCCCATGTGGCCAGTCTCATTTACATAATAAAGAAAAGATGATTTTATAATGATTAACGTATAAATTGACTAGATAAAAGCTGCGATGGATCCTTGTGAGCTGCTCCAACAGGTAGAGGTGACAAGACAAGTGACACAGACCTGATGACAGGTGTCCTTTAAGGCTGGCTGATTGAAAAGATGTAAAATTGGTGTTCACACAATTCTACTGGTAGCTATATAATCATCATCTCCTCAGACTCCTTTGATCTGGGTATTGGCCCTTCCATACAAAAATATCTCTTAACTCCAATATGATGGCCATCCTGATGGAGGTCCCGCTTTGCACAATGCAAATCAGGGAGGCCATGTGCCCCTATGTCATCCTCTCTTACTATAATAGCACTGCTGTGCTACTGTGTCACAGTAATACACTAGGACAGTGATGGCAAACCTTTTAGAGGCAGAGTGCCCAAACTGCAACCCAAAACCCTGCTTATTTATCGCGAGGTGGCAACCAAAAATTAAACCAGTAACTGATTGCTCCCCGTTCAACAACTTTCAATCATATTGGCCTCCTGAGGACAGCAACACAGTAGAAAGATGGAAAATGTTCATCTAATTCTCACTCTTCCTACAGTCCCAAGTAGCAAAGTCACTATCAAAATAGAACTGAAAGCAGCATCTTTTAAGTTGCTTGGAACTGCAGGAAGATTCTTTGAGTCTTGTCTGGTGTGCTGGGGCGATGGCCCGGGTGCTCCCAGAAAGAGCCCGGAGTGCCGTCTCTGGCCACCACTGCACTAGGATTTTCACTAGGATTGGCCATCTAGTTATTGAAAATTAATCTCAAATGGTTTCTAAATATCCGCATTTTAAGAGTAACAATCCTTCTACTGGGCACATGACAGGGCTCAGAAGGGACAATGTGGCATGATGTATATGATGTCAAGAGTACATAATGGTAAATCATCCAGTAAAAAATAACATCCAGGGAGGTGTGATATATCATAAAACATTTCTTTATGCACTGTCCAGGTTTATTGGGACACGTGTCACACTAGTATATGGATTCCCTTATTATGCCCCTTTTTGAGCACTTTTTTGATTCCTTCCCTTGCTGACAGTTTGGAAAACATCTGGAAAGTGCTGCCCTGGTACAATAGGTGTGGTCTCGCTTCCAGATGTACTAGCACTTCCCCTTTTCTGGTCTCCAAAAATCAACTGCTTGACTACCACCTCTTGAAATTCAAGGAACGTTCCCCTCTGGCCTGCACATGGATTGAACATGTATGAATTATACATATCTGCATGATGTGCACGACCAGCTTCTTGTACCACACCCAGAATTTCCACATGCTGTTATATGGCTGAAGCACCAACAAGGCAACCCCTCCCATGTACCTACTACACTCCAATATGCAGGCAGGTTTGGGGGTTTCTGTACTGCTACCTCAGAGGGACAGGGGTGCTGGTGTGCCCATGTATTGTTGTTAACACAAGGACATCTCTCTTGTACTTAACGCACAATACTGAGTTCCCCTAGTAGCGACTTCGGAAGACCTCTCAGATTCCTTCTTACAGTGCCACATGCTGCAGTATGTTTGGGAGCGAGGCACTTGAACAGTGTAGTGCTGGTGAAAAAATTATCTAGGTACGTGTGGTAGCCCCAGTTCAGTAGTGGATGCACAAAACAACAGGCGGTCCCCTACTTAAGAACACTCGACTTACATACGACCCCTAGTTACAAACGGACCACTGGATATTGGTAATTTATTGTACTTTAATCCTAGGCTACAATAATCAGCTGTAACAGTTATCAAATGTGTCTGTAATGAAGCTTTAGTGTTAATATTGATTCTTATGACAACCCAACATTTTGAAAATCCAATTGTCACAAAAGTGACAAAAAAGTTCTGGCTGGGGTTACAATGATAAAATATACAGTTCCGACTTACATACAAACTCAACTTAAGAACAAACCTACAGACCCTATCTTGTATGTAACCCGGGGACTGCATGTACTTTTATAGCAAATCCCAGGAAGGGGGGCATTCTGGGGGGGACTATTCTAAATTCCTTCCCTTCATACACTCTGAACTTATAGGTGTACCCTGATGCACTCTCACACAGCTTTCACGCCGTACCTTGACCTCTTATTTGGCAGGTACTGGCAGAAATTAAGTCTTTCTTTAAAATGTACCAGGGACTCATCAATAAATATGTGAATCTCAGGGGTAAATGCTTCCATAAATGTGGCACTCAAATGGTCTATGATGGGCCTGACCTTACCCAATCATATCTGGGGTCATCTCTGAGTGGGCAACGTGTGTTAACAAAATGTAAAAATATATGTATGGCTTCAAATCGCGTCCTGCTCATGGCCATGGGGAGCATCAGGGTGTGGCGCAATGGGGGTCATTTACTAAGGGCCCGATTCGCGTTTTCCCAATGTGTTACCCGAATAGTTCTGATTTGCGCCGATTTTCCCTGAATTGCCCCGGGTTTTTGGCGCACGTGATCAGATTGTGGCGCATCGGCGCCAGCATGCAAGCGACGGAAATCGGGGGCGTTGCATTTAAAAAAAAAAGTGTCGTGGCACTCGCGCTTACCTTCACCAGGTATAGGTTGGTGCATTCCGGCGGACCTCGGGGAACTTCAGCGCAGCAGCGACATCTGGTGGACGTCGGAGGAACTGCCTTCGTGAATCGCCGGAATACCCGAATCCACCGCACGGAACTCGCTGCTGGATCGCGAATGGGCCGGGTAAGTAAATCTGCCCCAATATGTCCATGCTCCAATAGTCCCTGATTTTGGGCTTTACTACTCCCATAAGCAATACAATGACCCAATATTTCTCCATCTCTTCCACACTGACAGGGGTCCACCTGTGGCGTTATGTGTAAAAGTGGGGTTTTGGGCAATATGCTGAGCAGCATAGATGTGTCTGGGATACTATCATAATAATTAGATTCTCAATTTTTTCACTCATTTCTCGCTCTCTACCTTCAAAAATCCTAAACTTTTTCATTTTTTGGTGTACAGAGCTATGTGTGACAAATTTTACTTTTTTGTGATGTTATTTTTTATTCCCTACTGTGTACAGGGAACTTGGAAAAAAAAATTCCAAATGTGGAAAAATAAAAAAAACTGCATATGCGTTTTTATGACTTTCACCGTGTGCTCCAAATAACACCTTTAATTTATTCTCTAGTGCGGTATGATCACGGTGATACCAAGTTTATACAGGTTTTATGGCCTGTTAATAGTTGCAAAAATTAAATGAATGTGTACGAAAAAGGAAAAAAAACTGCCATTTTCTGACGTTAATAACTTTTTAATGCTTTGGTGTACAGAGCTGTGTGATGCGTTTTCATTGCTATCATTTTGAGGACTGCAACATTTTGATCACTTTTTATTACATTTTTATGTCATGTAAAATGGTGTTCAAGTCGCACTTTGGACATTTGGGCGCCATTTCCCGTTATGGAGGTCATCGCTGGCAATAACAGTTTTTATATTTTGATAGATCAGACATTTTTGGATGCGGTGATACCTAATGTGTTTGTGATTTTTACTGTTTATGTTTTATATCAGTTATAGGGAAAGGGGTATGATTAGAATTTTTTATATTTTAATTTTTTTACATTTTTAGACCAGTGGTGGCGAACCTATGGCACAGGTGCCAGAGGTGGCACTCAGAGCCCTCTCTGTGGGCACCCAGGCCTTCACCCCAGAATGAAGTTCACCAGAAAGGATTCAAAGAATCTTCCTGCAGCATCTTCCTACAATGATAGGCGAATTTGCCCTCCTCCTTTCAACTGGGTTGGTGTCTTTAGGAGGCTGAAAGATTGAAAGTTGTCAAAGAACAAGGAGAAATAAATTACTGCTTAAAATGCTGTGCTGGCACTTTGCTATAAATAAGTGGCTTTTTGTTAAAGTTTGGGCACTCAGGCTCTAAAAGGTTCGCCATTACTGTCTTAGACCATCTAGGGTGCTTTAACCCTGTATTACTGTATTGCAGTATATGGCGTTTTTGCATAGGATTCATTACAAATCTTTTAAAGCCATGCAGCCGCGGGTCTGACAAAGAACCGAGGCTGTCATGGCAACAGATCGCCACCCCCCCTCCCCCGATAACGTTCGGGGGAGCTATGATCGCAAGAAATATGGAGGCGGCGCAGAGTTTAAAGTGCCACCGGTAGCATACAAGAGGTTGACACCACTGACCACGGGTGTTAGCGATTGGTCTTTGCTGCAATATGCAGCAAAGCCTATCTCTGTATGAAGAGGGATCAGCCCGTGAGCCCTCTTCATACACCCTTCATAGCACTGCGGCAGATATATCTGTCACAGAGCGTGAAGGGGTTAAAATAGTCCACAAGTCTGAGCCCTGCCATGTCTCTGTGTATCCCAGTACTGGCAGTAAAATCAGGGACCTGAATTTTCTTGGGTATTCCTCTTGGTCACTATGGGATGACAAATAAAATGGACACTCATCCCCACTAGCAAATTCTGTATAGGAGACAAGCAGACTGTATGCCTGCACTGCTGAAAGTTTCACAGACCTTGATTTTTCCTTACCTAAAAGAAAAACAAAAGAACAAAACAAAAAACAAAAACACATGTCCAACTCCCGCCTCCTCACAGAGTATTACTTATACGGCACAGCGAAAAACACATCCAAAGTGAGTACAACAACAGCCCACTTAGAAGGTCGGTTGGGGGGGTGAGCAGGGGGGGAAATAGTACAGGGAAAAAAAAAAAAAAAATTGACAATAAGGGGTAGTACAAAGGATGAGTATGATCACTCAGATGGCGAGAGATCGCACACAATATGGGAATACACAGGGAACAGGCTAGGGAGGGGAGGATAACAGGTCAAGTAGTGATTCTTTGCAAAACCGTGTAGGACATTATTCTGCTCTCCAACACCACCAAACGCAGAATGGCAGCGCTGGAGAGCATTGGATACTTGGATCTGCCCCCAAGTGTCATAGATCAGTCATTGGCCAGTCTCTTGTCTGACCAGTAGCAGCAATCGACATCGCAGGACCGATCAGAATGGTCTTGTGATGTCATGGGGGGAATTTCCCCTATCTATCCCGGGATACATTGTCGATCTGTTACCCTGTCGCGAGACACAGTGATTTTATATGCCAAGACAGTGCCAGTGGCTGACATATCAGATGCTGAGAGCAAAGTTACAGCGCTCCGCATGGGCAAAAACCCCTTCTTTTAGTTAAAAATAGTTGTTGTTACATCCCCATAAATTAACTTTAAAACTTTTTAAATTAACATCTACAACGCCCCATGTCTCTTCTCAGCAGGTCATGTGACCAGTGTGATCTAAGGTCCTTTACCTTTATCACTTGAAATCACAGCATGCCTCCATGGACTTGTACAACTCCCCATCCTCCATGGAGGCTGCCGTGATTTCATATGATCAGATACATACATAGGGTAGATGTTGCTAACTTAATTGGGTAAAGGGCCTTAGACGACATTTCTCTGGTCCCATAATATGAAGTGCCCCTTAACAGTCATGTTCATGAGGAATTAATGTATACTACATTTGTAGCAGAAAGTTGGGTTTCTAAGTGACAAGAGAAAAACTAGTCAATTTATTTGGCACAATTTGAAAAGGTTTGCAGACATGTAAAAATGAGGATAGACAGCAGCTTATGGCCAAAGAAAACCAGAGTCCCCTTTCCATAGGTCCCTCAGTTACATCTAGAAGGCTTCCAGTCCCCATTATACATGTGACTTCTACATCATTTTGCCTCAACTCTCACATGTGCCACATACAAACCCTGCTAAAAATCACAATATCATGATGCTAACTATTACAGCCTTACACCACCTGGTGTGCTGAACAGTGTAGTGTGGCCCGTTTCTGGCACAGGTTATACTGCAATTCCAGACAGGTCTTGGCCAAGTTTGTCCGGAGCCTCTTGATATATTGGGAGGAGCCGGGATAAGCTCAAAGGATGGCGCACAATGTTTGGAGATGGGGAGGGGTTTATCAAAGTCAGCAATTACATCACACATCAAATGACTGCTCTTTCCAGGAGACCTGAAGTTACATGTGCACTTTTTTTCTCCTAAAGCCAAAGCCTGCTATCTTAGCCCAATACATACAGGTCAGGACACACAAGTTATAAAGTGATTAGAGAATCAGTATATAAAAAAACCCACAAAATTTTTTTTTAAGGTTTATTTTAAACAAAAGGAAGTCCAATTTTCCAAAGTAATATTTTCTTTGTACTACACTTAATACAACAGAGTAGAAATGGGGGAGCCCAACTGGCACCATAGATACATATTCTACAACTAGGGGTTCCTGATTTCCCAAAGTTACTAATAAATTATATAATATTTATATATGTATATAAAAGTGTCCTGTTTTATACATTAAAAAATTAAGTTGCAGAAATCGGAATTAGAATTTCCATACTGGGAAAAAAAAAAAAAAAAAAAAAATTATTGTCAAGTACACCCAAAATAATGTAGAAATCATGTTCCACCCAGTATGTAGATTAATTTATTTATGGTTCTCATACCATTTGTAGAGATGCTAGAGTCATAGTTCAGCACATGTTCAGCTCAGCTGGTAAAGGGTCTCCACAGCGGCACATTGGATGTATTATACATACAGAGGAGTAATCTCATCTTAGATATTTAAAGAATATCCACAAGAAACAAGTCTGAGATGTAGATCCCTTCCCTCTTCTAAAAAAGGTGACTTGGTTACAGTGAATGCATCAGCAGCTATATAGCCCTCTCCTACAGGAGTACTGAATATAGCAGAGTAGAGCCAAAAACAGACCATTAATGTGTGCTGGAGGCATTACACAGTACCTAAGAGTACTGGCTCCTTACCCGGATTTCCCTACATTAGACATGTGCAGATACCTTCCATCATTCTGTTACCTCTGCATAGTAGCCATGAATTACCTCCCCTCATAGGTGCGCACACAATGACAACTGTCAAACATGGTTTTATTTCAAACATGAATAGTTTAAAAAAAAAAAAAACCTCAATTTTTAAAATCAATGTACAGAAATGTACAAAATGGTTAATGAAAAAAAAAAAATGGAAAATTCCTATGGACACAGAAAAGATTATACAACAGACACTTAGAAAGTGCTGTCTTAAAGGGCTGATGAGGGAGAGCACCAGAACAAAGGGAAAACGACAAAATGCAAACTGACCAAAATGAAAAAAAGGGTTAATATCTAAACTTTTTGTATGACGTTAAACACGTGGGAATGCTATCCAGGTGTTAAACAAAACCTGCCACCACGGATCTACCTATTAAGGTAGATCTGTTGGCAGGTTCCTCTAATGTAGAGTATTATAGCCCTTTTTAGGGCCAATTCGTTAGGGCCAAACTTTTATACATTTTGATCCCCCTAATATGTAAATCTTCTAAAGAAGCTACTGGGGCGTGGAGGAACCGGAGCTTGGGCAACACGGCACGGCTACCCCACTCCCCAGTAGCCGCTTGCGTTCCACCTACCAATGCATCTTCAGCGCACAACTACGAGGAGCTGCGTGCACACTCATCTGCAAAGCTGGGTTCTGCGCATACGCAGAGTAGGCTGCTCAGTCTTGGCTTCGCAGACGAGTGCTACCAGGAGCTGCACGCTGAAGATGCATTGGTAGGCGGAACGCAAGAAGCTACTGGGGCTTGGGGTAGACGCGCCGTGTAGCCTCACCTCTGGCTACTACACGCCCCATTAGACTCTTTAGAAAATTTGCATATTAGGGAAATCAAAATGTATAAAACTTCTGGGCCACTAAAAAGGGCTAAACTACTCTACATTAATAGATAGATCCATGGTGGTAGGTTTCCTTTAACAACAATTGCATCTAATAGTCTTCCGACAAGTCTATTTCATGTTCCACTTTTTTGAGGTCAGCCATTTTAAATCCAAGTAGCACTCTATGTTTTTGACCACGGAGCGCTTTCAGGCAGATATAGCGTTTCGTACCAAAAAAGGAGGCAACATCGCTTTTCCACATCTCAAGTACAACAGACAGCAATTCTATTTCTCTCTTGCTGGGGTATGGTTTCTTGTGGAAATACCTGGATAAAAACTCTTTCTTCGCCTCATGAGACACTGTCGCATTAGAGTCTGGAACCAATTCTAGGATATCAAGAGACTGCAAAGCATCCAGAGACTCTGAAGGATCCACTTTAATTTCGAGCCTCCTCCTCTTAGAGGGCACCTGATCTTTTGAGGCATTTGGCCCAGGTCTGTGTGTATTCTTAGACTCATTTGAGGCTCCCTGAGAATCGCCGTTTTGTTTTATTTTAGGCCCATTATTTTCAGCAACCAACTCAGCTCCTGAGGTAATATCTTTCGGTGCATTACGACAACGCTGAAGGTGGATTGAAATGGCCGGCAAAGTCATAGTGCCAGTGTACACACCACAGCAATGGATGCACTTAAAGGCAGGAGTCTTTAGGATTGTATGCACTGTGGGCATTATATGATGTTTTTCTTTCAAATGTGTCTCGTATACCTCAGACCTAGACAAAGCACCATTACAAAATGGACATTTTGAGACTTGCTGATCTTCTGCAGTAGAAATCTGTGGTGCAGGCTGGATTTTTATATACATTGGAGTAGCCGTGTTCGCAGAGTTTCCAGTAACTACAGCAAGGTGCATGTTTATGTCTCCAAGCTCTTCTTTAGTTAAATTAAAGGTAAAGTTAAAATGAGGGAAAATGGCATCTCCATACGCATCAGTTGATAATGTAATACCTTTCTTGATAAAATCTCCATGCACCTTCTTTTTGGCTACATGTAAAATTTTCATATGATAGATAAAGTTTCTCAGTTCAAAGAAAACAGCCTTGCAGTATAGGCACACCATGCCATGCATCAGTAAGTGTTTTAGCAGGTCCCCTTCTTGTGTAAACGTCTTGCAAATGACACAGCGAATTGTGTTTTCTTTCAGGACTTTCAAGAAGGAGGCCTGAGCAGCTATGACTACAGTTTCCTTTGCCTCATTGGTGGTAGAAGATTGTGTTGGTTTGTTAGGACTACCTTCTTGTTTAATGTGAGCAATTTGCATGTGTACCTCGTACACATTTGAGGGGAAGAGTTCACTGCATACAGGGCAGGTCTTCCATTGTTTAGCCTCCTTGCCTAATGCCCCAGGACTTTTTGCAGCAACAGACTTGGGCTGCTTTTTTGCTACAGTCTGAGCCTGCTGTACAACAGGAGGAGATGGAGCACTCGCTGGAGATGTTGAAACCTGCATCACTTTATCAGGCGGTGATGACACTTGTACTGGCACTGTTGGTGGATTAACAGCAGGTATAGCACATGGGCCAACTGGTAATGTTACCGAGATAGGAGCAAGTGTGTACGTGGGTATGCCATTTACTTGCTTTCCTGTTGGAATCAGCTGTCTAAGTATGGGGGCAGTAAGGATTGTGTTTTGAGGAATGCCAGGTTGACCGCCTGGAAGATTGTTAGGGCTCACAGTCTGATTTACAGGAAACCTTACACCAGGATTCACATTTATGACAGCAGACTGCAATGACTGCGGACAGGTTAGAACCGTTGACTGATTTAATGCCAAAGCTTGGTTGATGGGCAGAACGGCAGATCTCACACCAGCCTGAGCACCAGGGATAACTTGGCCTCCTGAAGGAAGGACAGCTGTAGTAACAGGCTGGTTTAAAGGAAATCTTGGGGACAGGAAGACAGATTGGGGAAGGGAAGCTTGTAGGGTAATGCTCTGGTTTTGAGGAAGTTGAGCAGTAACAAAGCCAACCTGAGCAGTAGGAGCAATAGTAGACAAGTTCTGGCCCAAGCCTCCAGCGGGATCAGAGATGTTTGATACTGGTACAATTTTCTGGATGAGGGGATTAGGTGCCCCTAATACAGGTGGTGGATTAGGTCCATTCTGTGGAAGGGAAGTTACTTGGACATCCTTAGAGGCTGCAGGTGCTATAGGAGAGGATTTTGGCAGCAACACTGACGATTTCAGGGACTGAGCTACAGTGGGACTTTTTGCATGGAACTTTCTGTACGGTCTTCTAGTAAGTGGTCGACCAATATCACAAACATCACTTCTGAGTTTCAGTTCCAAATCTCTGTGTTTATCAGATGTTAAAATGTGGTATATCAAAGCATCACGGTTACTGGTAATGAAACTGCATTTTTTACAATAGAACCTACTATCTATACTGATTTTCAGTGTAGAAGACTGTTTGATTTCCTCTTCAGACTTCTCCCCAAAATAGATTTCCAGTTCAGCTTGATGATGGGTCATAAGAACGTGTCGTTTTAAAGTATAATACAGCGTGTCAGAAAAGTTACACTTTCTACAGGAAAATTTGCCTGCATTGCCCGTTTTTGGACTCTCTTTTGGAGACTGGACTTTGCGGACACTGGAGTGAAATATTCGCATATGCTTTATAACATTCTTTGTTTGTGAAGTGTATGGGCAGCTCGGACAGGCAGACATAAGTTCCTGGTCCTTCTCATCTTCATGGTAGCGTTGCAGATGGCTTTTGAATGAAGAGAGCAGTCTAGTGGAAAATTTGCAGAGACTACAGCAGAACTGTTTTGATCGGTAACTCTGAAAAGAAAAAAAAAAACCCCATTAAAAAAGTCATTTTATAAGCTAACAATTGTGATAACATAACCAGAATAGAAAATTTATGTGAAAAGCAATGCATTTGCTTACTCATCTTTGTACCCATGTAAAACTCAAACTTCATACTATTAAATACACAGTGATCCAGTTTTTCTACTCGATCAGTGTTCATAAAAAAGGTGGATTGTTTGACATTAAATGGTTCCCCCTAAGTCCCCCTTGTGCACAAAAAAAAAAAAAAAACCCTCTTTGGCAATGTGTGCACTATTCTCTATGGGGACGTGAGGGAGCCAGAAAAAGGGCTCCTGATGAGAGTCTGCATTAAAGGGAACCTGTGTGCAGCTCTGGACATTCACTATGCAAGATGGGGAAATAAAACAATATATTTGCCATTTTTGGTTATTAGACACTATTACTAGAAAAAAAAAAAAAAAAAATAGGAAAAGGGTAAAAGCAAACACTTTACAGTTATACACTCGGCACTCTATGTTTGTAGGTTACAAACTTGGCTAGACCAAACAAATGAATGAATGGTCTTCTAAAATAAAGGAATAGACACCAGATCACCATGTTTAATACATTTGCAAAATCAGCTTCTGTTTTATGTGTTTGGGCAACAAAATTTAAAATTGAGATTGATATATATATATATATATATATATATATATATATATATATATATATACTAAATATACCAACAAATCCAGCATGATAAACCAGGGACACTTACTCATAGATCCAGGCACCGTGCTGCTATTACAGAAAGTGCAGGGCAGAGGTCACTATAACATTGTTCCAGAAGGATAATAATATTCCTCTCATTATTTTTAGGAGTATTTTTAGCTGTACACAATGTTGATAGATGCTATTCATACAAGTCATCTCTGTCAGTATTTTCTGTGTCTAAATAAATTGAAGCAGTTATAGTGAACTTACATTATGCATGAGACAGACCAGACTGCAGCTGGTGGTGCCAAACCCTCGCCCCTCCCACCCTGTGGCTGCACCACCAGACTGACTAATGCTGCCTACACCAAACGTCCAGCCTGCTGCTAATGCGAACACTGTATGCACCAAACAGCCTCCTCCTTAACCGACCCCATTTTTGAAATTTTTATTGCATGTTCGTAATTTTTTTTACATGTTTTTAGATGCTAATTATGCAGATCACATAACTGTGATCTTATGGTAACATCCCATAGGATCACTGTCATCAGTGATCTTGATACAGACAAGCAGAAAAGATGCACATTGCATCTTCTCTGCATTCATCTGGTCCCTCTTCTTGGGAAATCCCAGTCACAATACAGGATTGGACTGTCTGTGTGACAGCTGGGATCCTGGAGATGGTTCTGTGCGTATGCATTGCCATTGGGACACAGAGGGCGTCTACAAGCCGAAGCTTAGCTGTGCAAGGTAATGTGACTGGAGCATCAGCGGCCAATAGGGAACAATGCTGCTCCAGTCACATGACCAACTACCTGGGCAGCACGAAGCCGGGTGCTTGTATAAGCATTAACGCAATCTCTGGTGCAGGGCGAGTGAAACTAAGACTTACTGCTGCAAGTGCAACAGCCTGAAGCCACAGATTAGAAAGCTTCTGTAACATGGCCATAACCCTCATGGCATAACATTTTAAAACTGTAATTAGAAGGAAAGAAAGACATGGATAGCAAACAAGAGATTACCAATTTCAAGGTGCCTGGATCTAAGAATTAGTGTCCCTGTTTTTTTCATGGTAGATTTTATAATGCATCATTCACATTTACTTTCTACCTTTATAATAATAATAATAATAATAATCTTTATTTATATAGCGCCATCATATTACGTAGCGCTTTACAAATCATAGGAAACAAATACAAATATAATATAACATGACAGAGCACAACATTTGTATGGAACAACAGGAGTGAGGTCCCTGCTCGCCAGAGCTTACGGTTTGTGAGGATGATGGGGTAACACGAGGTAAAAGAATATTTAATGGTCAAGCCATTCTTCTTAGGGAATAGAACAAAATATAATAAATGGAATTGCTGTCGCTTGAACCACTCAGCCGTCATCATATATACCAGGTCCAGGGTGAATGGGACTGCAGAGAAGTCTGGTGCCTGTTGGTTGCTGGATAACAGATGGGAGGACGACACAGGACGGGTTAGTAGAAGAGTTAAAACTTCATGCAGTTAATGAGTGTTATAGGCTTGCCTAAAGAAATGGGTTTTAAGAGCACGTTTGAAACTTTGGAGGTTAGGTATTAGTCTGATAGTCCAGGGCAGAGCATTCCATAGAATTGGTGCAGCTCTAGAGAAGTCTTGGAGACGCGAGTGGGAGGTCCACACTAGGGTAGAGGTTAATCTAAGATCACTGGCGGATCTAAGAGCACGGGTTGGGCGATAGACTGAAATAAGAGAGGAGAGGTAGGAAGGTGCAGCATTATACAGAGCTTTATGGATGAGGGTTATTATTTTAAACTGTATTCGAAAGGAGACTGGCAGCCAGTGCAGTGACTGGCATGAACTGGAGGCATCCGTGTAGCGTTTAGTCTGAAAGACGAGCCTGGCTGCTGCATTAAGAATCGATTGGAGAGGAGAGAGTTTGGTGAGTGGAAGACCGGTTAGTAGAGAGTTACAGTAGTCTAGTCGAGAGTGAATCAGAGCAACAGTTAGCATTTTACAGGTTTCAAATGTGAGAAACGGTCGGATTCTGGAGATGTTTCTGAGATGCATCCGGCAAGAGCGAGCAAGAGATTGAATGTGTGGCTCAAAGGAGAGGTCGGAATCCAACACAACCCCAAGACAGCGGGCCTGATGCTTTGGGGTTATGGTGACCCCACAGACTGATATGGAGAGGTTAGGATAGGCTCTGTTAGTGGATGGTGGAAAGACAAGAAGTTCGGTCTTAGAAAGATTAAGTTTCAAGAAGAGAGAGGACATGATGTTAGAGACAGCAGAGAGACAGTCACCAGTGTTCTGGATTAAGGCAGGAGTGATGTTACGTGCTGAGGTATACAGCTGGGTGTCATCAGCATAAAGATGATATTGAAAACCAAATCTGCTGATGGTTTGTCCAATGGGTGCAGTATAGAGGGAGAAGAGGAGAGGACCTAGGACTGAGCCCTGAGGAACCCCGACAGAGAGCGGAACAGAAGAAGAGATAGATCCAGAAAAGGAGACACTGAAAGTGCGGTCAGAGAGATAGGAGGAAAACCAAGAGAGTGCAGAGCCTTTTAGGCCAATGGAGCAAAGCATCCTGAGGAGGAGCTGGTGGTCCACAGTATCGAACGCTGCGGAGAGATCCAGAAGAATGAGGAGAGAAGAGTCACCTTTGGATTTAGCAGTGAGGAGATCATTGGAGACTTTAGTAAGAGCAGTTTCAGTAGAATGCATAGGGCGGAAACCAGATTGCAGGGGGTCAAGGAGGGAGTTAGCTGAGAGAAAACGGGAAAGTCGAGAATAGACCAGGCGTTCCAGGAGCTTGGAGATGAAAGGGAGGTTAGAAACTGGTCTGTAGTTAGCAGCACTGGATGGGTCCAGTGAAGGTTTCTTTAGTAAAGGGGTAACAATAGCATGCTTGAAAGAAGAGGGAAAGACACCAGAAGAGAGAGAGAGGTTGAAGATTTTAGTGAGGTGAGAAGTGACTGCTGGGGAGAGAGACTGTACCAGATGTGAGGGGATGGGGTCACTGATGCAGGTAGTGGGGCGAGCAGAGGAAAGGAGCCGGGACACTTCTTCCTCTGTGACTGGCTCAAAGGAAGAGAGTGAACAGGGTAAGGTATCAGAGAAAAGTGGATTTATGGAGTTAGTGGACTGAGAAATTACTTCCTGGCGAATGCAGTCGATTTTCTCTTTAAAGTAGGTGGCCATATCTTCAGCCCCAAGGTCTGTGACCGGTGGCTGCACCTTTGGTGTTAGTAAGGAGTGAAGAGTATTGAAAAGCCTTTTGGGGTTGTTAGAAAGAGAAGCTATTAGATTAGTAAAATAGACCTGTTTAGCAAGATGGAGAGCAGAGTTATAGGATTTAAGCATAAATTTAAAGTGAAGAAAGTCAGAGGAAGTGCCCGATTTTCTCCACAGACGTTCGGCACTCCTGGCGCACTTACGAAGGAAACGGGTTAGTGCCGTCTGCCAAGGTTGCCTACATCTGTGTCGAAAGGCTCGAACCGATGGTGGTGCCATCTTGTCCAGGGCGCTTTTGAGAACATGATTGTAATGATTAGTGGCCAGGTTAGGACAGGAGAGAGAGGAGATGGGGGACAGCGATGGCTGCACAGTTTCTATGAGGTGGGGAACACTGATGGCACGTGGGTTCCGGTATGTGTGATAAATGGACTTATTCTGTACAGGACAAGAACTGTTTACAGTAAAAGAGAGAAGGTTATGGTCTGAAAGTGGAAAGTCATTGTTAGTAAAGTCAGAGACAGAAGAGAGTCGGGCAAAGACCAAGTCAAGGATGTTTCCCTCTTGGTGGGTAGGAGAATTTAACAGTATCAGGTTTTTAGTCTTTGGGTGTAAAGTCTAGGCAGGTTGCAGGCTCTCTCAGAATACCATACAATGATAATTTCTAGAACTAAAACTTTAAAGGGGTATTCCAGGAATCAGCATAATTCATATGCAAATGCATACTCAAAATATAAGCTATTGTGTAATTAGTTATTTAATTTTTGCTTCCCTTAGCAGAAAAATGCTGATGACATAGATAGACTGTAATGAAGAATTAAAATGCTACAGGCCCTTTAATTAGTCCGTTAATTTCCTCCGCGCGGTCCGCCGCAGAACAGAAGATGGCCGCTGGTCACATGTCCACATCACTGGTCATGCGATCACCACTATGTTTGGCTGTAGTCAGTTGGTTGCAGTGCATCCAGTACGGCCAGTGTTTTGGTGATGGCAGTTACACATCATTACTATGGTAACAGAGCAAGAAAACCTGTTACATCATCACTGGGAGCAGAGCCTGAGAGGTAGGAGGAGTTACTGGGAACTAAAGGATCATGGGACTTGTATTTTCCTGTGGAAGCCATCTTGTTGATAACTCCACCTACTTTAGAGAGGACATAAAATGTTGTGAATCATAAAATCTAACTATTTAAGCTCCGTTTTGTGACTAATGACATTGAACATTGTTGTATTCATTTATTTATCTCATCATGGGTTGCGTCAGACATTCATATTCCCGGAATACCCCTTTAAGGGGTTAAAATATTGATGACCCATTAGACATTGTGTAGGCAGACAGACCACAGTTCACTGTGTGCTGCCACTTCTACACAGACAGCTGGTCAGCAGGCGGTGGTAGGTCTAATATCTAAATCCTCACTGCAGGAATCAATAATTAGACTAAAAATAAACATTTGAAGTACATTGAATGACAACTTAAAGATAGAATCTTCTTAATGATAAAAAAGGGAGAGTATAGATTTTAAACAAGTTACTGTGAAACTATTGAGGGTCAGAAGAGAATATAGCATACAGATTTTCTATTCTTTGTGTGGGTATGGATAATCCTCATATGCATCTGTCTAGACTGCCTAAAAGCACAGTAACACCATCTACATGGGAAACCAAATCGCAAAAAATGGTACAACCACCAACTTTATTTATCCCATGTCCATAAAATAGGAGATACATACAGACAATAAGGGTTACATTTCTAAGTTTAAAAATTGCTGGGACCCCACTGAGTACTATAAATGGGTATTCAGTCCCCCATGGTTACTAGAAATGGAAATGAGATTAGAGTCATCCATCTGGCTGCAGAAGGAGGAGAAGAGGGAAGCCATGTTGGCTCATTCCATGGACATTGATGAAAGTCTATGGTCATTCCAGCAGTACATGCAACTAGAGCCAGAAAGCAGATTTATACATCCACAAAATCTCTTATTGAAATATGCACCAGCATTACACAAGGCAGTGACATCAAGGGAGGATCTACATTAAATTTTTGCAAAAGATTGCAATGTAAAAGTTTTCTGTTTAATTATACATATATGAAGGACCTGCTTAAAAGTAACATTATTAAAGTGGCTCCAACACTTCTTCATGCAGTGTAAATGTCGCTTATGTGCAAGAAAATCTCAGTGAGCACGTTAAATGGTTTCATAAGTACCTAATTTATCGTGATGGATAAGAGGGGTTTTTTTTGTTTTTTTTTTTAATAAGCAGCTCTTCTACCTTAAGTTATTTCTATAAGAGTTTTCTTTAATGCATTAAATAGTACAATACAGAACTATCCAAAAAAAAAAAAAAAACAACAACTTGTGAATGTTCATTTTTTGATGTCTGCATGTGACAATGCTACTTTGTGTACACGTCCAAGACTCTGCCAGAGGATCCACATGGAAACCTTGGACAGACCCTAATGCAGTTATGGATTAGCAATTACTTATGAAAAGGCATGTTGTGTAACAAAAAAAAAATGCACAGAAAACTTGTAGGAAATGAAAATAAGGAAATCCTAGAGTTAGATTTATGACTATCTGTGCATAAGTGACAGAATAGAAACCTGTTCTACTCTATTTTCCAACAGCTAGTATTAGACATACATTTCTGCGTCCAATAGCTTCCCAAAGCGAGACATCCTCCCATGATGTACTGGAAATGTGTGTGTCTCCTGGATTATTAGTTTCGATTTCCTAAAAAACAAACAAACAAAATATATACATACATATACACATTTTGATACTTAATGTATTGCAAGTGTGTAACTGTGGCGCCAAAGAATTCTCATGCACTATTGGAAGAAGCCAAAACACTACTGTACAGTATTTCAGCCCCATGAGCCCATAGCATCAGTGCTTTCTCTTTACAGTGCATGTGCCCATGTGATTCTACAGATCTTAATAATATGCAATAAAATAAGAGTAACCATGCACCCGATTGCATCAAACACTTAATCAAGTGTTTACTAGCTATCCAGCAAAAATGTAGTCACATTTAAAGGGAGCCCATCACCACATTTTCACAAATACAGCTAGTGAAAGCTTTCCATAGAGCCATATAGACTGACAGCCTTGTTTTAGCTAAAAATAGTTTCCCCATCATCTCCGTTAATCAACTTTATCTTATATTGGCATCAGAGGAGGAAAGTCCAGCTTGACCCAGGATCTCCCTTCTACAACTCTCCAAGTCCCATGCCTCTTCTTAGTACGTCATGAAACATTGAAGGTCCTTTGCCTCCATAGACTGCTACTCCTCTCATGGAGGCTGCTGGGATTTAATGTAATCAGATACATATGGGGTACACTGTACAAATGTAAATGACTTTAGATAATATCATCCTGGTAACCTGACACGAAATAGCCAATGTTGTAACAGAGCACTCTCAATGTACCATATAGCAGCCCTCAGTATTGTATCCACATTGGGTTTTTCCATTCCTCGCTTTTTTACACGTCCATACAGTCATCCGTTTATATGGTCATCCATGCACCATCCAATTTTTGCAATTTTGCAGATCCATTGACTTTCTTCTCTGTGGTCCGGAGAGAAATAGTGAATGGTGCTTTTTTTTTTTTTTTTTAAATGGCCACCACATCCACGAAAAAGAACGTATTACAGTCTATTCAGTTCTGCTTTTACAATGAATATCATATCTACTCTAGTATAAGCAGAGATTTTCAGCACAATTTTTTGTGCACTATAAGTTGAGCGGCCAAACAACAGGACAAAAATCGAAAAATAGAAACTGCCTTTATATTACGCAGACTGGCCGCCCATTTATTAATTTCATCGGGCTTTAGACCAGTACACGGTAGAACTAGACATTTCTCTTCTGTGCCAGATTAATATCCAATGCTGGGTGATTAATCCGGTGCAGTACAAGACTTGCAAGTCATAGTTTGCACCTCCTGTAGTTTGTCTTCCTTTACTGCACCACAATATTGAATTTTCTGGCACACAGGTTATTTCTTTCCCTTCACGTCCCTTTTCGTAGGAGTCAGTATACAGCCCAAAATTGTTATAACACCTTCAATAAAATGTGGTTCATGGCATTGCAGGTGCAAATTCCTGGCATAAACAGATTGATAAATCTTCTCCACTTTGCTCTCACCTTACCATGACCAGGTGTTCTGGCCGCAAACTTGCGGCTGGAACACAGCCCCAACACATTTGTGTTCATAGGGCCTTAAAGTGTTTTACAAGATCCTGTAAACCTCATTTACAGTGAGATGACAGAACAAAAGATGTATAACCTGATCTTGTATAAATTATGACAGCTTTTTTCTATACAACAGCTGACATTACATAGAAAAAAAAAATCACAAGTAGTCAATCTCATTAGAAAATGTACACAATTCACTGCAATATTGCAATATGTACTATAGCAGTGATGGTGAACCTTTTGGAGACATAGTGCCCAAGCTACAACCAAAACCCACTTATATGTTGCAAAGTGCCAACATGATAATTTAAGCAGTAACTTATTGATCCTTGCTGTATCACAAGTTTTAATCGTATTGGTGTCCCGAGTTCACCAATACAATAGAAAGATGGAGAAATTTGGATTGTAGCTTCCCTCCAAGGTCCCCTGAAGAGGAAGGATCGGGGGACCCAGAGTAGGAGGTCCAATAACCATCCTTCTCTATCCACACCTTCTTGCTCCTCCTTAGTACTGGCAGCGCTGAGCATGGCACGTCCTCGACTGTATTGAATCACAGGAGACAGCCTTGAGACCTAGCTGGCAAACTCTGTGTTTTGGGTGAAGGCCTGGGTTCCCACAGAGGGCTCCAAGTGCCACCTGTGGCACCCGTGCCATAGGTTCGCCACCACTGTACTATAGTGTTCTAAAACATTCCATAACAAGAAAGTCAACTTTTCTGTAAAGATCGACAGTGCAAATAACAAAGGGCAGATTCATACAGAGAAGCCGTGCTGAAGTGTTATCATGATTAAAGTTTATAGCTACTGGTCTGCAAGGATGAAGGGACTACTTGTGTAATATAAATCACCAAGATGTTTGTAGTCCCATCTGACACCGGAAACAGGACACTGCATGGTGCATAATCCAAGGACTGACCATGGCAGTGCGGAACAGCCATTATGTGACATTCACTAGCATAGAAATTGGATAATCCCATCCCCTCTATACAAATACGATAGCAACACTGTGTAGTGAGAAATGGAGAGTTAAATAATCCCAGGGTGCTCAGCTCAAAATAGTGAGGCAATCCGACATTCATGAATTGTATGTTAACTTATTACATCATCCTTATACACTGGGACACAAATGCTTTTCTTTGTTTACGGTCAGGAAACCAAGAAGAATATAGTGTAATAGTGTAAAGAAAATGTATCAACAACTTTCTTTTTCCTCAACAGATTATGAAAAGGTAACTATATTTATATAAGCACTCTCCCTAACAAGAGTCTATGTAACGCCTTATACACTGCTAGACAAAGGCTGGTATCACAGCTAAAACGTAGCTGGAGGCGGATTAAACACTTTTTTTTTCACTATATAAAACACTGCTGCCGTTTTTCCTTGGAGAGAAATATTATATATATAAATAATTTTTTTTTGCTCTATCTGCAGTCTATGACAAGCTTGTCTGAACTCTGATAAACCCATGGCCATAGGCAGCAGCAGTCTGTAAACACAATGAGGTCTTTAGAGAGTTTTATAGCCATGCTTTGTTCAGATAAGAGGTGAACATAGGTTGCAACTTCATCTACTGTCAGAATTCGGGGGGCAATACGGGCGTTTTCTTCAGAAGAGTTATAATCCCATCTGTGATAGTGACACTTTCCCTTTAACCCCTTAAGGACGCAGGGTTTTTTCACTCATTTCTCACTCTCCACCTTAAAAAATCCATAACTTAAATTTTTACATGTACAGAGCTGTGTGAGGGCTTATTTTGTGCGTAACAAATTTTACTTTCCCTTGATGTTATTTATTATTGCATGCCGTGTACTGGGAAGCAGGGGAAAAAATAAATAAAAAAAATTAAAAAAAAAATAAAAATCACATTTCGGACATTTGTGCGCCATTTCCTGTTTTGGAGGTCACCACCGGTTATAACAGATTTTATATTTTGATAGATCGGGTATTTTGGGACGCGGCGATACCTAATGTGTTTGGGATTTTTACTGTTGTTTAGGTTTTATATCAGGGAAAGGGGGGGGGTGATTTGAATTTTTAATATTTTATTAATTTGTTAAATTTTTCCCCCTTTTTTTCACAATTTCTTAGACCTTCTAGGGTACATTAACCCTAGGTAGTCAAATAGTTCCTACCATATACTGCAATACTACTGTATTGCAGTATATGGCGCTTTTGCATGCAATTCATGTAAATGCAGAAACCATGGCAACTGATCACTGCCCCCCTCAATGACGTTCGCTCATGCGTCGCCACATTTTAAGTGCTGGCAGCAGCAAAGAAGAGGTTAACAGCCCGTGAGCCCTCTTCATACACCCTTCATAGCTCTGCGGCGGATATATACGTCGCAGAGTGTGAAGGGGTTAAAGAACACGAAGCATTAAACGTCAATGCCATCTTACCCAAGCTTCTCTTGTGGTCTAATGACAGTTTTTAGATACCAATAAACTGTTTTTAAAGAAGATCATTTTTGGAATATGCAGCAGATGACTGGACCAACTGATACATTGCTAAATTTTGTCCAGTGATCCAATGCTGTCAACCCTGATCCTGCCGCCACAACTTTTGGCTTTTGCTTAGTTTAGGCAAGACTCTGTGTCAGTATCAGATAAGCGTCCAAAGAGGTCTAAAAAGGTTGATGGCAGACTGACCAATGCAATGCAAGTTAGTTTTTGGTACTAGTGACATGGCCATGAAAACTACCACTTAACCTTGCTTCCAAGTATTAAATCTCAAAATTTGACAAATTCTGCTCTCTTACCTCAAATTCTTCTCTGCAAGTTTCTAAACCAATCTGCAGTAGCAATTGCTTCACCCTTTTTCTTGCCTTCCTTATTTTCTCAAGATTATTTACAGGTGCTTGGAACATTTTGGAAGCACTAAAGAAAGAAATAAAAAAACATGTAGCATTGCACTATATAATATAGTCACAACTATAATTTCCTTAATAATTGATGACTTCAGAGTCTATTCCCATTAGGGTTAGGGTGCATTGTTGAGATGAAAAGAAGCCCAGACACTGCTAGAATAACAGACAGGAACAAGCCGGTGAGGATTAGGTGGTGGATATATTTAGGTAACACATTTCAACACTGAGGCAGCTAGCCGTAAAAAGGTGACCTGCTTGAACATACCCCTAATCACCAAATGAGGGACGATTTATCCGGATGTTTGTCCCTCATCAATGCAGGGTGGGTTTGGTTTATAGACATGCAGTCTAACCCTCTACATCCACAAAAGCTGCAATATCAGATAGGTGCATCTATAAAATGGCAGAGTGAAAACCTCAGATCGAGGAGATGAATTTTCAGAGAATTCAAATTGCAAAGTTTAGGAACTGTGTAGATTGTTGATCACAATCAAGTTTTCAGTCCTAGAACATCTTTCTTGTTGGCATCTATGATATGCTCTGACATTTGCAGAGGTTATTGCAGGAAGGAAATGATATGTGATCATCAATATCTGTCTCCAGGGTTACAATAGACACGTTCTTTAAATTGAAATTCAGGCTGTAATGGCGCCAAGATGACTGTCAAGAAGGAATCTAGCTAGAAAAGGAAGCAAAGTGTTACCAAAGTCAATTCTGTAGGTTTTTATTTTATACACTGCCGCTCAAAATTTTGGGGATCACTTTTGGTTGCTTATTTTTTAAAGAAAAGCACATTTTCTTAAATGAAGCCAATATTAAAGGGAACCTGTCAACACATTTGCACATTTACAGCCAGTGACAGGTATCTATAGAGCCCTATTAACTAACTGACACCCTTCTTTCAGCTAAAAATAGTTTCCCCTTACATCCACATTTATATTATATTCCCTGGCATCAGAGGGGGCGTGTCCTGCTGGACCAGCCCCTCCCATCTATTCCTCCCCATGTCCCATGCCTAATCTCAGCATGTGACTGCTGTGTTAACTGATGACTCAAGACGACAAATATAGATTGTCCTAACTAGCGGGCCATTGCAGCATGAGGACGATCTATACCGCCATCAGGATCATGCTGATAAGACAATATAGATCACATAAGACAATAAGGCGATATAGATCGTCCTAACTAGTGGGTGGTTTCAACACGAAGACAATCTATGCGGTCATCAGGATCAGAGAGATTGTTCTTTGCCGGGGAGTTTATACTTGATCGCGGCAGTTGAGGGCTTAATCAGGACAGCCAAGGAGAGAGACAGAGGGTGCAGTCACACGTCATGTTTAACGCTTGCATTTAAAATTGCAACAGCTGAAGAGAGATTTGCCTAATTAAATAGCTGTTAACACTTTGTAAACGCAAGTGTTAACAGCTGTTTAATTAGCAACTTTTTATACCCGGATAAACCCTTTAAAAGCCATTCCATGCGACATATTGCCTAGAAACCGAAGATTTTCTACAACGGCGTTTACTACTCCTTCAAAGGAGAGCACAATCAGGCTCTAACCAGAGTAGAAAGAAGTGGGAGGCCCCGCTGCACAACTAACTTGGGCAAAAGAACAGACATTGGACATAGGAAGATTGGGATAAAGAGGTTATTAACAGAAATCTAAGTTTGAGGTGTTTGGATCACACAGAAGAGCATTTGTAAGACACAGAACAAATGAAGATGCTGGAAGATGCCCGATGCCATCATTCAAGCATGGTGGAGGCAATGCGAAGGTCTCGGTTGCTTTAGTGCTGGTAAAGTGGGAGACTTGTACAAGGTCAAAGGGATTTTGAATAGTGAACCTCATCACTCCATTTTGCAAAGCCATGCCATACCCTGTGGACAGCACTTGATTGCAGTCAATTTCATACAATAACCCAAAGCGCTGTCAAATTATATATGAATTATTTAAGGAAGAAGCTGCCATTCTGTCTGTAATGGAGTGGCCAGCCCAGGCACCAGATCTCAAACCCATTGAGCCGTTGTGGGAGCAGTTTGACCCTATGGTAAGCAAAAAGTACCCATCAAGCCGATCCAACTTATGGGAGGGGCTTCTGGAAGCATGGGGTGAAATTTCTCCAGATTACCTCAGCAAATTAACAGCTAGAATGACAGATGTCTGCAATGCTGGAATTGCAGCAAAGGGAGAATTATTGGATGAAAGCTAAGCTTAAAGGAGAAAATTATTATTTCAAACCTTGTCAATGTCAGGACTGTTTTCTATTCAACACATTTGAAAAATAAGTAAAATTTAAGTGGTAGTGTTTAACTGTAAACGCCATTTCATCTTAGGTTATACATTGATGCTTTTCTACTTCTGCACTCTTAAAATTTTCAACAATAGGGGATACCAATGCCAAAATGGTAACACTAGAAAAAGCATCTCATCATGCCAAAAAAAAAAAAAATGCCGTCACATGGCCCCCAAAAAAAGTTAAAATGTTATGGCCTACAAAAGGGTCCAATGATAAAACTAAAATCCTGACAGCTGCAGGGCGCTCCTTCCCTTCTGCCTCTCGCTCTGCGCCCATAAAACAAGTAACGGCCACATGTGGGGGTCTCTGTACTCGGGAGAAAATGCATAATAAATCAGAAGATGGGTTCTCTTTATTTTTTGGAAATGTGTAAATTTTAGGGCTAAATGAACGCAAGACCGACACAATTTGTTCTAAATTTCACCTACATTTTGATATAATTACTCTGAAAATCTCAAGGGGTTAACAATCTTCCTAAAAGTTGTTTCTGATAGTTTAAGGGGTGCAGATTTTTTTTTTTTTTTTTAAATAAACACAAAAGTTATCAGCCAACATTTACCACTAAGATGAAGTAAAACATGTGGGGAAAAGACAATCTCAGAACCGATTTGATAAGTGACACAGTGTTCAAAAGTTCTAACCATATAAAGTGACGCAAGTCAGAATCCCAAAAATATGGCTGAGCCTTAAGCTACAAACTGGCTGCGTCCTTAAAGGGAACCTGTCACCAGGAGACCCATTTTTAGCACTCCCCAGTCCCCACAGAGCATAGTGCATACACTGCCAAAGTGTTTTTGTATAAAAAAAAAATTTGGTTTTACAGAAAACACTGCTCCTTTCCAGCCCCTCCCAATTGGCAACTGCCTAGTCACACAGCAGATGCTAATGAAAGGTACAATATAACATATCTTTTTTTCTGTAAAACCAATTTTTAATACAAAAACACTTTGGCAGTGTATGTACTATGTTCTGTGTGGACTGGGGGAGTTCTAAAAATGGGTCTCCTGGTGACAGGTTCCCTTTAAGGAGTAAATAGAATAGAAAAAAAAACATAAGCACATGAAAAATCTGTGACAAAATCTTGAAATAAGCTGGTTGGGATATGATAAAAAAATGACACATTCAGAGAAATTAGCAAAAGCTGTATTGAGGAACTGCTCTGCAGATGCTTTTTGGTGGAAAAAGAGGCAGAACAACTGAGACTCCACACCTACGTGTGACCAGCCCCTCCTATCACTTCTATTCTACGTGCACCATACATTGCAGCCTCACCCACTACTATTAACAACCAGAAATCATTCTCTATATGTTGAAGAAGCCGTTCAGATATTTTATTATGGACCAAGGGCAATATAGAGAGGGGTAAAACAGAGTGAACTATAACTCAACCTGTCCAGGCTGGGATAAGAGGACAGTATGTTCACAAAGACAAATGTAGCACAGATTTACCCAACAGAACACATGCCTGAGATACAACACTGCTACCTGTGAAGCATCCCCTACTAGATCTCTGGGATCTGTGCCTGCAATACCTAGACCCTTTTACACTGGCCATGTGGGGACATATATGCGATATACATCCACATAGACTTCTATGGATCCCAGCAGCGCTAAAGTCACCACAGACACACGTGTGTACGGAAAAAAAAAAAACAGAGCATGCACGTTTACACCAGTGCAACGTGCGTGTAAAGAAGCCTTCGGGTGATGCCACACATTAGTATTTTGATTCTGTTTTGAAACAGAATCAAAGGGCACTGGGGCAGCAAACGCATGTGATCAGCAATCAGCACCCAGTGTCTTGTAGAGTGTAAATGCAAGACACCGGGCGCCGATTGCATGCATTTGCATACAAACACATATGTGATTGACCGCGGGCCGCCCCAGTGATTTCATGACAAAACGGAATCAAAACGCCAACGTGTGGCATCACCCTAAGTCTGCAGATTTTGTCTTGTTGAAAATCTAAACTTACTGATATCAAACAAACTAAGATACGTATCAAAAACAAAGAGTATAAAGCACTGTGCCACCCTTGTGAACAGCTAGATGAACATACAATGGATTGGAGTATCCCACCAAGTATGGGTACAATGATGCCATGTTGTGCCCATTTACATCTGTACATTAAACGTTCCATTTCGTATGACATCCTTTTATTGCACTGCTAAGTGTAATGCTAAAGGTAAATTATAACCAGCAATCACTTTGGCATCAATTGTATCCTGAGCAGAATCTTCTCCTCTGGGATCACAATCTACAGCAGTAGGAGGGCTAGCGATTGCCAGCTGGCTCTTAGTAGTGGACAGCAGTGCACAGCGCTCTGCCGAGAGATCCTGCACGACTAATGCACAGCTCTGGAAATTACCAATGGCTGTTTTCTATCCACAAACTTGTCTCAGAGTTGCAACCCTCCAGAGTAACCAATTGGCTTCTTACACCCACGGCCTCTCTTCAACTGAGCAACGGCATGGTTTTTTTTCCTTTACCATTTTTTTTTTTTTTTTTTTTTTTTTAAACAAGAGACTGAATTTTTTTTCTTTCTGTTTACAGAGCCAGAAAAGGGCTTGTTATTTGAAGGATTAGTGGTACTTCCTAGTGTAGGTATTAAATATGTACTGGGAGTCTGGAATAAAAAATGTAATACAATTGACAAAAAGTATGGTCGCACCATTTATTTGTATCTACGGCTTTCACTGTGGAGTCTGAATTCCTACTCCGGGGCAGTACAGTAACAGACCATACCATACCAATTAAATATAGGAGGTTCCCCTCCATAATAAAAGGACATCTACAACAAGGATGAAGGATTGTAAACCAAGTACACTGACATACTGGTGTATGCTCCCTCTGGACCTGCCCTTCCTTAAAAACAAAGGCACAAGAAGCTTAAGAAAAATAAAGGCTTTACAAATTATGCAAATGAGGTGCTCCCAGCTCCATTCACATCTATGTAGCCCCTCAGGCTCATTTACTTAATTTTAAAAGCCTTTATTCGCAAAAACAAGGGCATAAAAAGCTTAAAGAAAAGCATACCCTGCCAGAAGGTCACACACACCAGTATGTAGGTGTGCTTGGTTTACAATCCTTAATCCTGGTGGTAGACGTCCTTTAGGTGCAGCGGTTGGTTTACAAACCCATAATCCACGCCATGTATTAGATTCAGATATAACAGCAAAAGGTGCAGATCCTCATCTCCGTTGGTCCACTAAGACCCCTAGCGCCCAGGCGAGCATACAGCTACGTGCCAGAGAGAAAAGAGGCAAATGCTTCTTTTGAAAGCCACTGGCTTGGTCACGGTGTGGTGAGACTGCACATGCTCATTGTTGTGATAGAATATGAAGTATGAATAGTCAGTCCACTTCAACCAGGTAATATCCATACAAAGAGCGGGTGCCATAGACCTCCATGGGGGCTGTGATATGGCTGTAGTAACGACCTCCATACGTTTATATGGAAGAGGCCTTGAGCCCACCCATGACGTGCCATATTACTAGTACAGTGGATCTTATGATGCCGGTAATACGCCATGCGAAAGCTTTGTCCACCGATAGGACAGCAGTCACCTGCCACATTCATGTAGAGCCGTAATGATATGGTAAACCCCATCTGACAGCTGCAGAGGTGACAATGGTGAACATCTCATCACTGCAAGAAAGTCACCAATAACTGGCCAGGATTTAGTAGGAGTAAAACTTATTTGCAGTATTTCTTGCCATTTCAGAACCCCCTCTAATGGGTATTTCCCAGGAAGCTCTTAGGCCCTTTTCGGGACTCTATGGCATCCGTTTGGGGGTTTGTGATGATGCTAGAGTAGTATACAGCCGCCCTGTACCGGGAAGGGTGTGCCTTTAGTATCCATCAGTACCCCCGCCCCTCCACCACATCTATCACCCTCCCCATACACAGAGGGACGATGTATACACCATGTGCGCCCTGCCTGGCGCAGGTCAGCTACATCCCGTATAGACATGTAACTAGTCGGCACAGCCTATGGAGGGGAGCCGGGAGACACTGCACATCCCCTGTATCCACCGAGAACATGGCGCTCCCGTCACACACCAAGGGGAGGGGCCAGCGGCAGGAGCACAGCTGAGAAAAGCCCGCGCTCCGCCGCCGCCGCTCCCCCTGTTATAGAGCCGCGCACACAATGGCCGCACGTGCTGCACTTACCCGGCGCTCACTGCCTGCTGGAGAGGGAGCTGCTCCCAGTTGTGGAGCCGCGGCGCAGGGTCCCGCCTCCCGCCGCGCTAAGGCACAAGCGCTCTGCCCTCCCCCTGGATAGCACCGGTATCAGTCACCGTGTGGGTGGGCGTGCTGGCCAAGAGGCTGTTTGGGTTCCTCTCCCGCCACCGGTGCGCCGTCCCCCCAACTGTCTCACCGCCAGAAAATGGCGGCCGGGTATATAGCTAGGAAGTGACGTCAGGGACCCTATAATCTGCATACGCTTAGAGCACAATCAAACCACGCCCCCTGTGCATTGTAAAATTTAGGGTTCCATTATAGTTCATATTTAGGGGGTTATTCAAGTATTAGTTGTTCAGCATGTTTAGAGGTTCCACAAAGTTCCAACGTGCACCCCCAAATAAGCCCACCCCCGCCCCTGCATTGTGCACAGTGCTGAGCTTACCCACAAAGGTCTCGCGTTGCTTACTCAAATCCAGTGACGTCAGATTGGAGGAGGGACATCATGACATAGTGGTGACGACGATAGGTCACGTGGTTTGCATAAATACCCGCCTCTTTTATGCTAATTCTATGGGTGGTATGAATAAACTCCACCCACACCCTCACAGCCAATAGGAACTTGTTTCTATGAATGAAGTGGGCGTTTTTTTTCTTATTGGAGGGAACCACTCTGGATTATTGGCAAATCTGAAAACACAACACAAATGAGGATAACATGAGGACAGGTCTGTAGGACCTTAAATATAGTCATTATATATTCTGCCTTTAGCAATAGATTGAACTAATTTATTCAGCACAGACATTTATTTGAATTCATTAACATAAAGTCACATTTTTTCTTACAATTTTCAATTTTTGTCTCTTTTGGGAAAAATATTACATCATACAAGTTATAGAATTAAGATATAGAATTAGCAATTTCCCATTTTTTTCTTTTATGTGCACAAATATTACCTTATGCCAGTTATAACTGACCATAGATAACTTTCTAGATACAACCTCATAGCTCTATACACCATAAGAACATATATACCATTATGCAAGCTTCATTGTCTAGATACAACCTCATAGCTCTGTATCATCCTATTCACCATAAGAACATATATACCATTATATAAGCTTCATCCAATGGGAGGTCATTGACTAGATACAGCATTATAGCTCTGTATCATCCTATACACCATATGGCCATATACATATACCATCATGTAAGCTTCATCCAATGGGAGGTCATTGACTAGATACAACCTCATAGCTCTGTACTATCCTACACACCATATGGCCATATATATATATACCATTATATAAGCTTAATTGTCTAGATACAGCCTTATAGCTCTGTATTATCCTATACACCATAAGAACATATATACCATTATATAAGCTTCATCCAATGGGAGGTCATTGTCTAGATACAACCTCATAGCTCTGTATCATCCTATACACCATAAGAACATATATACCATTATATAAGCTTCATCCAATGGGAGGTCATTGACTAGATACAGCATTATAGCTCTGTATTATCCTATACACCATAATGGGAGGAGGCACCTTGTCACAGATGGATTGCACATGGAAAATCTGTCTAACAATAGAAATTGCAATTGTTGTTACGCAGCATTTCTACAAACTAGAAATGTCCTTGCCTGTGAAATTGGAATAGAAATATGCAATTTAATACATTTTATACATTTCCCAGAAATAATTGTAAACTTGTACATACTCTATCATGTCCATGATGATGACTATTTACTGTTCTAGAGAAACACCAACAATACACCGTTCAATATATTAGAGAAGTCTGTTCTCCATTCTAGGTTTTCTTTAGGATTGGATCTATAGAACAGGGAAAAACCTGGTGGCACAGCACTGTAACGTTTCACAGAATTACCACTATGTACCTATTGTGTCCATGTAGATTGTCAGCTAATATCTATATCATCTATATTACCTTATGCCACTAACAATTTACACATATATTCTTAGTGTTTTATCTGACCATGTTACTTCTCTGTAATGTCAGCTATAAAAGAGAGAATTACTAAAGCAAATCAAATTATGGGATGTATCAAGAGAGGAATAGATTCTCATGATAAAGACATAGTTTTGCCCTTATACAAATCCCTGGTCAGACCACACATGGAATATTGTGTACAGTTTTGGGCACCAGTGTATAAAAAGGATATAGTAGAGCTGGAACGGGTGCAGAGGAGAGCAACCAGGATTATTAGGGGAATGGGGGGATTAGAATACAAAGACAGATTACAAAATTTGGGATTATTCAGTTTAGAAAAAAGACGACTGAGGGGAGACCTCATTACAATGTACAAATACCTGAACGGACAGTACAAGGATCTCTCCAAAGATCTTTTTATACCTGGGCCTGTGACAAGGACAAGGGGGCATCCTCTGCGCCTAGAGGAGAGGCGATTCTACCATCAACATAGACAAAGGTTCTTTACTGTAAGAGCAGTGAGACTGGGGAATTCTCTGCCGCAGGAGGTTGTTATGGCCGACTCTATGTACATGCTCAAGAGAGGCCTGGATGCCTTTCTGGAGAGAAAAAATATCATGGGTTATGGGGATAAAACATTTATTTAATTCTTAAAGGTTGGACTTGATGGGCTTGTGTCTTTTTTCAGCCTTATATACTATGATACTATGAAATAAATATATCATATCAGGAATATCATGTTAAAATCCAGTAAAGCAGCATGCTATCCAAGGAAGTATTTGACTCTTGAGGGTGAGTTGCAAAAAATGACCCCCAATTTATAACATAAACAGTCCCCCCTCAAATAAAAAATATTAAATACAGTGCTTACAGATGTATTATAGTGTTTTCAGCGCCACCCCATTTAGTATATACAAGGCTCCCCCCAAAAATAAATTTTAGAATACACAGTGATCTCCTGTAATTAAATTATGTGGTGTCTCTAAAATTATAATAAAGTGACAGTTGTGGATTTGTATAATAGCTCGGTACATAAATACAGCAAAAGAACCAGGGCTAGTTCATAGTATAGCAGCAGAACAAAACTCATGACATAAATACAGCACCAGAACAAATAAATTTGTAAATAAATACAGCACCAAGCATATTATATAAAAAGATAACCAGGATCTGTACATAAACACAGAACCAGGATCCTTACATAATTACTAGAACCCAGCTCAGTACAGAAATAGAGTATCTGGACTGAGATTAGTACATAGAAACATAGAAACAGCACCAAAACTGAGCTTGATACATAACTACAGCACCACAACTAAGACCTATACAGAAAAACAGCACCGAATCCAAGCTCAATGCAAATAAACAGCACCAGAAATTGGCTTCGTACAGAAATACAACAACAGACTCAAACTCCATACAGAATTACAGCACAAGAACCAAGCTCTATGCAGCCTCATGCGCAGCACTCTTATTATCAATAGCATCTGCATCCTAAAGATGCTTATGATATTGATTCTTGTAGAATGCATTCCCTCCTTTCTCCAAATGTCTGGTGCCTTGGATGGGTGCTCTTCTCACACAGTGCTAGAAAGGGCATGATGCCCTCAGGTACTTTACCTGTTGCCAATATATTGTAAAATGTGTATGTCTCCATCAACAGTGGAACACTGTTTGTTTCATAGTTGTCTATAAACTATATTCCTATTTGCATCTAGCTTATGCCCCCACCTTAATCACCCCTATTAGAAACAAATCAGTGGTCTTGGGTGTGAATTAAATTTGGAAGGTAAACGTTTGTCACTTTAAGAAAGGAAGCTGTGAAAAACCTTTCCTAAGCGGCTGGTTAAATCAATTTTATTTCATGCTCTGGTGTCTTTGTACAGCAATTTGATCAACAAAAAGCTTTCCTGTCTCCTTGTACCAAACAGCTCAGCTGTCAAGACCTTATGTTAGGTACCTTAAAGGGAACCTGCCACAAGGAACCTCATTTTCACTAAAAGCAGGTTGCAAAAGCTATTACATCTGGATTGCAAATATTTTTGCATTACAAATTTGTGTGTTTTAACTTAACTTGCACCCACACAAAATCCTGTTTTGAGTTCCAGGTTTGTTTTGGTTTTGATGCATTTAAAAAAAACATGTGACTCATCTGTGCTACTCACTCCTCAGCTCTCAGCCCCCACCTTTGTGCTCCTGTAAAACTCTTCCCCCTACTCATATCAGCTCACCAGACTGTGAGGTCTGTCCCTGTGTGAGTGAAGAGCAGGAGGAATGAGGGAGCATGGGAGAGTGAGGTGACATCACGCGTGACACCACCTTCCTCTCCGAGCATTAAAGAAGAAGGTGCTATTGACGTGCATAATAAGCAGCCCGGAGCGTCGGACATCTTGGCCTCACGCTCTGGCCTGCTAATTATGTCTTTTTTCTAGGCGATCCATGCAAGTGTCAACATTGAAAAAGACCACCACCGGGATCAGAATGAAAAGGAGTCCAGGTGAGTATGTCTGGTTTGTTTTTTTGTATACTAACTGGTAGTTTTAATTTAAAAAATAAATAAATAAAAAACCTAAAAATTCTCCCACTTTATATAAATATAAATAAACAGTAAAAATCATAAACATGTTAAGTATCACTGAGTTCCAAAATGTAGCGGTTATTCCTGGTGTTTAACCCCATAACGGAAAATGGGGCCCAAAGTCGAAAAAGTCCCTTTTGCAACATTTAAACAAATTTAATAAAAAGTGATCAAAAGGCCAGTCCTCAAAATGGTAGCATTTAAAACATCATCTCATCTTGCAAAAAATGATACCACACAGAGCTCTGTACACTGAAGAAAAAGTGATTAGCTCCAGAGGATGGCAAAATGAAGAATTTTTTTTTTGTACAGGTTTTAATTTTTGTAAATGTATGAAAACATTATAAAACCTATATAAATTTGGTATCCCCGTGATCGTACCGACCCAAAGTATAAAGTAGACATGTCATTTGGGGCGCAATGAAAGCCGTAAGAAAATGGTGCACATTTTTTTCCCCACTTTCCAGTACATTGCATGGAATATAAAATACCATCACTAAGAAATGCAATTTGTTATGCAGAAAAGAAGCCTTCACAGAGCTCTCTACATATAATAAAAAATATAGATATTTAAAGGTGGGGAGTGAAAAATAAAAACTCAAACCAAAAAGGGCATGATAGTTAAGGGGTTAAGAAAAGCTACCTTTTGTCATGCTAATGTAATTTATTTTCAAACAAGTGATAGATACAAGGCTCTAGATTGGAAGCAAGCACCACAATGCATAAATCAATCAAAAAATCAAACAGGGCAGGATGTGGGAGTCCTAAAAGAATGATTTCCAACTATGAAGATTCCATGTATATTCAGATTTTCTTGTAACTTCATGCAAAACATCCAAAAGCCTTTAATCATGACTGATGGGGAGGCATTATAAATTAAGAAACAACTTAAAAGTGGAAAATATTAGCTAGAATAATAAAAAATAATGATACATAATAGTGAAAGAATGTCAGAGATGCAAGGTCCAAGCAGATGGGAACCGGAACACAAGACGCAGGAACTCAGGAGCAGGAACACACAGGAGCAGGAACACAGGGTACACGGGAACATACAGGAATGCAGGAACACACAGGAACGCAGGAATATCGCAGGGGAGCTTTCACAATGGCATAGGCACATAAAGATCCGGCAGGGGACACAGGAATGGGCTGAAATATATGGTGGAGGTGTTCAGCCAGCGCACAAATCAGGGGTGCGCTGGCCCTTTACATTTCCTACAGGTGCCCTAGTAGGCGCGCACAAGGCATTTTGCTGGGGAACTGGACCCGGGACAGGTGAGTCACAGGTGAGCAGGGGCACACGGAGGAACACGGGATCCGAGATATCGCGGGAGCACCCGTGACAAAGAACAAAATATTTGAAGGGGAATTAGAAAAAAACTAATGCACAAATGAACCTTAAAAATATTTCAAAAAGTAAAAAGTCTATAATTTATAAATTGTTATGAATTAATATTTTATATATAACCAAAGTACAAATTTAATTGCATAATGAATGGAGTTATAGCATCATTGAAAAAATAAACATCTTTCAACTTTATGGGGGACATTCACTTACATGGTCCCTGTGCAATCCCCGATCTGGACTGTCCGGCGAGGATGAACTCTGCTGTGATTTATGAAGATCGTGTGCCCAATATCCTGCATGTGTCGCTCCCCGCTCAGGTCCGCTGGAGTTCACCTTCTTCTTCCTGGTGCATGAAAGTGCATTGCTTGCAACACAAATTTAAATGTTAAATCCTGCACTTTGTCCGAATCCGTCGGATCATCCGACGGTTCGCCCCTCGATTAGTGTTGTGTGAAAGCCGGTTCAATTGCGGCACAAAACGATCATGTGCGATAGAATCCCCGCCCCGATCCTCGAAAACCAACGAAAATGCGGCCGCAGGATTCTTAGTAAATAATCCCCTATTCCTCCTGCTCCAGAATCTCAGATTTCACATGTTGGAAAATATGATGTGTGAAAGATCTGTAAGAGTATATAGTTTAAGGAAAATGATTTAAAAGATTTAAAAACATATATACAATATAATCTCAATAAACCAACAATTATATCCTTTGCCAAAAGTTGCCAGTAGTGTAACAGAACATATAAAAAATGTGGAATGTATAAACGACAATCACACCAAAGGAACAAAAATTCCACCTCAATAAGGTAACTTGAATTTGTAAAAAATCGATTTTTATTTTTAATATATCTAAAAATCATTTATGCAATTAGACAAATATTGTCCCCTGAGCATTTGTCTAATTGCATAAATGATTTTTAGATATATTAAAAATAAAAATCGATTTTTTACAAATTCAAGTGACCTTATTCAGGTGGAATTTTTGTTCCTTTGGTTTGAATATAATCTCAATATACACAATATAATCTCAAGGCCTTTTGGCTACATTGCTTTGAGTCTACAAATTCACTTACATTTTTACTGCAATCATTTATGTATATCACCTTCCCTTTACACTAAATTCAACCTTAATTAATTCATGTGCAAGTTTGAAATACTTGGTTATGGTTTTCAAATTTATATGGCATCACATTCATCTCTTGATATTACACATGTTCTGCTGGTCTGCACTTTTATTTACTTCATATTCATGCCAAAGTAAACTTTTGGACAGAAGCATTTAGCATAAAAAATATGATAGTGAGATTTCAGACACAACTGGATCCGCCAATAGACTAGACCAGTAATTAACTATAGTTTCTTTTTATTATTTGCTATTGGCAATTGTAGTTGCTGACAATTCTGACCTTATCTCCATCTCTTACTAATATGTTATAAAATGCCCCCTTCTGTAAAAGTGTGTGAATAAGACCATAATTTCTTAAAAGTTTAATTGAGATATCAATAAAGTCTATTCCATCATAACTCAATGTACATGTGAGTTTCATGTTCTTCAAGTTACCATTAAGATTCCCTATAAATTGAGTTTCTCAGAAGATTGGTGCTAGATCATGCAGATATCATCTATGTACCAAGTCTCAAATAGGATTTCCAAACATTATGATCTGACAAGAATAGGTCCCTTTCCCAAAGCCCTGAGAAGGAACTTGGATTATGAGGGAGCACATGGTGCTCTGGAGTTGCAGGAAAATCAGAGAGACTCTCAAGTAGGAGGGGGGGAAATCAATAAATGTATTTGCAGATGTTCACCATCAAATAACCATATCCAGAGATGATATGCCTTCCTGGGTTTGGAGTACGTTTTACGTCCCTTAGTAGATAGAGAAGCCACTTTGGGTTCTAATACCGCTAAAAACCTAATCATTAATCATATCCAAAAGCATCTTATGAAGTTGTACAGGAGAAAAGAGTATTGTTTACAGATACTGCTAGTGGGAACAGCAGGCGGTCTGAATTCTAGTATATGTGGGTCGCCTGCCCTAATGAATTCTAGCCCCTTCCTGTGTCTCTTGCCGGATCTTTGTGCTTCCTGCCTGAGGAATATTTAACCCTATTCCTTGCTACTGTTTGCTAAATACCCATTGTGACACCTGTCCTGATCTCCTGCCTGTCCCTGACCATGATTCTGTATCATGATACTGTACTTCACCTTGGCCACCACCTGGTGGTACCACACCGCAGCAAATCCACCCAGTTTTGTAGCGGGCTCTCGTGAAAATCCTCCGCGGGGACCAGTGTATCCCCTATCTGTTCCCGAAACTGCAGCCATTCAGGCCTATGTAAAGGAGAACCTGCTTGTGAGGGAGAAGGGCTTTATACGCAAGTCTTCTTCTCCTACCATTGCTGGATTCTTCTTTGTGGCCAAGAAGGATGGTTCCCTCGCCCATGCATCGATTATTGCGTTCTCAATAAAGAAAAACCACTACCCACTGCCTCTGATGACACATACATGGTGCAAAGATTTTCAACAAATTGGACCTGCGGAGGACATATAATCTCATTGGCATCCATGAAGGTGATGAATGGAAGACTGCCTTCAATACTTGTCATGCCGTTTGGGCTCTGTAAGGGCATTTTCAGGGATTTTCTCTATACCTGCATCATGGTCTAGACAATATCCTGGTTTTCTCCACAGACCTTGAGTCCCATCGGACTCATGTACGGCAAGTTCTCAGTCACCTAAGGGCCAATCACCTATACGCCAAGCTCGAGAAGTGCCAATTTCACCAAAAGAGTCTTCCTTTCCTCAAGTACATCATTTATGACAATGGACTGCAGATGGAACCTTGCAAGTTAGCTGTGGTACTTCAGTGGCCTCGCCCAGTAGGACTACATGGTTTCCAGAGGTTCCTGGGCTTTGCTAAGTACTACTGGCAGTTTATACCGCATTTTTCCTCTCTCATTTCTCCCATCGTGGCACTGACTAAGAAAAACGATGATCCAAAACTCTGGCCTCCGGCGGTTGAAGAAGCTTTCTTCAAGCTGAAGTCTGCCTTTGCCTCTGCCTCTGTTCTCACCTCGCCGGATACTGAGAGACCATTCCTGCTAGAGGTTGACGCCTCATGGGTTGGTGCAGGAGCCTTTCTCACCCAGAAAGGGCCCTCACTTGCTTCTTCTCTAAGACCTTTTCTGCTGCAGAGAGGAATTATTTAAGGTGATGGAGAGCTTCTGGCCATAAAGCTAGCTTTGGAAGAATGGCGTTATCTTCTGGAAGGAGCTTGTTATCCAGTCTGTATCTACACAGACCATAAGAATCTTCTATATCTCCAGACTGCTCAGCACCTCAATGCTCGACAGGCTCGTTGGTCCCTTTTCTTCTCTGGCTTCAAATTCATGATACATTTTCATCCTGCAGAGAAGAATATTAAGGCCTCTGATGTAATTGGGGAAGAACCGGTACCTAGACATATTGGGGTTTATTTACTAAGGATCCTGCAGCCGCATTTTCGTCGGTTTTCCCAACTTTTCAGGGATTCCGTCGGGGATTGTGTCACGTGTTATCTTTTTGTGTTGCAATAGCGCTGTCTTTCACGCGACAGAAATCGGGGGACGGGCCGTCAGACGATCCGATGGATTCGGACTATGGCGGAATTTAACATTTAAATTTGTGTCGCAAGCCAAGCACTTATATGCATCGGGAAGAAGAAGGTGAACTCCGGCGGACGTGATCGGGGAAGCGTCACATGCAGGAAATCGGCCGCACGATCTTCATGAATCGTGGCAGAGTTCATCCTCGTCTGACAGTCCGGATCGGGGATCGTGCTGGGACCAGGTAAGTAAATGTGCCCCATTGTTCCTCCTGAATAGCTGGTTGTTGCTGCTCCTCTGGACCTACGGCAGCTTCCTCCTGGCAACACTTATGTCCAACCTGCTCTGAATAAAGATACTGACTTGGGGACATTGCTCTTGCGTGGCTGAGCACCCTGGGGTGCAGAGATCTGCCTCTCTCATATCTCGATTTTACTGGTGGCCAGATCTGGTCAGGGATGTACAAGCTTTTGTGTGCTCCTGCACTTCCTGTGCCCGTAACAAGTCACCACGTCTCAAGCCAGCAGGTCTGCTCCTGCCTTTGCCGATACCCAGTTGCCTGTGGACTTATATAGCCATGCACTTTGTTACGAATCTTCCACCATCTTCCGGAAATACCGTTATCTGGGTTATCTTATCACAGACTGGTTTTCTTAGATGTCCCATTTTATTCCTCTGCCTGGTGTACCATCATCTCCTCGTCTGGCTAGCCTCTTATTCGTCTAGATCTTCCAGTTTCATGGTCTCCCTCTACATATTGTATCGGACCAAGAGGTCCAGTTTGCTTCACGGTTTGAGGGATCTCTATGCAGACAACTTCAAGTGAATCTGGACTTCTGCATACCATCTGCAGTCGAATGGACAAGTTGAGAGGGTTAATCAGACCCTGGGCTGCTATCTCTGTCTCGGCCCGACAGGACGACTGGTCCAACTTGTTGCTATGGGCAGAGTTTTCTTATAAATCCTTGGATTCTGAACCTACCGGCTCTGCCCCCTTCTTCATTGTTACCTCCTCCTGCTCCTGAAGCTGATGCTACTGATGTCTTTGAGGTAAAAGAGGTCCTTGATATGGAGACGGTCAGAGGGAAGCGATTCTGTCTTGTGGACTGGAAGGGTTTCGGGCCGGAGGAGAGTTCTTGGGAACCCGAGTACAACATCCTGGGTCATGCTCTCCTGCACAGGTTCCTCCAGTCCAAGAAGGGGAGGCTGAATGGGGGGTACTGTAACGGTTGCTCATGCAACCCATATCCCGGTTCGCAGGTGCACACCTCCATGTGCCCCTGGAGCCACGCCGCAGTCTCACTCACCTTCCCTTGCTCCAGTGGCCGTTTCTGTGGTCCCCGCGCTCCGGCGCGCATGGCCTCATTTCCTAGGGGGCGCGCTGGCTTGGTAAGATTTAGAAGGCCGGCACACTGATAATTGGCACTGGCCAGCCACCTGCCCTGATAAATTCCAGTGCCTTCCTGTGTCCCCTGTATGATCTTTGTGCCTCGTGCCTGAGAAAAATCTTTATCACTATGCCTTCCCCTTGTGACCCCGGTTCTGTTTCTGACTCTGCTCCCTGCCTTGAACCCTTGCCTTGCTCTTGACTCTGATCCTGTGCCGCTTGTCCTGACCTCCTCCCTGTCCCCAACTATGATTCTGTATTTCGTCTTGGCCGTCTCTGCGGACAAAGTCACACCTGTGGAGCGAACTGGTGGTACCAGGCCACAGCAAGTCCAACCCACTTTGCTCTGGTGAAAATCGGGTGCCACTTAGACTCTGCTCACAGGTGTCAGCTTATGTCATCGTCCGACGTGGTACAGAGGGTCCACTACCACCATACCATCATATACATTCTCCTTCATTATGAAGATAGACAAAGCCTGAGTATCTATAAGGTAGTGTAGGGATTCTTGCACCACCTGGACCAATGAGTTCAAATTTTTGGCGGCATTTCCTATTGACATATACCTAGAGATAGCAAGGAATGGCACTATTGATGAGTAGGATACAACCTTTAAGGCGGGTCCTGATCCTTCCAAGACATCGCCACTTTCCAGGCATAATATGGAGTGAAGCAAAAAAAATCTTGTCATAGTGGCCATTAATTACTTCATCAAAACACCCAGGAGACAAACCATAGGGGACATTAAGCGCGGGAAAGTCAAAGTGCCTATTCGGGAACTCCAGGACCTCTGACCAAAGAACAGTAACCTTTCGCAATGCATGAAGGATCCAGGATCGGCCTGACAGCGGAAACATAAGTCATTGGGCATAACTCCTTACAGGGGTGGCATATACCCGATGTAGGGATTTAGACTGAATTAGAAAATCCCTCTCGCTCACCGCAGATTCGAAGTAGGTAAGCTCAACCTCCCTCCAGTCATCATCAGACAGATCAGGGATGTCAACTCTCCAACATTTAAAAGCTTTATCAAAGGGTCTGGTGCCCTGTGCTTGAAACAGAGCATTGACCTGGGTGAGCGGCTTAGGGAGATTCGGGATGCCGGGATCAGAGTTCCAGTTTCGTAAATTTAGCTGTCAGGCTGGTAGAGCCAAACTGGGCCCTGAAAGCATGGTGTAGCTGTGAGTAAAGTAAGGAGGTTATGTCAGGTAAAACATGTCTTTCCCGCAACTCTGTAAGGGCAAGAAATTCCCCATTTGTATTCAGGCGTTGATCGAGGGACTTTACCCCTGCCGCCCCCCACACCATTCACACCTGGAGGAAGAGAAAAGGGGAGAGCCATGGGTTAAGAGGGAGAGCTTGCCAACACACCACAACATTTCTTTAAGGGGGGGCCTGCTGTGGATATTTCTGTAAAGGTAGGCTCTGCTGTTGCCATTTCATTAAAGGGCTTCTCTGCTCTGGACATTTCTGTGGGGGGATATTTCACTATTGGGAGGCTCTGCAGTGAACATTTCTTTCACCCCTTCACGCTACGTGATGGATATAACCGCAGCAGAGCTATGAAGGGTGTATGAAAAGGGCTCATGGGCTGAGCCCTCTTCACACAGAGATGGGCTTTGCTGCATATTGCAGCAAAGACCCATCGCCTTCACCCGTGGTCTGTGCTTGCACCGATCGCGGGTGTTAATTTCTTCTTTGCGGCCAGCAAAGTCGCCGTGGCACTTAAAACGTGGTGGCGCCTGAGCACCATTGGGGAGGTGGGTGGTTGGCGATCGGTTGCCATGACAGCCTTGGGTCTTCGTCAGACCCGAGGCTGCATGATTGTAATGAATCACATGCAAAAACGCCATATACTGCGATACAGTCGTGTTGCAGTATATGGTAGGAACAATCTGACTATCTAGGGTTAATGTACCCTAGAGGGTCTAAGAAATTGTTGGGAAAAAAAAGAAAAAGAAAAGTTTAAAAAAATTTAAAAAATGTATAAAATATTTAAAATTCAAATCACCCCCCTTTCCCTAGAACTGTTTTAAAACATAATAAACAGTAAAAATCACATTAGATATCGCCGAGTCCCAAAATGCCCGATCTATCAAAATATAAAAACTGTTGTAACTGGCGGTGACCTCTGAAACAGGAAATGGCGCCCAAATGTCCGAAATACAACTTTTACACCTTTTTATATAACATAAAAAATGTAATGAAAAGTCATCAAAATGTTGCACAGTCCTCAAAATGGTAGCAATAAAAACGTCGGCTCATTTCGCAAAAAAATGACATATCACACAGCTCTGTACACCAAAGTATGAAAAAGTTATTAGCATCAGAAGATGGCAAATTTTTTTTTCCTTTTTCGTACACATTCGTTTAATTTTTGAAAATGTATTAAAACGCATTACAACTTGTATAACTTAGGTATCGCGACGATCGTACCGAATCAAAGAATAAAGTAGAGGTGTTAATTGGAGCACAGACTGAAAGTCGTAAAAACCGAGCCCACAAGAACTTGACGCACATGCGTGTTTTTAAATTTTTCCACATTTGGAATTATTTTCCTGCTTCCCAATATAATAAATTAATAAATAACATTACGGGAAAGTAAAATTTGTTACGCACAAAATAAGCCCTCACACATCTCTGTAAAAATTAAAAAGTTATGGATTTTTTAAGGTGGAGAGCGAGGAAGGATCTGCTGTGTTCATTTCTTTAAAGGGGGCTCTGTTGTGGACATTTCATTAATGAAGTGTGTTTGCTGCGGGACATTTCATTAGAGTAGCAGCTGCATTTCCCTCCCTAGGTCTTATAAGTCAATAATTTTTCCTAGTTTTTTTGTGGTAAACTTAGGTGTATTATAGTATCCTCTTTTTGTAGTCCCTTTCTTATATAGGCAACAGTAAAAGCAATACTATCAGGAAAAAGGGGCAGCTGCAAAAAAGGGGGGTCTGGGGATGCTGAGGTATTTGTGACCTATTTTTTTCCAAGGGACCATGGTAAGGGGGTTACCTGACCCAGTCCAACCCAGTCCCTGGTAAAAAAAAAAAAATCAGTATAGGCTGCAGTAGTGTCATGGGGCAGAGGAGATAAGGCCTCGGGGCATGGTTCTGAAGGTGGAGGGGGGAGTTCAGCTGTGGAATCAAACTGTACACTTAGTAAGCAACACTGATTGACAATCAATTTCACATGTTGTGTAAATGGAATAGAGAGGTGTAAATTATTGGCAATTAGCAAGACACACTCAATAAAGGAGTGGTTCTGTAGGTGGGAACCACAGACCACTTCTCAGTACCTATGTTTTCTGGCTGATGTTTTGGTCAATTTTGAATGTTGGTGGTGCTTTCACACTCCTGGTAGCATGCGACGAACTCTACAGCCCACACAAGTAGCTCATGCAGTGCAGCTCATCCAGGATGGCACATCAATGCGAGCTGTGGCAAGAAGGTTTGCTGTGTCTGTCAACGTAGTCTTCAGAGCGTGTAGGTGCCGTAGGAGGGCCACAACCCAACAGCAGGACCGCTACCTCTACCTTTGTGCAAGGAGGAACAGAAGAAGCACTGCCAAAGCCCTGCAAAATAACTTCCAGCAGTCACAAAAGTGCATGTGGCTGCACAAACAGACTGTCCAGGAGTTGGTGGATGCTTTAGTCCTGGTCTGGGAGGGGATCCCTCAGGAGACCTGATCAGAAGCAGAGGCGTGGTAGGGAGGTCATACAGGCACGTGGAGGGCACACACAATACTGAGCCTCATTTTGACTTGTTTAACGGACACTACAAAGTTGGATCAGCCTGTAGTATGTTTATACACATTAATTGTTTCAACTTTGTAAAGAACAAGGTATTCAATGAGAATATTTCATTAATTCAGATCTAGGATGTGTTATTTGAGTGTTCCCTTTATTTTTTGAGCAGTGCGTCACATCAGATGAACAACACATGATAAATTAGATTGTTCCATTAATTATTTATTAAAATGAAGCCATTGCTTATAGAATCACCTTTAGCTGCAACAACTTAAAAGCAATTATGTTTCTGTAAGACAATGACTAACATTTGTTTATGCACAGCTTAGGGGGCATTCACGTGTTCAGTTTTTCAGATGCAGTTTTTGACGCCAAAAGCAAGTGTGGATCATAATGGATAAGAACATATCATTAAGAGAAGCTGCGTCTCTTTTTTTCTTCCACTTCTGATTTTTGGCAGGGTATCCTGGTTTGGCATCCTGGTAAACTTTAATATAAGTTAATGTTGTAACCACAAATGCCAGAAGTGTTATAAATCTTTCATGGGCAAACCACTTTAAGGTCAAGACCAATTAACTGAGCCAATGCTACACCTTGATTCTTTTTTTCAGCCATTGGGGCACATTTACTTACCTAGGTCCCTCTTCGTCAGACCCGAGGCTGCATGGTTTCTAAAGATTTGTTACAATGAGGGCCCATGGTAATAAATCCTATGCAAAAACGCCATATACTGCAATACAGTAGTATTGCAGTATATAGTAGGTACGATCAGACCATCTAGGGTTAAAGAACTCTAGATGGTCTAAGAAATAGCGAAAAAAATTTTTTAAAAAAGTTTAAAAAAATGTAAAAAATTTATAAAATATTAAAAATTCAAATCATCTCCCCTTTCCCTAGAACCGATATAAAACATAACAGTAAAAATCACAAACAGATCAGGTATCACCGCTTCCCAAAATGCCCGATATATACATCTATACCAAAATACAAAAACAGTTATTGCTGACAGTGGCCGCCATAACGGAAAATGGCGCCCAAACTTCCTAAATGTGACTTTTACACCATTTTACATTGAATAAAAAATGGAATAAAAAGTGATCAAAATGTCGCACAGTCCTCAAAATGGTAGCAATGAAAACTTTGGCTCATTTTGCAGAAAAAAAAAAGACACCTCACACAACTCCGCACACAAAGTATGAAAAAGTTATTAACGTCAGAAGATGGCAACATTTTTTTTCTTTTTTGTACACATTCGTTTAATTTTTTAAATGTATTAAAACGCAATAAAACCTAAATAAATTTGGTATCACCACGATCGTACCAAACCAAAGAATAAAGTAGAGGTGTTATTTGGAGCGCACAGTAAAGGTTGTAAAAATTGAGCCCACAAGAATGTGACGCACATGCACTTTTTAAAAAAAAATGTTTCCACATTTGGAATTTTTTTGCAGCTTCCCTGTACACAGCATGGAATAATAAATAACATAATGGAAAAGTAAAATTTGTTACGAACAAAATAAGCCCTCACACAGCTCTGTACACAGAAAAATGAAAAAGTTATGTTTTTTTTTTGTAAGGTGGAGAGCGAGAAATGAGTGAAAAAAAAAACCCTGCGCCCCTAAGAGGTTAAGCAACTCTCTACCCCTCAGCTGTAGTAATTCTTTTTTCAAAAGTAATGTAAACGCCATGTGTGAACGTTACCTAAAACAATTCTTAATAGGTGGGATGAGGTGTTTGTCTAAAATGTCTGGTTATTACAAAATTTCTTGCAGGAAAATGAGGCTCTCCCCTAATTGTACTGTCATAACTAGAGATGAGCGAGCACTAAAATGCTCGGGTGCTCGTTACTCGAACCGAACATTTCCCGATGCTCGAGTGCTCGTTTCGAGTAACGAGCCCCATTGAAGTCAATGGGAGACTCGAGCATTTTTCAAGGGGACCAAGGCTCTGCACAGGGAAGCTTGGCCAAACACCTGGGAACCTCAGAAAAGGATGGAAACACCACGGAAATGGACAGGAAACAGCAGGAGCAGCATGCATGGATGCCTCTGAGGCTGCTTAATCGCACCATTATGCCAAAATTATGGGCAACAGCATGGCCATGACAGAGTGACAGAATGAAGCTAGATAGCATCTAAAACATCCAATAATTGACCCTGACACTATAGGGGACGGCATGCAGAGGCAGCGGCAGCAGCGGAAGGCTAGAGAGTGGCATGGCGACATACCCTAAATGGACTCAGGCTTCAAACCAATGGGTAGCAGAGAGGAACCAAAGGAGGTGAGCAAGAAGCGCTCAAATAATATCGGTACATGATAAAAGTTTGCCAGTATATTTTGTGGATTACACAGCAGGGTGGCGACAAAGTTAACATGGAAGCCATGAAAACAATCCAAAATTCTGCCTGACACAGCTCGTTTGATAAGGGGACGATGTATGGAGGCAGTGAACTAGTAGTAGATTAAAGGTGCTGCAGTTAAAACTATGTTAGTTGTTTCTTGGCATGGAGCTGGCGCTCCGCTGCCAGGCGAGCTTTCGCCAATCCAAGCCCCTGTCTCTAGGCTACTCCCCAAACAGCACTTCTAAGAACCTTTCGGATAAGATCAAGTGTAGTAGCGTTCTTATAAGTTTGGGATATGGCGGATGAGGGGAATGTAAACATCTGCGCAAGAAGCGCTGAAATAATATCCGTAAATGAAAAAAGTTTGCCAGTATATTTTGTGGATTACACAGCAGGGTGGCGACAAAGTTAACATGGAAGCCATGAAAACAATCCAAAATTCTCGTTTGATAAGGGGACCATGTATGGAGGCAGTGAACTAGTAGTAGATTAAAGGTGCTGCAGTTAAAACTATGTTAGTTGGATCTTAGGATGGAGCTGGCGCTCCGCTGCCAGGCGAGCTTTCGCCAATCCAAGCCCCTGTCTCTAGGCTACTCCCCAAACAGCACTTCTAAGAACCTTTCGGATAAGATCAAGTGTAGTAGCGTTCTTATAAGTTTGGGATATGGCGGATGAGGGGAATGTAAACATCTGCGCAAGAAGCGCTGAAATAATATCCGTAAATGAAAAAAGTTTGCCAGTATATTTTGTGGATTACACAGCAGGGTGGCGACAAAGTTAACATGGAAGCCATGAAAACAATCCAAAATTCTGCCTGACACAGCTCGTTTGATAAGGGGACGATGTATGGATGCAGTGAACTAGTAGTAGATTAAAGGTGCTGCAGTTAAAACTATGTTAGTTGTTTCTTGGCATGGAGCTGGCGCTCCGCTGCCAGGCGAGCTTTCGCCAATCCAAGCCCCTGTCTCTAGGCTACTCCCCAAACAGCACTTCTAAGAACCTTTCGGATAAGATCAAGTGTAGTAGCGTTCTTATAAGTTTGGGATATGGCGGATGAGGGGAATGTAAACATCTGCGCAAGAAGCGCTGAAATAATATCCGTAAATGAAAAAAGTTTGCCAGTATATTTTGTGGATTACACAGCAGGGTGGCGACAAAGTTAACATGGAAGCCATGAAAACAATCCAAAATTCTCGTTTGATAAGGGGACCATGTATGGAGGCAGTGAACTAGTAGTAGATTATAGGTGCTGCAGTTAAAACTATGTTAGTTGGATCTTGGGATGGAGCTGGCGCTCCGCTGCCAGGCGAGCTTTCGCCAATCCAAGCCCCTGTCTCTAGGCTACTCCCCAAACAGCACTTCTAAGAACCTTTCGGATAAGATCAAGTGTAGTAGCGTTCTTATAAGTTTGGGATATGGCGGATGAGGGGAATGTAAACATCTGCGCAAGAAGCGCTGAAATAATATCCGTAAATGAAAAAAGTTTGCCAGTATATTTTGTGGATTACACAGCAGGGTGGCGACAAAGTTAACATGGAAGCCATGAAAACAATCCAAAATTCTCGTTTGATAAGGGGACCATGTATGGAGGCAGTGAACTAGTAGTAGATTAAAGGTGCTGCAGTTAAAACTATGTTAGTTGGATCTTGGGATGGAGCTGGCGCTCCGCTGCCAGGCGAGCTTTCGCCAATCCAAGCCCCTGTCTCTAGGCTACTCCCCAAACAGCACTTCTAAGAACCTTTTGTATAAGATCAAGTGTAGTAGCGTTCTTGTAAGTTTAGGATATGGCGGGTGAGGGGAATGTAAACAGATGCGCAAGAAGCGCTGAAATAATATCCGTAAATGGTAAAAGTTTGCCAGTATATTTTGTGGATAACACAGCAGGGTGGCGACAAAGTTAACAACTTTGATGTGGAATCCATGAAAACAACCCAAATTTCACCTGACACAGCACGTTTGATAAGGCGGCCATGTATGGAGGCAGCTATATGGACGACTTTTGGAGGTAGCAATGTAGACAACGTGTGGAGGCTGCTATGGAGACAATTCAATTTGGATAGTGCCTGTATGTGGCAGTCCAAAAAAGTTTTCAAACCAGAGGAGCAGGTAGGTGGCCCTCCAGAAAAATGGAATAGATTGAGTGCCTGTATGTGGCAGTCCAAAAAAGTTTTCAAACCAGAGGAGCAGGTAGGTGGCCCTCCAGAAAAATTGAATAGATTGAGTGCCTGTATGTGGCAGTCCAAAAAAGTTTTCAAACCAGAGGAGCAGGTAGGTGGCCCTCCAGAAAAATGGAATAGATTGAGTGCCTGTATGTGGCAGTCCAAAATAGTTTTCAAACCAGAGGAGCAGGTAGGTGGCCCTCCAGAAAAATGGAATAGATTGAGTGCCTGTATGTGGCAGTCCAAAAAATTTTTCAAACCAGAGGAGCAGGTAGGTGGCCCTCCAGGAAAATGGAATAGAATGAGTGCCTGTATGTGGCAGTCCCAAAAAATTGTTTAAAACAGAGGACCGGAAAGGTGGCCCTCCAGAAAAATTGAATAGATTGAGTGCCTGTATGTGGCACTCCCAAAAATTGTTTAAAACAGAGGACCGTGTCGGTGGCCCTCCAGAAAAATTAAATGCATAAAGTACTATACCTAGAGCCAGTGGGCCCTGTCAAAAAACAGCCAGTTTCCTCTGCTTTACTGTAGAAAGAGGAGGAGAAGGAGGAAAATGAGGAGGAGGAGGAGTGGATAAATTATTCAGGTTGAGCTTCCTTCACCTGGTGGAGATTTGAAATTAGGAGAAATCCATGCTTTATTCATCTTGATAAGCGTCAGCCTGTCAGCGCTGTCAGTCGACAGGCGTGTACGCTTATCGGTGATGATGCCACCAGCTGCACTGAAAACCCGCTCTGACAAGACGCTAGCGGCAGGGCAGGCAAGAACCTCCAAGGCGTAGAGCGCCAGTTCGTGCCACATGTCCAGCTTTGAAACCCAGTAGTTGTAGGGAGCTGTGTGATCATTTAGGACGATGGTATGGTCAGCTACGTACTCCCTCACCATCTTTCTGTAAAGATCAGCCCTACTCTGCCGAGACTGGGGACAGGTGACAGTGTCTTGCTGGGGTGACATAAAGCTGGCAAAAGCCTTGTAAAGCGTACCCTTGCCAGTGCTGGACAAGCTGCCTGCTCGCCTACTCTCCCTCGCTACTTGTCCCGCAGAACTACGCACTCTGCCGCTAGCGCTGTCAGAAGGGAAATACTGTTTCAGCTTGTGCACCAGGGCCTGCTGGTATTCATGCATTCTCACACTCCTTTCCTCTCCAGGGATGAGAGTGGAAAAATTTTGCTTGTACCGTGGGTCCAGGAGAGTGAACACCCAGTAATCGGTGCTGGAATAAATTCTTTGAACGCGAGGGTCACGGGAAAGGCAGCCTAGCATGAAATCTGCCATATGCGCCAGAGTACCAACGCGTAAGAATTCACTCCCCTCACTGGCCTGACTGTCCATTTCCTCCTCCTCCAACTCCTCCAACTCCTCTTCTTCTGCCCATACACGCTCAACAGTGAAGGACTCAACAATGGTCCCCTCTTGTGTCTCGCCAACATTCTCCTCCTCTTCCTCCTCATCCTCCTCCACCTCCACCTCCTCCGATATGCGCTGAGAAACAGACCTAAGGGTGCTTTGGCTATCAACAAGGGAATCTAATTCCCCCGTCTCTTGTGAGGAGCGCAAAGCTTCCGACTTCATGCTGACCAGAGAGTTTTTCAACAGGCCAAGCAGCGGGATGGTGAGGCTGATGATGGCGGCATCGCCACTGACCATCTGTGTTGACTCCTCAAAGTTACTCAGCACCTGACAGATATCAGACATCCACGTCCACTCCTCATTGTAGACTTGAGGAAGCTGACTGACCTGACTACCAGTTCTGGTGGAAGTTGACATCTGGCAGTCTACAATCGCTCGGCGCTGCTGGTAAACTCTGGATAACATGGTCAGTGTTGAATTCCACCTCGTGGGCACGTCGCACAACAGTCGGTGAGCGGGCAGTTGGAGGCGGCACTGCGCTGCCCTGAGAGTGGCGGCGCACCTTCGTGAGCAAATCAGACAGATTGGGGTATGTCTTGAGGAAACGTTGAACTATCAGATTTAACACATGGGCCAGGCATGGCACATGTGTCAGTCTGCCGAGTTGCAGAGCCGCCACCAGGTTACGGCCGTTGTCACACACAACCATGCCTGGCTTCAGGTTCAGCGGTGCCAGCCACAGATCAGTCTGCGCCGTGATGCCCTGTAATAGTTCTTGGGCGGTGTGCCTTTTATCGCCTAGGCTCAGCAGTTTCAGCACCGCCTGCTGTCGCTTAGCGACGGCACTGCTGCTGTGCCTAGAGCTACCGACTGATGGCGCCATGCCCACGGATGGTCGTTCGGAGGAGGAGGTGGGGTGGGAGGAGGAGGAGGCATAGTAGGCCTGAAACACCTGGACCGAGGTAGGCCCCGCAATCCTCGGCGTCGGCAGTATATGACCAGCCGCAGGGTCACACTCGGTCCCAGCCTCCACCAAGTTAACCCAATGTGCCGTCAGAGATATATAGTGGCCCTGCCCGGCAGCACTCGTCCACGTGTCCGTGGTCAGGTGGACCTTGTCAGAAACGGCGTTGGTCAGGGCACGGATTATGTTGTCTGACACGTGCTGGTGCAGGGCTGGGACGGCACATCGGGAAAAGTAGTGGCGGCTGGGGACCGAATACCAAGGGGCGGCCGCCGCCATGAGGCTGCGAAAGGCCTCGGTCTCTACTAGCCTATAGGGCAGCATCTCCAGGCTTAGCAATCTGGAGATGTGCACATTAAGGGCTTGGGCGTGCGGGTGGGTTGCACTATATTTGCGTTTCCGCTCCAGCGTCTGGGGTATGGAGAGCTGAACGCTGGTGGATGCTGTGGAGGATCGTGGAGGCGACGATGGGGTTTTTGTGGCAGGGTCCTGGGCAGGGGGCTGACTATCAGCTGACACAGGGGAAGGAGCAGTGGTGTGCACGGCCGGAGGTGAACGCGTTTGTTGCCACTGAGTGGGGTGTTTAGCATTCATATGCCTGCGCATACTGGTGGTAGTTAAGCTATTAGTGGTGGAACCCCTGCTGATCCTGGTTTGGCAAATGTGGCACACCACAGTCCGTCGGTCATCCGGTGTTTCCTTAAAGAACCTCCAGACTTCTGAAAATCTAGCCCTCGCCGCAGGAGCCCTCGCCACGGGAGCTTCACTAGTTGACACATTTGGCGCTGATGCACCAGCTCTGGCCCTGCCTCTCCGTCTGGCCCCACCACTGCCTCTTCCAACCTGTTCTGGTCGAGGACTCTCCTCCGTCTCAGAAGCACTGTGTTCACCCGGCCTCTCAACCCAGCTTGGGTCTGTCACCTCATCATCCTCCGATCCCTCAGTCTGCTCCCCCCTCGGACTTCCTGCCCTGACAACAACTTCCCCACTGTCTGACAACCGTGTCTCCTCATCATCGGACACCTCTTTACACACTTCTTCCAGTACGTCAACAAGGTCATCATCACCCACAGACTGCGACTGGTGGAAAACCTGGGCATCGGAAAATTGCTCATCAGCAACCGGACAAGTGGTTTGTGACTGTGGGAATGGTCCAGAAAACAGTTCCTCAGAGTATGCCGGTTCAAATGGCAAATATTGCTGGGAGGGGGCAGACTGGGGGGGAGGAGGCTGAGGTGCAGGAGCTGGAGGAGTGCCGATTTCGGTGACATGGGTGGACTGCGTGGAAGACTGACTGGTGGACAAATTGCTCGAAGCATTGTCGGCAATCCACGACATCACCTGTTCGCACTGTTCTGGCCTCAACAGTGCTCTAACACGATTCCCAGTAACTTCAGACATGAACCTGGGGAGTGTAGCTCTGCGGCGTTCCCCTGCTCCCTCATAAGCAGGTGGTGTCTCACCCCGCCCAGGACCACGGCCTCTGACCCCTGCAGTAGTTGGACGCCCACGTCCCCGCCCTCGTCCTCTACCCCTAGCCCTCGGGTTAAACATTTTGAAAATGAGAGTTATAACTTGAATTTTTTTTTAACTTTTTTTTTTTTTTGTTTTGTTTTTGTGTTTTTTAGTTTTTAAAACCAAACGATGCTATCCTATTGCTATGGCTATTTTATAGCCAAGTATGAAAGCACACTGCTATGCCAGATGAGATGACGCTGAGTTATGAAAAAAATAAACGTAAAATAAAAAAGGAAATGGCAGACTGTGCCTAATTGAAATACAACCCCGGGCCCTAATAAATTTTCCCACTTCGGTCTTTGCGATGGATATGTGCGTCACTAAGCGCAAAACACAGTGGTCGCAAGTCTGACTCCAAATTGCTCACAATTTACTAGTAGATGCACTGCAGCAACTACAGCCACCAGCAGATCAACCAGAAATCAAATATATATAACGCTACTGTAGGCGTAATTAAGCCGTTTGTATTCTCCTATGGCTATTTTCTAGCCAAGTATTACAGCACACTACTATGCAAGATGAGATGACACTGAGTTATTAAAACAATAAACGTAAAATAAAAAGAAACTGGCAGACTGTGCCTAATTCTACTCAAACCCCTAATAAATTTTCCCACTTTGGTGTTTGAGGTGGATATGTGTGTCACTAAGAGCTAAACACAACGGTAGCAAGTCCCCCTGCAAATTCCTCACAATATGGTACTAGCTGCAAATAAAAAAAAAAAAAAAATTATAACGTTATTGTAGCCCTAAGAAGGGCTTTTGGGTTCTTTTAGAATCACTCCTGCCTAACAGTAAGCTAATAGAACAGCCTAACGCTTTCCCTGAGCAGCAGCAGCTCTCTCCCTAGCGGCATCCAGACAGAGAATGATCCGAGCAGCGCGGGCAGCGGCTAGTCTATCCCAGGGTCACCTGATCTGGCCAGCCAACCACTGCTATCTACGTGTAAGGGTACCACGTCATGCTGGGTGGAGTGCAGAGTCTCCTGGCTTGTGATTGGCTCTGTTTCTGGCCGCCAAAAAGCAAAACGGCGGGAGCTGCCATTTTCTCGAGCGGGCGAAATACTCGTCCGAGCAACGAGCAGTTACGAGTACGCTAATGCTCGATCGAGCATCAAGCTCGGACGAGTATGTTCGCTCATCTCTAGTCATAACCTTTAGTTTTTAGCATGGTAATTGAGGTCTATGCAGTCTCTTTTTTTGCTTTTGCAATTTCTGATTAATTTCTGATCTCATGTATAGCAAATTGTTGGGGTCATTGAGAATATAGCACACCCACTGTTTGGGTAGAGCTCCTTACTAGATATCACAGGTTGTCCAAATGTATTTTATAAAAAGTCTTATGTACATTGCGTACATATGTAACTCTAAGGGTGAAGGCCGATGGGGACTACTACGGTTTAAGAAAGGTATTACTAATGGCGCGGTCACATGGTGCGTTTTGTCCTGCGTTTCATTGCATTTTAAAACGCATTACAACAGCTGCGATGAGGTGATTTGCCCAATTACAATACTGTTAACATTTGTGTTTACAAAATGCAGTGTGAACACAATGTTAACCCATGTGTAAAATGTTAACAAAACAAATATTGTTAATGCATGTGTTAACATTGCATTTACACTGCATTTTGAAAATGCAATTGTTAACAGTAATGTTATTAGACAATCACCTCATCTCAGCTGTTATGATTTCAAAACGCAATGAAAATGCAACCAAAACGCACCGTGTGACCACACCCTAAAAGTGGCTGAACTTTTACACAGATAACACCGACAACAGATATTCCAAGAACATGTTTTATAGACAAATTAATAAAAAATTGGCCATGCATTGCATTTAGTAAATATGTAAATAGTAAAATGAAGCCTTCAAAGAAGAGCGCACCATGCAGGATTCATAGTACCATTGTTATGGCTTGCTGCCCCTGGCATTACATGTCCTAAATGTATACTGTGTTTCCAAATGTGAAAAAATTAGGTTTAAAATAAACTTTATGGCCCAAAGCGAACATTAAAAAGTACACAATAATGGTAAAAAAAGTAAAAAAAATACTTATTAAGAAATGCAGTGGTAGAACTTCCAACATCCAAAAGTGGGCTACCCACTCCGCCTGTGCGACCAGCAATCCATACTTGTAGCTCTAGTTCAAAGTTAATTTTAGGGTTAATAAGAAAAAGGCTAATTCACCTTTCCTTTGATCAATTGACCCAAATACAACCTACCCGTCCTTGCACAAGGCCTTAGTTCTGCATAAGATCCTACTTTTTGTCACACCAACTTATGGCCTAACTGAGGGTTGAGGAGTTTTTTCGGAAGGAGTTGTGGAGATCAAAAACAAGTTGGCAGGGATCCTGGTAAACTTTAATATAAGTTAATGTTGTAACCACAAATGCCAGAAGTGTTATAAAAACTGGAGATATGCTATTTATTGTATGTGGTAACATTGGGGAGGTTCAAAAATTGTCTGGTGTCTGTGACAGGTTCCCTTTACCAAAATTATCCAGTACTAAATGTACAACCACAATTCTATAAACTGTTTGTTAGGTGGACAAACGTGTGTGTATGTTCATTTATACATTTCTTTATTAATAAAAATCAGAAAATATGGATAACATGGAAAATATAGACATTTCTGCACATTTCATGTAGAAGTAACAGGTTACGTTAGATGCTTAGCATTCCCACCATCTTCTTTCTCCTCCATGTCTTCTTTGGCGTGCCCCTCCTGGTTGTCAGAGTACAGGCTATTCTCCATGGCCAATAAATCGTCTTGTGGGGCCATGCTATCATGTTCAGACCACCTTTGCTTTTTAGATTTTTTCTTTAGTAATTTTTGCTTCTTAATTTCTGCAAGCTGTTCCTTCTGCTGTACTGAAAATTCAGTATCGGAGTTCTCGATTTGATTTTCTTTCATTTTTTTCTTGTAATCTACAATTTTCTGGTTAAAGAGTGTATGGTCAATTCCAAACAAGCTTGGAGTAGAGGTTGTCGACAGTTCAGCAACAGATGAACATTCAAGTTCGCTGAAATAAGAAAAGTTTACAATTCCAAATTCGTGAAAATAGAAAAATATATAGCAACACTACTTCAAAAGTTTCAGAAGGTGATGGCAAGCACACAGGAACTGTTTCTACAAGGTCGAGCATTAAATTGCTTACACTTTATCTAACTCTTCATTTTCTGTCACACTAGGAAACTTCAGAAAGCAAATGCTTGATCGCCAACATAATCATTTGGTATAATTAGTATAGGAAAGCAACACAAGATGGGCGTTCTTGCCCATACAATAGGTAATATGAGATAGAATTAGATAAAAACAGCAGCACAGTCCTTAACAGCAATTGTAATGGGTGCTATCCTCTACTCTCACCAGCCAGATTCCATTAGATATCCAAAAATAAAGAAAACGGCGGCACTCCAATGTGGTGAAAAACTTTGTGTTTATTCCACCTCCAGTAAAGTTTCGGCTGTGTTCCCAGCCTTTGTTAAGCAATGTGTGTCAGGGTACATACAAGTATATATAGTCGCCATGCAGTGACATCATACAGAAGGTAAACATCACAATTCTTTTTTTTTTTTATATATATACGAGATGGATAGATAGATAGTTAATCAAACAAACACATATCTATCTATCATATGAGAAACATCTTTACAAAATACAAACAAAAAATAAGAAGATTACCTGTTATCATCACTTGTGATTGTAGAGTCATTATTGTCTCCAAAATCTAAAGTTGCCAATAAATCTTCAATCTATGCAAGTAAATAAAAGCACTAATTTCACTTTGAAATTAAAGGATGCATAATAAGAAATAATATATGTAACATATTTTTCTTGAATGAACACTTTAAATATGGCTACATTTTGGTTCTGGTGTAATTATAACAACATATTAAAAGCTATTTGGGAAAAAAAAAGAAGACTAACAGAGCAGTAAAGCAAAATTAACCATGCTGTTATAAACCCAAATCAGAAGTACTTGACTTCTTTTCTAGCTTCCCAGCACATTGCACGTGATATGAACTGGTGCCACAGGAGGTACAATTTCTCCAGTAGACAAGAAGGTTTGAAATGGTTTTCAGCCATTACTTTCACAGGTTAAACACATTATGGGTTTTGAAAAGCAGGCAGAAAAAATGGAAATGTGAAAAATTGCATTTATGAAAAAGTATCTACTAAATCACATCCGAGTGGTGATCAAAGACATTTTGTCTGCAGGATTAGACGACACAGGGCATGTCAGTCACCATAGCATAGGTCTGCTTAGGTATTGATAATGCAAAATGGTTGGATTTCCAATGAAGCGTTAGTAAAGTTCTTTCATATTTCTTTTTACATACACCAACCAGAAGCACTAGTAAATGTAACCTGCGCCTTCATGCAAGTCTAGGAAAAAGCATCTTATTGCAGATTCCTGAACACAACAATACCTCTTGTCTTCTAGCTTCCTCTTGGTCTTTCAAAAATACAATGGTTGGGACATTTCCAAGTACTTGATGAGTTATCAGGAGATGTCTGAAACACATAGATCAAATCTCTTATGCAGACTAGTCAAAAAACTTCCTAAAATGGTCTAAAACCTTCCATCAATGTGGTGCCTGGCATTTTAGGTGCAAATTACTCAAGAATTCTGGTGAAGACAGATTAACATATCTCCCCCATTCTGCAGTGTGGCAGTGTGTATATTTCTGTGAGATTAGGCCAATTGTCACTATGAAATACTGTTCTAGGGGCTTAACTGTGTAACAGAGTTTCAGAGTGAGTATCAAAAACACATACACATAACTCGTACATGTCAGAATCCTGAGTTTCCTAGCACAATATTGCGTCCATCAGCTCTACCATTTCTTTCCCAGGTAAGAAACACATACCTAGTCATTCACAAGATGCAGCATCTTCTATTTTGGCAATTTTTTCTACAGTACTGGAATAGATAGGCAAGCCATTGACCCACAAGTGACCTGGACATTCAGGCACCATGAAAGGGTTAAAGGGGGGGGGGCATTATCTACAGTGTATCTGTGAAAAACCACAAACACACATTTAGCATTGGTGAGTTGTCTGTGATTTTGACATGTCCATTGACTTCAAAATAAAACAAGTCCCATAAATTTAACACTGACTGACCAGTCCATGAAAAAACATGAACTTCTGAATAGACTCATAATCAATGGTTGCATGTTCTGTATGCAGTGTCTATAATACAATATTATGAAACATAAATTTGTGAATAAGGCATAAGCCTGCATCTTTCAGTTTTGCATTTCAAAAAGCCAAATAACTCATAAGAAAATGCATAAAAAAAAAAAAAAACTCTACCGAAAACTAGGAGCATATTTCTGAAGAACAGTTTCAATATTGGCATCTGTTTCTTTATTGCCACTAGTTACCCAATAAGCTCGACAGACCGAAAAATCCACTGTAACAGACACCTGAAAATAAATGAAAATATATAATCATTACAAATATATTGTTCTACAATCAGAATTACTCATTAGTACATAAATACATATAAATATGAGAAAAGTTAGGATTACAAGCATTCATTTCAGTTTACCGTATATACTTGTGTATAAGCAGAGTTTTTCAGCACAATAAATGTGCTGAAAAACCTCACCTCGGCTCATACAGGAGTAAAAAAAAAAACAAACTTGAGTATATACCCGACGCGAGTATAAGCCAAGGTAGACAATTTTAACACAAAAAAACTGGGAAAACCTATTCACTGGAGTATAAGCCAAGGGTGGGAAATGCATTGGTCACAGCCTCCCAGCATATAGATAACCAGCCAGCCCCTGTAGTTTACAGCCAGCCAGCCCCTGTAGTAAAAAGAAATAATTTACACTGTACTCACCTTTTCGACGTCCCCCGTAGGTCCTCTTCTGCTTCCGATGCCGCCTCGGTCCTCTTCGGGTATTCACGTTCGACCAGCACACAAAATGTTGCGGCTCCGCTTCAGTCTTTTCCATAATGCTCCCGTTACTGTGGCTGCTCTTCTTTCTTTTGTCTGCTGTAACAGACATGGGCGCGGCTCTACAAAGCATCGGGGCGCCAGAAGGGGAGTATGCAAATTTTTTTTTTTTTTAAATGTGCTGGGCAAACTGGGGGCTCGCTAGCTACTACAGGGGGCTGGCTGTTTACGACTTGGAGGCTGTGACCAATGCATTTCCCACCCTCAGCTTAAACTCAAGTCGATAGGTTTTCCCAGTTTTTGGTGGTAAAATTAGGGCCTCATCTTATACCCGGGTCGGCTTATACTCAAGGAAATACGGTATTTTCAGTTTTCAAGAACATAACTGTGTACTAAAGGCAAGACATCCACCTCAGGGAAATACAAGGTACAATCATAGAAAACGGACAACCATTCTGTTTGAACTACTATTCCTTGATAAGAGTTGAGAACTGACACTGACTGACTGTGTTGTTTTTGGTAGATTACTGAGTCAGTAGCTCCTCACATTTGACTCTCCAGCTTCAGAACAGTCAATTTTCTACATTTATAGCTCTTTGGACAACCATGTAGGTTTGTTCTTATAGGGGTTTTCCCATGATAAATCATTTTTAACCCCTTATGTTACAAATTTATTCAGTTTTAATGATGTTTTAGCTCCTATCACTGAGTGATAATCAGTTTAAGATTCCAGAGTGTGGGTGGGGACTCTCTAAGCAGACAGGTTATGATTAGAGATGAGCGAGCACTAAAATGCTCGGGTACTCGTTATTCGAGACGAACTTTTCCAGATGCTCGAGTGCTCGTCTCGAATAACGAGCCCCATTGAAGTCAATGGGAGACCCGAGCATTTTTCAAAGGGACCATGGTTCGGGAATAAAATGTGTTAATTAACTGAAAAAGAATGTCTTCTGATAAGTTAGCAGATGTATGCAAACATCTGCAATCTATTCTTCACTGTTCCGTGCGTATATTATCTCCCGACAAGTTAACAGATGTGAAGAACAGTGAAGAATAGAATAAAAACAGTGAACACAGGATGATTTAAGTGAAAAACGCAGTGAAGAATAGATTACAGATGTTCTGCACATCTGCTTACTTGTCGGGGTGATACGCTGTCCCGGGATCCGCTCCTCTTCTTCCACTGAAGTCTCCCCCGGGCTGCTGCCCGATGTCTGTGTCCCCCGGGCTGCTGCCCGATGTCTGTGTCCCCCGGGCTGCTGCCCGATGTCTGTGTCCCCCGGGCTGCTGCCCGATGTCTGTGTCCCCCGGGCTGCTGCCCGATGTCTGTGTCCCCCGGGCTGCTGCCCGATGTCTGTGTCCCCCGGGCTGCTGCCCGATGTCTGTGTCCCCCGGGCTGCTGCCCGATGTCTGTGTCCCCCGGGCTGCTGCCCGATGTCTGTGTCCCCCGGGCTGCTGCCCGATGTCTGTGTCCCTGCTGCTTGATGTCTCCCTGCTGCCGTTCCGCGCATATCTTCCGACAGGTAAGCAGATGTGCCGAACATCTGTAATCTATTCTTCACTCTGTTTTTCACTGTGTTTTTAACTTAAATGATCCTGTGTTCACTGTTTTTATTCTATTCTTCACTGTTCTTCACTGTGTTTTTTTAATTAAATGCTCGATCTCGAGCAGGGGAAATACTCGTCCGAGCAACGAGCCGTTTCGAGTACCTTAATACTCGAACGAGCATCAAGCTCGGACGAGTATACTCGCTCATCTCTAGTTATGATCCATCTAGTGTTGTATTGCTACACATGCAGCAGGAGATGGTCCATCTTTAGTTCTTACCTGGATTTTGAGTGTGGAGGGACAATGTGAATTTAAAAAAAACAAACAAAAAAAACCTTAAATTAAAGAAATATTTCACCTAATCACCAGTAAAAAGAAGGATGGCTTATTCTGTGTAGAACTTGGAATGCCACAAATTACCTTTGACAGTTCAATTTGAAGATCAAACACTTCCTCATTGACTTCTGATGTGCTCAGTAAGCCGTTTAATGCTTTATGCAGGATTGAATTGAGAATCTTAATACGTGCATTATTTCCTCGCTTTTCCTTCTGCTGTGCCTTCATCAAACTCATTAAGCCATGTGGCTTATCCTGCAGGCAATACAGTAAAATAAAACATGTAAAATTCTTCAGATACAAAGTATAATTACAGAGATGGAACCACTAGAGGTCACAAATAAACTCCATCTGAAAGTCAGCAGGGTGACCCTATCACCCACCCTCTAATACCAAGGATTAGGGGTGTTGGACTAGATCACTGAAGTAATTTACCAACCAATCCACGATTTATTTTGTCTAAAAAGAATCTAATACTAAGATGCATCTTATAGTTAAAAAAAAAATAATACTATATTGGGAGAACTGCTATATATTCTGCTATATTAGTGTAATGGGGTGAAAACTTGGGTGATAGATAAAGTACATACATTTATGCAAGCTATTAAAAGTGAAGAAAGGTTTGCTCAAAATTACACACTTCTTCAAAAACAGGTCATGACAAAGTTGGCCTTGTTGTGTAGTCTGAGTTTATAAGAATCACATCAGTTATTTCATCAGTATTTTTAAACCAGTCAGTGGCAGAGGACTGTTAAAAAACTGACCATGCCCTACCCGGATTCCATGAACTGAGGAGATGGGATGTGTAGGATCTCAATGCAGACATCCCATAGCACACCAAGTGCTGAAAAATGCTTGTATCCCAGTCCTGCTGCTACTCATAATACAAAATAAGATACAAATGACACAGATCTCTAGGAATGCTACATACTTTTTATTGAATGTGTTTAATACAATCCAATAACTGTGCAGAATACAGCAGCATTGCAGTGTATGGAATTTATTACAATTGCATCTGGTTTCTGACGCTAGGGGAATGGCTATGGGATTATTGCTGGGGTAGATCTTGCCCATGTGAAGTTACCCTAAAACTATCTACAGCTTTGCATGGTCAAGGTTGCGCCCTTTAACGTATACTTTAACCCAGTCTTCCCCAACTAGCGGTCTGCGGCCCAACCTGGTTTCGGGCTGCAGCCAACCTCTGTAAACAAAAAACAAAAGACAATACCTTCCCCATTCCCCTGCAGCAGTCTTCTTTTCCTTTAATTTACATGTTAACGCACTGCTCTATTTACGGTGAGCGTCATGATGTCATCACATCACGTCTGCCGACAATAGGATTTTAAGTGATATTAAGTGGGAAAAGTGATATTGGAAGCAGAGGATGGGGGCAACTTAAGGAAAGGAGACATGGGAGGGGGCATGCTGCAGGAAAGTGAACAATATAAGCTAGGCACACAGGCAGTTAAAGTTTGTTTACAGCTGGCCCCTGGGCAAAAAAAGGTCATCAGGGTGCGGTTAACCATTTCACGACCCGTGACGTAATAGCACGTCACAGGTCGGCCGCGGGTGCATGGAGAGGGTTCACGCGCTGAGCCCTCTCCATAGCCGGTAAGTCTTTGCTGCATATTGCAGCAAAGGCTTACCGGTAACACCCGCGGTGTTTTCACCTCGATCGCCGCCGGCAATGCTGCCGGCAGCTTCAAAAGGATGGCAGGGCGTGGGCGCCACCATCTTTTCGAGGATCGCCGCTCCCCGTGACATCATCGGGGAGCGGCGATCCGTCGCCATGGTAACCTCGGGTCTCGCGAAAACGCGAGGCTACTTCGGGTTAACCCATGCATTACAATGTGCTATCAGCACATTGTAATGTTTGAGTAGTAAAATCCCCATATACTGCCATACCCGGTCATGACGTGGTGAGCATACAGTCTCTCACCAAACATGGACCTGGCGAGATTAAAAAACAAACTGCATGAACAGTCAAAGCCAGAGACCTCTAAGCTAACAGTTTATAATTTAGTATATTTTTAAGTATATTTTTGTTTTTTTTACTAGTCCATCTAGGAGAAAAAACAAAAACATTGCAGTTGGTCGCCCTTACGGCACTCTGTGACAGATATAAATAGTTTGGAAATGAGGGCCATGGACAAGTCTGAACTAAACTGGCCCCCAAACGCTGCAATTGGCCAGTTAGACTTGCAAGAAATTGCAATTATTCATGAGACTACGCTACTTCACGGGGCACGGCTCGTCCACCGCTGAGTGTTTTTAGGTTTTTAGGAAAAACGACACCACAAAATGCAATAGTTGTTAACATATGTGTTTGTTCACATCTCATTTACACTGCGTTTTGTACACACAAATGTTAAAGAGGACCTGTCACCTACAAAAAAGGCACTAAGAGCTGCTCACTAAGGTAAGCGGTTCCTAGCGCTAGCCCATTTTTAGCAGTGATAAACTGCTAGCTTTATCGGAACCCTCCAGTAAAGCTAAGAGACAATGCCGCGTAGTACAATATAAATGCTGGACCACGCTTAAAGCTGTCTGTCATATTCATGAGGGGGAGGTCTGAGGCGCTACCTCTTCCCCTCACCGCCCTGCTCACTCCATAGGCCGGCGGTGACTTTCGAGCTTCATGCGGCAGTCACCACCCCCAGCCCTGGCCCCTCGTGAATACGCCGACCGCCTTGAGCTCTTGTACTACGCGGCAGTGTCTGCTAGCTTTATTGGAGGGTTCCTATAAAGCTTACAGTTTACCACTGCTAAAAATGGGCTAGTGTTAGGAGCCGCTTACTTTAGTAGGTAGCTCCTACCGTTTTTTTTTTTTTTTTTTAATTATAGGTGACAGGTCCTCTTTTTAGCAGTAATACAATTAGGCAAATCTCCTCCCTTCAGCCGTTGTAATGTGTTTTTTTAAAACAAAGATAAACGCAATGTGTAAGCGTGGTGGCAAGAGGTCTAAGCCTCTTCATGTATCCAATGTGATAAGGGCGTGGCTTGTATCGGGCTGGACAGCACTATAAGTTGTCCCCTAAGAGCCTAATAGCTGAGAGCGATCCCTCTGCACTTATGAAGTCTAGGTCGAAAATGACATATGACTCCAGCACTGGATGTCGTTTCGTTCAATCTTTATTCCCATAATTTTGCAATGATCATAGTGACACCCCATCTACCAGCAGGGTACTCAGCCGACGTGTTTCAAGACACTCTTAGGGCACGTTCACACGTTGCGTTTTGACCTGCGTTTTCATTGCGTTTGAAACGCATATACAACAGCTGAGGAGGGGTGATTTGTCTAATTACATCACTGTTAGCATTTCCGTTTACAAAACGCATCGTAAACGCGATGTTAACCCATGCGTTAACAACGTGTTAAACGGCAATGTAATTAGGCAAATCACCTCTCATTAGCTGTTGTATATGCGTTTCAAACGCAATGAAAACGCGACCAAAACGCAACGTGTGAACGCGCCCTTAGTCACATGGCTGATTGATATTGTGTCACTATGGTCACGCGCTATTGTAAACATTGCAAAATTACAAGAATAAGGACTGGCCGAAACGACATCCAATGCCGGAGTGATATGTCATTTTCTGCTCAAGTTAACAACGCAAAGTCCGGACACATTACATGAGCGCAGTGTCCCTCCTGTTTATTAGTTTTTAAATTAGTAGCTATGAAATCTAGACAGGACCTTGCAGGAGACAAGAGATACTTACTGGTCTCATAAAAATTGCAGTGTCATACCAAGGTTTCTTCCTGCAGGAAAAAAAAAAAAATCAGCACCCTGTCATTTCTATAAGGCCACCATAATACATGCACGATACAGGATGAGACCCTGTAGTAACACCGCTGGCACCGGCAGGGGGCGCTCTACTTACTTAGACTTGGGGTTGAATTTATGGAGCATGTTCTTGGCGGTCAGTACCGGGGAAAGGTGAACACATCGTGTGTGCTGGTGTGTGCACCCCCGGCCGGGACTGGGGCGTAGTAGCAGGACAGTACTCGGGCATGAGGAGACACGGAGCAGTCCAGAGACTACGGCTCCAGACGTCCTCATGGCTCTCCGGCTCTGTACCTTCTGCAGATCGGCAATCGTCTTGTGTGACTGATCAGACCTAACCAGAAGATACTATAGTGTGTGCATGGCCAGCAGATGGCAGTGTCCTAGTGGATCTATAACTATACATATGTGCGTATATGTCTGTATGTACTGTCTGCTGCTCCGTAGTCACGTGACGCTGTTATATATGACGCTATATATATATATATATATATATATATATATATATATATATATATATATATATATTATTATACTGTTTGTATTTCACTTCAAGGAATGATAAAAAGTGGACCCCTTCTGTATTTCTCATGGGCCAAGTTAACACACTGTCATTAACCCCTACGGGACTCAGCCTCTTTTAGCCTTAAGGACGCGGCCCCATTCTTCAAATCTGGCCTGTGTCACTATAAGTGGTTATAGCTTTGGAACGCTATGAGATATCCAGGGGATTTTGAGATTGTTTTCTCGTGACACATTGTACTTCAAATTAGTTTAAAAATTTGGATGAAATCTTTTGCGTTTAGTTATGAAAAAAAACAAAATTTGCCAAAAATTTGGAAAAATTCTTTATTTTCAACGTTCTAAATTCTCTACTTTTGATGCAGATAGTCATAGCTCCCAAATAAATTCATAACTTACATTTCCCAAATGTCTGCTTTATGTTGGCATGGTTTTTTAAGATTCCACATATTTTACTAGAATGTTATGAGGCTCAGAATTTAGGTATCATTTTTCACATTTTTTGTAAAATCACCAAAACCTGTATTTAGATGGACCTGCTCAACTTCTAATTGACACTGAGAGGCCTAAATAATAGCGAGACTCGTAAATTACCCCATTGTGGAAACTACACCCCTCAACGTATGAAAAACCACTTTTAAGAAGTTTGTTAACGCTTTACGTGTTTTCTAGGGGTTAAAAAAAATGGAGGTGCAGTCTGCAAATTGTAATATTTTTTCACAATACACTCATTTTGGGTGGAAAATTAAACATTTACAATGGATTAAATGAATAAAGACTCCACAAAGTTTGTTACCCAATCTCTCCCGAGTGCACGGATACTCTACATGTGGTGGTAACCTGCTGTATGGGCGCACGGCCGGGCATAGAAGGGCCATCCAGATCAGATTTGCTATGTCACATTGTACAGGCTATAATTTTTTTCTTTTTTTTTAATGTGGACCTATAGGGGCTTATTTCTTTTGCCAAATGAGATGCACTTTTCTGGTACGTAATTTGGGGGAATCTATAGGCTATTTGGTGAGATTTTATTAACTCTTTGTTGGTGGAGGAAATGAAAATCTTCACTTTTCAGGAAGATTTTTATGGGGTTTTTTTTGGCTGTTTACCATACCATAAAAATAGTATATTATTTTTATTCTATGGGTCGCCACGATTACAAAAAGACCTCATTTATATAGATTTTTTATTTTTTCCCATTTTTACTGAATAAAAAGTAATTTGGCAAAAATGTTGTTAATTTTAGCATCACCGTCTTTCATATGCATAACTTTTTTATTTTTCGCCTCAAAAATCTGTTTAAGGGATTGTTCTTTTTAGTGGTTTTATTTTAGAGTGCATAACATTTTTTAAATCCCTTTTTAGAGCATTTTTATAGGGTATTAATTGAAAATGATCTTTTTTCTGGAGCTTTTTTTTGTTTTGTTTTTTACGGGGTTCACTTTGCGGATCTAATAATGATTCTGTTTTATTATGCAGATTGTTACAGACGCAGGGATACCAAATATGTGGGGGTTTTGTGTATTTTATTCAATTGTACTGAATAAAAACCAATTTGGAGAAAATCTTGTTCATTTTAGCATCACCATCTTTTCATATGCATAACTTTTTTATTTTTCGGCTGACAAATCTGGTTAGGGGCTTATTTTTTGCGAGAAGAGTTGTTCTTTTTAGTGGGCTTATTTTGGAGTGCATAACATTTTTTAAATTACTTTTTAGAGCATTTGTTTTATAGGGTATTAATTAAAAATGATCTTTTTTCGGAACGTTTTTGCGTTTTTTTTCTACGGCGTGTACCGTGCGGGTCCAGTAATGATTCTGTTTTATTATACAGATTGTTACGGACGCGGCAATACCAAATATGCGGGGTTTTTTGTGTTTTAGTGTTTTTTATACTTTATTAAGTGTTTTTATAGGAAAGTGACATTTTAGGGGCTTATATTTTAATGCATTTATTTTTTATTTATTCTAATGTATTAACTTTAGTGTTTTTGACTTTTTTTTTTACTTATACATACTTGAACTTAAACCAGTGATGCTCTGATCACTGGTTTAAGTTCAATACACTGCTCTACAATACTATTTTATTGTAGAGCAGTGTAAACTGTCTGAGCAAGCTTGCGCATGCTCAGACAGTTTACAGTCAGACCCGGAAGGGGTCTGACTGCCATGGAGACCGGGCAGCTCCGGGGCACATGCCAGTCCTCGGAGCTGCCCAGAAGTGGATCGGATTCCCCGGTAAGCGACACGGGGGATCCGATCCACAGCGCAAAAACCCTTACACGCCGCGGTCATGTTTGACCGCGGCGTGTAAGGGGTTAACACCCGCGATCGGAGCCGGCTCCGATTGCGGGTGTTAGCGCAGGCTGTCAGCTGTACTAGACAGCTGACAGCCGCTGCTTCTGGTACCGGCTCCGTTCGTGAGCCGGTGCCAGAAGCAGGACGTTATAGAACGTCCCCGTGCGCTAAGCATCTAGCCCCGGGGACGTACTATAACGTCCTGGTGCGCCTAGGGGTTATGGAGGTCAGCAATAGGAATAAATTCGGAGCTTTTTAATCAATTCCTCCTAATTCCTAGGGAGGGGGGAGGAATTAAGGAAAAGACCATTTGTGCTGTTTGACTGCAACCCCCCCCTCCCGACGCACCTGAGTGAAGGTTCTTCTCAACAAGGGACTCTAGAGCCTTTTTTTTAAATATTGGCACCACAATCGCCTTAGATTGGCTGAATGTAGACATTATCCAATGTAGTATATTACAGGATGCATCACCCGCCGTGGCACTACCCACTAAGTATCTCTTGATCTCCAGTCAACAACATTTTCAACATATAGGGGTCCATCCTGCTCTGACCCATTTTTTTCGCATTGATATACTTCAAAAATGTCTTAGGATTTGTTTTGCTATGTTTGTCCACCTATCTTTCATTTTGTATTTTGGCTGATTTTTATTTCCTTCTTGCAGAACTTAGTAACCGTATTTTTATTATTAAAGGCTTCATGTGACCTGTCAGATTTATATTTTTTGAATGCCCTCTATCTTGTACAGGCAGTTCCCTGGGTTACATACAAGATAGGGTCTGTAGGTTTGTTCTTAAGTTGAGTTTGTATGTAAGTCGGAACTGTATATTTATCATTGTAATCCCAGCCAGAACTTTTTTGGTCTCTGTGACAATTGGATTTTAAAAATGTTGGATTGTCATAAGAACCAGGATTAACAATAAAGATTCATTGCAGACACTGTTACAGCTGTTTATTGTAGCCTAAGACTAAAGTACAATAAATTACCAAAATCCAGAGGTCCGTTTGTAACTAGGGGTCGTATGTAAGTCGAGTGTTCTTAAGTAGGGGACCGCCTGTATTGCTCTTAAAACTATAGCTGTAAGCCATGCGGGGTATAATCTAGCCCGTCTATAGTTGTTTCCTATTGGAATAAATTTAGAAGAATAATGACCCAATCTTTGACAAAGGCCATCTGCGGTTGAAACGTATGTCGGGGAGTTACACCAGGTAGTATTTTGCCCTTGTGATTTATGATCTTCTTATCTGTAATCGTAAATTAGTTGCTTTGTCAGCTTTGCTTTGTGTAGCCATTAAAGACAAGGTGTATAGTTTATTATCCTAGTACAGATGATACTGTATTCCATGTTTAGCCCTGCCTGTGCATCTATTTAACTGGTTAAGGACCGGGCCCTTTCCTGTTTTTTCATTTCCATTTTTTACTCCCCACCTTCAAAAATCTATAACTTTTTTATTTTTACACGTAAAGAGCTGTGTGATGGCTTGTTTTCTGTGTAACAGATTGCACTTCATAGTGATGGTATTAAATATTCCATGCCATGCACTGGGAAGCGGGAAAAACATTCCAAATGCAGTGAAAATGGTGAAAAAACACATTTTTTGTGGGCTTGGATATTACGGCTTTCACTGAGCACCCAAAATGACATGTCTACTTTATTCTTTGGGTTGGTACGATTACGGGGATACCACATTTGTATAGGTTTTATAATGTTTTCATACATTTACAAAAATTAAAACCTCCTGTACAAATTTTTTATTTTTATTTTGCCATCTTTTGGCGCTAATAACTTTTTTATACTTTGTTGTATGGAGCTGTGGGACATTTGATATTATTTTCAATGATATCCTTTTTAGGACTGTACAACCTTTTGATCACTTTTTTTTTTTTTTTTTTAAATTTGTTTTTATTGGCAGTAAGAGTACAAATAAAGAGCAGGAGCGCAGTCCTTGTAACATTGAGTACATACAGTCAAACATAAATCGTAATAAATGACAAAATATACTAGTATGCAACTCTTGGTGTCCTTCTTCGTGTATTCGCCCCCGCTCCCTCCACACTCTCACCATTTTTATGTAATTTTAGAAAACAATTACAAAAACCACTAGGGAGACCTTAGACCCAATTAAGTGCCCATAAGGAACTCCCTAAAGAGACATAGGGAGGGGAGTGATAGAGAGTAATAGGGTAAGGGGAGTAAGGGAACGGGATAGGGTTAAAGGGGGTAGTCAAGTAGGCGAGCAAGAGGATAGAGGGAGGCGCCCAGGCCGGGTGGCAGGAGAACAACCGGAGCAGTCCGGAGAGTGGGACTGCCTCGGATCTTTATAAGAGTTGTCTATACTCAGTCGATTGCTGAAAGAGGATCCATGGTTGCCAGGTTTTGCTAAATTTCGCACGAGTGCCGTGTAAGGAAGACGTAAGGTCTTCCATACGCATGATGTCATTTACTTTGTTAACCCACATAGTCAGTGTTGGAGGATTGGTTTGCTTCCATAGTGCTGGGATGCAAGAACGGGCAGCCATTATCAGGAAGTGTAATATTGATTTCTTGTATGTTTGCGCTGAAACATCACAATGATGGAGAAGTAGGAGGGGAGGGTCCAGTTCCACAGAGTCTCCACAGATCAAGGAAATGTAGTGTTGCAAGCTTTGCCAAAATGGGGCAAGGACCCGACAAGACCAGAACACATGGAGGAAGGATCCTTCCTCTTCTCCACATCTCCAGCATGTGGGGGGCACCAGCGGGAAGATCGTGTGCAGTCGAGTAGGTACCCTATACCACCTAGCCATGAGTTTATACCCCGCTTCCTGGTATCTCGAACTGATTGAGGCGCAATGGCAAAGTTCGAAGATGCGCTCCTTCTGCTCAGGTGTAAGTGTGACATGTAAGTCTGTTTCCCATTGCCTTAAAAACTGAGGGCCTGGGTCGTCCGGTACGGCTAGAAGACATGAATAGGAGGAGGAGAGCGTATGTCTTACAGTCCCAATGCTGGAACAAAGGCTTTCGAATGAGGTTTGGTTTTTAGAAAATTGAGAGCAAGGAGGAAGAGAAATTAAGTAGTGTCGTAATTGCTGAGCCCTCCATGCCCCCAATGGGCATGGGTCTGTGATTTCCATGAGCTGCTGAGTCGTTAACCAGGCTGAGTCTTTGCTGACATGCTTAGCCCTAAATTTACCCGCCCGTCTCCATTGGTTAAATACGGGGTCGTCACAACCCGGACTAAAATCAGGGTGGCCCAACACTGGTGTCAGTGGGGAGTGTTTGGGCAGTAGTCTTTCCCGAACGATCTCTAACTGGCAATGAGAGAGAGTAGGGCCAATCGTTGGGTGTGATTTTAGAGCTGCGTTCCTTTCTAAAGACAGCCAAGGTATCACCTGTAGTGGGGTTGTCGTGTAGGACTGCTCCAGCCGCACCCAAGGTTTCAGGTCTGCATTACAACACCAATCAAGGACTCTGGCCATATGAGCGGCCGAATGATAACCCTTGAAGTCCGGCAACCCAATCCCCCCTGCTATCTTTGGGCGATATAAAGTGGTACGCTGAATCCTAGCGGGCTTACCCGCCCAAATGAATTTATGTTGAATGGCATTCAGGGAACGAAAGTAGGCCTTTGGCAATTTGATGGGTAGTGCTTGAAATAGATAAAGAAGACGCGGGAGTATGTTCATTTTAAGTATGGCACATCTGCCAAACCATGAAAAAATCCCTTTGGTCCACCTGGAGCAGTCCTCTTGTATTTTCTTAAGAATGGGTAGAAAGTTAAGCGTGTAGAGCTTAGATAAATCGGCTGACAATTGAGTCCCGAGGTAAGTAATGCTTTGCGGAGCCCACCTAAAATTAAAGGACCCTCGCAGTGTCTCAACCAGGGCCTCTGGGAGGGAGACATTGAGGGCCTCAGATTTGGACCAGTTAATGCGGAAATTAGACAATTGGGCAAATACTTGTATTTCCTTCATTAGGTTAGGGAGGGAAACCTGTGGGTTAGTTATGAAGAAGAGCAGATCGTCGGCGTAAGACGCTATTTTATATTTAATCCCTTGGGTCTCTAATCCGGAAATATCTTGATTAGCTCTTATGAGTCGGAGGAAAGGTTCCAACGAGAGGACAAAGAGTAATGGGGACAACGGGCATCCCTGTCTGGTACCATTTCGTATCTCAAAGCTGTCAGAGAGAGTGCCATTCACGCGGATGGAGGCTGAGGGGCTGGAGTAGAGCGACATTTTGGTTCGGATACCGAACGCCCGAAGGACCTCGGACATGTAAGACCAGTTTACTCTATCAAAGGCCTTTTCTGCATCCGTAGATAGGAGCATAAGTGGGATTTGTTCCATTTGGGCCTTGTATATCAAATTAATGGTTTTTGTGGTGTTATCCCTCGCTTCCCTTCCCAAGAGGAAGCCAGCTTGATCCGAGTGAATGGAGCTCAGAAGTAGGGGAGCAAGTCTCATTGCTATTACTTTCGCAAACAGTTTGAGATCCTGGTTCAACAGCGAGATTGGTCGGTAATTTGAGCATTGGGTAGCGTCTTTTCCTGGTTTAGGAATGACAGCTATGGTTGCTCTCAGCGCGTCTCTAGGAAGGGATGCTCCCGAAGCTAACTCATTGAAAGCCTTTGTCCAGTGTGGTTCAAGGAGGCCTGAAAACTTCTTATAATACGGTAAGGAGAAGCCGTCAGGCCCCGGGGCTTTGCCCGATTGAGTCTCTTTAAGGGCCAGTTGGAACTCTAAATCCGTAATGGGGGCTTCTAGGGCTTCTGCCTCCTCCTCAGAAAGAGATGGTAGAGAAGAGTCAGATAGGTAAGTCTGAATCCTATCTCGTAGTGCATTTCGAGCTGAAGCTGTGTGAGGTTGGTCAAGATTGTATAGGGATTGATAATAGTCACGGAAGGTTGCCGCAATATCCGAATTTAAATGTTTAGGGAGTCCCGATGGTGTCATGATTTTTGGAATGTACGCACGCGATCGTTGAATACGTAGTGCTCTGGCTAGGGATCTGCCGCATTTGTCGCTATACTCATAGAAGTGTCGGCGACACTTCGCCAGGACTCCCTTTGCTTTACCGATTAACAGTGTTTTAAGAGAGTCACGTGCCTCAAACAGGGAAGTTCGAAGATCGTCGGTGGGCGTACGCTTGTGGGACGTCTCCAGTGCTCTAATTTTGTCTAACAGGGTAGTTATCTCTTTAGCCCTTTCCCGTTTTCGCCGGGCACCGTGTGTAATGAGTAAACTGCGGATGTTATGTTTATGGCCTTCCCAGGCAATACACGGGTCAATCCCCTCTTCTGTGGTCCTGGTAAAATGTGTCTGTAGGGAGTCTTGGATTTCGTCTGCGATGGCACTGTCGTCTAAGAGGGATGTATTCAATTTCCACTGCCATTGGATGTCAGATATGTCCGGAAGGTTAAGTACCGTAGAGACCAATGCATGATCCGAAAACGTGATATTGTCAATTTCCGCTTTCTGGATGAGGCCCAAATCGCTATGGCGAATTAGGAAGTAGTCCAGTCGGGAATACACGTTATGCACTGGAGAGTAGAACGTGTAGTCTCTGTCTCTCGGGTGCATTAGTCTCCAGGTGTCAATCAATTGATGGTCATGTAATAAACCTCTCAGTCTGCGTAAGCTATGCTGCGACAAGGAGGAGGAGCCCGAGGAAGTATCAATGCTGGGATCTAGAGCAACATTGAAATCTCCACCCACTACTAGGTGCCCCTCAGCAAAATCCTCTATGAGGTCCAAAAAGGAAGTCATTGCTTGGGCTTGTCCTGTGTTTGGCAGATACAGGGAGACAAATGTGTACATACTGTCCACAATTTTGCCCTTAACCATAATCACCCTCCCTTCCGAGTCGCAGCATGAATCTACAAATGACCACTGCACTGAAGCCGCTATGAAAATTGAGGTGCCCCTCGCTCTTGGGTCAGAAGTATAACTATGATAGGCATTTGGGTACCTCCTGTCTGTGAAATTGTACGGTCTAGCCTCACTAAGATGGGTTTCTTGTATAAAGGCAACCTGGATTTTCCTTCCTTTCAACATATTGAACAAGATAGACCTCTTTTCAGGACTGTGCAGTCCCTTTACATTAAGGGAGCCAAGTATTAGTTTGTCTCGTCTGTCCTCCGGCCTAGACGCCGCCATAGTGGGAGGAAGGGGAGATATTAGGATAGCAGGGGTAAAAGGAAGGAAGAGAGGAATAAAGACAATAGGAATATGGGGAGGTAAGTTGGGTAAAGTAGGAGCGACCTGCGGTCCCAAGGTTCAGAGGGGGGTAAAGGGATGGGTTAGGATACAGGAAAGAAGCAAAAAAAAAAAAAAAAAGGGGTCAAACCCTAGATCCCTGGAAAATAAAGCCAGGAAAACAACTCCCCCTACCAGGAGGAGAAAGAGTGGGGAACGTAGAAGGCAATAGCGCATGGCTCCATTACCAACAGGCATAAATGAACAATTGCAATCTTAGAGCGATCGACTTCTCTCACCCGCCTTTAGGTGCAATATTAGATCCAAAGGCCGGTGGGAGAGGCTCAGTACTTAATTTCTGAATAATAACTATAACACCTACTATCTTTCGTGTAACAGAGAAGTTTAGATTTTGTACACACTGGGAGGTATTTTGCCCAAATCTCGGATCATAACGATTACCTCTACATATAAGGTACCCCAAGTGGATCCATACGGATAGTGTCGCAACGGTGGGAAGGCATAGACAATACACTTTTACAGATGGCGTTGTATGCTGAGTTTTAACAGGTAACTTCCCAGGGTGGACAAAATTCACATAACAATATACACAAGTTGACATCATTTAGTCTGTAATCAATAATTGACTTCTGGGGCAAGTTATATCATATGACTATATAAGTAATTAAAAATATATGCCACTAGATGGCGGCATAATCCAGCAAGGGCTAGATCTTGTATTGGCATAAAAACTGAAGGAGGCCTGTGATGGAGAGGCCAAACCCAGAGGGATATTGGTGTGCACTGGGTTCAAGGCCATGGGTTCCCCTAAGGAGGGTATTGGCAGGGGCTGCTGGCTATTTTGTACCTGTGGCTGGGAGAGGGCATCCCAGCCTTGTTCTCCAGGCTGCACGGTCAGCGGGTCCTGCGGCGCCGGCTGCGCCACATCAGAGCGGGGGCTGTGTCCGGGCGCCATCTTGGGCGCACGTGCCGCTGCTGGAGGAGAAGAGGCCGCGCTCTGCGGCTGCAGAAAGCGCTCCATTCCCGGACCGGAGGCTGCCGAACGGGGGCCTACAGGGGTCACCAACCTCCCTGCGTTCCTGCCTCTCCTGGCAGACATAGTTTGCCGCGGGTGAGTCCCTCGATCACCGGTAATGGCGCCTGAAGGACGGGAGCTCGTGCAGGGCACGTCTTCACGCCGCCATTACCAAGCCACGCCTTTTGATCACTTTTTATAGATTTTTTTAAATATTTTTCAAAATGGCAAAAGTGCCATTTTCGACTTTGGGCCCTATTTTCCGTTGCGGGGTTAAATGCATTGAAAAACTGTTAATAGATTGGGCATTTTCGGACGCGGCGATACCTTATGGCAGGGATGGCTAACCTATGGCACTGGTGCCAGAGGTGGCACTCGGAGCCCTTTCTGTGGGCACCCAGGCCATCACCAGAGATGACTCCAGGTATCTTCTTGCAGTCCCAGACAGCCCAGGACTTGCTGTGCACAGAGCTATTTTAAAGTGACAGCTCTACCTGGGACTATTTTCTGCTTTATTGGTGTCCTCAGGGGCTGGTATCAATGAAAACTGTGACAGAGCGGGAGTATAAATCACAAATCAAATTTCTATGTTGGCACTTTCCGATAAATAAGCGGGTCCTGGTTGTAGTTTGGGCACTCGGCCTCTAAAAGGTTTGCCATCGCTGCCTTATGGGGCAGATTTATCAAGCTGTCTGAAAGTCAGAATATTTCTAGTTGCCCATGGCAACCAATCACAGCTCAGCTTTCATTTTACCAATGCTCATGAATATTTCAAAGGGGAGCTGTGATTGGTTGCCATGGGCAACTAGAAATATTCTGACTTTCAGACATCTTGATAAATCTGCCCCTTTGTGTTTATGATTTTTACTGTTTATTTATATTTATGTCAGTTCTAGGGAAAGGGGCGTGATTTTAATTTTTAGGGGTTTTTTATTATAATTTGTCTTTTAAATTTTTTTTTTAATTTTTCTTTTTACTATTTTTCAGACTCCCTAGGGTACTTTAACCCTAGGTTGTCTGATCGATTCTATCATATACTTCCATACTACAGTATGGCAGTATATGGGGATTTTCCTCCTCATTCATTACAATGTGCTATCAGCACATTGTAATGAAGGGGTTAAAACGAAATAGCTTCGGATCTTCGGAAGAAGACCTGATCGCCGCTCTCCGATGACGTCACAGGGAGCGACGATCCTAGGCAAGATGGCGTTGCCCATGCGGCGCTATCTTTGTGAGGCTGCCAGCAGCGATCGCTGTGATATGCAGCAAAGACTTATCGGCCCGTGAGCCCTCTCCATGCAGCGAGAGGGCTCACCAGTTAATCTGCAAAATGTGAACTGCTGACTTGTAGTTCTAATAAAGATTTCATATATTTTTGAGACATAAATTGTTATTAGACTGGTTTTCTCTCAATGTTTGCGGTGTTGGTATATGGTTTTGATAAATGTGGCCTAATGTTATTTCTGCCATGGTGTGTCATTAGCTTTGCTCCAACATGATTTAAGACCTAGCCCAGATTCATGAAAACCGAATATCAAATTAAATTGATTAATCACCCGGCACTAAACTCAAAATAACGAAAAGTGACCTGGTCTAAAGACCTTTCCTTATGCATTGTACATGTACAATTTGTCTGCATTTTTTTTATAGCCAGAGATACAAAGAACTTGGGTTGAAGAATTGCTGATGTGGTGAAATCTACATTACAGACACTGAAAGTTAATCTGTAAAACTTTTTCTTCAAGAGACTTACTAGCTTACACAATACCAACAAAGTCCAAGGGTATCACAGATGTGCAAGTCAAGTGTCTGGTAAGTGCTTATTGTGTAGGTATCACTTTTTATAATGTATTAAGCCTCTCCAGGTCATGAAGATCATATAGAGCAATAGAAATTCATTGTAAATGACCAGTACAGACATCATAATAATGGATAATCTGGAAAAAGAGACATAATTAGGAGGGTGGGGAGGGATGGGAAGGGTAAGGAAGACACAAGAGGGAATTGGGAGACACATAGGGAGTTAATGAACAAACAGATCCTGGAATCCCTGGGAGCCAAAGAATCCACATTGTCATGTTCCTGCCTGGATCTGCAGAGTCATCGGCCACCATCTTCTCCATTCTACAAATATTTTTATGATGTGTTTAAGTGGTCTGTTATATGGGCCTGCATTATCAGATTAAAGACAATTTACTACTGGATGATAAAATCCACTCATTATTATAAGTTTTGCAGTGCTGTCATACAGAGGTGACACATAGGGGAACTAGTTATGTTAGAGGGGTTGCCAAGAATCGCAGGGATAGATTTATCATTAGGTAGGTCTGTTTGTCCTACGCCACTGAGGGAACTGGAGCGGACTTGCGTCAAACTTTTCACAAACTTGCACTTTATAAATCTGTTTAGTGCCTCTGGATTATTTTGATAAACCTGGAGTAAGTTGTCTGAAGTGAAACATAGAGTGTGTTGGAAATGGATGCATTGTTACAAACTGACTGATCTGCAATGATACATGTGAACAGCTCCCACCTCAGACAAGTCCCCCCCACACAGATTTTTTTTTTAATATCTGTCAAGTATTATTACACAAGTATCAAAGATCAGCAGCAGGAGGGGTTTACTGCTGTCATAAAACTGTAGAGGGATTGAAACCTGCCTGCATTAACCTCTCAACCGCGCAGCCTTCACTGTTTTTTACCTTACTGTCTTTTTTAATCCTCCACCTTCCAAAAGCCAGAACATTATTCTGTTTGTTTATAGATTAGAGCATAATTTGGTAGAAGGAAATGGAGGAACTTCCATATGCTCTGATGTCCTACAGTGGAGGATCCAGGGGTTTTCCAAAAATGTATGAACCTATTGTAAAGAAGCACTTCCAATTGCTCTACATGGAAGAATTTTCCAAGAATAAAAATGTGTATGCTACAAAGATACAAGCTTTGCTGGTGTGGTGGCACCTGCCTGCAGTTGACAAGGAACTTCTGGAATCTCTGCCTAATCTGAAAGTCATATCAAGCTCTGGAGCAGGGGTGGATCATCTGGACCTAAAGTTGATCACAAGTTATGGTATAGTGGTCACAAATACACCAAGTGTTGGAGATGATTCTACTGCAGATATGGGAATGGCATTAATGTTGGCATCTGCCAGAAATGTACTAGAAGGTAAGTGATTCCAGTATATGTTGTATGGGAATCTCAATATCTTTACTTTTAGGATATTAATATGTTTTATATGTTTCAATGAACAATATTTCTTTAAAATACACTTCTTGGGGCACATTTACTTACCCGTCCCGTCGGAATCCCCGAGGTGTGTTGTCCGACGATGATTCGGAGCTGCCATGATTCACTAAGATCGTGTGTCAAATTTCCTGCATGTGTCACTCCCCCCTCAGGTCCGCCGGAGTTCACATTCTTCTTCCCGATGCGTCACAATTTTGAATGTTAAATTCCACGCGTTGTTCGAAATGTCAATATGTTTTCCTATTTTTTTGTGGTAAAATTAGGTGCCTCGGCTTATATTCAGGTCAGCTTATACTCAGTATATACGGTGTATTACAGGGCTCATTTTCTTGTGTAGGAAAATGACATTATAACCAAAGGTTACTGGTATAATTCCACTTTTCTAATACATGAGCTCAGCTAACATGTGTCATCAGAATGTAGTAGTTCTGTGTTGTACATAAAAATAGATTTATTATTACAAGCTATTTGATTATCTGTTTATCAAAATGTTATTTAGTCACAACGTTCCTTAATTATGGGAGGCTACCACTTTCACCTCTTAAAGGGGTTTTGCCAACTATCCCCTATTCACAGAATAAAGGTTAAATGGTAATGACGTCCAGAGAAGGGGAGTCCCGTTTTCACTAATGGGTTGAGTGGCAGGACCCCGCCTCTTGTTGCACTATTCAGTTATATGGGAGTTTCAAACGCTGCTCTCCGCTATCTCCGCCAATCCCATTAAATGTCCATGGGAGTGCCATAGATAGACAAGTACTGTTCAGTCATTTCAAACATTACCATACAATTGAATGGAGCGTCAGGACACATGCCTATCCCACAGCTCCACCCATTAGTAAGAATGGAACCCGAATTCTCCGGATTACTGGTGGTCACGTTCTCATGATCGGTGTGGGTCCCAACAGTCAAACCACACGATCAACAAATAGTTAGTACAACCCATGACAAGCTTATACTGTGCAATTCGCCTATTAGTAGGTCCTGAAAAAGCTCCATGTTTATTCTTGGTAAACACTATACCCACAGGAAACAGAATGGCATGTTCTGAAGAAACTAAGGAATTTGATTTCAACTGGGTGGGTGATGATATCACAGAAGCCACACTGGGCATCATTGGAATGGGAAGCATTGGCTATTGTATAGCTCAGCGTGCTAAAGCTTTCAGGATGAGAATTCTCTACCACAATAGGAACAGGAGGTAAGGTCAATATGACTACCTTTTTATAAAACTAGCAACCATTGAAATAACCAAAAAATGTGTAAAAGTAAAATTCATTTCTTATACCAGACATTGCATTGTGTGGAAAGTAAGATGAAAACTTGTCTTACATTTTTCATTACAAACACTGGTGAAATATGGAGGTGTATGGTGTGTAATAAAAGAGAAGCTGCTGATCTAGTTTTTACCATTTATTATGTAGCCAGGGAAAGTAAAGGTAGGTATCACGCAGGGATTTTAAACATACAGTATTTCCATCGGCTTATAACACCCATCCACTCTCATAATGACCCTGTGCGAGCTGGAGCTGAATTGCATTTATGGATGTGACACCAGTTGCACAACTAAATATCACCATGTTTCCTCCGAAAACTTCACTTTACAAATATGCAAATGAGGCTGAATTGTTTTTGGAAAACGTGAGCTGATTGGCCTAAATGGATAAGGTTTCACATGAAAAAATATATTAGACACCAGGCTCACCTTGAATGCTCAGCAGAATAAGTCATCAATGCACACTATCCAACTTCCTTGAGCGTGTCAATTTGTTCATTGGTTTTGTCTCAAGATAGAAGCGTCGGAGTGCTCGTCTGAAAAGTAGACACAACGGGGCACATTTACTTACCCGGCCCATTCGCGATCCAGCGGCGCGTTCTCTGCACAGGATTCGGGTCAGGCTGGGATTTAAGATGGTAGTTCCTCCGCCGTCCACCAGGTGGCGCTGCAGCGCCGAAAATAATCTTAACGCCCCGGAATGCACCATCCCATAGAAGGTGAAGGTGAGCGCTCCCCAAGCGACACAGTTTCGGTTTTTAAATGCGGCGGTTTTTCCGAATACGTCGGGTTTTCGTTCGGCCACGCCCCCCCGATTTCTGTCGCGCGCATGCCGGCCCCGATGCGCCACAATCCGATCGCGTGCGCCAAAATCCCGGGGCAATTCAGGTACAATCGGCGCAAATCGGAAATATTCGGGTAACACGTCAGGAAAACGCGAATCGGGCCCTTAGTAAATGACCCCCAACGTGTCTTAAAAGGTGTGAAGAGAATAGGTGAGTATAAACAGGGTAAGATGGGATTTACGGATGTCAAGAATGGGGTCAAGATGACAATGTCACTCTCCCTGGTACACCCTGAGTCCAGCTTCTCTGATACCCTGAGAACCTAACCTCGGAGTCGTGGTCCTATTTGGCAACAACCCCGACAGGAACCTGTCCCTGGCTGGATGGCCCTATTAAACAAGCCTATACCACCGGAGTGGTTCCCGTAAAAAGATTGAAAAGAGTCTGGTATACAGTTATAGACAGTATATAGTCCTATGGAAATTCAATATACAACGTAGGGATCAGAGCGACCGAATCCCGACAGGACCTGTTTCACCCTTCCAGGGCTCATCAGGGGAAAATTGCGATGCGCCAAAAGGTGTCCCTTTACTGTGGGTAAGGGAAACACAGGGGTAATCCGTCCCTTAGTCTAAATTGCTGGTACGGACTGGTGGTCAGGTGGGGGCTGTGGGGGCCCAGTTACAGCGTCCCCATGCATAGCCTTGCAAGACCAGTAAAAAGATCACTTCTTTGTATGTATTTTTCTGCCTTAAGAATATAAGTGATCACGGGTCATTAACCATTATTGACCACGTTCTTTGGATTATTCTTTTTGAATTGTTTTTGGACCCAGGAGTGACATGGCTGAAGGAAGAAGGATGAGAGAAGGTGCTGGGTGGTGGACGTAGGGTGTGTTGTTATTTCTGTGGAGACAAAGCTCTCAGGTGATCTGCTTAAGTCCCCCAAACCACGTCAGCCTAATTAGCATATTCCTAAAGTAATGTTTTAGCATGAAAGGAGTAGCTGGAAAATAAAATCAAAGGTATGGCAGACATGTGGGCATAGCACTGCATAGCATGGGTAAATTGTGGTGACTGATGCCTTTTTAACAGAAAAATAAAAATTCCTGAAGATTGACTACTTTATAACAATCTTGAACTCTTCCCATCTAATTCCTCATAGCTTTATAGTAAGTGTCTATTAAACTTCGTTTTGTTCAACCTTTCATTATTTCTTTCACAGATCAGTTAACAATTGCTCTGCCAAGATCAGCATTCTCAAAGACCGTGAATGCCAGGGATATCCAAGCTTTGTGCTCTGCAATTTTTGTTACTATATTGACATTATGGCTTTGTGGCCTTAAGCTCTCATCTTGTAAACTGAATCTTAGATTTTATTGCATGCATACAAATGAATGTTATATCTCATTCAGAAATGTGTCTATTATTCATATTACAAACTGCGGCGGACTATTAAAATTGAACTGAAAATTAAAATTGGCACATTTCATCTGTAGAACTAACACCATATTTTTGAAACAGGTCCCAGGAAGATGAAATGGCTGTAGGTGCTGAATATTGTAGCAACATGGCTGATTTACTCAAGCAGTCTGATTTTGTAATGGTAGTTGTCAAATTGAACCCAGATACGCACAACTTAATTGGACGAGATCAACTTCAGCAAATGAAGCCAACATCCACCTTTATTAATATCAGTAGAGGTATGAGACTCTGATGTGTAGCAAACCTTACAGAATTCATTTAAGTAGCTTCCTTAAGTTAAACATAAAAAATTAATTTAACATGTGTTGTAGCAGATTAGCCATTTCCCGCAGACAGCTTCTTGCTACTCACTGTGCACAGACACAAAAGTCTATGGGGGTTATTAATGAGTGGTTTTGTTAGGCTTTTTTGGTATAAAAAAGTTGAAATTAAGTTTTTTTGCTACTTCTCACTGCTAAAAAGTTGAATCGGACCATTTCTTTAACCCCTTCCCAACCCGCACTATAAGAAGATAGGTAAGAAGTGACTTTCCTATGTGTGCTTTACTATTACACAGGGCTCTGTAAACCAAATCTCCAACTCCTACTCCTTAATTTCCCGAAATGGTCACTGGCTCCGATTTCCCGACTCATTTTCACGATTTCAACTCCACAGTCCTGTTTTCCTGTTCACTCAAGCAGTGCTAGAGATAAATGCGGACATTCCTTCACAGTGCATTATTCCTCTAATCTATAGCAGAGTAGCTTCACTCCTAAGCATGTACATAAAAGGCAGCACACATTCGTTCCAACTAAAAGAGGGGCCAGGGTGCACAAGTCGCACCAACAATCCATATGCAGCCTATGAAGACATGAGCTGTGGTCCCTAACCTGCTGACAGTCCAATGAGCATAGCTCATGTTACATAATGAGAAAACGTTCATTGATACTTGAGGCTGGGTAACAGTGAGTGCAGCTGAGAAGTTCTCACTGCTCCCAGGTGCACTCCTGCCATTCCAGTCTGTGTGCTCACAACTGACAGGGGTTGAATGTGTTGAGGTCAGGACCTAGAGCAGACATCTGGATATGTCAAACCGCTCAAAAGTTATAACTACATAAAGTTATGTCAGATTTGAAAAAAAAGGTCTGAGTCGGGAAGGTGCTAAATGTCTGTCATTAAGGGGTTAATTAAGTTTATTATCATGTGCACTATTTATGCAATTTTGTTAAGCATACAAAAACATGCATAAGATGAACATATAAGAAATTCCATACCATAGAAAAAAGATCTTTTATTTTTCAGTTTTCCCATATGTAAAATTATAATAAAACAAATTCCTGCTGTATTCTTAAACTTAATTTCAGGACAGGTAGTTGACCAAGATGCCCTGGTTGATGCCTTGAACAACAGAATAATTAAGGCTGCTGCTTTAGATGTCACCTACCCAGAACCACTTCCAAGGTGAGATGCTTAACATAGAAAATGGATATTAATGATGGTTCTTAATTTTTAGCCACTAATTAAGTGATTAGATTGTATGACTAGTTATGCGATTACAATTTTCTTTAACCATTAAGTGGCATGTAAAAATATGCGTCATATATTAGGTCATCCACTGCAGCTTTCCAAAATACTATATAGTCTTAGTGGCGTCTCCCAGATTTTGCCTGGAGTGTAGGGCATGTCACTTCTTGTGGGCATTGATTTCAGTTGGTAGTTTGACCTGGGATCTAAATGGTGGGGAACAGAGCCCCAGTGCCCAAGAGAGAAATATAGGGCAGGGATGCAAAGGAAACAGAAGAGGCGCAACTATCGTGTGAATAAGTTTGGCACAATAATGAAGGTATAAGAAAGGACTCCCACCTTGATTTGGATGATATGAGCGTTATAGCAATGTAGATGAACGTAGCTGCCGACCTCGAGGATCCACGTTCACTGATGGACCAGGATCCAGGAACGATGTGTAAGTATCTTTTTACCCGAAAGAGAGGTTGGGATGGCGCTGCGTATAAAGTCCACGCGGAGGTCCAATTCGTTAAAGGAATCCGCTTTATTAATGAAACATAAATTGCGACGCGTTTCAGCCCCGGACTGGGGCTTTCATCAGGCATTCCTTTAACGAATTGGACCTCCGCGTGGACTTTATACGCAGTGCCATCCCAACCTCTTTTTCGGGTAAAAAGATTGATTTCAGTTGGAAAGCCACATATTTTCCTTACAGAAAATTTATGGCTAAAGACGACACAGCGGCGATAATATCACACCATTAATGATGTTAGAATTGTTGCTATAATTAATATATGTCAGAAAATATATAATATGTGAAATATTTCTTCTTCAGAAATCATCCTTTGCTGACAGCAAAGAATATTATTGTGACTCCACATATTGGAAATGCAACAGATTCCACAAGAAGAAGAGTTGCTGGAAAAGTAGTACAAAATGCTTCTGATGTACTTAAAGGCCTACCAGTAACGGGATTAGTGGCAGCGCCATAACTGTGTATTCAGCACGCCCGAAATACTGATCATGGAATTACTGTACTGCTATAAAGTAACAACACATGTCTTAATAAATATGGATATTTCATCTGGGGTTTCTAACATTTCACTTTGTAGTTAACATTGACCATTTAGACTCTCATAGTAATAGTCAGGAATATTTTTTCTCCTATACTCAGTATAGATTGGGTAAATTTAAGTCTGTTTACCCAAAAATGCTGAGCCCAAGTAATCACTGTGGTAAATTGAGTATACATCTGACAGCTAAGCTTCATTTGTAACAACTGGGACAGTGATAACCTGAACACAAGATTCTTATATGTACTCAGGATAACAAAATAACACATTCTCTAATACACTGTGTGGGGAATTGCTCTGGTAGATGCTTTGTAGCAGTGCAGGAAGCAGGGACACACGCAGAGTTAAAGTCCAAACATCAAGTGATTATTCACACTTCTTTGTCAAAAATACAAATTCAGCCTTGGCTTAGGCACATAACAAAGTACAAAATAAACCCTGCCCGGCTGGGCACTGCCTAATACAATAACAGCACCTAACTATACATGTACCAGGCTGCCTGGCACACGCTCTTGGCTAGCAGTAGTACAGGAGGCACTCAGTTACCTTTGCTGTGTGAACACGGTCCAGCCTTCAGCTCTCCAAGTAGTGCCTCTCCTACTGCTTCTGGCCTGCAGACTAAATCAGGCTCTAACGAGGTCTGTGACCCGATCCTGTGGGCTATACAAAAGCCCAGAACCGAAGCCCGGATGGAGTAGAAGTCCCACTACCAGCCTACCCCAACTCCATAATAAGCAGGCCCAGTACGGACATTACAAAGGTGTCTATGCTAGCTAGGCCAACATAGACCAAACTGACTTCTCTGGAGATAAATGGAGTACCTGCGGAAAAGTTGTTTCCTAGAATGATGGTTAATGCAGAGAAATCCAGGGCTTTTACCACACACCCTTCATCTGCCTGTATGACAGCGGTTTTCCCAAATGACACCTCTTACTTTCTCACAACTGTTATAAGCAAAAATACAGTGTTTCACAAATATAATTCCAACCTGTCCTGGTGTATACAATTTCAGATGCTGCGGGATCTGTCTGCAATTTAGAAGTCTAGAGTCGGGCAGAACATATTCTTCTCCTTTCAGAAAAGAGAATACCATAGTTAACGGCGTTGTCTGAGACTGTAAAAAAAAAAAACCTTGGTGGCCCAAAGGGAGTTCTCTAACTTAACTACTTTGTGACCAATGGTTATTGGTGGCTGAATGTTCAGGTTAATTTTTGAGGTTTGCTATGCTTGTGGTAACACAGTACAATTACACAGTAATTTTCCTTATAGTAACGTATGTATGCAATCTTGGTTTTAGTAACGTGGTTATCTTAGTTCTGGCACTGTAGATATAATTTGAAAACCTTAAGAAGAGAAGGAAATGAGTAAAACATAGATAGGAAACTAAAGAAGGGAAGGAGGACAAGTATAGCAGGCATAAAAAAGGCCATGTTCCCAGACTCAGCTTTAAATACATGATTTCACTCTGAATGTTGGAAAATCTCAGTCAGAGACTAACCCGTTCTCTTGGAGACAAGAAAGGAAATGGAGGAGGATCAGCAGAAGAAAAGGCCCAGATTGGGCTAGAAAATTTGAACCCATACTGTACAGTCATGGCCAAAAGTATTGAGAATGATTCAAATGTTAATTTTTACAAAGTCTACTGCATCAGGTTTTATAATAGCAATTTCCATATACTCCAGATTGTTATAAAGAGTGATCAGCTTAACAGCAATTAATTGTAAAGTCAATATTTGCCTAGAAAATTAACTTTTCCCCCCAAAACATATTTCAACTTCATTGCAGGCCTGCCTTAAAAGGAGCAGCTAACAATGTTTCAGTGATTGCTCCATTAAAGGGAACCTACCACCATGATTCTACCTGTAAATGTAGATTGGGTGGTAGGTGGATGAATGGGACGTGAGGATAGCCCTTTTTAGGGCTAATCCTCACGTCCCGGCTATATTTTAGTAAACTTTAATAAGCGGGTATATAACATTTTTTAAGCGGCTACTAGGGCGTGGAGTAGCGTGGAGGACATGAGGCTACATTTCATCCTCGTAGCTGTGCGCCTTTGTCCGAGTACCCGGCGTTCTGTGCATGCGCAGTAGTGCCGACCTCGAAGCTATGGCCGCGCAACCGAAGGCCTGCGTTCTACGCAGAACACTGGGTACACGGACGAGTGTGCGCAGCTACCAGGAGCTTAGCGCCAAAGAAGAAATGGTAGGCGGAGTAAAGAGGCTACTGGGGCGTGGAGTAGCCGCGACGTGTAGCCTCATGTCCGGCTACTCCACATCCCAGTAGCTGCTTAAAAAAATTTACATACCCGCTTATTAAAGTTTACTAAAAGATAGCTGGGACGTGAGGATTAGCCCAAAAAAGAGCTATCCTCAGGTCCCATTCATCCACCTTCCACCCGATCTACCTTTATAGGTAGAATCCTGGTGGTAGGTTCCCTTTAACACAGGTGTGGGTGTCGATGAGGACAGGGCTGGAGATCAATCTGTCATGATTAAGTAAGAATTACACCACTGGACACTTTAAAAGGAGGCTGGTGCTTGGCATCATTGTTTCTCTTCTGTTAACCATAGTTATCTCTAAAGAAACACGTGCAGTCATCATTGCACTGCACAAAACTGGCCTAACAGGGAAGAGTATCTCAGCTAGAACAATTGCACCTCAGTCAACAATCTATCGCATCATCAAGGACTTCAAGGAGAGATGTTCCAGTGTTGCCAAAAAGGCTCCAGGGCGCCCAAGAAGGACCAGCAGGTGCCTGGACCGTCTCTTAAAAGTGTTTCAGCTTCGGGATCGGGCTACCAGCAGTGCAGAGCTTGCTCAGGAATAGAAGCAGCCAGGTGTGAGTGCATCTGCAAGCACTGTGAGGTGGCGATTCTTGGAGCAAGGCCTGGTGTCAAGAAGGGCAGCAAAGAAGCCACTTTTCTCCAGAAAAAACATCAGGGACAGAATGATATTCTGCAAAAGGTACAGGGAGTGGACTGCTGAGGACTGGGGTAAAGTCATTTTTTTCTGATGAATCCCCTTTCCGATTGTTTGGAACATCTAGAAAACAGCTTGTTTGGAGAAGACAAGGTGAGTGATACCACCAGTCTTGTCTCATGCCAACTGTAAAGCATCCTGCAACCATTCATGTGTGGGGTTGCTTCTCAGCCAAGGGAATCTATTCTCTCAGTCTTGCCTAAAAACACATCCATGAATAAAGAATGGTACCAGAATGTCCTCCAAGAGCAACTTCTCCCAACCGTCCAAGAGCAGTTTGGTGATCAACAATGCCTTTTCCAGCATGATGGAGTACCTTGCCATAAAACAAAAGTGATAACTAAATGGCTCAGGGAACAAAACATAGAGATTTTGGGTCCATGGCCTGGAAACTCCCCAGATCTTAATCCCATTGAGAACTTGTGGTCAATCATCAAGAGACGGGTGGACAAACAAAATCCAACAAATTGTGGCAAAATGCAAGCATTGATTGTGCGAGAATGGACTGCTATCAGTCAGGATTTGGTCCAGAAGTTGATTGAGAGCTACCAGGGAGAATTGCAGAGGTCCTGAAGAAGAAGGGTCAACACTGCAAATAATGACTTGCTGCATTAACCCATTCTAACTGTCAATAAAAGCTTTTGTTACTCATAATATGATTGCACTTGAATTTCTGTATGTGATCCAAACATCTGACAAACACACATAAAAACCTGAGGGCAGCAGATCATGTGAAAATATAATATTTGTGTCATTTTCAAAATTTTTGGCCATGACTGTATTGAAGCAATGAAACGGGGGTCTTGTACCTCTATATAGTCCCAGAAGTAATATTACGAAAATAGTTATGGTATGGTATGTCATGTCCAGACACCATAAAAGAAGAGGTGCATCAATGTTAAAACTGAAGCCCGTTCCACACTTGCGAGTGTGATGCGATGAACTCACATCACACTAGCAACGCGTTCTGTCTGCATCTCCCGGCCCGAGCGCTACAAACCGGAACTGAACGGACAGCGTTCGGGCCAGGAGATGCAGGCAGCATGCGTTGCAAGTGTGATGCGAGTTCATCGCATCACACTCGCAAGTGTGGAACGGGCCTAAGGGTTTAAATAAGGTCAGTGACCACCACAGGAAATCTTTTACACTTTCAAGTAGTACATTTTCTCTCCTGGACCTAATTTCTAGGTTTTAATCAGGAGCAGAATCCAACTTGTCCTAGCAAGTTTCCTTTATCTCAGCGATGGCGAACCTTTTAGAGACCAAGTGCCCAAACTACAACCAAGACCCACTTATTTATCGCAAAGTGCCAACACAAAGGGCCGTAGCATAAGCTACAATGATCATGCAGATCTGTCCATACCTGGAGTCCTCTCTGGTGATGGCCTGAGTGCCCACAGAGAGGGCTCCGAGTGCCACCTCTGGCACCCGTGCCATAGGTTCGCCACCACTGCTTTATCTGATTCTGGTAATTCTAAAAACGATGGCTTCCACTTTTAGTTCCAGAGTCCAAATGTCTACTAATATCGTATATAGTATTTTTTTCAAAGAAGAAGTGATTATAGTAGTAGTCTTGTATAGCTCCATGGGTTGAAGAACTGTATTAGGTAAGTATGGATTGGGGTGTGGGGCCCATGCTTGTGTGAATCACACATAACTAAACTGCACCATCAGGATGCCTCATCCTTTCTTGATAGTATTTAGTCATGAGTGTTCATCATTGGTAAAGGCTCCAGCCTAGGAGCCTTCGAAGGGGAATCCTGTTGCAAGCTGAGATATTCACTGTTGCAAGTTGGCTGTGGTGTGCAAAAACCTGCACCCCTCATGGTCTTCGTGCCATCTTTAGAAGGACCCTTAGAGTGTGTGCCCTTTCATTAGAAAAATATTTTGCCACCCCTTTGTGTCACTAAGTAACCGGCTGTGTCTCTGAGACTCCCACCGATAAGCAACTTAGGCCCTATCCTGTGAATAGGGCCTAACTTGCTATGACTGGACAACCCCTTTTGAGTACAGTTTGTTTACCATGCAGATGTAATGCAGTCTTCTCTTTGCCCACTGTGTTATTCTTCCTGGTTATGCTAAACCTTAGTCTACTCCAAGACAACCTCCTACATTTGTTGGCTATTTAAGGCAGCTTCTTCCACTGGAAGATGCCCTAATAAAGGTCCCTAGCTTGCTAGTGTGCTGTAAAGTGTTTATTTGCACCTTTTTTTCAGACCTAAATTGGGCTTGTGTGCCACTTATGAACCTTTGCCACCTACCCTGATCATGTACCTCCTCTCATGTAAATGACATCATGTGCCTGACTTCAGGAGATCTGATCAATGATGTCCCTGGACACAGGACCATCAATTACAGTGATGGCGCAATTTAAAGGCGGGAACAACTTGACTTCAGTGTTAAACTCTCCGCCTCCTTGACTTCATAAAATTAATTTACATTTTACTTCAAAGTCGATTTTCTGGATGATGCCGCCACACCAGGCCATGAAAAAAACATAATCTAGAATCTACTCAGCTGCTTGACAACGTATTGCTAGTGGTTTATTAGGCAAATTTCTGATGACAGGTTCCCTTGAAGGATAATAGAAGTTACTACTAAGCATATTTTGGCTCATTCATGTAATATTAAATTGTATGGCAATCACCATAAATATGTTGCAACATTTTAAAAACAAAAAAAGTAACGATGGTTTTCATCTATTACTTCAAATAAACATGAACAAAATGATTCTTTGTCTGGGGTCCATTTTGATAATTGCAGTTACATAACTTTCTTTCCCAAGTAACCAACAGTATTAATGTGAAATAGACTGGAGTGTAGTATAACTATAATAGGAAAAAAGTGAATAAAATCAATAAGATAATAAACGTGTGCAGAAAGGAGTATCCAATGTCCCGAGAAATGAGGGTCTATGTTTACCATGTTCTTGCAATATAATGATTGATATAAGAGACCTTCAAGGACCCAATACATATATTATTTCATGATAACTTCATAGGAAACAGGAAGGTTGTTTATAGCATCGATCACATTCTGGACCATATCCTCCATCATAATACGTCTGGCATGGAAGGTTGCAGTGCCCATGTGAGGTGTTAAAATAACATTTCTGAGCTTTAGAAGTGGGTGATCTCTAGAAGAAATGTAAATGAATAGGTTATAGATCAAGCTGACATCCGAAATGGAAAATGTGAAAAAGTCTTCAGTTGCAGCCAAATATTTTCTGCACTACTTGGTCCATTTACTAATCTGTAGTGTATATTATGTGTAACCCTCAGAGATGAACATCAGCCCTTGATCTTTGTTCAAATTTATACATAAACCACATTCTGTTTATATGACTTATCTTAAAGGGGTTGTCCACTTTAACCACATTTCAGTAAATAATCAATATTCTTTGTGGAACGAAAAGTTATTCAATTTTTTAATACACTTTCTGTATCAATTCTTCATGGTTTTCTAGATCTCTGCTTGCTGTCATGCAACAGGAAACTTCATTCTTTACTTTCTGTAGATAAGCACTTGTCCATGGTCATGTGATGTCACACAGGTGCACAGCTTGTTAGCACAATGTGATATAATGTGCACCTGTGTGACATGACATGACCATGGAGCGAAGTTTACAAAGTATTGCATGTAGTGCAGCCGTGTGCCATGTGGTTTTTCACTGCTCTACTCAGTTTCATAAATATTTTAAACCACACTAAAAATACACCAATATTGTTTGAATACGTCATATGTCCTAGCAGGGTGGCATATAAATCCTCAAATTAGGGGATAGAACATTGGCTCAGTGGTACCTAGAAACACAATTCTTTTTACCTATGAAAGAGGAGAATCTCTTCTGTGTTTCTAGGTATTAGGGAACCGAAGATATTCACGTAAGAATTTCGGGTGTGATTTTTATAACTCCGGCATATTAACAGTTAATAACTCCGGCTTCCTGACACCCAGAAACACAAATGTATTTTCCTATGAAGTGGGAAGATTCTCCTCTTTCATGGGAAAAAAGAAGTGAGTTTCCAGACGCCAAAGATATAGCCACGTGAAGTGTGGGCCCCCTTCCATATTCTTTACAATCAGGCTGCAAGGATAATTTGGTGGATGTTGCATAGAGGAGTGACATGCACCTCACAGATAATATAAATATTGAACATGTCCAAAAAGTTACATGCAACACGAAAAGCACACACGTTGCTGAATAAAGTTTTTATTTCACACCATCCTCCATTATTTATACCTATGTTATGGGGTTCTAACTCAAATTTTTATGAATTGCAGAGGGTTCCGTTATTGTGTGGATAATACAATGGCGCACATCTAAAAGTGACTTTTGTTATCACATTAGCTTGGTTAATGGATACAGGCAGTCCCCAGGTTACGAACCAGATATGTTCTGTAGGTTTGTTCTTAAGTTGTATTTGTATGCATTTTCAATGCATTTTTTGTCTAATAATTTGTGTTTGTCATAAAGTTACATGAGGGTGGTACAAGCTGTCAACTGTTAATCAAGGCAAATGCAATCACCTGGTTGTCCGCTTTCAAAAAATATATATGTTTTAGGGATGCCTTTGTTTTATTCTGTTTTATTGCTATATTTTGCAAGTTGTGACTGTAACATATAACTATGAGACATCTCTGAACTCGACATATGTTCATCTATTCCATTTAGGAGATGTAAAAGTAAATATTTTCTGTTTGTCGCACATTTTTTTGCCATCAAATTCTAGGTATTTTTAATACAATTTTACACCTTGAATCAAAATTTCATGAATTTGTCTATAAACTCTTTAATCCTTTTTTAAAAATGGTGCAATTGTCTGCTTTCAGAAAACATATGGTTTGTTGGGGTTTGGTATAATTCTTTTTGCTGTAATTTTGGTTTTATCTATAAACGTCAAAGTTGTAAAAATTGCTCTAGCCAATAATGAGACAAAATTTCCAGAAATACCTGCCAGTGAAAGGGTTAAACAAAACATATGCATTACTGTACATATGATGATATTCTATGTCAATAATCCTTTATAAAACAGTACATGATTTGAATTGGTTTAAAGGGTTAGGGTTAGAGATGAGCGAACACTAAAATGCTCGGGTACTCGTTATTCGAGACGAACTTTTCCCGATGCTCGAGTGCTCGTCTCGAATAACGAACCCCATTGAAGTCAATGGGAGACTCGAGCATTTTTCAAGGGGACCAAGGCTCTGCACAGGGAAGCTTGGCCAAACACCTGGGAACCTCAGAAAAGGATGGAAACACCACGGAAATGGACAGGAAACAGCAGGGGCAGCATGCATGGATGCCTCTGAGGCTGCTTAATCGCACCATTATGCCGAAATTATGGGCAACAGCATGGCCATGACAGAGTGACAGAATGAAGCTAGATAGCATCTAAAACATCCAATAATTGACCCTGACACTATAGGGGACGGCATGCAGAGGCAGAGGCAGCGGCAGCAGGCTAGAGAGTGGCATGGCGACATACCCTAATTGGACTCAGGCTTCAAACCAATGGGTGTCAGAGAGGAACCAAAGGAGGTGAGCAAGAAGCGCTCAAATAATATCGGTACATGATAAAAGTTTGCCAGTATATTTTGTGGATTACACAGCAGGGTGGCGACAAAGTTAACATGGAAGCCATGAAAACAACCCAAAATTCTGCCTGACACAGCTCGTTTGATAAGGGGACCATGTATGCTTACAGTTCATGCCAGTCGCTGCACTGGCTGCCAGTCTCCTTTCGAATACAGTTTAAAATAATAATAACCCTCATCCATAAAGCTCTGTATAATGCTGCACCCCCCTACCTCTCCTCTCTTATCTCAGTCTATCGCCCAACCCGTGCTCTTAGATCCGCCAGTGATCTTAGATTAACCTCTACCCTAGTGCGGACCTCCCACTCGCGTCTCCAAGACTTCTCTAGAGCTGCACCAATTCTATGGAATGCTCTGCCCTGGACTATCAGACTAATACCTAACCTCCAAAGTTTCAAACGTGCTCTTAAAACCCATTTCTTTAGGCAAGCCTATAACACTCATTAACTGCATGAAGTTTTAACTCTTCTACTAACCCGTCCTGTGTCGTCCTCCCATCTGTTATCCAGCAACCAACAGGCACCAGACTTCTCTGCAGTCCCATTCACCCTGGACCTGGTATATAAGATGACGGCTGAGTGGTTCAAGCGACAGCAATTCCATTTATTATATTTTGTTCTATTCCCTAAGAAGAATGGCTTGACCGTTAAATATTCTTTTACCTCGTGTTACCCCATCATCTTCATAAACCGTAAGCTCTGGCGAGCAGGGACCTCACTCCTGTTGTTCCATACAAATGTTGTGCTCTGTTACAATACATTTGTATTTGTTTCCTATGATTTGTAAAGCGCTACGGAATATGATGGCGCTATATAAATAAAGATTATTATTATTATTATTATGGAGGCAGTGAACTAGTAGTAGATTAAAGGTGCTGCAACTATGTTAGTTGGATCTTGGGATGGAGCTGGCGCTCTGCAGCCAGGCGAGCTTTTGCCAATCCAAGCCCCTGTCTCTAGGCTACTCCCCAAACAGCACTTCTAAGAACCTTTTGTATAAGATCAAGTGTAGTAGCGTTCTTATAAGTTTAGGATATGGCGGGTGAGGGGAATGTAAACAGATGCGCAAGAAGCGCTGAAATAATATCCCTAAATGGTAAAAGTTTGCAAGTATATTTTGTGGATTACACAGCAGGGTGGCGACAAAGTTAACAACTTTGATGTGGAATGCCCTGTAATAGCTCTTGGGCGGTGTGCCTTTTATCGCCTAGGCTCAGCAGTTTCAGCACCGCCTGCTGTCGCTTAGCGACGGCACTGCTGCTGTGCCTAGAGCTACCGACTGATGGCGCCATGCCCACGGATGGTAATTCGGAGGAGGAGGAGGTGGAGGAGGGGTGGGAGGAGGTATAGTAGGCCTTTGAGACCTGGACCGAGGTAGGCCCCGCAATTCTCTGCGTCGGCAGTATATGACCAGCCCCAGGGTCAGACTCGGTCCCAGCCTGCACCAAGTTAAGTGTAGTAGCGTTCTTATAAGTTTGGGATATGGCGGGTGAGGGGAATGTAAACAGATGCGCAAGAAGCGCATGATGCGCATGGAGCTGGCGCTCCGCTGCCAGGCGAGCTTTCGCCAATTCAAGCCCCTGTCTCTAGGCTACTCCCCAAACAGCACTTCTAAGAACCTTTTGTATAAGATCAAGTGTAGTAGCGTTCTTATAAGTTTAGGATATGGCGGGTGAGGGGAATGTAAACAGATGCGCAAGAAGCGCATGATGCGCATGGAGCTGGCGCTCCGCTGCCAGGCGAGCTTTCGCCAATTCAAGCCCCTGTCTCTAGGCTACTCCCCAAACAGCACTTCTAAGAACCTTTTGTATAAGATCAAGTGTAGTAGCGTTCTTATAAGTTTAGGATATGGCGGGTGAGGGGAATGTAAACAGATGCGCAAGAAGCGCATGATGCGCATGGAGCTGGCGCTCCGCTGCCAGGCGAGCTTTCGCCAATTCAAGCCCCTGTCTCTAGGCTACTCCCCAAACAGCACTTCTAAGAACCTTTTGTATAAGATCAAGTGTAGTAGCGTTCTTATAAGTTTAGGATATGCCGGGTGAGGGGAATGTAAACAGATGCGCAAGAAGCACATGATGCGCATGGAGCTGGCGCTCCGCTGCCAGGCGAGCTTTCGCCAATTCAAGCCCCTGTCTCTAGGCTACTCCCCAAACAGCACTTCTAAGAACCTTTTGTATAAGATCAAGTGTAGTAGCGTTCTTTTAAGTTTAGGATATGCCGGGTGAGGGGAATGTAAACAGATGCGCAAGAAGCGCTGAAATAATATCCCTAAATGGTAAAAGTTTGCCAGTATATTTTGTGGATAACACAGCAGGGTGGCGACAAAGTTAACAACTTTGATGTGGAATCCATGAAAACAACCCAAATTTCTGCCTGACACACCTCGTTTGATAAAGGGACGATGTATGGAGGCAGCTATATGGACGACTTTTGGAGGTAGCAATGGAGACAACGTGTGGAGGCTGCTATGGAGACAATTTAATTTGGATAGTGCCTGTATGTGGCAGTCCCAAACATTTTTCAAACCAGAGGAGCAGGTAGGTGGCCCTCCAGTAAAATGGAATAGATTGAGTGCCTGTATGTGGCAGTCCCAAAAATGTTTCAAACCAGAGGAGCAGGTAGGTGGCCCTGCAGTAAAATGGAATAGATTGAGTGCCTGTATGTGGCAGTCCCAAAAATTTTTCAAACCAGAGGAGCAGGTAGGTGGCCCTCCAGTAAAATGGAATAGATTGAGTGCCTGTATGTGGCAGTCCCAAAAATGTTTCAAACCAGAGGAGCAGGTAGGTGGCCCTGCAGTAAAATGGAATAGATTGAGTGCCTGTATGTGGCACTCACAAAAATTGTTTCAAACAGAGGACCGGGTAGGTGGCCCTCCAGAAAAATTAAATGCATGAAGTACTATAGCAAGAGCCAGTGGGCCCTGTCAAAAAATAGCCATTTTCCTCTGCTTTACTGTACAAAGAGGAGGAGAAGGAGGAAAATGAGGAGGAGGAGGAGTGGATCAATTATTCAGGTTGAGCTTCCTTCACCTGGTGGAGATTGGAAATTCTGAGAAATCCAGCCTTTATTCATTTTAATAAGCGTCAGCCTGTCAGCGCTGTCAGTCGACAGGCGTGTACGCTTATCGGTGATGATGCCACCAGCTGCACTGAAAACCCGCTCGGACAAGACGCTAGCGGCAGGGCAGGCAAGAACCTCCAAGGCGTACAGCGCCAGTTCGTGCCACATGTCCAGCTTTGAAACCCAGTAGTTGTAGGGAGCTGTGTGATCATTTAGGACGATGGTATGGTCAGCTACGTACTCCCTCACCATCTTTCTGTAAAGATCAGCCCTACTCTGCCGAGACTGGGGACAGGTGACAGTGTCTTGCTGGGGTGACATAAAGCTGGCAAAAGCCTTGTAAAGCGTACCCTTGCCAGTGCTGGACAAGCTGCCTGCTCGCCTACTCTCCCTCGCTACTTGTCCCGCAGAACTACGCACTCTGCCGCTAGCGCTGTCAGAAGGGAAATACTGTTTCAGCTTGTGCACCAGGGCCTGCTGGTATTCATGCATTCTCACACTCCTTTCCTCTGCAGGGATGAGAGTGGAAAGATTTTGCTTGTACCGTGGGTCCAGGAGAGTGAACACCCAGTAATCGGTGCTGGAATAAATTCTTTGAACGCGAGGGTCACGGGATAGGCAGCCTAGCATGAAATCTGCCATATGCGCCAGAGTACCAACGCGTAAGAATTCACTCCCCTCACTGGCCTGACTGTCCATTTCCTCCTCCTCCAACTCCTCCAACTCCTCTTCTTCTGCCCATACACGCTGAACAGTAAAGGACTCAACAATGGTCCCCTCTTGTGTCTCACCAACATTCTCCTCCTCTTCCTCCTCATCCTCCTCCACCTCCACCTCCTCCGATATGCGCTGAGAAACAGACCTGAGGGTGCTTTGGCTATCAACAAGGGAATATTCTTCCCCTGTCTCTTGTGACGAGCGCAAAGCTTCCGACTTCATGCTGACCAGAGAGTTTTTCAACAGGTCAAGCAGCGGGATGGTGAGGCTGATGATCGCGGCATCGCCACTGACCATCTGTGTTGACTCCTCAAAGTTACTCAGCACCTGACAGATATCAGACATCCACGTCCACTCCTCATTGTAGACTTGAGGAAGCTGACTGACCTGACTACCAGTTCTGGTGGAAGTTGACATCTGGCAGTCTACAATCGCTCTGCGCTGCTGGTAAACTCTGGATAACATGGTCAGTGTTGAATTCCACCTCGTGGGCACGTCGCACAACAGTCGGTGAGCGGGCAGTTGGAGGCGGCGCTGCGCTGCCCTGAGAGTGGCAGCATCTGGGCTGGACTTCCTGAAATGCGCACAGATGCGGCGCACCTTCGTGAGCAAATCAGACAGATTGGGGTATGTCTTGAGGAAACGCTGAACTATCAGATTTAACACATGGGCCAGGCATGGCACATGTGTCAGTCTGCCGAGTTGCAGAGCCGCCACCAGGTTACGGCCGTTGTCACACACAACCATTCCCGGCTTGAGGTTCAGCGGTGCCAGCCACAGATCAGTCTGCGCCGTGATGCCCTGTAATAGCTCTTGGGCGGTGTGCCTTTTGTCGCCTAGGCTCAGCAGTTTGAGCACCGCCTGCTGTCGCTTAGCGACGGCACTGCTGCTGTGCCTAGAGCTACCGACTGATGGCGCCGTGCCCACGGATGGTAGTTCGGAGGAGGAGGTGGAGGAGGGGTGGGAGGAGGAGGAGGCATAGTAGGCCTGAAACACCTGGACCGAGGTAGGCCCCGCAATCCTCGGCGTCGGCAGTATATGAGCAGCCCCAGTGTCAGACTCGGTCCCAGCCTCCACCAAGTTAACCCAATGTGCCGTCAGCGATATATAGTGGCCCTGCCCGGCAGCACTCGTCCACGTGTCCGTGGTCAGGTGGACCTTGTCAGAAACGGCGTTGGTCAGGGCACGGATGATGTTGTCTGACACGTGCTGGTGCAGGGCTGGGACGGCACATCGGGAAAAGTAGTGGCGGCTGGGGACCGAATACCGAGGGGCGGCCGCCGCCATGAGGTTGCGAAAGGCCTCGGTCTCTACTAGCCTATAGGGCAGCATCTCCAGGCTAAGCAATCTGGAGATGTGCACATTAAGGGCTTGGGCGTGCGGGTGGGTTGCACTATATTTGCGTTTCCGCTCCAGCGTCTGGGGTATGGAGAGCTGAACGCTGGTGGATGCTGTGGAGGATCGTGGAGGCGACGATGGGGTTTTTGTGGCAGGGTCCTGGGCAGGGGGCTGACTAGCAGCTGACACAGGGGAAGGAGCAGTGGTGTGCACGGCCGGAGGTGAACGGGCTTGTTGCCACTGAGTGGGGTGTTTAGCATTCATATGCCTGCGCATACTGGTGGTAGTTAAGCTAGTAGTGGTGGAACCCCTGCTGAGCCTGGTTTGGCAAATGTTGCACACCACAGTCCGTCGGTCATCCGGTGTTTCCTTAAAGAACCTCCAGACTTCTGAAGATCTAGCCCTCGCCGCAGGAGCCCTCGCCACGGGAGCTTCACTAGTTGACACATTTGGCGCTGATGCACCAGCTCTGGCCCTGCCTCTCCGTCTGGCCCCACCACTGCCTCTTCCAACCTGTTCTGGTCGAGGACTCTCCTCCGTCTCAGAAGCACTGTGTTCACCCGGCCTCTCAACCCAGCTTGGGTCTGTCACCTCATCATCCTCCGATCCCTCAGTCTGCTCCCCCCTCGGACTTCCTGCCCTGACAACAACTTCCCCACTGTCTGACAACCGTGTCTCCTCATCGTCGGACACCTCTTTACACACTTCCACTACGTCAAGAAGGTCATCATCACCCACAGACTGTGACTGTTGGAAAACCTGGGCATCGGAAAATTGCTCAGCAGCAACCGGACAAGTGGTTTGTGACTGTGGGAAGGGTCCAGAAAACAGTTCCTCAGAGTATGCCGGTTCAAATGCCAAATTTTCCTGGGAGGGGGCAGACTGGGGGGGAGGAGGCTGAGGTGCAGGAGCTGGAGGAGTGGCGATTTCGGTGACATGGGTGGACTGCGTGGAAGACTGACTGGTGGTGGACAAATTGCTCGAAGCATTGTCAGCAATCCACGACATCACCTGTTCGCACTGTTCTGGCCTCAACAGTGCTCTACCACGAGTCCCAGTAACTTCAGACATGAACCTAGGGAGTGTAGCTCTGCGGCGTTCCCCTGCTCCCTCATCAGCAGGTGGTGTCTCACCCCGCCCAGGACCACGGCCTCTGACCCCTGCAGTAGTTGGACGCCCACGTCCCCGCCCTCGTCCTCTACCCCTAGCCCTCGGGTTAAACATTTTTAAAATGAGAGTTATAACTTTATTTTTTTTTTTACTTTTTTTTTTTTTTTTGTGTTTTTTTTTTTTTTTTTTTTGTGTTTTTTGTTTTTTTTTTAGTTTTTAAAACCAAACAATGCTATCCTATTGCTATGGCTATTTTCTAGCCAAGTATCAAAGCACACTACTATGCCAGATGAGATGACACTGAGTTAGTGCCTAATTGAAATCCAACCCCTACTAAATTTTCCCACTTCGGTCTTTGCTATGGATATGTGCGTCACTAAGCGCAGAACACAGCGGTCGCAAGTCTCACTACAAATTGCTCAGAATTGGCTAGTACATGCACTGCAGAAAGTACAGCCACCAGCAGATCAACCAGAAATCAAATATATAGAACGCTACTGTATGCGTAAGTAAGCTCTTTGTATTCTCCTATGGCTATTTTCTAGCCAAGTATCAAAGCACACTACTATGCCAGATGAGATGACACTGAGTTAGTGCCTAATTGAAATCCAACCCCTACTAAATTTTCCCACTTCGGTCTTTGCTATGGATATGTGCGTCACTAAGCGCAGAACACAGCGGTCGCAAGTCTCACTACAAATTGCTCAGAATTGGCTAGTACATGCACTGCAGAAAGTACAGCCACCAGCAGATCAACCAGAAATCAAATATATAGAACGCTACTGTATGCGTAAGTAAGCTCTTTGTATTCTCCTATGGCTATTTTCTAGCCAAGTATCAAAGCACACTACTATGCCAGATGAGATGACACTGAGTTAGTGCCTAATTGAAATCCAACCCCTACTAAATTTTCCCACTTCGGTCTTTGCTATGGATATGTGCGTCACTAAGCGCAGAACACAGCGGTCGCAAGTCTCACTACAAATTGCTCAGAATTGGCTAGTACATGCACTGCAGAAAGTACAGCCACCAGCAGATCAACCAGAAATCAAATATATAGAACGCTACTGTATGCGTAAGTAAGCTCTTTGTATTCTCCTATGGCTATTTTCTAGCCAAGTATCAAAGCACACTACTATGCCAGATGAGATGACACTGAGTTAGTGCCTAATTGAAATCCAACCCCTACTAAATTTTCCCACTTCGGTCTTTGCTATGGATATGTGCGTCACTAAGCGCAGAACACAGCGGTCGCAAGTCTCACTACAAATTGCTCAGAATTGGCTAGTACATGCACTGCAGAAAGTACAGCCACCAGCAGATCAACCAGAAATCAAATATATAGAACGCTACTGTATGCGTAAGTAAGCTCTTTGTATTCTCCTATGGCTATTTTCTAGCCAAGTATCAAAGCACACTACTATGCCAGATGAGATGACACTGAGTTAGTGCCTAATTGAAATCCAACCCCTACTAAATTTTCCCACTTCGGTCTTTGCTATGGATATGTGTGCCACTAAGAGCTAAACACAACGGTAGCAAGTCCCCCTGCTAATTCCTCACAAAATGGTACTAGATGCAAATTAAAATAAAAAAGTAGAACGTTATTGTAGCCCTAAGAAGGGCTGTTGGGTTCTTTGAGAATCACTCCTGCCTAACAGTAAGCTAATAGAACACCCTAACGCTTTCCCTGACCAGCAGCAGCTCTCTCCCTAGCGGCATCCAGACACAGAATGATCCGAGCAGCGCGGGCAGCGGCTAGTCTATCCCAGGGTCACCTGATCTGGCCAGCCAACCACTGCTATCGACGTGTAAGGGTACCACGTCATGCTGGGTGGGGTGCAGAGTCTCCTGGCTTGTGATTGGCTCTGTTTCTGGCCGCCAAAAAGCAAAACGGCGGGAGCTGCCATTTTCTCGAGCGGGCGAAGTATTCGTCCGAGCAACGAGCAGTTTCGAGTACCCTAATGCTCGACCGAGCATCAAGCTCGGACGAGCATGTTCGCTCATCTCTAGTTAGGGTCAATTAGCATCTTATTATGTACAGAATTTATACAGAGGCATCCAGGAAAAACTTTTATGTTTATGTTGAGACTCTGGAAAATGGCAAATGCAGGGCAAAAAAAAGCAAAATGGTAATTTAGAAACCAGTAACTTCATTGGACACTGGAAGACCATTAACAGCATCCATCATACTTTGGACCATTTCTTCCATCATTAGGCGTAGCGCACCTCGTGTTGCAGTGCCCATATGAGGAGCTAATACAACATTGCTCATTTTAAGCAGTGGGTGATCTCTGTAAAAAAAGGTGAAGCTCATTACAAAGAAACAAAAGGTTCTTTCACAATTTAATATTCCAGACAAAATTATGTATTAAACCAATAATTTCGCTTGAAATAGGGAGCCATCAAAAAACAATAATGCTGAAAAGGTTTATAATTAACCCCTTAAAGAGGACCTGTCACCCATAATTTTGGCACTAGGAGCTGCTTACTAAAGTAGGCAGCTCCTAGTGCTTGAACAAACGCCACAGTGTTCGAGGGATAGCGTTACCGGAAACCTCTGGTAACGCTATCTAACACTTCGGCGGGTACAATGTAATCGTCAGACCACTTGGAAAGCTGTCCGACGTATTCATGAGGAGGCAGGGTTGGGGCATGGTTAGGGCCGGTGACTACCACATGACGCCCGCCGTAGTGTTGTAGTCACCACATGACCCCCCCGTAGTGTTAGATAGCATTACCAGAGGTTTCCGGTAACGCTGTCCTTCTAACACTGCGGTGTGTGTTCAAGCACTAGGAGCTGCTTACTTTAGCAAGCAGCTCCTAGTGCTGAAATTTTGGGTGACAGGTCCTCTTTCTGGACGCAGCCATTTTATAGCTTAAGGCTCAGCCCCATTTTTTGGATTCTGACTTGCGTCTCTTTATATGGTTATAACTTATCAAAGTGATTCTAAACTTCTTTTTTAAAAAATTTGCCATTTTTGTAATTCGAAATCATTGCGTTTTCAGGCAGATAGATTTACCACCCAAATAAGTTGCTGAATTACATTTCCCATATGTCTACTTTACATTTTCATCATTTTTGAAATGTCTGGATAATTTATTTTTATGTCATGCAGCTTACAAATCGAATATCACTTTTCCGGATTTTCAGAATTGACTATTTTGGAGATAAATACAGTTTTGAATGACATTTTACATATTTAGCATTAAAGCCCCCTATATAACCAACCCATTTTCAAATCTGCACCCCTCAAACTATCAGAAACAGCTTTTAGGAAGATTGTTAACCCCTTGACATCTTCATAGTAATTGAATCAAAATGGAGGTGAAATTTAGAATGGTCAAATTGTGCCGGTTATACGTTCATTTAGTCCTAAAATTTACACATTTCCAAAAGAGAAAAAGAGAAAACCCACCATACAATTTGTTCTACAATTTCTCCCAAGTACAGAGACCCCCCACATGTGGCCGTTACTTGTTTTATGGGTGCACAGCAAAGCGCAGAAGGGAAGGAGCGCCCTGCAGATGCCAGGATTTTAGTTTCCTCATTGGCCCCTTTTGTAGGCTATAACATTTTAGATTTTTCGTTATTGGGGCCATGTGACTACTGGATGAGATGATTTTTCCGTTGTTACCATTTTGGGGTTGGTATCCCCTACTGTTTTTGAGGGCAGGAGTAGAAAAGCATCAATTCTGTACTGGATTTTTTACCTTTTTCTTTTTTTTTGTGTTCACCGTATAGCCTAATAATCATGTTATCTTTATTCTATGGGACGATACGATTACGGGGATACCAGACTTGAATATTTTTTCTTACATTTTACTAAAGTTGTCAAATAAAACCCCAATGTGGGAAAAATCTATCGTTTTTGCATTGCCGTCTAAGTGGCATAATATTTTTACTTTTTTGGCTACGGAGCTGGTTGATGGCTTGTTTTTTTGTGGGACATGTTGTACTTTGCACCAGTATCATTCTGGAGTACATATGTTTTTTTGATAACTTTTTATAGCTTTTTTTGTGGGAATGAATAGGTAAAAATCATAATTTTTTTGAGGGTTTATAACAGTTTTTTTTAACGGTATTAATTGAGCGGGTTCAATAATTATTTACTGTTATTCTATGGGTTGTTACGGACGTGGTGATACTATATATGTGGGGTTTTTGTTATGATTTAGACTTTTTTTTGCGTTATATGTCTCTTTATATGTTATGGGGATCATGGGCATTTTTATTGATTTATTACTTTATTTTTTATTGAATAACTTTTTTCACCATATTTCCACCATGGGACATGAACAAGCAGCAATCATCTGATTCATGCTTGTTCATGATAATACTGATGTATTGCAGGGTATTAGCAGTGTATGAGGCACATGCATAGGCTGACACTGTGCCTGTAAGATGACGTCACTGACCGAAAAGTCCCTCTCCGACCGCGGGTGTTACACTGGGGTGTCGGCTATTAGTTATAGCCGGCACCCCGTGTTTCCTGATGCCGGTTCGGCTCAGATCTTGAGCTGAACCGGCATCGGCTCTGCGTCCGATATATTGGACGCTGAGGGCTAAGTTACTGCACTCAGCGTCCAATATATATCGGACGCAGAGCACAAAGCGGTTAATGGATTCATTTGTGGCAATTAGCAGAGGCTCTTACAAAAATAAAAACAGAAACCATCCTTACCTCACTCCTTTCCTCGGTTCCTGAGTGAACAATGTAGGATAAGTAAGGACAAGTAGGATAGTAAGTAGAATGAGGGGACTGCTGCCGCTCTCACATCATCACAGTACAGACATCTTTTAAGAAGATAATTAAGAATGATAAAAACCCTTTCTGTGTGCAAATTACTTTTACTTTCATTCTAATTATGGATCTTTTGGATGGAAATAAAAGCCGATTGTACATAGCACAGCAAGGCCGGGTTATGTCATGGACTTTCATGTCATGTCCTTTCCGTGGCCACAGACAACCACCACTGAAGCAAATCATAGGCTGCAGCTGTAATGTGAATTTCGGAGGGGCACAAATGGGACATTAATGGCCACAGAATATTATTTCCTGTCAAGCATTATTGCATTTTTCTCAAGCAGTAAAGGTTGCTATGGAAAAAAAAAAAAAAAAAAAAAAACTTACCTTCCATCTCTATACTTTCACTAGTCAACAAACAGAGGCTTACGGCAGTGATGTCATGTCAAAATCATGTGACCACTGCCCTCAATCACTCATATAATCAGTGTTTGGCTGAGGCCAGTTGTGTGAATGTGAATATGACATGACACTACCGCTCCATTCACTGTTTGCAATCAGATTGGTCGGGGATCGGATGTACCGTGCTGCATCTGAGTGGTAAAGTATAAGCTTATTATTTTATAGCACTTTCTGCTGCCCCAAAAAAAAAATAGACTTGGACAGCATCTGCACTATAACATAAGGAGACAATCTGATGTATAGCATATTCAATGAAAGAATATAAATAATCATGGAAACCACTAAGGGTTGGATGACTTGAAAAAACATAACTGAGTGAAGTTGGGCAACCCACCCCCCACCTTGTTCAAATCTAACAAAATTGGTGTCAAACGTTTGTGCTGGTTTGTACAGCAGAAATTTTCATTTTTGCCGGTATCGTTTTTAAGTTGCTAATAAAAGTTTTATTGTGTCAAACTGGTGTCAAACATTTGTGCTATGTTTGTGGTGGTTTGTGAAGCAAAAATATTCATTTTAAATGTATTGATCATTATTTCCAGAGGTCAGCCTTCAAAGAGTACAAAGTGTTTGATAGCACCCCCTGGTAATCAAACCATTGACCAGTGTCACTAGGTTTGTTTTTTTAGCAGTTCATCCTAAACACCTTAACTTATGTAAACACCTAAAAATACCTAAATATGATAGCAGCACAAACAAACATTTTTGCTGCAGAAACCAGCACAAACGTAACACAAACATTTGACACCACTTTTGTTTGTTTAGGTTACTGGAGGGGGGGGGAGGGCTGACTGATCTTTTAACCTTTACAATTTTGTTAATATCTTCAAAACAAAAGCAGCACAAACAAAAATTTGAGCAGCACAAACATAGCAGAATTGATTGGCACCACCAGTTTTGTTTGATTTGGGTAATATGATGGCGCTGCTTGACCTCTGGAAACTTTTATTAATATCTTAAAAAGGATAGCGGCACAAACAAAAGTGTCTGCTGCACAAATCAGCACAAACGTGTGACCAATTTTGTTAGATTTGAACAAGGTGGGTGGGGGGGCAACTTCACTCAGTTGAAAGACATAGGTGGTTCAAAAATTACTTTTTAATACTATGCAATAAATAAGGATTATGTTATCGTACTTTGAATGTTACTGGATATTTTTCATTATATGGATAGACTTATTTTCCCCAAGCCAGAGGGTTGTCCCTTAGACCATCTGCGTGTGTTTCTGTGATTTATCCAGTGTGTCCAAGTGCATTGAGAGGTCAGTAACGTTTTTGTCTCTCTTTTTTTTTTCTTCCAAAAGACATTTACAAAAATACATGTAACGTGAACATGAACAGAAGTAAAGTTATATGTACCTTGGCAGTGGTTCTGGATAAGTGACATCTAATGCAGCGGCTTTGATCTGACCTGTCTCTAAAGCTTCCACTAAAGCTTCTTGGTCAACGACAAGTCCTAAGAGCAAAAATATTAAATGATCATGTAGTGTAATATAGGCCTATATTTATAATAATACAATTATTTTATTCTGCTGTTACAATTACAGAATACCAATTAATGTAATGTTTTATTAGTTTTACAAACTCTGTCACCAAAATCTACTTACACAAACTAACTGCTTTGTTATGTAAGGATATTCCCACACATTTCACCCATATCAGTTTTTATTTTCCAGCTGTTCCATCGTGCACTTGAAACATATGCAAATGAGGATGAAGTTCTTTTTGGGGGGGGGGGGCACCAACAGAACACATCAGGGCCTTGACTTCACAGAAAAAACAACACCCGCTTCAGATTTCACGAGAAAAAGCCACACTGCCGCACCCTAAAGCCTTCTCCCACCCTTCCACATTTGGCTATGTTGCTCCTAGGTCCAGCTAAAGTTTTGCCATGGAAGGAACGGCTGTACAAAAAAATCATGGGTACGTGTGGCATATACTTATACTTGTATATTTTTTGTGTGATTATCTTTTTTTTTCTAATTTTTAGACTGCGGTACAACTCGTATATAAATGTAAATTGCCTCCCACTATGTTCAATTGGCAAGGTAACTTTAAAACTAGGAATTAGCAGCGTGTTAGTAGCTACTTTATCTCTATCATCTTCATCTATAAGCTGTTGGCTATTAGGTGTCGGCCTGAGAGAGAGGAAAAACAAGAAAACAAGAGAGATAGAGAGTCCTCATAGATGAGAAATTATTTTCAAAGGATAAATACAAAATGAATGACATTGCATCTGGCATGGCCCTTGGGGAAAATGTGCTTGACACAAGTGGTCTAAAAAATTGCTAGTTTGGTTCCTGACTTGATAAGTAAGATAGCACGTGAATAAGTACATCTTCCAATGGTAGAGTACGTTGGCTGGCAGTGTAACAACATAAATAATTCAATAGTTATACTAATTATTTCTATAACTGGCCACACACCTCTGCTTATATTTATCAACATAGCCGATGGCTTCATCATCTGAAATTCATGTTTTCCCATTAACTTTTCTGTTTCTGGACTGAGGTTGACAACAAGCATCACATAATCCGACTGCTGCAGTAAATCATCCAGTCGTTCGCAATAGGAGGCTCCCACTGATTTTTCCTCCTCCGGCCTACAAAACAATATGTATTTCACATGAGTGAAACATAGCTGTAGGGCTTATGAACACATGATGAACACAAATATCACTCCAAGTCATTTCTAACCAATGACTAAGCAATAACTAAGCAATGAATATGAAATTATGTGCTTTATTATAAAACTAAAATTGCTAATTAAAAAGGCAGGGACAAAATATATCACAGAAATTAACCAAATAAACCATTTATGAAAGGACAAGATGAAGGGTTGTAAACCAAGCACACGGACACACTGGTGAGTGCCCCCTCTGGCAGGATCTGCTCTGCTTTTAGCTTCTTAAGCCCATGTTTTTATGGAAAAAAGGTTTTAAAGAAGACCTGTCACCAGAATTTTACCATCATAACTAATAATGCCTGCTGAGAGGCACTATACCTTAATAACAGTAGTTTTTCTGATATGCAAATTAGCTTTTCTGACTTATGTCTGCTGGCTTTGACTCTTCTCTCTCCTGGGACGCCAGTAAGCCATGCCCCCTTATTGTGATTGACAAGCTCTGCTTTGCGTTACATTCATGCCATGTGACCAGAGAAACATCATCTCAGGTCCTTTAGCTACCTAACATTAGAAAACTGTACCCATATTGTACTGTATATATCTGATGACATGCAGTCACAGCAGTATTGATTAGAAATCCATGGAGGCTGCTGTGATTTCATGTTATCAGATACATACAGTATATGGGGTACATTTTGTAAATGTAAAGGGAACAGGACCTTTGATAAAATAATCCTGGTCACATGACATTAACTGCTGAATACTAAGAAGGCATAAGCCATGGGGAGGAGTAGATGCAAAGGACAGGCTGGACAAGACACACCGACTTCTGCGTGTAAGTTGATATAACATAGTTCATTTATGTGGATGTGAAGGAAACTATTTTTACCTAAAAGAAGGGTTTCAGTTAGTTAATAGGACTCTATAGAAACCTGTCACCAGCTGTATATGTGAAAATTTGGTGACAGGTTCCCTGTAAAGGCTTCATAGATGTCAATGGAGCCTGTAGCCCTTCATGCTAATTTGCATAATTACAATTTCTTTTTTCTAAAAACAAGGGGGCACACACCAGTATGTGTGTGTGTGCTTGGTTTACTGGAGGCGCCTTGAATTCCCTATATATTTAGATATCAATCGTTCTGAGTAAGGGAGAGATTGTTTTCAGCATTCAGCTTTCTGACTTTAAAGATTTTTTTTGCACAGTACAACAAAGTAGATTTTCTAGATTATGCCACCATGTTGGGATACCCCCTAATGACTAGGAATATTGTAACACTTAGTTGTCAATATATACAATTAATTGTCTAGGACAAATAACATAGGAACAAAGATAATTACTCCGGTGTGTGATCCCGACTTACCTGCGGTGCCTATTGTGATACAGAATTTTCATTTCAAATGCTTTGGCTCTCTGAGCAATTTTGTATCCGATACGCCCCATTCCAACAATTCCAAGTGTCATCCCTGTTATATCTCCTCCTACCCAGTTGGCGTGGAATCGAACAGTGTTTGGGGACACTGCAATTTGGTGAGCTGTACACAAAAACATAACAATAAGTCACTTAAATGTCAGGGACAAAGAAATATGTGTCCAAAGAAAGCAGAACACTTAAAGCGCAACTGTGATTTTAGATGATTTTTGATATTGTGTGTGTGGGGGGGTTGTTGTGAACATTTTTAAATATACTTGATTAAGAGATTCTGTATAAAAGAACAGCAGGGAACACATATATAACTGTCTCTCCAGGTTAAAGTAAATGTTTAATTTAAAAAAACAAGCTTAAAAAGAGTTATTATTCTCCCCTCACACGGAAATATTATTATTATTATTGTTTTTAAAGTCTATAGTCCAGTCTGAGGTAGGGAAGGTAAGGGTAGTTATTTATAGTCTGGGGTAGGTAAGTAAAGAAGGTTTTTTTTAATTTACTCAAATACAATGGTGCATTCAAGCAGTGGTATACAAATACTATAGTCCAACTGTATCTTAATTTCTTAATACGACCACCCTTGTACTGGAATAAGGCATTCATTGATGGTGGAATTTCAACAACGTGATTCTCAAACTGCAAACATGTGAATCGGCAGAAGACCCATATATACTCGAGTATAAGCCTAGTTTTTCAGCACAAAAAATGTGCTGAAAACCTCTAACTCTGCATATACTCGGGTCAAGGAAAAAAACAAAAAGTGAACTCACCTTCTGATGCTCCAGGGCATCCATCGCGGATCTGACATCGGGTCCTGGTCCCTCACAGTTTTCGTGACGTCAGTTGCATCAGCACACACTATGTCAGCTTGAGGCTGACGTCATGGTGCCTGTGACGGACCGGGAGTGGCTGGAAGGCTATATACTCGAGGGGGCAGGCAGGCAGGCTATATACTTGAGGGGGCAGGCAGGCTATATACTTGAGGGGGCAGGCAGGCTATATACTCCAGGGGGCTGGCAGGCTATATACTCCAGGGGGCTGGCAGGCTATATACTCCAGTGAGCTGGCAGGCTATATACTCCAGGGGGCTGGCAGGCTATATACTACAGGGTACTGGCAGGCTATATACTCCAGGGGGCTGGCAGGCTATATACTGGGGGGGCTGTGACCAATGCATTTCCCACCCTCGGCTTATACTCGAGTCAATAGGCTTTTCCAGTTTTTTGTGTCAAAATGAGGGGTCTCGGCTTATACTCGGGTCAGCTTATACTTGAGTACATACGGTAATTACTTATAGTGCTGCAGATTCATCCTGCATGTTACATTACATTTCATTCAACATTTGTACAAAAACTCTTCGGCATGTTGACAGTATGCTGTTGTCTCTGAAGTGTTCTACAAATGATACCGTATTGTCATTTTCTGCCAATCTCTTGTGTCTCAGAAGATCTGGATCCCCTTGTAAATGAGCAAATATACATTACCTTCCATAAAATTCCTGGCTGCTACCAGTAGTAATGTCATTGCCAAGTCTGCTGTGGAGTTGGTGACAGCATGAGGTGTATTGGCCACCTTTACACCATAGCTTGAAATCATCTTTATGTCCAGGTGGTCCACTCCTGCTCCTGCACTTGCTATTACTTTTAGTCTAGGAAGAGCTTTTAGCAGCTCGCTGTTAACATCTGGTTTGTTTGCCCAATTAAAGATACACACAATTTTATCAGCTAAATGTTCCTTATTTTCCTTAAACTCTTTCATGGTAATTAAAGAAAAGCGTTCCTTCAGAAAGTCCACATGTTCTTCCATAACTCCAATAGTTCCTCCAATCTCCTCCACTAACGCTCCAGGTAACTCTTTATTCATCCTGTAAGGGTCAAAGGAAAATAAAGAAGTCAAATTTTTTTGCTTGTTACTTCCTAGATTGAGTCAAATGGTTTTTTTTTTAAATTAAAGCTTTAAAGGTTTTTTAAAATTTTAAGACAAAACATATACAGTATACGCAATATTTAAAGCTATACAAGGTCTACAACAAGCTAAGGGTACATTCACACAGCGGTATGCCCGCCGTGCTGGAGAGGAGGAGGAGGCGGCCCCTCCTCCATCCATAGAGAATAGCGGCGCAGGGCCGCACACACGCCAAAAGATAAAGCATGCGGTGTGCAGGCCGGATCTGCGCCGCGACGCTATTGCCGTCTATGGGGACGTACATGCGGCCGCAAATTTGCGGCCGCATGTACGTCCCCGCAGACCGCCATGTGAATAAGCCCTAAAGTATGTTTCTCTGAGACGCATCTATTTAAGGATACCAGCCACCTAAAGAGTCGTGCTTGGATGGGACACCAATATCATTCAGTATACTTCACCCATGCCCGAGGGGTTAGTATCATGATACACCGTAACATTTTCTTCCAATGTGGCAAGCAGTTGATTCATCAAGAGGGATGGTATATCTGTTTGCAATGTACTATATGCAATGTAAAATGTGTTATTACTGCAATCTATGTCCCCCGCCCCTTTAACGCTGCATTGATCCAGAGAGTGATCCACGGTGCTATTGGTGTTAATTATAGGTGTTTTTAATAATTACCTCTACCCGTACTGGGGCAAATTTTGCACTGGTACTATCCCATCTAAGGTACTTTCCCTAATTCTAGAGGAGATTGGTCTGCGGGCAGGTCCCTCTCTAGGAACGACCTAGCAGTAGGCACAGACCTACTGCTCCCCAATGTCCAAGACATCCAATACCTGGCCATAAGAATATTGGACCACTCACCGGTGGTTGTGTCCTTATTATTGAAACAGAAGGGGGGGGGGTCCACGGGGCGGATTATGGAAGGTAAATCCCTATCGGCTACAACTGGTGGGGTGGGATCATCCCAGCCAAAATACAAGAGTACTACAGCTTTATTGAAGGGACAGTGCAAGAGGGAGCTAACTGGGACTCTCTAAAGTGCTTTATTAGAGGCTCTCTACATCAGGCTATATCTATCCATAAGACCAGATCTTGGGCCCTGACTCTTGAGATGCGGGAAATGGTGCAGCTGACTGAAGGCAGATATGTATATAACCCTACAGAAGGGAACCATGAGGAGTGGCTGGCAGCCCAGGTGACATACTCTGATCAACTACTGTCTCAGCATCTAATAAGTGGTACTTCAGCAAACAGTGTTTCTTTGCAGAGGGGGAAGCAGCAGGCCATTTGTTAGCAACTATAGCACATGCATAACAAGGCCCAGCCCACATTGCATGCCTTGAAAGGGAAGACGGAGTCAGGGTGATGGATGATGCAGACATACTTCATACTTTGCACACCTATTACAGGCAATTGTACAGTCCTACAGTTGGGGACTGCTGGGAACACATGGTGCGATATGCAGAGGAGCTACCGGTTACTTCTCTCTCTGAGGAGGCGAGACTGTCATTGGAAAACCCACTGAGGAACTAAAAAAGGCAATGCGGACCATGCACTGTGAAAAAGCCCTGGGTTTAGATGGACTCAAGACTGAACTATATAAAATGCATAGTGAATCCTGCTTCCCAGGCTTCTCAAAGTTTTGGAGCTGGCCTACAAAACTGGGAAATTGCCCAATTCCATGTTAGAAGTTATAATAGTCGTTCCCCCCCAATCTTATCTGTTGGAAAATGTGTCGCTGTCAAATAAAAAACATCTGATTAAAAAAAAGACCATGTATAACATCATACAAAATAATCTAATATTTCCCTTCCCCGTAGTCAAATATGTGTTTTGAACAAAATATGCCTGAATGGATTATCTTCCAATTAATGTGTACATTACCTTGTAGTTCTATGTGCTTACAATATGCTGCATCACAGCCCCCTCCCCCGGATGAGTAATAGCTGCAGTATCCAACCCAGAGCTTACTACAACACTTCAGGATGAAGCACCAAGTACGGTTAAGTTAAAGTTCATCATTTTTTTCAATCCTGCTGCTACTTACTACACACAATAAAATCTTGCACCGCTCTCCAGCCACAGTCAGCAATTCTGTTTCAAAACTGCTGATAGATTCTAAAATATAATATCCTGTTAAATATTTGCAGCAATATTTACCTGATGTTTGGATCTGAGGAAATCTTTAACCATCCCTCCTAGTTAGTGTATAAGCATATTCATATGCATATTATTTTACTTAAACCCTAAAAGATGATATTTGTTCTTGATTGGGTCTCTTGTTTTGACCTTACTCCCGATTACACATAGGATACTAAAGACAATGCTAGGGACTAGAGTAAAAATTCCAATTGCACTGCAATCAGTGTTAGGTTGCAAAAAGTTAAGATTTCCGGTTACAATATGTATGTATAATGTATGTTACCACAATACATTTACATCAAGTTTACAAAGTGTTTGCAAAACATACATATTAATGGAATATTTACAAATAGTGATGTTAACACATATGTTAAGAGTGATGTCATTATGCAAATCTCCTTCTCAGCTGTTTTATCGCGTTTCCAAATGCAATGTAAACGCCACGTGTAAACGCAGCCTTAGACCTGACAGATGTTTCTGTGGCAATATCCTATATGTAGTTTTAAACTGCTGTAATGTTATACTACGGGGCTGGGGATACATGGTATTTTGCTTTTGAAGGGCAGACTATTCAAGCAACGAAGATCAGACCATGAAAGTGCAGGTAGGGAGGGATTGCAGAGGCTACTGGTGTGTGTCCGCCCCACATTTACATTTAGATAGATAAAGTTTAGCTTAATTAGAAAGCATTATATGAATAAACTAAAAATCACAAACATGTTAGGTATCGCCACGTCCAAAAATGTCGGATTTTTAAAAATACAATAACCGTTATTCCCCATAATGGAAAATAGCGCCCAAATGTCCAAAATGTAATAAAAAGTGATCAAAAGGTTGCATAGTCCTCAAAATGGTAGCAATGAAAACGGCATCTCATCTCATAGAAAATTACACAGCTCCATACACCGAAGTATGAAAAAGTTATTAGCGTCAAAACATGACAAATTTTTTTTTTTCTCTGTACATATTGGGGGAAATGTATTAATCTGTCTATAATAATAATAATAATAATTCTTTATTTATATAGCGCACACAGATTACGCAGCGCTGCACAGGCATGTCAAATTGGTCCCTGTCCCCATGGGGCTCACAATCTAAACAACCTAACAGTATGTTTTTTTTTTTGAAGTTTTTTTTTTGAAGTTTTTTTTTTTCTATGACATAATTATGTTGTAGTTTGCACTAAAAAACTATCTGAACCACATTTATAAAAGGGTTTTAGTCAGTTTTCTGGCTCTCCTACAACTAGCATTTCAAATGCGGCATGGGCTTAAAAAGGGGGCGTGGTCTCGCTGCAAAAAGGTCAGTGTGCCAAATACTGCTTACTCATCAGTCTTTCAGGCGTAGAGTAAGCCAACTCATAGGAGGTGCAGAGTATGGCTAGTCAGTCTTATACTGCACCAAATTCATTATCCAGCATTAAACACTTATATGAATCTGTTGCAGCTCTAGTCGTACTTTGCACCTCCTATTAGTTGACCTTTGGACACTTTTTTATAAATTTCCCCCATGTTTGCATTTTTTTTCAAATGTATTAAAACACAATAAAACCTATAAAAATTTGGTATCACTGTCATCGTACCGAACCGAAGAATAAAGTAGATGTATCATTTGGAGCACACAGTCTAAGTTGTAAAAACTGAGCACACAAGGAAGTGACGCAAATGGGTTTTTATTCCAATTTTATCACATTACCACGTTTGAAGTTGGAGAGCAAAAACTGAACAAAAAAAAGCTGCGTCACAAAGGGGTTAGTTGATCTCTGATGGTAGGTTTCCTTTAAAGGGCACCTACCACCACAAATCTACCTATAAAGGTAGATCGGGTGGTAGGTGGATAAATGGGACGTGAGGATAGCCCTCTTAAGGGCTAATCCTCACGTCCCCGCAATTTTTTGGTACCTTTTATGAAACGTTTATGCTAATTTGGAGCAGGCATGGAGTAACCGCCTCGTGTAATCTGAGATGCGGCTACTCCACGCACCAGTAGCCGCATCTCAAATTACACGAGGCGGCTACTCCACGCCCCGGTAGCCTCTTTTCTCCTCCTACTTACCATCTTCGGCGCGCAGCTACGAGCATGCGCAGAACAGCAGGCCCGCGCCTGTGCAGCCCCGGCTTCAGAGCAGTGACCGCGCAGGCGCGGGCCTGCTGTTCTGCGCATGCGCAGACTGCCGGATCGTTGGACGAGGGCACGCAGCTACGAGCAGCTGCGCGCCGAAGATGGTGAGTAGGAGGGGTAAAGTGGCTACCGGGGCGTGGAGTAGCCGCCTCGTGTGACCTCAGATGCGGCTACTCCACGCCCCAGTAGCCGCATAATAAAATTAGCATAAACGTTTCATAAAAGTTACCAAAAAATTGCGGGGACGTGAGGATTAGCCCTTAAAAGGGCTATCCTCACATCCCATTTATCCACCTACCACCCAATCTACCTTTATAGGTAGATTTGTGGTGGTAGGTTCCCTTTAACTACAGTATCAGGCTTTGATTTAACACAAGATTGCCACCATGACAAAATGTGTTGTCTGGTACAATTTCGGTGAAAAATTTCCAGCAGGTAGAAGGATAAATGAATAGAGTGAGTACAACAGCATAGATCACAAGTACAGTAGGGGAACGAAAACTAAGTACCAATCCAGCTTTAACCCCTTACCGACGTGCGCATTGGGTGCTGGTGCATGGAGAGGGCTCACGGGCTGAGTCCTCTCCATAGCCGGTAAGTCTTTGCTTACAATGTGTTAATTACACATATACATGCTGCAGATATACTACTGGGGCATGTCTTGATAATCAATAAGCAAGAACTGCCTGTATCAGGGATCATTTAAAACATTCATAATGTTTTCAAATCCTTTTACAAATTATTAGGCTTATGTATAGCACAGAGCCCTATAGACAATTTTTCTCTAATGCAGGCTAAGACACAAGGTGAACCCCGAATGTGTGCAACTGGCCAGGTCACAACTACCAAGGCTGAAATCTGCATTAGCAGGTCTGGCATAGCTTAGAGTACAGCAACTCAAGGAATATGTGTAGCCAGCTGCCCATAGTTTGTACATAAAGGGTAATACACCTAAGTCTATTAGAGTGCAGAACGAGAAATCCTATTTGTATGTCCCCAAGTTCTTGTAAAACAACAACTCCAAATGGTCTTTTGACAATTTTACTTCTAAAATCTACACCTAACGCGTTTCCCTGTCATCATTTCAAACAACAGTTCATCAGAGGTGTCTTGGAAATAGTTGAGCGCAGCAGTCAGAGCCCCTTACAGTTGTTCACTCAAAGTCTCAGAACTCTAACTTCTGCGGTAAAATAGAGAGCGTTAGTGGGGGTCATTTACTAAGGGCCCGACTCGCGTTTTCCCGACATGTTACTTGAATTTTTCCAATTTGATTCAATTTTTCCTGAATTGCCCCGGGTTTTTGGCGCACGCGATTGGATTGTGGCGCACCGGCGTCCACGCGGCGGAAATCGGGGGGGGGGGGGGGAGGGGGTCTGGCCGAAGAAACAGCAGCATTTTTAAAAAAAAGTGTCGCTTGACAAGCGCTTACCTTCACCAGGAATAGGATCGTGAACTCCAGCGGACTTCAGCACAGCAGCGACACCTGGTGGACGTCGGAGGAACTGCCTTAGTGAATCGCCGTAAGACCCGAATCCACTGCAATCCAACGCACCACTGGATCGCGAATGGACCGGGTAAGTAAATCTGCCCCAATATCTCCATCCCAGCATAAATATTACATATTGAGAAATCCAGTGCTCGAGGTATCCACCTCCTCTCATTCAGCACTGGTATAGCCCTATGTAAGTCCGTGTCCTGCAAATATCTACGTCGATTCACTGGCTGACTGAATATTTCAACACTATCTCGGTTGTCACTCTTGTGTCTCAACATTGAACATATACTCGTGCTCAGACATCAGACTTATTGGGGCAGATTTATCAAGCTGTCTGAAAGTCAGAATATTTCCAGTTGCCCATGGCAACCAATCACAGCTCAGCTTTCATTTTACCAGTGCTCATGAATATTTTAAAGAGGAGCTGTGATTGGTTGCCAGGGGCAACTAGAAATATTCTGACTTTCAGACAATTGATAAATCTGCCCCATTGTGAGAACACAGCGCTCATCGCCAATCAAGCGGCATTGCGGTTCAGTGTTATGATAACACATTAGTCTTTTCAGTACCTTACTACGGTCTAACTATCTTACTATATTTTGCACACTAAGCTAACTCATAGTAAGGCGCCAGCTCTGGTGTGGCCGCTAGTATGGGGCATATGTGAAGGCGACCTAGATACTGGCTATGAAACGATAGCCATGACTAAGTGGTGACCCCTGAAACGCGTAGGCTGCTTGTTTCTGAACGTTTTTAACCATGTTACTAAATAAAGAAGATTGATTTTCGTTATTGAACCATAAATAAAGAAGATTGATTTTAAAGACTGGATGCTGAGCCGACTTTTTGGAAAAACTGCTTTATATTAGTTATGTTCTTGTACATGGTGGGCAGTATTATAGTAGGGGGCTGTCATTTCAGTTTTTTATCTCAGGCAACAAAAAGGCAAGAATCAGCCCTGTGCAGCAGATAACAAGTATGAATACCTGGCTGGCTGCAGGCAGGGTACAGTACTGGGGTTTATCAGAGCCACTGCGTGCCGCCAGTTATTCCCAATTATTACCTGCTGCACAGGTTCACACAATTTCCATCATTATTATCATCTTGTATTGTAGTCTGTTCAAGGGTCTGTGTTACTTATTATTCAAATACAGTATTATGCAGTAGTGGTTTCTGGGGGGAATTTGCGCTCTATTGTGGTTTTTTTTGATGCATCAAGGTTTTCTGTTAATAGTCCCACACCCTGAAGTGTAGCGGTAATGGTAAAAAGTTTTTTTCCAATTCCACCACATTTGAATTTTTTTCATATTTGCAGTACCGAAGCCCTCCACGCTTATTTGCATAATTTTAAAATCCTTAAAAAAAACAAAAAGGGAAGTTAAAAGGAGCAGAATGTGCAAGAATGGGCACACACCCACCCATGCCCCCAGTATATAGCCAGCACACTCATGCCCTTCAGTATATAGCCAGCCAATGCCTCCTAGTATATAGCCAGCTAGCCCCTGCCCCTAGTATATAGCCAGGCCACCAATGCCCCCTGTGTATAGCTAGCAAGCCCAGCACATTAAAAAGCTCCAATGTCCCTGCAGGTCGTCTTGAATTTTGTGGGCAAGCTGAGACAGCTCTGTTCGCGCTGGCCACATGCACATTATGATGTGTACACGGGCAGCGACAGGTCCGTGTGTGACTGCTATGCACACAAAATGATGCCTGCTGACATCCCGCTGGTGCACGGCAAGCACGAACAGAGCTGTCCCTGCCGATCCACAGGATTCAAGATGAGGATCTGCAGGTCTAAAAGAAACAAACATATATGCTTATGATACACCTAACCCACTCCATTCTGAGTGCATTTCATCTACATTGTAGGACTGTTATATATATATTAGATATCTGCCTTGCAGAGTTGGGGTCCTGGGATCAATTCCCACCCAGGTCAACATCTGCAAAGAGTTTGTATGTTCTCTCCGTGTTTGCGTGGGTTTCCTCTCGGTACTCCAGTTTCCTCCCACACTCCAAAACATACTGTTAGGTTGGTTAGATTGTGAGCCCCATGGGGACAGGGACCAGTTTAACATGCTTTGTGCAGCGCTGCGTAATCTGTGTGCGCTATATAAAGAATTATTATTATACATACCCATGCATTTTGCCCTTTTTCCCCCCTTCACACACAGAAGTAGAAGTAGGAACATTTGCTCTTTTATATTCACTCATTGCTTTACCCCTACACACTGCAATAAAAAGTCAATGCGAGGCTGCACCCTTCTATAACTTTCCTTTTTAACATGATATCCTACCTTTGTTAAATCTAAAATAGAATAATAAAATAATAGACAATATTACCTGATGAGTTTAGATCTCTGTCTTGCTGCCGGATCAACCTTCAAATGAGACATTTGCTTACTCAGCATGATGCAAGGGTCACTTCTATCCACCCGTAAAATAGTTTGATTCTGGTTAATTGTGTAACAGCTATACACCCTCCTGCCTCTGTGTGCAGAAAAGGCAAACCCTGTGCGTGGAGCTCGCATGACAGTGCTCACCCAGAGTTACACAGTCTATATTATTAGGTTTTTAACCCCTTAAGGATGCAGCCAAATACAGTTTTGAATGAAAATTTACATATTTAGCATCAAATCCCCCCATATAACCAACCCAATTTCAAATCTGCACCCCTCAAGCTATCAGAAACAGATTTTACGAAGATTGTTAACCACTTGAGATCTTCATAGTAATTACATCAAAATGGAGGCGAAATTTAGAATAGTCAAATTGTGCCGGTTATACGTTCATTTAGTCCTAAAATTTACACATTTCCAAAAGATAAAAATACAAAACCCACCATACAATTTGTTCTACAATTTCTCCCGAGTACAGAGACCCCCCACATGTGGCCGTGACTTGTTTTATGGGCACACAGTGAGGCGCAGAAGGGAAGGAGCACCCTGCAGCTGCCAGGATTTTACTTTCCTCATTGGCCTCTTTTGAAGGCTATAAAATTTTCGCTTTTGCGCTATTAGGGCCATGTGACGGCATTTTCTTTGCGGGACGAGATGCTTTTTCCAATGTTACCATTTTGGGGTTGGTATCACCTATTGTTGAAAATTTAGGAACTTCTTTTTGAGAGCAGGAGTAGAAAAGCATCAATTCTCTACTGGTTTTTTTACTTTTTTTTTGTGGTGTTCACCGTATAGCCTAATAATCATATTATCTTCATTCTATGGGTCGATACAATAACGGGGATACCAGACACGAATATATTTTCTTGCGTTTTACTAAATTTGTAAAATAAAACCCTATTGTGGGGAAAAATCTATCATTTTTGTATTGCCATCTTCCAAGTGGCATAACTTTGTTACGTTTTTGGCTACGGAGCTGGTTGATGGCTCGTTTTTTGCGGGACACGTTGTACTTTGCACCAGTATCATTCTAGAGTACATATGTTTTTTTGATCACTTTTTATAGCATTTTTTGTGGGATTGAATAGGTAAAAATCATAATTTTAGGAGGGTTTATAACAGTTTTCTTTTACGGCGTTCATCATGCGGGTTCAATAATTATTTATTTTTATTCTACGGGTTGTTACGGACGCAGTGATACTATATATGTGGGGTTTGTGTTATGATTTAGACTTTTTTTTAGTTATATGGCTCTTTATATGTTTTGGGGCTTTTGGGCATTTTTGGTGATTTATGACTATTTTTTTATTGAATAATTATTTTTTTTACTTTTTCACTTTTGCCACCATGGGAAATGAACAAGCAATCATCTGATTGCTTGTTCATAATAATACCCTGCAATACTTATGTATTGCAGGGCATTATCAGTGTCAACCTATGCACTTGCATAGGCTGGCATTATGCCAGTAAGATGACGTCACAGACGCCATCTTACCGGCAGTTCCTGCAGGTAACACTGGGGTCCAGATCGGACCCCAGTGATACCGTAGCAATGATCGGTGCCCCCCGAAAATGATTCGGGGGGGGGGGGGGGCGATCGTGGGGGAAAGACACCCCAGATGCATGTTAGATGCCGCGGTCGCGATGACCGCGGCATTTAACGGGTTAATCACCCGTGATCAGAGACAACTCCGATCGTGGGTGTTACACTGGGGTGCCGGCTATCAGTCACAGCCGGCACCCCGTGTTTCCCGATGCCGGTTCGGCTCAAATCTTGAGCTGAACCGGCATCGGCTCAGTGTCCGATATATCGCCACTGAGCGCTAAGTCACTGAGCTCAGCGTCCGATATATAGGACGCTGAGCGTTATGAGGTTAAGATTGCCATGTGTTTGGGAAGGGGGGGGGGTCGGTCAGTAGTGCCACTTCTACACCCATAGGTGTTTTTTTTCCCCCATGAAAAATTAGGCTCTTATAGATGCCACAGACACCAGCCTGGCCAGTATGTGGCCCTACAATAGTCACAGTGCCACCCCAACGGTATCAGTATGTTTTGCTTTGGGAAATAAGCATTTACTCACCTTTACCCGCTCCCGTGGGAGTCTTCTTTTCACCTGTGCACAGCAGCTGTATGCGTCGGCACTGAAGATGGCAGACATGATGAGATGACATCATCACGTCTTCTGACTACAGAACCAGTGAGTAGAGAAGCAACCGACCAGAGCCCTTATGTATTAGCACCGCATAGGGGCGTAGGGTGGAGAACACAAGGCCTTGTGTGGCCTAAAGTGTTATGGCGCAGCCTTGGTTCGCCACCTTTGAATTGGTAAAAGTGTTATCACTTTTTACTACCTTAAAGGGAACCTACCACCACGAATCTACCTATAAAGGTAGATCGGGTGGTAGGTGGATCAATAGGAAGTGAGGATAGCCCTTTTAAGGGCTAACCCTCACGTCACCGCACTTTTTGATAACTTTTATTAGCTTTATATGCAAATTTTGTTATGCGGCTACTGGGGCGTGGAGTAGCCGCAGCTGAGGCAACACGGCGGGGCTGCTCCACGCCCCCAGTAGCCTCTTTACTCCTCCTACCCACAGTCTTCGGCGCGGAGCTCCTTAAAAGGGCTATCCTCACGTCCTATTGATCCACCTACCACATGATCTACCTTTATAGGTAGATTCGTGGTGGTAGGTTCCCTTTAAAATACATTCAATTTTCAAACGCAGACATTTCTAGCCTTCTTTCATATGAAGATAGAGAAATATAACCTGATTCACTGTTTATTCATAAATCCTGTAGATAATATTGTCTACCATTACCTTTCTCAGTGATGGGAAACAGCTGACTCCATCTGAGCTGCCTTTTACCCATCACTGGAAAGGACATTTTTCGCCCCCTAGTGTTCAGATCCAGAACAGACATATTTTTAATCCAGGTCACAGTGGTTTAACCAAATTCCATACTTTTAAAAGTACCGAGTATTTACCAGTGATGGCAAATAACTTCATTAGAGCCTATTTCTAGTAATTTGTACTATGATAATATTTAGTTCTACTGACAGGGCTAAATTCGCATTCTTAGAAAGTTCCCATACTGAAGAAAGACCTTTTCCATGTCAGTGGTCTGGATGGACCCCTAGTCTCTGTTAGTATGCAGAAACCAGTAGTGAAGCAAGAAAACAGGAGCGCCAGAGGAGGTGAGTATTAGTAGTTTATTTGTCTTTTTTAAGCCCCACGTCAATTTTTTTAATTCCCAGACAACATCTTTAAGAAATGAATGAACATGATCTTTATTTTAGACATGAACTTAATGGGTGAATTTGATTTTGAAGGGGAAACCTGTTTAACAAATGTCTTTCACCTGTTAAATTAACAGTTTTTCAGATGCAGTTTTTGATGCCCAAACAAGGTATGGAGTAAAAGTAGGAGGAGGAGTAGCACCTTTCAATTATTTGTCCTAACCCATTATGATCCACACCTGCTTTTGGGTTCAAAAACTGCATATGAAAAACTGAACTCGTGGACGCACCCTCAAAGGTTTTCTTTAAGCCCCACATTAGTATTGTTCGCAAACTAGCCGGGAGAATGGGAACTAGAACGGGAGTCGGTGGCTCACCACACCCCTTGTAATGTGGAATGGGGTGACTGGCTGGACTGCGGCTCCCTATTATACATGTAATAGGGAGCCGTTCAGAAGCCAGGAGAGCCGGCTCACTTTAGTGAGGGGAGTCTAATGATCCAGATCACTCAGAGGAGCCATATTTCCCATCACTAGCCCCCATCCCCTTTACTTTACAGTCTGCCAGCGGCCCCACATTATATCATCCTCTAGCTCCCCCTCCTCAGCCCCGTCAAAACGCCCCATGTACCTCCACAGCACAGGTAACAGCCACTACTGTGTAATGGGTTTCCTACTACCAATGGCCGCCACGGCTTTGGAATCACGTGATGTCTACAGTCCTGCCTTGTATAGTAAGTAGCCAGTACCCTTCCTCCATTTCCCTTGGTCAACATGGCGGCAAGATTCAAGTCTGACAACTTCCGGGAGGTTCGTGTCTGGGCTGTGGGCGGGTTTTTCTTGTTGCTCGTGTTGTGAGGAGAGGGAGAGCTCAGTGATCGGTGGAGGCCTGTGTGCTCGGTGCTGGGAGGTAGGTGTTTGCACGGGTAGTAGCTGGGTATGTAAGTCATTGAACGGTGTTGTCCCCCACGCGGTGCAGTGCCGGGCCCGGGGTTATGTGATAGGAGTGTCACGTGACCGGGGTCATAGAGCGGCGCCAACATGCAGGACAGTGACCCGGCCTGATGCTTCTCCGTGCTGGGTGATCTAGGCCCCCTGCTCCCGGGATGAAGCGTTACTATTATAGAAGAGATGAATGGCTCTGCACAGCCGTCCCTCATGTCATTCATACATTTATATAGTTTGCTATATTTTATTTACTTTGTACACGCAATATAGGGTTACAGTGTCTCCTTTTTTATGCCTTTTTTTTTTGTCACCTAAAAAAGGGTAACAAAAATCAGCCAGGATGTCGTATATGCTTCCACATCTGCACAATGGCTGGCAGGTTGACCAGGCCATCCTTTCTGAGGAGGACCGCGTGCTGGTTATCCGCTTTGGACACGATTGGGATCCAACGTGTATGAAGATGGATGAAGTTTTGTATTGCATTGCAGAGAAGGTCAGTATGAGGTTATATATACAGCAGGCTACAACTGCTGTTATTGTCATTAATTCGACTGTAAATCATACACAATGGCAACTCCCCCCCCCCCCCCCCCCCCCCATAGTACAATTGTTTGAAGTGAAAGTTTTGTGCAGACAGACCATAATTCATGTTCATTATATGCACCAGGGACATTATCACAATGACCTGGGCAGTTGTCACCTCTACTTGTTCTGCTGTGACCATTCGGATTCCCTTTATTCCTCAAGACCTTTCTTATATGGGGCTTGTGGGCAGTTTGCTCTCATATATATATATATATATATATATATATATATATATATATATATATATATATATATATATATATATATATATATATATATATATATATATATATATATATATATATATGAATTCTGTAGTTACACTGATGGAAAAACATTGCTTGTTTAATCCCTGAACTAAGTGGTTTTGGTCAGAAAACAATTATAAAATTAAGGGCCTTGGGAAAGCTGGGTGCCCTGGCTGCCGTACATAAACGCGTTACTTCCACATACACAGGAGCTGCCTGAAATGTGCAGACAGGACTCCTCAACCTGAGGGTACATTCAGACAGCCATATCCCCGCCCGTATCCAGGACAGGCATACCGCTGTACACTGGGGAGGAGGAGGTGACAACCCCCCCCCCCCCCCCTCCATAGAGAAAAGCAGAGCACGGCCACACACACAGGGAAAGATAGAGCGTGCTCTAACCGTACCGCCGCCATTGCCATCTATGGGCATGTATATGTGGCCGCATATATATTTCCCCCCAGACGGCCTTCTCAATGCACCCTGAACTTGATGACTTGTACACAGCAGCTGGCGGGGAAGGGGGGGGGGCAAGGCTAAATCGGTGCATTATTAGCATAAGAGGAGCGACAGACCCTCTTTATCATAATTTTATAATAGCTTTTTTAGCAAAGCCATTCATTTCAGGAATTATACAACATATATTTCTGCATCAGTGTAGCTACAGCATTCTCAAGGTGTGGTTGGTTCATAAAAGTGAATGGTAGATTTCCTTTAAAGGACACCGGTCATCAGGTCTGTGTCACTAGTCCTGTCACCACTACCTATTGGAGCAGCTCACAAGGATCCATCCCAGCCTTTATCTAGTTAATTCATACATTAATCATTATAAAATCATCTTTTATTTATTATGTAAATGAGGCTGGTCACCTGGTCAGAGGCAGTGATGTCACTCTTGTTACCCCTCCCCTCTCCCTGCTCATGTCTGTGTGTAGTGTGTAGTAAAGCATTGCTGGTGTCTGTGCTTTATCTGCTGACATGGTGCATCCTCCTAATACACATGTGAGACACAGACATCAGCTACACAAGTACCTGAATTGATCTGCTATAACATGGCTGCCTGGAGCTGTTGTATCTCTCCTATACACACACAGGCTGCAGGGGGCGCCAGCTCCAGGAAGCACATGGGGGAGGCTTCATGAATACTCATGAATAACCTGGACAGCTTGAATATGCTAATGCTTCATTGGACATTTCACAGGTCATTTGCATACAGCTTTAGGACCTCATTGCTTAGGTTTACAGGCATGTAGAGGGACAATGAAGGGCTAGAGGCAACAATTTTAAATGCACATGTGGGGTACTTCTACACTCCGGAGAAATGGTTTTACCAATTATTTGGGGGTTATTTAATTTTTTATCCCTTGTGGCTTAGGGGTAAAGTTACCTTTTATAGGAAAAGTTTCCCCTTTTCCTTTTTAGGGCCTAATTGAATCAAACATCTTTACAAGCAAATACACATATTGAACCTTGCTAAATTCTCCAAGGGTGGTACTTTCCAAAATGGTGAAACTTGTTGGGGTTTCCCCTCTGTCTTATACCACTAGGACTCTCCAAATACATCCTGACACATGTAAAGGATTTCTGTCAAATTTGGCTTCTAAAAGGCCAACGTCCCCTTCTAAAAGGCCAAAGGCCAACTTTCCCTTCTGAACCCTACTGCCTACCCTCTAGCCTTGGGAGAAATAGTTTTGCACATTTTGGCGGGTTGTTTCCTCTTTAATACCTTGTGGCTTAAAAACAATTGCCGTAAAAGTGACCCTTTTTTTGGAAAATTTTTCTTATGGGGCATAATTGAACTAATTGGACCATTCAGGCAAATACACAAATTACACCTTGCTAAATTCTCCAAGATCATTGGGCACGTGCTCTCTCCATAATGGTGTTACTTGTTGGGGGTTCTCCTCTGTTTTGTACAACTAAAGCTCTCCAAATGCATTTGGCTTCTAAAACACAAACATCCCATGTTTCTTTCTGAGCCCTACTACATTGTAAAATGCATTTTCCTTTTTAACCCATCGTGAAAGTGCAAGTTTTAGTGTTTAATAAATATATAATTACATTTCTGTAATTTCACTTCCATTTATTTTTCACCCTCATGAAACGCTCATAGGGTTAACAAACTTCCCAAAGGTTGGTTTGAATATTTTGAGTGGTGCCGTTTCTAAAATGGTGTCATTTGTGAGGGGTTTCTGTCTTGTAAGCATTATAAAATCATTTCCATCTAAACTGGATCTCCAAAAATAGGTTTTGATTATTTTTGTGAAAATCTGAAAAATTGCACCTAAAGTTATAAGCCTCCAAACATCCTAAAAAAGGAAAGGATGTTTGAAAAATGATGCCAAGTTAAAGCAGACTTATGGAAAATGTTGGTTATCAAGTTATTTTGGTAAAAAGTTTTTTTTTCAACATTTTCACCAAATTTCTGCTTATTTTATAAATAAATACTAACCATATTGCTTAAATTTCTCAACCAACATGAAGTACAATGTGTCACAAAAAAAATCTTAAAATCACCTGGATAGGTTACAGCGTTCCAAAGTTATGACCACTTGTAGTGATACATGTCAGATTTTTAAAAAATGGGACGTGTCAGGAAGGTGCAAAATGGACAAGTCATTAAGGGGTTAAAGGGGTTATCTCTGCATTGGCTTGATATGTGAGCAGTCCTAATCCTATAGCAATCAATGGAATGGCAGATCTTGACACAAAGACCTCCCTTGTGGTCAGTCATTTTTCCTTATACATTGTTCATTGGTAAAAAGCTTTAAATAAATGCTCATATCTGTAACTAGTAATGGCCCTATAGGTGGGCACTGTCGTTTTTAATTTTTGTTATCCCCAACCTGCAGCTCTTGCCAGAAGCTGTACTGTATGATATGCGTGTACCTTATAAGATGAATGTTTTATCTCTTTTCTTCAGGTAAAAAACTTTGCTGTGATTTATCTGGTGGATATAACAGAAGTACCTGACTTTAATAAAATGTATGAGTTGTACGATCCCTGCACAGTCATGTTCTTTTTCAGGTAAGTTTTAATGATTCATGTATAGTTCTGTGTAGTAATATACTTTGTCCTTCCTCCTCTATGTATTCTGTATCTTCTCTTAAATATACATCACAAGATCTTAACTGATTTCACATGGTAAACAAAATATGACAGAATATTATAATGCCTAAGAACAAAGGGCCTGTGTCTCCCTTTACAATGCATGACATGTTGATCCTGCCCATGAGTAATATTGTCCTTATGTCCTTCCCACAGGAACAAGCACATTATGATTGATTTAGGGACTGGTAACAATAACAAGATCAACTGGGCAATGGAAGACAAACAGGAGATGATTGACATTGTGGAAACTGTATATAGAGGTGCCAGAAAGGGCAGAGGTCTAGTGGTCTCTCCCAAGGACTATTCCACCAAGTACAGATACTGAAGATGTTGCTGGACTTTGCTTTTGGTGCTTTTTATACATATTAGTTTTTACTATACTGTGTCATCTTGGACAGTAGGAACTGTCATGAGCTCAAGTTCAGAAGAAATAATAAAGTCTACTGTTTATACCCTGTTTAAAATGAGGACTTGCTATGAGCTTTACAAGCTCCCCTATCCGAGAGCTGAAGAATCCAAGGGTTCACACCTTAAATATCTTATTTATGTCTATGTTCTTTGTATTGTGTTTAATAAATCTGAAATTTGTAGCTATTGTTTGAGAAACATTTGTCTCATAGGGTTATCTTTCCATTCTTAACCCTCTTGTTTTTGAGGTGCTGAATTTATGTACTGTCTATATATGGAAACTCTAAAGAGATCAGCAATATTATACACATAAAATCGCACAATTATTACAAATGTAACAAAGATCTAAAAAAAATTTGAAAAAAAAAAAAAACCCACACATCTTCGGCCCTTTATTTTCTTGTCTGTTACTTTTAAACCAATATAGTTTATACTTCTTAACCCGTCTAGAGAGGTTATACCAGCTTTCCTTTTCTAATATTCATCAGTCTACCACAGGCTGCCATTTAAATGCTGCCATCGGAAGGGTTAATATCCACGATCAGTAAACTGACCATGGGTACTTAGTCAAACAGACTAAATATAGCTGTATACATGGATGGTTCTAAATTTACCCCTAAGATGGTAATGACCTACTCATTATTTGCCGGAATATAACAGGACATTGCCAAATCAAGTTAAGGACATCTGGAGTTATCACCAATATTCATCCAAAAAAGGTCTAAGGGAGTATAATTCTGTGTTTCACATTAAAATAAATTGGGTTCTCTTTGTACGAATCATATCTCGGTGTACTGAGAGTGCCTTCGGCACAGTACAACAATTGGGAAGAGGAGATTTGCCTGATTACATTGCTGTCAACATTGTGTTTACAAAACGCACACGTTTTGTAATCTCAATGTTGACAATGTAATCGGGCAAATCTCTTCTTAGCTGTTGTGATGCGTGAACGCACTCTTATGAATTATTTTCCATTTATCTCCAATTAATTTCTAACACTGTTAAGTTTGAATGTGGAATGTATTGTTTTTAAAGGAAACCTACCACTTAAGTGGTAGGTTTAGACACATATACATGGCACCAGCTCAGGGTGAGCTGGTGCCAGAGCATATTTTTGTTAGGGGAACAAAGCCCGTCACCGGCTCTCCAGCACTTTAGAATCCGGCGCATGGTGCGCCGAATTATAAGTTAATATAACTTATAAAACAGCGATAGGGGCTTTGTTCCCCTAACAAAAATATGCTCTGGCACCAGCTCACCCTGAGCTGGTGCCATGTATATGTGTCTAAACCTACCACTTTTAAGTGGTAGGTTTCCTTTAATGATTCTCTCTTCAATCTAAGATCAACAGCAAAGAGACAGATCTTATTAATTCCCCCACATCATCCTCAGATGACCACCTCATTCCTGAGTTTGATAAATATTTAACAAAGGTGGGGATAGAGGACAACCTTGCCTAACGCAACATGACACATCTATTTCTGATTTTATTTAATCTATCACTAAGAGGCAGACTATTGCTGGTAACTTCTTGTTAATCTAATATATAAAGTTGAGTGTATGTATGTCCACTAAAGGAATCTGCACTGTTGCATTTACAATTACTAAAATTTGCACAGTCGCTCTCTGTGACTCGGGGAAAGTCATAGACTAGGTTTTAAGCTGAAATTTTCATCTTGCGCTTTCCAAAATCCACTTGGTAACCATCATATAAAGGAGCGATTGTCTGCTGCTGCTGTGGCAGCTAAAAGCTGAGCTGTGATTGGTCGCTATTGTAAAAATGACCATAAGGGTCTTTGGATACAAAGGGCTTCAACCGTCCCCATCAGCATTGTAATGTGATTTTCAAATTATGTGAGTCTTTGTTTCCAGCCCTGGAATGGAGTAACACAGAACACAGACTGTTTTATTTTTGGCACTGAAACACTTCTATAGAAAATCATAAGACACTTTGTATAGGGCGTTCAAGTACACAAGTGGTCAATACTATTGGATGGTTTGACCCCTGAAATGCAACACTATTGGATGCAAGCACACAAAGGAATGTAGAACCATTGGCTGTCTCACATAAACAAAATGCCCAGGTGTTCACCTGGATACCTTCCCGGAGGTGGTGCTAGCGAGTGCTAAGTCTTTCTGTTTTCTACCTTACTTTGTTTGAACAGAAACCCCACCCAAACTTTAGTTTTCATTAGACAAATTATTGGAAATGAATGCTGAGTTTTTAAAATGGCTGACAGTACGCAACATGGCGTCCGAGACCAGTGCAATCTCCTTAACATTTCCCCACTTTTGAGTCTTGCATGGCCTGTAACTCTGTCGTGAGTGACCTCCTCAAACTCCAGGTAGTAGGTAGGGTAGCCCCTTTGCCTGGTGGACTTGATAATTCTTCACTAGATTCCCTGGAGGCCAGTCACTCAAGGGTTACAGGTCTGCATACTCAAATCACATAACTGAGTTTCCACAGTTCAACCTTTTTTGCTATCTGGGGAATAATGGACTCTAGACCTGCTCATATGTGCTGGTGGGCCTTGTACTCATCTGGGACCCCCCTTGGTACTCCTACTGCATCTATATAAACATTGTCATCGAGGTGCTTCTCTCTTAGACCTTCAGAATCCCTTGTGATTCTCTACATATTCTTTATCTGTCCTTGGGGATGACGAGAAGGAATGCACAACTTTTATCACAGCACACTCACCTTCCCAGCCTCTAGGCATGCTTGACCTGACTCTTCTATCCCCACATACAGTTATAGTCATGGTTGGGGTGTCCCTGAGCATATGGTCAGTCAAAAGAGACCAGCTAGCAATAAGAATAAGTAAATTTGCAATAGGAAGTGTGGAAGCGTGCTGGCTTCCCTCTAGCTTCACAGACATGGCGCTGGTCAGCAGAACTTGAAAAGGGCCATCGTAGCGAGGTTCCAGGCTCTCTTTCTGGTGTGTCTCTTTACCACCACGTAGTCTTCTGGGCTTCAGGTTATGCGTCCTGAGGTCACTGTCTGGATCTGAAAAGGAATCAGAAACACTTTTGCGGACGTTTTCCAAGGCTTGACTCAACTGTGTGGCATGTTCCACCTGGTTTTATGCCATCAGCTATAGGTTCTGTGGGAAGTAGAGGCCTAGTCTGGGTGCACAGCCAAAAAGTACATCAAAAGGGGGCAATCCTGTCTCTGTTGAGGGTGGTCCTGACTGGTTAGAGGGCAGCAGGAAGGCATTTGGGCCATGGTTTCCCTGTTTCTTCCATGGCCTTCTGGATCTCTAACTTAAGAGTGCCGTTTGGTCTCTCAACCCTACCACTAGCTTGGGATTGGTAAAGGGTGTTCTACATCCAGGAGGGACAAGGTTTCTGTCTTTACCTGTCCAGTTACAGCGGCTTGGGTGTCACCTTCTGTGGGGTCTCTTCCACCTTACCCAGGTTTACCTTTTACTAGTTTAGTGACAGGGGTAGTAATCCCCGGAGTAAACCACTGGCGTTTTATGAGCACTAGCATGGCCATTTTGGATGTGTGTGTGTGTCCGTGGGCTACTTGAATTGTGTTGGGTGCAGGGCTCTGGGCAGGAACACCCTCGCTCCCAGCATCCAGGTCCCATTGGCATCTGGGCTCTAGCTTTTCTCCACACTTTCTTCTCTTCTGAGGACACTCAGGCCACTAGGGACTGGAACACCTGTGGATCCCTGTGCTTCCCTGTCAGCCACATACTTTTAATTTTATTATAAATTAAAAGGGTATTCCTGCAGAGGTGAGGAAATCTTTAGCCTTCCATATGGGTCCATAGTCGTGTTTAGACCTCAGATCTATACCTTGATTATAGACGTTTGCCATTTTACCTTCCGTCAGCTGTAGCGCTTACTTGAGTGCCGTCACTCCACCTCCTGTGCTGACCTCTGTGGAGGGAGTGGTTCTGCTTTTACTACCTCAGGTGCGCCACTGCGTATCCAGTGTAGGACCATCTGTCTTCTCCTGCAGACCTGGAGCCATTTACAAGAAAACATCTGGGTTAAGCCCCCTTCTCTTCCCCCTTTTCTGAATCCTGTAAGACTGGCGACAAAAAGCAGGATTCCGAGCTGTGCACCTTGTCATTTTGACATTCTTGGGCATCAGGAGTGCACACTGGAGTCTAAACTGTGTGGTCATTGCTCAGATGCTTGGGCTGTACTTTGGCGAAGACACTGTGCATGTCATGTGGGGTTTGCACAGTAACTGAATGATCTAGGATCAACTCACTGGCCTTGCTGAGCAGATTGCTGGCTGCAGTGACTGACACATGTTGGGCTCCCCTCACGACTGAGTCTACCTGGGCTTAATAGTGGGCCACTGAGGAGGCCACCATGTTCCTGGATTCGGACACCTGTGGCATGGCCTAGATACTCAGTGCAAAATAAAACTAAAGTTTTGGTCCAGTGGGGTGTGCCTAGGGCCGGGGCAGACAGGATTTCCAGCTTAAAGTGGAACCGTCATTCTGAACAAAAAAAAAACTAAAATACATAATTCTGCTCCAGGTGTCCCTGGGAATCATTCCTCAAAATATTTTGCCTCTCGGTCCTCATTTAGTACCTCTTTTGGCACATAGCAACCAGGGTTTCCAGCTCTCAAAAACCTACAAACAGATGGAGAGGCGGGACTTTCTCCTGTCATCTCATCACAAGCACCTGCTGACCAATGACACCATATGTATCAATCTATCTATCTCATATCTATCTACCTATTTATCTCCTATCTATCCATCTATGTATGTATGTATGTATCTATCTGTCTATGTAACACTCCAGCACAGCACATGAGGGCACAGCACATGAGGACACAGCATGAAGACTTAGAGATTGTCTCCTGCCATTTCCTTGTGTGAGGTGATGGGGGGAGGGAGGGGGGCAGCAGTTTCTGTCTGTGTGGATTATGTGTTTATAGACAAATGTAGGGGAAGTGAGGGCTTCTCTCTGCACTGAATGTTGCAGCACTGAGCCATGAGGTAATCAGCTGTGAGCAGTGAGACATGAGGTGATCAGCTGTGAGCAGAGAGGGGGATGGGGGCGTGTCACTCCTGCCCGTAGTTCTTTCTGAAGATGGATATCCATAGTAACAAAGGGCTTAAAATTACCTGCCCTACAAAATACCAAACGTTTTTTGAAATGACGGTTACACTTTAAGGCTGTGGAATGCATCAATTGCCTCCTGACTAAGGCCAAATGGGGAAGAGGTAATGTTGTCATAAAGGGGCAGCATCAGGCTGGAGGCAGCAGACCTTTTCCCAGGCCTGCAGTAGCGGGCCAGTCCTAGAAACATGTGGAGAGGCTTTGGGCCTCCGGACAGGGGCATATTCTGGACTGCCAGCTTTCTTTCCTCTGTCAGGCATATGCCTAGGAGGGAAACATCCTAGACTTGGTCTACTACTGACTTTCTTCAATATCTAATTTTACCAATTCCTCCTTTCCACTTTCAAACTACAACCTTATTTTACTTTCAATAATCCTTCACCTTCTCTGAATCCTACCACCCATCAATCCTACAACCCACGTGCCATTAATACACAACAACTCACCGAAACCTTACAGCCTGCACTGTCCTCCATCTCCTCTCTCACCTGTCCAACCTGGCCACTAACCATTAACCTACTCGGTTTTTTCGGCAGTGTGCAAGGATTGCTGAACGTCTGTGGAGAAAATCGCACACATCTGCAGACTTTCTAAATTTCAAATCTATGCTAAAAACCTATAACTCTACCCTTCACCTTGCTAAACAGGTCTATTTTACTAATCTGATATGCTTTCTCTCTAACAACCCCAAAAGGCTCTTTGATATTCTTCACTCCTTACTAACACCTAAGGTGCAGGCACCTGCCACAGACCTTGGGGCTGAAGATCTGGCCACCTACTTTAAAGATAAAATTGATTACATTCGTCATGAAATAATTTGTCAATCCACCCACCCCACTTATTCCCTTCCCTCCGGTACCTTATCTTGTTTGCTCTTTTACTTTGAGCCAGTCACAGAGGAAGAAGTGTCTAGACTCCTTTTCTCTGCATCAGCAGGGGCGGACTGACCGGGAAGTTTCCTGGTAGGCCGGTCGGTCCTGGGCCGGTCTGGGGCCGGTCCGGAGCCGGTCCGCACTCCGTCCCTATATAATCTATAGTACCTGCATCGTACGATCTTACGATGCAGGTACTATTAATTAGTACACAGACGCAGTGCAGCACCGCTGCCTCTGCGTCTGTGCACACACGCAGCTACACAGGTCGCGCAAATGACGTCATTGCGCGACCTGTGTAGCGTGGAAGAGACTGACACTTACCAGCTGTCAGGTCTCCTCCGTCCATGTAGCTCCGCGGCTTGGTGTAAGAGGCGCAGAGCAGTGACGTCACTATCCCGCGCCTCTACACCAAGCCACCGAAGACCGAGGACGGGAAAAAACCTGCTACGAAGAACAAGAGGTGAGTATTATGGTTTGTTTTTTTTAAATTATAGAATGGGGAGCATTAATTACGTCTGGGGCGGGGGGGGGGATTAATTATTTGGCAGGAGGTGGGGGGGGGGGGTTGCATTGTTCTATCAATTTTGGGCTGGCAGGGGGCATTATTATATGTCTGGGCCATGCAGGGGGGATTATTCTATATCTGGGGCAGGCAGGGGGAATTATTATATGTCTGGGGCAGAGGGGGGGTTATTCTATATCTGGTGCTGGCAGGGGGCATTATTATATGTCTGGGGTGGGGGATTATTCTATATCTGGGGCTGGCAGGGGGCATTATTATATGTCTGGGCCGGGCAGGGGGGATTATTCTATATCTGGTGCTGGCAGGGGGCATTATTATATGTCTGGGGCGGAGGGGGGGTTATTCTATATCTGGTGCTGGCAGGGGGCATGTCTGGGGTGGGGGGGCATTATTCTATATCTGGTGCTGGCAGGAGGCATTATTATATGTCTGGGGCGGAGGGGGGGGTTATTCTATATCTGGTGTTGGCAGGGGGCATTATTATATGTCTGGGGTGGGGGGGCATTATTCTATATCTGGTGCTGGCAGGGGTCATTATTATATGTCTGGGGCGGGGGGGGGGGTATTCTATATCTGGGGCTGGCAGGGGGCATTAATTCTATGTCTGGGGCAGGAAGGGGGCATTAATTCTATTTATGGGGTTGCCTGGGGCAATTAATTCTATGTCTGGGGTAGGCTGGGGGCATTGTTCTATGTCTGGAGCAATTAATTCTATGTCTGGGGTAGGCTGAGGGCATTAATTCTATGTCTGAGGTAGGCTGGAGCAATTAATTCTATGTCTGGGGTGAGGCTGGGGGCATTAATTCTATGTCTGGGGTAGGCTGGGGGGCCATTCATTCTATGTCTGGGGTAGGCTGGGGGTCATTCATTCTATGTCTGGGGCAGGCTGGGGCCATTCATTCTATGTCTGGGGCAGGCTGGGGCCATTCAATTTATGTCTGGGGTAGGCTGGGGCCATTATTACTACGCCTGGGTCATAGTAGGAGCTCTGTCAATACTGGGGTTGGTCGGGGGGTGGATGGGTCAAAGGAGAGAAAGAAGAAATAAATTACCCTTCCCATTACAGTGTGTTACATTATGGGGCACTATTTGTGTGGTACTAATATTTCAGGGGGCTCTATTACAGTATTTGGGGCACAGTATTGGTGGCAGCAGAAGAAGGGACAATGGGAAAGTGCAGCACATAAGACGTCTGTGTGGTAAACTGCAGGAAAGCTGTGTCTGGAGGAAGAGACAAGGTGATGGTGGAACTAATGGAGAAGAGGAACGAGCACAATCCGGGGAGACGTCACCTGATGTCACTGGATGCAATAGGTGAGGATCTCATGTGTTTTCTGTAGCTGTATATGATACATACTGATTTTTTTTCATGTTCGCTTCTGTGTATATATATCGGTATTCCACTCACTAAAATCTCTCCAATCTATTCTTATTGCAGCAGCCAGTATGCCTCCAGTTTGTGCCAATCACTGCACTGGCTGCCTGTCTCCTTCCAAATTCAGTTTAAAATAATAACCCTCATCCACATAGCTCTGCATAATGCTACACCTCCCTATCTCTCTTCTCAGTCTATCACCCAACCTGTGCTCTTCGATCTGCCTGTGATATTAGACTAATCTCTACCTTAATTCAAACCAATTCTCTGCAACACTCTTAGACTAATAACCACCCACCAAAGTTTCAAACATGCTCTTAAAACCTTAAAATCTTTTTAGGCAGGCCTATCATACTCTCTAACTGCATGAAATGTCAACTCTCTTATGCTCTCCATGCTTAACCTCCTCCCGGTGCTTATCCAGCAAACACCAGATATATACCAAGCTCTAGGCTTCTCTGCTGTCACTTTCACCTTGGACCTTGTATATAAGATTGGGGCTGAGGCTGGTTCAAGCAGCAGAATTTTTTTATTATTTTATACTGTTCCCTTATAAATAATGGCTGGACTATTATACAATTTCTTTTACCTGTTGTGTCACCCCCTACATCCAAGCAGGGCACTCACTCCTATTGTTCCATATGACTTTTTGTACTCTGTAATGCATTATTATATTTGTATAGGCGCTATATAAAAATAAAGATTATTATTATTATGCATGTGACAGCGTGATAACCGGGGGAGGAACCTGGGTGTAGCACATGGCAAGGTTGAGAAGGGAGGGGTAGTAAGCGCTCCTCACCCCTCCCATCCCCACTGAAGTGAGTACCCGCGCCGCAAATGTGCACAGGTATAGGATGAGTCCTATAGATTGTAGCAGCATGGCCGAATCACAGTTCAGTCGGAATCAGGACTTGGTAAGCCAAACCTCTAACTCTGCAATTTTCCAAATTTCCACTCTCCAGCTCCACCAAACTGGTCACCAAATCCACAGCCCCATCTCAACAGTCCTGTTTTCCTGGTCACTCTAGCAGTGCTTGAGATAAATGTGGGCTTCCCAATCTATAGCAGAGAAGCTTCACTCCTAAGCATATCCATAAAAAGCAGCACACATTTATCTTTACTCAAAAGGGGGTATCAGGGGTCCACAAGCCATGCTAACAGGCCACTTGCAGCCTGTCATGTCATGAATTGTGGTCAGAGTCCAATAAGAGCTTTCATAACTGATTGCAGCATTCATTGGTGCAGGAGGCCAGATAGTGGTGAGTGCAGCTGAATAGTTCTCATTGCTCCCATGTCCTCTCCTGTGGCTCCGCTCTGTGTCCTGACTCTGGTCGTAAGTGTCGAGGTCAAGAACCAGTTCATAGTGCCCCCAGGAGTGGTAAGTATTTGTCAGCTGCACTGTATTGCTCCCGGCACAGTTCTGCTCTAGGTCCTGATGCTGCATATAACCAGCGCGCGTCCCAGAGCAGCACATGGAGGAGAGAAGGCGCTGCGGTGCGGTACAGGGAGCAGAAGAGGAGATGATTTTTTTCTGCTGTGGGGTCTCCAGTATCATTGTCTTCTATGGTGTCTACAATCTTTGTTATTAGTTTTATGCCCTGGGTGTCTCTAGTATAGTTATTCTGCTAAGGGGTCTTAAGTATTCTTGTCTGCTCTGAGGGACTCCAGTTATAGTAGTTTTATGTTCTGAAGGTCTCCAGTATGTTAAGCCTTCTGTGGGGTCTCCAGTACTATTATTATCTGCTCTGGGGTATGCACTATTATTTTCTGCTCTGAATGTAGTGAATGCTGTACTGTAGCATTTAAAACTTTTGGGTTGCCATTTTGTACTGTACTGTGGTTGTTGGTGTATCCAGGGTGCTGGTTATTGATGAGGCCCCTTAAAGTTGAGAAGTATGACAGTATGGCCCCAGGACTAATAAATGTTGCAGTACGTGAAAAAACTGTTGTAGTACGACTAGCATGCGACCAGAAAATACGCTTGTGTGCATGTGTAACAAGTGCTTGTGTATACATTATGTAAACATTGTGCATTTACAGTGTATGTACAATCTAGATGTAGGATAAACGCAACATGTGAATGGAGCCTGAAGGATTATGTGGGCTCCTAAGAACCTTGTGCATTTGTTCCTTCCATAGATTTTATTTTTGATTCAGGTAAAGTGATTGACATTCTAGCAGCTTTGTATTCTATCTCTGAAACTAATTGAGTGTTGCTTTGGTGGTGTCTGGGATCACTGTCTTGCAGAAATTTGTAAATTCCTTTGATCTATCTTCATCATCCTAATAGATGAAAGCAGATTTTTATCAGGGCTATGGCTGCATGCACACGGCCATATTTTGTGGCCATGTGCTAGCCGTACTGTTTTGTTCACAGCTAACACATGGCCCATTGTTTTCAATTCAAAATATGGTCATCCAATTGATTGACCGCATTTCCGACTGAACGGGGATGGGACCGTTTGTCTTTCATTGGAGATGGGAGGGTTGAGGAGCACTCACTTCCCCTCACTTCTCCACCCGGCTGTGTGCTATGCCTGGGTTCCGACCCCAGTGAGCACAGGCTCATGTGCATGTAGCCCATCTCTGTACATTGGTCCATTTATCCTTCCTTTAATTACATCAATTTGCTAGAACTGAATTTCTACACTGCCAAAATCTTTTGTCTAAAAAAAAAAAATAGTTAGTAGTTCTGTTGGTGATATTATATAGGAAATGTGTACCATGACTGAGAGGCCCCACAATATTTACTAAAATTCATGCTAACATCCCTGAGGGTGGTAGACAATGATTTTAAGCTTCAGGGTTTTTTCACAGATTGTGGATGGGATTTGTATAGATCCCATCCACTATTTTGCCAGTTTGAATCATTTCAGGTTAGCCTTAGATTTTGCTATTTCTACGCCATTGTATAGTACGCCATACATGCATCTGCAAACCTGCAGGTGTAACCCACAGTAGTAATTGACCTGCGGCAGGTCTAAAAGCTGCTGCAGGTCACAGATCGCATCTCGGTCCACAATGTTGCTCCCTACCCATGGCCTTACCCATCATAAGCATATGTGTAAAGTAGAATATAATTTTAGTAAGTAACAACACATTAAACAAAGAAGGTACAAGATATTATACAGCAATAGCTCTATATTTAAATTCAGTGCAGTCAGTGGATAAAAATGAGCAATGTGTATACACAACATTTTGAATATTCTCTGTAAAGTGTGTGATATAGAAAAATAGCAGCATTCATTTTAAAAAAAATTATATCACGTAAAAAGATGATTAAATAAAAAAATATATCCTTTTTCTGGTCCAAATCAATGCTGGAAGAAAAGAGAAAAGAAGAAAAAAATTAATGGAAAGGTGTTCATATAAAATGAGTAAGTTGTTTAACTAACATATATATTAATCCCCTAAGGACCAGAGAGGGAATGATTTCTGCCTAATTAATTGTACTACGTAGTGATTTTTATGATCTTATTTGTTTATTTTTATATCAGTTCTAAGGAAAAGGGAAATTTGAATGTTTAGGTTTTTTTAAACATATTTTTTATCTTTTACATTTATATTATCTTTTACATTTATCTATTTTTATGTTTTTACCACTTTTTAAACCCCCCAGGTTACTTTAAATCTAGGGGGTCTGATCTCTCTCACCATATACTGCAATATTACAGTATATGGAGAATTTAGTAAGCATCTATAAAAGTGGGGCAAACTGTTATAGATCCTGTTGAATGACAGGTCTTGGAGTCTTCAAGACTCCAGGCTGTCAACGGATCTTCGCTCCGTAAGGACGCTACATGGAGTCACAATCCCATCCAAAAAACGGTGCCAGCATTATCACCCCCTTCCTCCTCCCTTTTCTTGTAAACACCCGCCTTACACATATCATTCATAACCCTTTCTATGCTGCAGCTTTGCCGGAGGGGTGTGTGTGAAGTGTGTTTACAAGAGGAGCAGGAAGGGGTGTTGCAGCCCGACTCGGCTCACCTCGGTAACACCCATTTGACTCAAATCACAAGGGTTATAGACATAGCAACTAACTACAGCAAATAAGGTAGGACCTTTGGTTTTGGAGGCTAGATGTGCCTGACAGATTCCCTTTAACCCCTTTTCCTCTAAACATGATCCCCAGTGGAGACTGTTCCACTCAATAGTATCTTTATTCTATTGTATGTTTGAGATACTTTTTATTTTACATAGGGTTGGGACAAGTTAAAGACATAATCTGCCAGCTTTATGTTTTCTTTCGTTAATCAGCAAACCATGTGCACAACCATGTGCTGCTCCAATTTCCTAACCTGCAGAGTTCTGAGCTTCATAGTTATATATGATGCTGTAAGTTCAAGCTTCAGATCACTTGAATAGAGGACATCAGTCCCACGGTTAAAAAGGTACTCAGAGCATCCTAGGAAAATAGGGTGCTGTGAGGTGAGGTAAAAAAGCTGACTTCTGATCAGGGAGATATGACAGACATAAGAACTGTCTATCCAGTGATATAGGCACTTGATTTACAAGATTTATAGCATATCATAACATTTTATACACCATTGAATGAAATAAAAAAAAAGTTGTATAGATAATAGTTACCATAACTTCATCTGTATTTTCTATGCCTGCTTGAGTCATAAGGTCACTGACGTCCTTCTGCAGTTTTTCAATGTTTGAACCCATTTCATCCAGTAAGAAGTTAAGGAATTAACATAATATCATACTGAATAATATCTAAGTATATGATGTATATACAAGCCATAAAATATGATATATAATATAACACAGATTAGTGCTGGGCCCATGCACCTAAAGAATTTGAAATAGAAAGTCTATATACAAAGTCCACCGTTTTCAATAGTGATGGCGATACTATGAATAAAACAGCTGATTAATACAAAGTAATATCATAAGCAAGTTGATTTTTTCACATATGGGGTATAGGTATCATCTATGTGCACGTAAACAACAATGTGCCGGCGCACTGCAAGTCCCAGGAAGAGAGAAATGAATTGCAACCTCCGTGTATTGCAGATAATAAGAGCTACCCAAACCTTCAGCTCTATATGGCCATCTAGTCTGTTTGGTTGTCGGCCGGAACTCTGTTGGTTGCTCAGGCTGCTCAGTTTTTTTATTCATAGTATTGGCATCACTATTCATAGTATCAGACTTTGTATATGGACCTTCTAATTCAAATTGTATAGGTGCATCGGCCCAGCACTACTCTGTGTTACATTATATATCATATGTTATGGTTTATTTGGAAAGTTTTATGTATGGAGTGTATCAAAAGTGTTTTTAGTGACATTAAAAAATATATTCAAGCAAGAAGAATTTTTGGTTCAGTTGTATGTGGATGGTTACTAATGGTGCGCTTGCAATTTTGTTTCTGTTAGATATATCTTTGATTATCCTAAATAACAAACTTGCACCAAAAAGCAGAATCTACAAGAGTATGTAAAGTGGTTAGAACAAAAAAATGATTTTTCAATTTTTACCTTGGCAAGAATGCCACGTCTGGCTATAGGTTGTGTGTTTTATTGTAGCTGAATTTTTTTTAGCAAGTGAAGGACCACCCACTGTATATAATAAATACCAAAAAGAGAAAACCCAGTACTTAATAAACAACTCCTATTACTAATCAAAAGCATGGAGGAACGTATGGCGAAACGCGCGTCGGAGTGCTGTGGCGGTGGTCTTATTTTATTGGTTCAGACAATTTTGGCTACATGCAACACCCTGGTGGGTAATATAACTGGTTACAGCCAAAATGTATATACTGTTATGTGTTTGATACTTGGATAGTATTTATCATGTACTGTAATACTGCTGACCATCGCCACATCTTTTGTTTTGTGTTTTTTAATGTGTGTTTTTAACATTGTTTTCTTGATGGCCAATTAATAAAGTTTGTATATTGTTTATAATGAATTGAGTATTACGAAGTATGATTTATTTTTGGATCCTATATACTTCTATTGGTATTGCACCCACTGTATATTTCCGGCAAGCGGTCCAGGTCCCTAAAGTCCTCAAAAAAGTCGGTTAATGTTAAAGGGCACCTCCCACCACTATTCTACCTATAAAGGTAGATCGGGTGGTAGGTGGATGTAAGGGACGTGAGGATAGCTCTTTTTAGAGTTAATCCTCACGTCCCCGCTAACTTTTAATAAACTTTATTCCCTCAATATGTAAATGTACTTATGCGGCTACTGGGGCATGGTGTAGCTGGGCACGAGGCTACACGGCGCGGCTACTCTACGCCCCAGTAGCCACGTTACTCCTCCTACCCTGTTGTGTGCGGCGCGCAGCATCCGACAAGCCGGAGTTCTGCGCTGCTCAGCCGCGGACCTGCGTTCTGCGCAGAACGCCAGCATGTCGGACGAGGGCACGCAGCTACGAGGAGCTGCGCGCCGCACACAACAGGGTAGGAGGAGTAACGTGGCTACTGGGGCGTGGCGTAGCCGCGCCGCGTAGCCTCATGCCCGGCTACTCCACACCCCAGTAGCCGCATAAGTAAATTTATATATTAAGGGAATAAAGTTTATTAAAAGTTAGCGGGGACGTGAGGATTAGCTCTAAAAAGAGCTATCCTCACGTCCCTTACATCCACCTACCACCCGATCTACCTTTATAGGTAGAATCGTGGTGGTAGGTTCCCTTTAAGGGGCAGACAAATGTTGCGTGTCCTGCTGTCTGGGGGCACCCTGGAGTAAAGACAGAAGTTGTATTCTCAGATTTCTCATACACAGCAATGTGTATAAACTAGAGGAAGCTGAAGATCCATTGCCTCTATTTATCCTGGTCATCATGTAATCAAACACATGTGATCTCCACAATGCTGGTGCCAAGAGGCTGCTGCTGTGTCCCAATTACAGTGAAAAAGAAATATACGTTAAAAAATTGTAAAAAAAAGGTAAAAAATAAAAGTAAAACAAAAAAAAGTCCAATTTAAATACAACAAAAAAAAAAACATAAAAACCTGGTGAATGATTGCTGGGAGTTTCACCGTTGGCAAGAGTGCCACGTCTGGCTATAGGTTGTGTGTTGTATTGTAGCTGAACTTTTTTTTAGCAAGTTAAGGACCACCCACTGTATATTTCCGGCACACTGGCTTAGGAACCTACGGATCATGACAACAAGAATCTTATGTTTAAATGAGACATTGGTGCATATTTACTAAGGGTCTGCGGACGCCCTTTCGTCGTTTTGGGGATTTTCCGCTGGGACAGGTATTTAACAGGGGATTGTGGCTTTCATGCAACAGAAATCAGGGCACAGGCCGATGAGAAATCAATAAAGCAAGAAATGTTTTTATCCAAGACACTGTCCTTCCACTTTTCCTGTGCTATTTCTCTGAATCTTCAGATTGGGTTGCGTGCACACTATAAAAATCCTTTGAGGTCTGGTGAGCGGTAACAACTTCCCTATTGATGCCACACGTCCACAATGCTGTTACAGTCAGAATGTTCTAGAGGACTAAGGGCTGTTACTGTCTTTCCCACAGGGACTGAACGGGGTGAAAGGTTAGTCTAAAAACGGTAACTACAAACTTCTTTTGTTTTGTAATTTTGTGATCTTGGAAATCCCTTAAAGGACAAAACAGGTACTGTCAGGCTATCTTTAAGATAAAGATTGTTGTCAATTAAAAAATAAAAATGTTGAGAAATAACTGTTTAACATTTACAATAGCATCAACAAAATAAAATGCATATAACATAAAAAGGATATTTCTCTGTGTAAGTTGATCTGACATCGACTGGAATCGATCCTGGAGGTTTTTTAAAAGGCTCTCAGCCTGAAAATAAAAGCAGAAATATTGTAATATACACTAGGCTGTATACACTGATTCACTAGCAGCTCACTATCTGTATACACTGATTCACTAGCAGCTCACTAGCTTCCTATCTGTATACACTCATTCACTAGCAGCTCACTAGCTTCCAATCTGTATACACTGATTCACTAGCTACACTGATTCACACTCATTCACTAGCAGCTCACTAGCTTCCTATCTGTATACACTGATTCACTAGCTTCCCATCTGTATACACTCATTCACTAGCAGCTCACTAGCTTCCTATCTGTATACACTGATTCACTAGCTTCCTATCTGTATACACTCATTCACTAGCAGCTCACTAGCTTCCTATCTGTATACACTGATTCACTAGCTTCCTATCTGTATACACTGATTCACTAGCAGCTCACTAGCTTCCTATCTGTATACACTGATTCACTAGCAGCTCACTAGCTTCCTATCTGTATACACTCATTCACTAGCAGCTCACTAGCTTCCTATCTGTATACACTGATTCACTAGCAGCTCACTAGCTTCCTATCTGTATACACTGATTCACTAGCAGCTCACTAGCTTCCCATCTGTATACACTGATTCACTAGCAGCTCACTAGCTTCCTATCTGTATACACTGATTCACTAGCTTCCTATCTGTATACACTGATTCACTAGCTTCGTATCTGTATACACTCATTCACTAGCAGCTCACTAGCTTCCTATCTGTATACACTCATTCACTAGCTTCCTATCTGTATACACTGATTCACTAGCAGCTCACTAGCTTCCTATCTATACACCGATTCACTAGCAGCTCACTAGCTTCCTATCTGTATACACTGATTCACTAGCTTCCTATCTGTATACACTGATTCACTAGCAACTCACTAGCTTCCTATCTGTATACACTGATTCACTAGCAGCTCACTAGCTTCCTATCTGTATACACTGATTCACTAGCAGCTCACTAGCTTCCTATCTGTATACACTGATTCACTAGCAGCTCACTAGCTTCCCATCTGTATACACTGATTACCTAGCTTCCTATCTGTATACACTGATTCACTAGCAGCTCACTAGCTTCCTATCTGTATACACTGATTCACTAGCAGCTCACTAGCTTCCTATCTGTATACACTGATTCACTAGCAGCTCACTAGCTTCCCATCTGTATACACTGATTACCTAGCTTCCTATCTGTATACACTCATTCACTAGCAGCTCACTAGCTTCCTATCTGTATACACTGATTCACTAGCAGCTCACTAGCTTCCCATCTGTATACACTCATTCACTAGCAGCTCACTAGCTTCCTATCTGTATACACTGATTCACTAGCTTCCTATCTGTATACACTGATTCACTAGCTTCCTATCTGTATACACTCATTCACTAGCAGCTCACTAGCTTCCTATCTGTATACACTGATTCACTAGCTTCCTATCTGTATACACTGATTCACTAGCAGCTCACTAGCTTCCTATCTATACACTGATTCACTAGCAGCTCACTAGCTTCCTATCTGTATACACTGATTCACTAGCAGCTCACTAGCTTCCCATCTGTATACACTGATTCACTAGCTTCCTATCTGTATACACTGATTCACTAGCAGCTCACTAGCTTCCTATCTGTATACACTGATTCACTAGCAGCTCACTAGCTTCCTATCTGTATACACGGATTCACTAGCAGCTCACTAGCTTCCCATCTGTATACACTGATTCACTAGCAGCTCACTAGCTGTATACACTCATTCACTAGCAGCTCACTAGCTGTATACACATTCACCAGCAACTCACTAGCTGTATACACTCATTCACTAGCAGCTCACTAGCTGTATACACTCATTCACTAGCAGCTCACTAGCTGTATACACATTCACTAGCAGCTCTCTAGCTGTATACACTCATTCACTAGCAGCTCACTAGCTGTATACACTCATTCACTAGCAGCTCACTAGCTGTATACACATTCACTAGCAGCTCACTAGCTGTATACACTCATTCACTAGCAGCTCACTAGTTGTATACACTCATTCACTAGCAGCTCACTAGCTGTATACTCATTTACTAGCAGCTCACTAGCTGTATACTCATTCACTAGAAGCTCACTAGCTGTATACTCATTCACTAGCAGCTCACGAGCTGTATACACTCATTCACTAGCAGCTCACGAGCTGTATACACTCATTCACTAGCATCTCACTAGCTGTATACATTCATTCACTAGCAGCTCACTAGCTGTATACACTCATTCACTAGCAGCTCACTAGCTGTATACACTCATTCACTAGCAGCTCACTAGCTGTATACACTCATTCACTAGCAGATCACTAGCTTCCTATGTGTATACACTCATTCAGCTGATACACATGTGTAAAGTTGTGCAGACATAGTCTTCCAGCAGACCTGACACTGGGTACAGCCTCACATCTGATACTAGCTGTTGTTAATGTCAGATCCAGGGGTAAACTTAACTGGACAGCCCCGGAATAACACTAGTAATAAACCACCCCCAGCTGTGGATGTTACTGGGCACAGCCGTGCATGTGACAAGTAACTCCTAGGACTGTACTACATGCAGGATACAGGAGACAACATAACCACTTACAAATTCGGAGAGGTCTTGTGGAGTTTTGGGATCGTTGTCGGCCATGGTGTTGGTAGACGCCCCGCAGTGACAGTGACTCCAGCACTACAACACAGTCTTCTATAACCGCAGGAGGACGCGTCTACTAACAGCAGGAACAATACCCAAGGACTGCCATGGAAACCCAACACCAATCAGGAGAGCGCCCGGACACGCCCCCACCTGTCAGCACCGCCGCACCTTCCTCTGTGTCACATTGTTCTGGGAGGAATGTGCAGCCAACTGTCTGAGCATTCACCTAGGAATCCTGTGTACTGCTAGGAATACACTGGTCTCGTGCTATAGTGAGGGAGTCCTGTGTACTGCTAGTAATACACTGGTCTCATGTGCTATAGTGAGGGAATCCTGTGTATTGCTAGTATTACACTGGTCTCATATACTATAGTGAGGGAGTCCTGTGTGCTGCTAGTAATACACTGGTCTCATGTGCTATAGTGAGGGAATCCTGTGTACTGCTAGGAATACACTGGTCTCGTGCTATAGTGAGGGAGTCCTGTGTACTGCTAGTAATACACTGGTCTCATGTGCTATAGTGAGGGAATCCTGTGTATTGCTAGTATTACACTGGTCTCATATACTATAGTGAGGGAGTCCTGTGTGCTGCTAGTAATACACTGGTCTCGTGCTATAGTGAGGGAATCCTGTGTACTGCTAGTAATACACTGGTCTCATGTGCGAAAGTGAGGGAATCCTGTGTACTGCTAGTAATACACTGGTCTCGTGCTATAGTGGGGAATCATGTGTACTGCTAGTAATACACTGGTCTCATGTACTATAGTGAGGGAATCCTGTGTACTGCTAGTAATACACTGGTCTCATGTGCTATAGTGAGGGAATCCTGTGTACTTCTAGTATTACACTGGTCTCATGTGCTATAGTGAGGGAATCCTGTGTACTGCTAATACTACACTGGTCTCATGTGCTATAGTGAGGGAATCCTGTGTACTGTTAGTAATACACTGGTCTCATGTGCTATAGTGAGGGAATCCTGTGTACTTCTAGTATTACACTGGTCTCATGTGCTATAGTGAGGGAATCCTGTGTACTGTTAGTAATACACTGGTCTCATGTGCTATAGTGAGGGAATCCTGTGTACTTCTAGTATTACACTGGTCTCATGTGCTATAGTGAGGAAATCCTGTGTACTGCTAATACTACACTGGTCTCATGTGCTATAGTGAGGGAATCCCGTGTACTGTTAGTAATACACTGGTCTCATGTGCTATAGTGAGGGAATCCTGTGTACTTCTAGTATTACACTGGTCTCATGTGCTATAGTGAGGGAATCCTGTGTACTGCTAATACTACACTGGTCTCATGTGCTATAGTGAGGGAGTCCTGTGTACTGCTAGTAATACACTGGTCTCATGTGCTATAGTGAGGGAGTCCTGTGTACTGCTAGTAATACACTGTTCTCATGTGCTATAGTGAGGGAGTCCTGTGTACTGCTAGTAATACACTGGTCTCATGTGCTATAGTGAGGGAGTCCTGTGTACTGCTAGTAATACACTGGTCTCATGTACTATAGTGAGGGAATCCTGTGTACTGCTAGTAATACACTGGTCTCATTCTATAGTGAGGGAGTCCTGTGTACTGCTAGTAATACACTGGTCTCATGTGCTATAGTGGGGAATCCTGTGTACTGCTAGTAATACACTGGTCTCATTTACTATAGTGAGGGAATCCTGTGTACTGCTAGTAATACACTTGTCTCATGTGCTATAGTGAGGGACTACTGTGTACTACTAGTATTACACTGGTCTCATGTGCTATAGTGATGGAACCCTGTGTACTGCTAGTAATACACTTGTCTCATGTGCTATAGTGAGGGAATCCTGTGTACTGTTAGTAATAGACTGGTCTCATGTACTATAGTGAGGGAATCCTGTGTACTGCTAGTAATACACTGGTCTCATGTGCTATAGTGAGGGTATCCTGTGTACTGCTAATACTACACTGGTCTCATGTGCTATAGTGAGGGAATCCTGTGTACTGTTAGTAATACACTGGTCTCATGTGCTATAGTGAGGGAATCCTGTGTACTTCTAGTATTACACTGGTCTCATGTACTATAGTGAGGGAATCCTGTGTACTGCTAATACTACACTGGTCTCATGTGCTATAGTGAGGGAATCCTGTGTACTGCTAGTAATACACTGGTCTCATGTACTATAGTGAGGGAATCATGTGTATTGCTAGTAATACACTGGTCTCATGTGCTATAGTGAGGGAATCCGGTTTACTTCTAGTAATACACTGGTCTCATGTACTATTGTGAGGGAACCCTGTGTACTGCTAGTACTACACTGGTCTCATGTACTATTGTGAGGGAATCCTGTGTACTGCTAGTACTACACTGGTCTCATGTACTTTAGTGATGGAATCCTGTGTACTGCTAGTATTACACTGGTCTCATGTACTATAGTGAGGGAATCCTGTGTACTGATAGTAATACACTGGTCTCATGTTTTATTGTGAGGGAATCCTGTGTACTGCTAGTACTACACTGGTCTCATGTGCTATAGTGAGGGAATCCTGTGTACTGCTGGTAATACACTGGTCTCATGTGCTATAGTGAGGGAATCCTGTGTACTGCTAGTAATACACTGGTCTCATGTGCTATAGTGAGGGAATCCTGTGTACTGCAAATACTACACTGGTCTCATGTACTATAGTGAGGGAGTCCTGTGTACTGGTAGTATTACACTGGTCTCGTGCTATAGTGAGGGAATCCTGTGTACTGCTAGTAATACACTGGTCTCATGTACTATAGTGAGGGAATCCTGTGTACTGCTAGTAATACACTGGTCTCATGTACTATAGTGAGGGAATCCTGTGTACTGCTAGTAATACACTGGTCTCATGTACTATAGTGAGGGAGTCTTGTGTACTGCTAGTAATACACTGGTCTCATGTGCTATAGTGAGGGAGTCCTGTGTACTGCTAGTAATACACTGGTCTCATGTACTATAGTGAGGGAATCCTGTGTACTGCTAATACTACACTGGTCTCATGTACTATAGTGAGGGAATCCTGTGTACTGCTAATACTACACTGGTCTCATGTGCTATAGTGAGTGAATCCTGTGTACTGCTAGTACTACACTGGTCTCATGTACTATAGTGAGGGAATCGTGTGTACTGCTAGTATTACATTGGTCTCATGTGCTACAGTGAGGGAATCCTGTGTACTGCTAATACTACACTGGTCTCATGTACTATAGTGAGGGAATCCTGTGTACTGCTAGTAATACACTGGTCTCATGTACTATAGTGAGGGAATCCTGTGTACTGCTAGTACTACACTGGTCTCATCTACTACAGTGAGGGAATCCTGTGTACTGCTAGTAATACTCTGGTCTCATGTACTATAGTGAGGGAATCCTGTGTACTGTTAGTAATACACTGGTCTCATGTACTATAGTGAGGGAGTCTTGTGTACTGCTAGTAATACACTGGTCTCATGTGCTATAGTGAGGGAATCCTGTGTACTGCTAGTAATACACTGGTCTCGTGCTATAGTGAGGGAATCCTGTGTACTGCTAATACTACACTGGTCTCATGTGCTATATTGAGTGAATCCTGTGTACTGCTAGTAATATACTAGTCTTATGTACTATAGTGAGGGAATCCTGTGTACTGCTAGTATTACACTGGTCTCATGTGCTATAGTGAGGGAATCCTGTGTACTGCTAATACTACACTGGTCTCATGTACTATAGTGAGGGAATCCTGTGTACTGCTAGTAATACACTGGTCTCATGTGCTATAGCGATGGACTCCTGTGTACTGCTAGTATTACACTGGTCTCATGTGCTATAGTGAGGGAATCCTGTGTACTGCTAGTAATACACTGGTCTCATGTGCTATAGTGATTGAATCCTGTGTACTGCTAGTACTACACTTGTCTCATGTGCTATAGTGAGGGAATCCTGTGTACTGCTAGCAATACACTCGTCTCATGTACTATAGTGAGGGAATCCTGTGTACTGCTAGTAATACACTGGTCTCATGTGCTATAGTGATGGAATCCTGTGTACTGCTAGTAATACACTGGTCTCATGTGCTATAGTGAGGGAATCCTGTGTACTGCTAGTAATACACTGGTCTCATGTGCTATAGTGATGGAATCCTGTGTACTGCTAGTCCTACACTGGTCTCATGTGCTATAGTGGGGAATCCTGTGTACTGCTAATACTACACTGGTCTCATGTACTATAGTGAGGGAGTCTTGTGTACTGCTAGTAATACACTGGTCTCATGTGCTATAGTGAGGGAATCCTGTGTACTGCTAGTAATATACTGGTCTCATGTACTATAGTGAGGGAATCCTGTGTACTGCTAATACTACACTGGTCTCATGTACTATAGTGAGGGAATCCTGTGTACTGCTAAAACTACACTGGTCTCATGTGCTATAGTGAGTGATTCCTGTGTACTGCTAGTAATATACTAGTCTCATGTACTATAGTGAGGGAATCGTGTGTACTGCTAGTTTTACATTGGTCTCATGTGCTATAGTGAGGGAATCCTGTGTACTGCTAATACTACACTGGTCTCATGTACTATAGTGAGGGAATCCTGTGTACTGCTAGTAATACACTGGTCTCATGTACTATAGTGAGTGAATCCTGTGTACTGCTAGTAATACACTGGTCTCATGTACTATAGTGAGGGAATCCTGTGTACTGCTAGTAATACTCTGGTCTCATGTACTATAGTGAGGGAATCCTGTGTACTGTTAGTAATACACTGGTCTCATGTACTATAGTGAGGGAGTCTTGTGTACTACTAGTAATACACTGGTCTCATGTGCTTTAGTGAGGGAATCCTGTGTACTGCTAATACTACACTGGTCTCATTTGCTATAGTGAGTGAATCCTGTGTACTGCTAGTAATATACTAGTCTCATGTACTATAGTGAGGGAATCCTGTGTACTGCTAGTATTACACTGGTCTCATGTGCTATAGTGAGGGAATCCTGTGTACTGCTAATACTACACTGGTCTCATGTACTATAGTGAGGGAATCCTGTGTACTGCTAGTAATACACTGGTCTCATATACTATAGTGAGGGAATCCTGTGTACTGCTAGTAATACACTGGTCTCATGTACTATTGTGAGGGAATTCTGTGTACTGCTAGTAATACACTGGTCTCATGTGCTATAGCGAGGGACTCCTGTGTACTGCTAGTATTACACTGGTCTCATGTGCTATAGTGAGGGAATCCTGTGTACTGCTAGTAATACACTGGTCTCATGTGCTATAGTATGGAATCCTGTGTACTGCTAGTACTACACTTGTCTCATGTACTATTGTGAGGGAATCCTGTGTACTACTAGTAATACACTGGTCTCATGTACTATAGTGAGGGAATCCTGTGTACTGCTAGTATTACACTGGTCCCATGTGCTATAGTGAGGGAATCCTGTGTACTGCTAGTAATACACTGGTCTCATGTGCTATAGTGATGGAATCCTGTGTACTGCTAGTAATACACTGGTCTCATGTGCTATAGTGAGGGAATCCTGTGTACTGCTAGTAATACACTGGTCTCATGTGCTATAGTGATGGAATCCTGTGTACTGCTAGTCCTACACTGGTCTCATGTGCTATAGTGGGGAATCCTGTGTACTGCTAATACTACACTGGTCTCATGTACTATAGTGAGGGAGTCTTGTGTACTGCTAGTAATACACTGGTCTCATGTGCTATAGTGAGGGAATCCTGTGTACTGCTAGTAATATACTGGTCTCATGTACTATAGTGAGGGAATCCTGTGTACTGCTAATACTACACTGGTCTCATGTACTATAGTGAGGGAATCCTGTGTACTGCTAATACTACACTGGTCTCATGTGCTATAGTGAGTGATTCCTGTGTACTGCTAGTAATATACTAGTCTCATGTACTATAGTGTGGGAATCGTGTGTACTGCTAGTTTTACATTGGTCTCATGTGCTATAGTGAGGGAATCCTGTGTACTGCTAATACTACACTGGTCTCATGTACTATAGTGAGGGAATCCTGTGTACTGCTAGTAATACACTGGTCTCATGTACTATAGTGAGTGAATCCTGTGTACTGCTAGTAATACACTGGTCTCATGTACTATAGTGAGGGAATCCTGTGTACTGCTAGTAATACTCTGGTCTCATGTACTATAGTGAGGGAATCCTGTGTACTGTTAGTAATACACTGGTCTCATGTACTATAGTGAGGGAGTCTTGTGTACTGCTAGTAATACACTGGTCTCATGTGGTATAGTGAGGGAATCCTGTGTACTGCTAATACTACACTGGTCTCATTTGCTATAGTGAGTGAATCCTGTGTACTGCTAGTAATATACTAGTCTCATGTACTATAGTGAGGGAATCCTGTGTACTGCTAGTATTACACTGGTCTCATGTGCTATAGTGAGGGAATCCTGTGTACTGCTAATACTACACTGGTCTCATGTACTATAGTGAGGGAATCCTGTGTACTGCTAGTAATACACTGGTCTCATGTACTATAGTGAGGGAATCCTGTGTACTGCTAGTAATACTCTGGTCTCATGTACTATAGTGAGGGAATCCTGTGTACTGCTAGTAATACACTGGTCTCATGTGCTATAGCGAGGGACTCCTGTGTACTGCTAGTATTACACTGGTCTCATGTGCTATAGTGAGGGAATCCTGTGTACTGCTAGTAATACACTGGTCTCATGTGCTATAGTGATTGAATCCTGTGTACTGCTAGTACTACACTTGTCTCATGTACTATTGTGAGGGAATCCTGTGTACTGCTAGTAATACACTGGTCTTGTGTACTATAGTGAGGGAATCCTGTGTACTGCTAGTATTACACTGGTCCCATGTGCTATAGTGAGGGAATCCTGTGTACTGCTAGTAATACACTGGTCTCATGTGCTATAGTGATGGAATCCTGTGTACTGCTAGTAATACACTGGTCTCATGTGCTATAGTGAGGGAATCCTGTGTACTGCTAGTAATACACTGGTCTCATGTGCTATAGTGATGGAATCCTGTGTACTGCTAGTAATATACTGGTCTCATGTACTATAGTGAGGGAATCCTGTGTACTGCTAATACTACACTGGTCTCATGTACTATAGTGAGGGAATCCTGTGTACTGCTAATACTACACTGGTCTCATGTGCTATAGTGAGTGATTCCTGTGTACTGCTAGTAATATACTAGTCTCATGTACTATAGTGTGGGAATACTGCTAGTTTTACATTGGTCTCATGTGCTATAGTGAGGGAATCCTGTGTACTGCTAATACTACACTGGTCTCATGTACTATAGTGAGGGAATCCTGTGTACTGCTAGTAATACACTGGTCTCATGTACTATAGTGCGTGAATCCTGTGTACTGCTAGTAATACACTGGTCTCATGTACTATAGTGAGGGAATCCTGTGTACTGCTAGTAATACTCTGGTCTCATGTACTATAGTGAGGGAATCCTGTGTACTGTTAGTAATACACTGGTCTCATGTACTATAGTGAGGGAGTCTTGTGTACTGCTAGTAATACACTGGTCTCATGTGGTATAGTGAGGGAATCCTGTGTACTGCTAATACTACACTGGTCTCATTTGCTATAGTGAGTGAATCCTGTGTACTGCTAGTAATATACTAGTCTCATGTACTATAGTGAGGGAATCCTGTGTACTGCTAGTATTACACTGGTCTCATGTGCTATAGTGAGGGAATCCTGTGTACTGCTAATACTACACTGGTCTCATGTACTATAGTGAGGGAATCCTGTGTACTGCTAGTAATACACTGGTCTCATGTACTATAGTGAGGGAATCCTGTGTACTGCTAGTAATACACTGGTCTCATGTGCTATAGCGAGGGACTCCTGTGTACTGCTAGTATTACACTGGTCTCATGTGCTATAGTGAGGGAATCCTGTGTACTGCTAGTAATACACTGGTCTCATGTACTATAGTGATTGAATCCTGTGTACTGCTAGTACTACACTTGTCTCATGTACTATTGTGAGGGAATCCTGTGTACTGCTAGTAATACACTGGTCTCATGTACTATAGTGAGGGAATCCTGTGTACTGCTAGTATTACACTGGTCCCATGTGCTATAGTGAGGGAATCCTGTGTACTGCTAGTAATACACTGGTCTCATGTGCTATAGTGATGGAATCCTGTGTACTGCTAGTAATACACTGGTCTCATGTGCTATAGTGAGGGAATCCTGTGTACTGCTAGTAATACACTGGTCTCATGTGCTATAGTGATGGAATCCTGTGTACTGCTAGTCCTACACTGGTCTCATGTACTATAGTGAGGGAATCCTGTGTACTGCTAGTAATACACTGGTCTCATGTGCTATAGTGAGGGAATCCTGTGTACTGCTAATACTACACTGGTCTCATGTACTATAGTGAGGGAATCCTGTGTACTGCTAGTAATACACTGGTCTCATGTACTATAGTGAGTGAATCCTGTGTACTGCTAGTAATACACTGGTCTCATGTACTATAGTGAGGGAATCCTGTGTACTGCTAGTAATACTCTGGTCTCATGTACTATAGTGAGGGAATCCTGTGTACTGTTAGTAATACACTGGTCTCATGTACTATAGTGAGGGAGTCTTGTGTACTGCTAGTAATACACTGGTCTCATGTGGTATAGTGAGGGAATCCTGTGTACTGCTAATACTACACTGGTCTCATTTGCTATAGTGAGTGAATCCTGTGTACTGCTAGTAATATACTAGTCTCATGTACTATAGTGAGGGAATCCTGTGTACTGCTAGTATTACACTGGTCTCATGCGCTATAGTGAGGGAATCCTGTGTACTGCTAATACTACACTGGTCTCATGTACTATAGTGAGGGAATCCTGTGTACTGCTAGTAATACTCTGGTCTCATGTACTATAGTGAGGGAATCCTGTGTACTGCTAGTATTACACTGGTCTCATGTGCTATAGTGAGGGAATCCTGTGTACTGCTAGTAATACACTGGTCTCATGTGCTATAGTGATTGAATCCTGTGTACTGCTAGTACTACACTTGTCTCATGTACTATTGTGAGGGAATCCTGTGTACTGCTAGTAATACACTGGTCTCATGTACTATAGTGAGGGAATCCTGTGTACTGCTAGTATTACACTGGTCCCATGTGCTATAGTGAGGGAATCCTGTGTACTGCTAGTAATACACTGGTCTCATGTGCTATAGTGATGGAATCCTGTGTACTGCTAGTAATACACTGGTCTCATGTGCTATAGTGAGGGAATCCTGTGTACTGCTAGTAATACACTGGTCTCATGTGCTATAGTGATGGAATCCTGTGTACTGCTAGTCCTACACTGGTCTCATGTACTATAGTGAGGGAATCTTGTGTACTGCTAGTAATACACTGGTCTCATGTACTATAGTGAGGGAATCCTGTGTACTGCTAGTATTACACTGGTCTCATGTGCTATAGTGAGGGAATCCTGTGTACTGCTAGTAATACACTGGTCTCATGTGCTATAGTGATGGAATCCTGTGTACTACTATTAATACACTGGTCTCATGTGCTATAGTGAGGGAATCCTGTGTACTGCTAGTAATACACTGGTCTCATGTGCTATAGTGATGGAATCCTGTGTACTGCTAGTAATACACTGGTCTCATGTGCTATAGTGATGGAATCCTGTGTACTGCTAGTAATACACTGGTCTCATGTGCTATAGTGAGGGAATCCTGTGTACTGCTAGTAATACACTGGTCTCATGTGCTATAGTGATGGAATCCTGTGTACTGCTAGTCCTACACTGGTCTCATGTACTATAGTAAGGGAATCTATGATTTTTACTCCCCTCATTCCAAAAGCAATACCTTTTTTATTTTTAGGTTTACAGAGATGTGTTAGGGATTGTTATCTGCGGGACAAATTGTACTTTCTACTATTCCATTCAATGTACTGGAAAGCTGGCAAAAAAAAAAAATTCCAAGGGCAGTGAATTTTACAAAAAAAAACACATTTGTAATGTTTTGTTGTGGGTTCTGTTCTTAGGGATTTTATTTTGCCCTCCAAACATATACAATATGTTTGTCATAAAAGAAACATGTCACGGCTGCCCCTGCGACCCATATCCCGGGTCGCAGGCGCATCCGTATACCTCCGTGTGCCCCAGCTTCTGAACTCACCTGTCCCGTCTCCAGTGGTGAACCCCATAATGTACGTGCTCCGGTGTCCTAGGGCACGCGTGCGCCGGTTCTGTAAAATTTAAGGGGCCAGCGCACCGCTAATTGGCACTGGCCAGCTGCCTGCCCTTCCTAAGTTCCCTGCTGGATCTTTGTGCTTCCATGCCTGAGAGAAAGCTGTATTCCAAGTCCTCTGCGATTATCCCATTGTGACCTCGATTCCGTTCCCGACTCCGATTCCGTGCTGCCTGTCCCGACCTACCGCTACGTCCCTGACTCTTATCCTGTGCTCTCTGCTTCCACCTCCTGCCTGTCCCCGACCACGAGTTTTCTTTAAGTTTGCCAGAGCAGACAATTTTGCTGGTGGTACCACGCCGCAACAAGTCCAACCTGCATTGCGGCGGGCTCTGATGAAAACTGGGTACCACTCCGGTCCCGGGTCATTGTCCGCAGTGGTAAAGAGGATCCATTACCTCAGATCTTGACAAAACACAGCTCATCACCTTGAACACACCATCCCTACTGTCCAACATGGTGGTGGCAGCATCATCATGGTTTTGGGCCTGCTTTTCTGCAGCAGGGACAGGGAAGATTGATGGAGATAAATACAGGACCATTCTGGAAGAAAACCAGTCTGCAAAAGACCTGAGACTGGGATGGAGATTTATTCAGGGAAGAACGGGCTTGAATTTCAGTCTCTTGATGTGAAATATTGATAGAAACACATCCCAAGTGACTTGCAGCTGTAATCACAGCAAAAGGTAGCACTACAAAGTATTAACTTAAGGAGGCTGAATAATATTGCACGCCTCACTTTTCAGTTTATAATTTTTTTTTTACAAAAGTTTAAAATATCCAATAAATTTCGTTCCCCTTCACAATTTTGTCCCACTTTTTGTTGCTTCTTCACCAAAAAACTTTCAATTTTATATATTTATTTTGCTAGTGAAATAGATTATTACTAGCTGTACTTTACAAAAGGAGGATGCGCACCTTATCTCCACTCCATGTATGAAAATCCAAAACTAAAAAGTAAAACTTCTGGAGCTCACAAATGATTCAATCAAGTTATTTTAGCCAAATACATATACAAAGGACATCTCTCACATGTGCCTTTCCTTAGTGCCCTTGTAAGGCCAATATATTATTTATTAATTTTCTCTATACAGGCGGTCCCCTACTTAAGAACACTCGACTTACATACAACCCCTAGTTACAAACGGACCTCTAGATATTGGTAATTTATTGTACTTTAGCCCTAGGCTACAATAAACAGCTTTAACAGTTATCAAAGGTGTCTGTAATGAAGATTTATTGTTGATACTGGTTCTTATGACAACCCAACATTTTTAAAATCCAATTGTCACAGAGACCAAAAAAGTTTTGGCTGGGATTACAATGATAAAATATACAGTTCCGACTTACATACAAATTTAACTTAAGAACAAACTTACAGACCCTATCTTGTATGTAGCCCGGGGACTGCCTGTAATGCCTTATGCACACAACTGTAAACCTCAAATACCTCCTCTATCCTGCAGAACAATGAAAATACTTTCCAAACATAATGGGGCACATTTACTTACCTGGTCACTGGAGTTCACAGAAAGTACATTATCCATCTATAATACACTGTGCCGCGATTCACTAAGATTGTGCGCCCGATATTATGAATGTGTTGCTTCCCTGCTCAGGTCCGACAGAGTTCACTGTCTTTTTAGTGGTCAATTTGAGAGTTAAATCCCGTGCTCAGTCCCAATCAGTCGGACCGTCCAACAGCATGCCCCTTAATTTGTGTTGCATGGAAGCCAGCGCAGCTGCGCCACAATCCCACCGCACGCACTTATTAAATACCTCTGCAAGCTGAGCATGAGCGACCCTTAATAAACGAGCCCCAATATAGCGTTTAACCAAGAGCTTGAGACTATGGAGGAACACTCAGCGTTCTATTGGAAAAAAAACAGTTTTTTTTTGGGGGGGGGGTGTTTAACTTATCAACATCATTTTTGCTGCTGTTGGCTCCATTTAATGCAATTTCTGTGGTAACCATGGAGATTTGTTTGCCCTCCTGAGGAAGATCCACTCTGGGCAGGGTAAAGCTTTGAATATGACTGACACACCTTGGTTAAGCAGGATAAACCTGACCCATAAGAATCCAGGAATTCCACAGATCACTATGCAAACTAATTACACGTGCCTATAAATACTATTAGTAATATATTTTGTCCCTTCTGCCCTGGCTACAAGCTCTGTAATAAAGTGCAGTGCAGCTCTATATAAAGAGGTTCTCTTTACTGCGATTATAGTACTTTCCTTCTTCTAAAACTATTGGCTGCTCCCCCCTCCCCCCAGGAGTGGCCTGCCTTTACAAATAAAATGTTGAGCAGTGGCCTCCCCTCATTGATAACATGTCCCAGTAGTGGCCTCCCTTCACTAATAACATGTCCAGCAGCAGCCTCTCCTCACTAATAACATGTCCTAGCAGTGGCCTCCCTTCACTAATAACATGTCCTAGCAGTGGCCTCCCTTCACTAATAACATGGGTTATTATTGGGGGGAGGGTGTACTCAAAAGCCTTTTATAGGTGCATGGCCCTATTACAGGTTATACATTGAGGCTCAGGAAACTCAAGTCAAGGCTTAGGCCGGCGCCACACAGGGCGCTTTGTCTGCGCTTGCAAACGCAGACAAAGTCGCGCCCACCGGGGCGGGCCTCGGCCCGATCGCCGTTTCCATAGAAACGCCGATGCGATCGGGCCGAGGCCCGTCCCGGTGGGCGCGACTTTGTCTGCGTTTGCGTTTGCAAGCGCAGACAAAGCGCCCTGTGTGGCGCCGGCCTAAGGCCGCAGTCACACGTACTGCTAGACGTCCGCTCATAATGCGACGCTAGCGCACAGGGGGAGGTCCTCGGCCCAAACGCACATGCGTTTCCAGAGAAACGCAAGCGATTGTTAAGCCGTTTCCCTGGAAATGCATGTGCGTTCGGGCCAAGGACCTCCCCCTGTGAGCTAGCGTCACGTTATGACGGACACATAGCGGTACGTGTGACCGCGGCCTTAGGGTGATGCCACACATGGCGTTTTTGGTCAGTTTTTACCAATTATCTTAATAGATAAACAGGTTGTAAGCAGCCAAACGCATGGTAAAAACGGACTGAAAACGGACCAAAAACGCCATGTGTGGCATCACCCTTAAACAGTCAAACTTGGTTAGTCCATAACTCACAGGCCATGTAATGTGCTGTTTCACTGAATAACCAGAGTGCAGAGAATGAGACTTTGTCCATCTTAGTGATATTTGAAGCACAAACCATGGCACAGGCTCATGGCTCGTTGTTTGCAGCCCAGGAGTACGTGTAGGTGCATAGAAGTGTGATGGCACACGTGGTTTGGGCCCGTTTTTAAGCAGTCCATAAAAAAATGCATTCGTTTTTGAAAAACACATGCGTTTTTTTGAAACGCATCCATTTTTGACAGGTTTGACCAATTATCCTCAAACTGGTCAAACACATGTGTTTTTTAACGCATGCTTTGTTTGACGGACTACTTAAAAACAGGCCAAAAACGCCTTCAAAACGCCACGTGTGCCATCACCCTAAGGCAGCACAAATTGGAGGCCACAGGCCCTCTGTTTTGGGGTTGTGCTGGACTCGGACCTTTCCTTTTTTATAACCCCTTCCTGCTCAGCGGCTACTGAGCGCAGTGACATATCCGCCGCTGAGATGATGCCAGCTCAGCTCAGCTCAGCCGAACCGACATTGGCAAACACGGGGTGCCGGCTGTAACATATAGCCGGCACCCCAGTGTAACACCCGCGGTCGGAGTGGGCTCCGATCGCGGGTGTGTTACCCGTTAAATGTTGCGATCAGCGCAACTGCGGCATCTAACTTGCCTCCGGGGGGGGGGGGTGTGTGTCTTTCCTCCACGATCGCCCCCCCCCCGTCCGTCCGTTTTCGGCGGGCGCCAATCGCTGCTATGGCATCTCTGGGGTCCGATCGGGACGTCATCTTACTGGCACAGTGTCAGCCCTGCAAGTGCATAGGCTGACACTGCTAATACTCTGCAATACATGAGTATTGCAGAGTATTATCATAAACAAGCAATCAGATGTTTGCTTGTTCATGTCCCATGTTGGAAAAAGTGAAAAAGTATAAAAAAATGTTATTCAATAAAAAATAAAGTAATAAATCGATAAAAATGCCCATAAGCCCCATAACATATAAAGAAAGAGACATATAACCCAAAAAAATTCTATATCATAACAAAAACCCCATATATATAGTATCACCACGTCCGTAACAACCCGTAGAATAAAAGTAAATCCTTTTTGAACCCGTACAATGAACACCGTTAAATAAAACTGTTAAACACCCACAAAAAAAATTATCATTTTTACCTATTCAATCTTACAAAAAATGCAATAAAAAGTAAATTAAAAAACGATGTACTCCAGAATGATACTGGTGCAAAGTACAACATGTCCCGCAAAAAAACAAGCCATCAACCAGCTCCGTAGCCAAAAAAGTTAAAATGTTATGCCACTTGAAAGAGGGCAATGCAAAAATGATAGATTTTTCCCCACATTAGGGTTTTATTTGACAAATTTAGTAAAACGTAAGAAAATATATTCAAGTATGGTATCCCCGTAATCGTATCGACCCATAGAATAAAGATAACATGATTATTAGGCTAAACGGTGAACACACAAAAAAAAAATTAAAAATTCAGTACAGAATTGATGCTTTTCTACTCCTGCCCTCAAAAACGAGTTCCTAAATTTTCAACAATAGGTATTACCGTATATACTTGTGTATAAGACAAGTTTTTCGGACTGCTCCTCTCTCCGTCAGTTATGGAGCAGATGGCCGCGTCTGCTTCATTATGGGGACATTCCAGAGAACTCCTAAAATGAAGGCAGATGAGCCATAAAACACAGTCATATGCTCCTAAGGGTGATGCCACACATGGCGTTTTGGACCCATTTTTGGTCCGTTTTTAAGCAGTCCTTCAAAAACTGCTTGCGTTTTTTTGACGAATTATCTTAATTAAAACTGATCAAAAACGCATACATTTTCAAAAAACGCATGCCTCCTCCTCTCCCCGATGCCTGCCGTAGCGTAGGATGTAGTCTTAATCACGTATGAACTGCTGACAAACTAGACACATTGGGGGACATTTACTATGGCGTTTCTGCCAGTTTTGTGGCGCTCTCACCACATGTTCTGCTCTCCTACCTATTTATTAGCTGTCGGGGACAGAAAAAATGACTTTTTCCGTCTGCTCCGACTCTTCTCTGAAAAGGGGCGTGGCTTTGGCGGAGTGGAAACTCAGACAGAATTAATATGTGTCACAGCCATTTTTGGGCGCTGTAAACTGGCGGAAAGTAGACCAAAAGAAAACTGGTCTAGCAGGGACTGTTGGACACATTTCTGGTGCTTGGGACAGATTTTGGTCCCAGGGACAGAAAATGGGCTCGGTGACAGAAAATGGTCTCGGCGCCAGAAATGTATCTGCACAGCTCTACAATATTAAATGTGTATCTTCTTTCCGAGAGCAGGTCGGTAACAAAGCCAATGCAGACACCGACACTCTAAGTAAATGTCCCCCATTGGCTAGCACACAGAGGGCACACGGCCCTCCAAAGAAATGCCCCACCCCACACCATTACTGACCCACTGCAAAACTGTTCATGCTGGAGCATGTTGCAGGCAGCAAATCAATATCCATGGTGTCTCTAGATTCTGTCATGTGCTAATTGTTAATCTTAGTGTTCTTTGGGCAACGCCAAACACCCTTCATGGTGTTGTGCTGTAAGGACAATACTGATTTATGGATGTCGGCCCTAATAGAATCTGTTTTTAATAATTGGAGCAGACTGCAGGGCTGCGGCACTGCTCCATCTTGCACAAAGAAGGTAATGGTCCTGCTGTTGGGTGTTTCCCTCCTACAGCCGCAGTCACATCTCCTGGTATCTGCTACATGCTTTGGACAATGCGCTAACAGACAGTTAACCTTCTTGCCACAGCTGCATTCATTCTGGATGAGCTGCAGTAGCTTTTGTGGGTTGTTACCTTAAAGGGTGAAAGCATAGACATAATGCAAAAGTGACCAAAACAATTCCCAAAAATGAATGAGAACAGTGAAATGGTCTGTGGTTAGAACCACTCTTGTATACGGATTGTCTTACTAATGCCCTATTATTCTACCTGTTGTCTGTTTGATTTATATGGCAGCAGGAAAAATTGATTCACAATCAGAAAATAGGACATGCTCTATTTTTTTTTTCTGCACGTCTCGCTCATGGTACAGTGGACAATATGGCCTTGTAAATGGATGTCCGTATTGCTCATTGAAATAAATGGGGCCAAATGCTATGTTAAAGATAGTATACGGACATTTTCATATTTATGAACAAATGCCAAGTAAGGATGATTCAAGGAAATCTACCATCAAAATCAAGAATAATAAACAATTGGCATTTACTTACATACCCAGGCACAGTAACTTTGATAATCTTAAATTCATTATCCATGGTCTCCTTCCTTCTAAAATCAACTTCAAATTCTGCTGATAACAAACACCCAAAGCCCTTTGGGCTCATTAGCATAATTGTAAAAGTTGATTTTAGAAGGAAGGAGGCCAAGGATAACAACTCTAAGTCACAGTGCCTGTATTGAGTAATTGTCCCTGGTTTGTCATTCGTTATTTTGAAGGTAGATATTCTTTATCTGAAGCTGGAAGTCACCAGCTATAGATCTTATTACCATACATAAGCACCCGCAGTATAGAAGTATATAACATTGCGCCCCTGGTGATCCGGCCACTGACACCTGGTATGCGGCCACGTGTGACTCCCTACAGGACACGCCTCTTCACACCTGCCCTTCCCACTTCCTCTGTCTGCAGCCGGCGCTCATTGTGACGTCACAGCGCCGTAGCCACGCCCCACCGGCAGGGGTTCCAATCAATGTGCTGTCTGGGAGGATGTGTCGGTAGCAGGCAGAGTCACGGAGCTGGCGAGCGGTGCTGCCCGCGGTGTGACAGCTGGCACCGGGTGAGTGACGGGCAGGGGCCGGCATCCGAGCTGCGCTGCCACCTGGAGGAGGAGTCCCTGGATGTTGTGCTGGATGTGACATGCGCAGGACGCGTGTTGCTGGGGTCCTGTGACTGCGGGCTTGGGAGGACATCAGTGTGGTCACAAATGTATGACCGTATTATTAATCCCCATTCACTGTTGTCACACAGCCCATGGGTGTGAGGGAGGGGGTGACGTTACGTATACAAAGTGCATGCACCCCTTCTCTTCTTCTTGTACCTGAAAGCATCACCTGTGCTGCAGGGTTGTGGGGAGGAAGCTGCAGGGTGGTGGGGGTGGGGGGGGGGGGGAGCTGCAGGGTTGTTGTGGTGGGGGGGGGGGGGGGGAAGCTGCAGGGTTGTTGTGGTGGGGGGGGGGGAAGCTGCAGGGTTGTTGTGGTGGGGGGGGGGAGCTGCAGGGTTGTTGTGGTGGGGGGGGGGGGAGCTGCAGGGTTGTTGTGGTGGGGGGGGAAGCTGCAGGGTTGTTGTGGTGGGGGGGGGGGAAGCTGCAGGGTTGTTGTGGTGGGGGGGGGAAGCTGCAGGGTTGTTGTGGTGGGGGGGGGAAGCTGCAGGGTTGTTGTGGTGGGGGGGGGAAGCTGCAGGGTTGTTGTGGTGGGGGGGGGAAGCTGCAGGGTTGTTGTGGTGGGGGGGGGGAAGCTGCAGGGTTGTTGTGGTGGGGGGGGGGAAGCTGCAGGGTTGTTGTGGTGGGGGGGGGGAAGCTGCAGGGTTGTTGTGGTGGGGGGGGGGAAGCTGCAGGGTTGTTGTGGTGGGGGGGGGGAAGCTGCAGGGTTGTTGTGGTGGGGGGGGGGAAGCTGCAGGGTTGTTGTGGTGGGGGGGGGGAAGCTGCAGGGTTGTTGTGGTGGGGGGGGGGGAAGCTGCAGGGTTGTTGTGGTGGGGGGGGGGAAGCTGCAGGGTTGTTGTGGTGGGGGGGGAAGCTGCAGGGTTGTTGTGGTGGGGGGGGGAAGCTGCAGGGTTGTTGTGGTGGGGGGGGGAAGCTGCAGGGTTGTTGTGGTGGGGGGGGGGAAGCTGCAGGGTTGTTGTGGTGGGGGGGGGAAGCTGCAGGGTTGTTGTGGTGGGGGGGGGAAGCTGCAGGGTTGTTGTGGTGGGGGGGGGGAAGCTGCAGGGTTGTTGTGGTGGGGGGGGGGAAGCTGCAGGGTTGTTGTGGTGGGGGGGGGAAGCTGCAGGGTTGTTGTGGTGGGGGGGGAAGCTGCAGGGTTGTTGTGGTGGGGGGGGGAAGCTGCAGGGTTGTTGTGGTGGGGGGGGGAAGCTGCAGGGTTGTTGTGGTGGGGGGGGGGAAGCTGCAGGGTTGTTGTGGTGGGGGGGGGAAGCTGCAGGGTTGTTGTGGTGGTGGGGGGGAAGCTGCAGGGTTGTTGTGGTGGTGGGGGGGAAGCTGCAGGGTTGTTGTGGTGGGGGGGGGAAGCTGCAGGGTTGTTGTGGTGGGGGGGGGAAGCTGCAGGGTTGTTGTGGTGGGGGGGGGGGAAGCTGCAGGCCAGGTAGAGGACACCACTTTGCCTCTTCTATTTACTATGTTGACAGTTAAAGGGGCATCTCGACTTCACTCAATAATGACATCAGCTGGATTGGGAACCTATAGACTCTATAGAAGGAAGACAGTTTGGGCATGTTGGATTTCTTCTGCTTGGTTTTAGGGCCAATTACAGGTGGTTTGACATTTCTATGTTAAATCTGCGAAAATATTTTCCATTTAGTTTATATTATACATTCACTTACACCAGGAAAAGGATTGGTTGTTTGACTACAGTATATTCTGCTTCTAGAGACTAGTGTCCAAAACTTTTAAACAACTGCCTTATGGGTTGTGCATGATTTTCTTTTTTTATTATTGTGTTGGGCGCAGTCTGCTCTTTGGGCCTGGCACAACACTATGCACAAGCCACAAGCAGATTCTTCTGGCCTGCAATGTTATTGCAAATTTTGTTAAGGCCAAATTCATAGACAGCCCCTTCAATGCATACGCTTTTGAATGACTTCCACTTAGTATTTTTTTGTTATTTGTAGAATATTATCTCTGTATGCAGTCTGAAGTTCTGATATTATCTATGTAATTGTCATGTCAGCAGGAAATCTATGTCTATATGCCTCCCTGTAATATATAGTGCTAGTGATTAGTCAGTGTTATTGTGGTGTTTATTGCAGTAGGTTATATACAGTTATAGTATGTCACTGTTATATATGGTGTTGGAGAGGACTCTGATCAATCATACATCAGAGGGCTCAGGTTCTTGCTGATGTAATAAGGATACATGTAATGTTGCTTCCAATAAATGAGGATTGTATGACTAAGTGCCATATGAATGCTTGAAACGCGTCAGCTACCATGTGCTTATTTGTATGAAAATGAATTTTAATATGTGAAGTATAAAGTTTGAACACAGTGCTGGATGACCCTCATTTATTGGAAGCACCTGTAAATACTGTGGAGTCCAGCCAGTACATCCTTACATAGTGACAGCGTTCACCTCCCATCAGGGTGGGGGGGGGGGAAGCTGCAGGGTTGTTGTGGTGGGGGGGGGGAGCTGCAGGGTTGTTGTGGTGGGGGGGGGAGCTGCAGGGTTGTTGTGGTGGGGGGGGGAGCTGCAGGGTTGTTGTGGTGGTGGGGGGGAAGCTGCAGGGTTGTTGTGGTGGGGGGGGGAAGCTGCAGGGTTGTTGTGGTGGGGGGGGGAAGCTGCAGGGTTGTTGTGGTGGGGGGGGGAAGCTGCAGGGTTGTTGTGGTGGGGGGGGGAAGCTGCAGGGTTGTTGTGGTGGGGGGGAAGCTGCAGGGTTGTTGTGGTGTGGGGGGGAAGCTGCAGGGTTGTTGTGGTGGGGGGGGGGAAGCTGCAGGGTTGTTGTGGTGGGGGGAAGCTGCAGGGTTGTTGTGGTGGGGGGGGGAAGCTGCAGGGTTGTTGTGGTGGGGGGGGAAGCTGCAGGGTTGTTGTGGTGGGGGGGGGAAGCTGCAGGGTTGTTGTGGTGGGGGGGGGAAGCTGCAGGGTTGTTGTGGTGGGGGGGGGAAGCTGCAGGGTTGTTGTGGTGGGGGGGGGGAAGCTGCAGGGTTGTTGTGGTGGGGGGGGAAGCTGCAGGGTTGTTGTGGTGGGGGGGGGGAAGCTGCAGGGTTGTTGTGGTGGGGGGGGGAAGCTGCAGGGTTGTTGTGGTGGGGGGGGGAAGCTGCAGGGTTGTTGTGGTGGGGGGGGGAAGCTGCAGGGTTGTTGTGGTGGGGGGGGGAAGCTGCAGGGTTGTTGTGGTGGTGGGGGGGAAGCTGCAGGGTTGTTGTGGTGGGGGGGGGGAAGCTGCAGGGTTGTTGTGGTGGGGGGGGGGGGAAGCTGCAGGGTTGTTGTGGTGGGGGGGGGGGAAGCTGCAGGGTTGTTGTGGTGGGGGGGGGAAGCTGCAGGGTTGTTGTGGTGGGGGGGGGGGAAGCTGCAGGGTTGTTGTGGTGGGGGGGGGGGAAGCTGCAGGCCAGGTAGAGGACACCACTTTGCCTCTTCTATTTACTATGTTGACAGTTAAAGGGGCATCTCGACTTCACTCAATAATGACATCAGCTGGATTGGGAACCTATAGACTCTATAGAAGGAAGACAGTTTGGGCATGTTGGATTTCTTCTGCTTGGTTTTAGGGCCAATTACAGGTGGTTTGACATTTCTATGTTAAATCTGCGAAAATATTTTCCATTTAGTTTATATTATACATTCACTTACTCCAGGAAAAGGATTGGTTGTTTGACTACAGTATATTCTGCTTCTAGAGACTAGTGTCCAAAACTTTTAAACAACTGCCTTATGGGTTGTGCATGATTTTCTTTTTTTATTATTGTGTTGGGCGCAGTCTGCTCTTTGGGCCTGGCACAACACTATGCACAAGCCACAAGCAGATTCTTCTGGCCTGCAATGTTATTGCAAATTTTGTTAAGGCCAAATTCATAGACAGCCCCTTCAATGCATACGCTTTTGAATGACTTCCACTTAGTATTTTTTTGTTATTTGTAGAATATTATCTCTGTATGCAGTCTGAAGTTCTGATATTATCTATGTAATTGTCATGTCAGCAGGAAATCTATGTCTATATGCCTCCCTGTAATATATAGTGCTAGTGATTAGTCAGTGTTATTGTGGTGTTTATTGCAGTAGGTTATATACAGTTATAGTATGTCACTGTTATATATGGTGTTGGAGAGGACTCTGATCAATCATACATCAGAGGGCTCAGGTTCTTGCTGATGTAATAAGGATACATGTAATGTTGCTTCCAATAAATGAGGATTGTATGACTAAGTGCCATATGAATGCTCGAAACGCGTCAGCTACCATGTGCTTATTTGTATGAAAATGAATTTTAATATGTGAAGTATAAAGTTTGAACACAGTGCTGGATGACCCTCATTTATTGGAAGCACCTGTAAATACTGTGGAGTCCAGCCAGTACATCCTTACATAGTGACAGCGTTCACCTCCCATCAGGGCTTAGTTGCGTAGTTTATACAGTTGAAAAAAGACACATGTCCATCAAGTTCAACCAAGGAAAGGAAAGGGATTGGATGAGGACGGGATTTAGGGGAAACAATTCTATATGACATAACCATCAATGTTATTTAGGTCTAAAAAGGCATCTAGACCCTTCTTGAGCTTGAAGCTCTTTGCTGTTCCTGCTGTGACCAGCGCCTGAGGCAGGCTATTCCACAGATTGACAGTTCTCATAGTAAAAAAGCCCTGTCGCCAGACCAAGTGCTCCTTTGTATTTTGATTTTATTTGGAGGAGGGGTGTAGGCTGCAACAATGTTTATCCCTTAGATCTGAATTAATGCATTCATATTGCTGATTTAGAGCATTTTCTTCAGATGTTCTCTCGACATCTGAAGAAAATACCTGTTCAAAATTTGTCATCAAAGACGCATAACTGTGGCGCACTGTTATCTGAGATAATTGTTATTACTTTTTAATTAGTTTAATGCATAACTAAACCCTTGCAGGGGATAATACCATAGTAAACTTTACATTATAGCGACCCAGGAATGTCATTTTTAGCTGGTGACAGGTTCCAGTAGCCTATGCCATGCTGATTTTAAAATGCCTTTGTCAGTATTCTGACTTTAAAGGGAACCTGTCATCAAAAATTGGCTTAATAAACCTCTGCCAGTATGTCGGCTTCTAGATCATGTTTCTTTCATGGTCCAGTGGTGGCATCATACAGAAAACCTACTTTAAAGTGAGATGTGAATTGGTCTAGTGTCAAGGAGGCTGAGAATTTAACACTGAAGGCGGCTTTCCCTGCCTCAGACTACCCCATTCACTGTAATTGATGGTCCTCTTTCCAGGGACATGATTGACCAGATCTTCTGAAGTCAGGCACATGATGTCTGTCACATAAAAGGAGGTGTTCAAAGGCTTGACTTTGGCTTTAAACTCTCCGCCTCCTTGACTTTATACATCCAACTTGCATCTCACTTCAAAGTTGATTTTCTGGATAACACCACCAACCTGGGCCATGAAAAAACATGATCTAGATAGAACCTGCCAGCTGTGGTAATAGTTCATTAGGTCAATTTCTGATGACAGATTCCATTTAAAGTATCATGAAAGATTGTAAACATATAATAAAGGCAGAGGTTGCAAATTTTTTCTCGGCTGAATAATTATACACCTCTTAGCATATTTAAGTTGCAGAAGAGTATGGAATTTGTCGTAACATGACTAATCTATTCAGTATATTACCAGGAGTTCCGAGTGGGCATAGAGCTTAAGTTCAGGGATACATGGGTTGGAAATGCTGAGCAATAATTAACGCACTTCACGTTTTTCAACACAGAATATGGATTTAAATTAGTATAAATCCGATCCCTCAGGATGCACACAACCGTATGAGACTGTTTTTTTTTTTTTACCTAGGTAACTCACTGCCTCATTACTTTGCATGTGCCCTATACTTCATACATTACTTGCAATGATTTTATGTATATACATGTATATACATCATGTGTGTGTACATACATACATACATACATACATACATACATACATGATCCTGTCTGACCAGCAGGATGCTGCAGATCTGGCAATGAGAGTAAACCTGCCCGTACAAGTGTCATAGATGCTTGTACAGGTGTTAACTCGGCCTCTCTATAAGGGTTTACATACACCAAAGAAAAGTCCAATGTTTGCTGTAGAGTCAAACAGACTTGTTCAGTTTGTGAAGAAATGGATCATATGTCACTCATGACACACATACAGACATCTATAATTAGTAATAATACTCTTTATATAGTGCCATCAAATTCCGTAGCGCTTTACAAATCATAGTTTATAGAGAAGGTCTTATGCCTTGCATCAGGGGCTGTTGTCTGTCTATTGATTCTAATAAATTCTCCCGCTTTCAGTCAGCTTTATGCCTATGTGTACAGTAGGCCTTAAAGAATGACAATGCTGTAAGCTTTGGTGCCCAGGATAGCTCGTGTATACGTACTGTATGGTGGAACGATCCCATGGGCTGCACACAATGTAGTGGAGGGGATTCCCTGAATTATACAGAAAGGTTGTATATTTTTGTATAATGCAGGAACTCCTGTCCACTGCACTGTGTGCAGCCCGTGTGATCTTGGCACCATACGGCACGTTTTCATGGGCTGCACCAGTTCTTGTGCAATCGCCCTAAAGCCGATTTACACAGATACCTGCACTTTGAAAAACATGGTTACTTTATGTAGTGACTAGTATTGTAGTTCAGCAGATGTGGGGAGTTTGTACAGGCGGTCCCCTACTTAAGAACACCCGACTTACAGACGGACCCCTCTGTCCACTGTGACCTCTGGTGAAGCTCTCTGGATGCTTTACTATAGTCCCAGACTGCAATAATCAGCTGTAAGGTGTCTGTAATGAAGCTTTATTGATAAGCCTTGGTACCATTACAGCAAACATTTTTGAAACTTCGATTGTCACTGGGGCAAAAAAGGTTTTTGCCTGGATCTACAATTATAAAATATACAGTTTCGACTTAAGACCAAACTTATGGACCCTATCTTGTATGTAACCCGGGGACTGCCTGCTACTATCTTTCTTTATTTAGATAGCAGAAAGAGCTCTGATTGTGCATGTGTTTGCATTGCGTTTACTCCCTTCTGACATTTTTAATGTTTTCAGGGAAGGGGAGCACAGGGCCATACCTAGATAGGAGTGAAGATAAGACAGCGTCACAGCAATGCTTATTTTCTTCTATATGCCTTGCAGTTGATGTGTATACAGCACATACTGTAGTTACCGTTGTCCTGTCACATGGTTGTATTCCTACAGGCCATATTAATATGTGACTTGCATTATTTCCAGGAGATATGACACTATATCATAGGAGTTTATATCGAAAGGAGTTTTAGTGGGATACGCCTTGGGCACAAGATACCAACACTTCAACCACAATTAGGCGCTTTGATGAGAAATCTAGGGGGAGATTTATTATAGTGTGGCACTTGTGTGTCTGTGTATGATGAAAGCCCCTGCCTTCTGGCGGTACCAGATACATTTGGTGAAAGCCTCCTGATGTATCTGGCGGGTGGCTGTGCTGGTGGCCAATACTACACCAGCTGCTAACTGGTGTAGTCTTGCACAAAAACCATGCAAACATTTAAGGTGGTGGTCTAGGTAGTGAGCAAGGTCAAGGTGGTAACACCCCTTGCCGACCCACTCTGCCTCTGGCTGCACCCCCTTGCTGTGCAGCTGGCGTAAAGGGGATTATAAACACAATGCCTGACATTGCAATTATTACAGGGGTTCTGTGCTTCTGGAGCCTGGATAAAAGTCTCTCTTAGTCTTTGTTGCCTGCATTGACCAATCACAGCCCCATAAATTTTATAATAATATTAGTAAAATAAAATCAACTCTACAGTGCTAAGTTGCTATGGGCCTTTTTTGATGTACCTTAAATTTTCCGCAATGTGTCCAGTACCCAACGGCTAGCAAAGGCATATACTGTATAATAGGTCAGTGGGTCAAATGTACCTGTTTTATTGCAACATCCAGTTTTACTCCTCTTTCTAACGTACACACAGCTTGTAATAGTTGGAAAATGTTTGCACACTCATTGTAAGAAAAGCTTGTACCCTTCCTCTATTACCTGTTGCATATTTGTTACTCTGTATGGTAATATAACACTAAACAAATACAACATGAGTGAGCACAAGACTTAGTAACTGATCACTGCACGTAAAAGCGTTTCTCCTCCTAAGGCTGAGAATTCAGCTCTGACATTAGTTAACCCTACTACACCACTCTACCGTCCTACTTGCAGATTCAGAGAACCCAAATGAAAGGTATGTTGGCACCTGCTAGCTTTTCTGCAAAAAACCCCCAAAAAAACACAAATGGGGGGGAGACCACAAGATTGCGTGCAAAGATTTTTGTACAGGTTTGTTTATGGATTTGATATTTTAAATCTGTTACAAACAGAGGTTTTAGAAAAGCCATTTGTATTTTTTTTTAAATTTAATAGCCAAACTAGTTGCTTTTCACACTGGGACCATTCCAAACGCAGCTGAATGTCCAGGTCGTTTTTTTTTTTTTTTTTGGTTAGTTATACGGTATCGTAGGAACTGCTTTTCATATAGCAGTGGTGGCGAACCTATGGCACTGGTGCCAGAGGTGGCACTCGGAGCCCTTTCTGTGGGCACTCAGGCCATCACCAGAGATGACTCCAGGTATCTTCCTGCAGTCCCAGACAGCCCAGGACTTGCTGTGCACAGAGCTATTTTAAAGTGACAGCGCTACCTGGGACTACTGGAGGAGTGGGAAGGTGTGGACAGATCTGGATTATCATTGTAGCTCCTGCTCCGGCCCTGACAATTCTTCCTGTTTATGGGACCCGGGAGGGAAGCTACAATGATCATCCAAATTTCTTCTATTTTCTGCTTTATTGGTGTCCTCAGGGGCTGGTATCAATGAAAGCTGTGACAGAGCAGGGAGTATAAATCACAAATAAAATTTCTGTGTTGGCACTTTGCGATAAGTAAGTCGTCCTGGTTGTAGTTTGGGCACTCGGTCTATAAAAGGTTCGCCATCACTGGCATATAGTAACAATTTTCTTTTCGTGACATTGGATTAAAGGATATACTTTATTTATTCTAAATATTTTACAATTACATATAGAAAAAAAACATTTTAACATACATTATTAGAATGTTAAAGTATTTTATTGTGTATAATTGTATAAGCTTCCCCTCTTCCCACCCCAGAACCAGCCCTATGGGGGAAGCATGCCATTCTCTCATTCTGTTGACCTTATCCAGAGACCATGTAAACCTTAGCCTAGTTACATGAGTATCTGTACCATTTCTTCCATTTTTTCAGAAATAATCTTCCTGTCCCTGACAGGAAATGGTAAATTTCCTTTAATATATTTGATATTCTCCAAAATCCCCACCCATGGATCTAACCGAAATTTAACTTGATAGTTTTCTTTATAAAGGTTTTACTTTACAGTATTAGAAAACAAATGTAAAAAAAGGATTTGTTGTAATTTATCCCATTAACCTTTTTCAGTAAGTGGTATACAGGCGGTCCCCTACTTAAGAACACTTGACTTACATACGACCCCTAGTTACAAACGGACCACTGGATATTGGTAATTTACTGTACTTTATCCTTAGACTAGAATAAACAGCTATAACAGTTATCAGAGGTGTCTGTAATGAAGCTTTATTACTAATCCTGGTTCTTATGACAACCCAACATTTTTAAAATCCAATTGTCATAGAGACCAAAAAAGTTCTGGCTGGGATTACAATGATAAAATATACAGTTCCGACTTGCATACAAATTCAACTTAAGAACAAACCTACAGACCCTATCTTGTATGTAACCCGGGGACTGCCTGTAGTTTAATAAACCTTTACCACGCTTAGCTACAGATGCAGAGGATGCATGTACTTCTGCAGAAGTCCATTCTCTGTCTCCTTGCAGCTCCTTCTCCATTCTGTTTTCAGCTGGCAGGGTGGGGGGGGAGGGGGTACACTTCAAATGGCTTTATCTCCTCAGCAGTGGCACCTAGAAACACCATTGTACCATGTTGAAGAATCTCCCCTATTACTTCAGGATTGCATTTTTAGTGCAAGGGGGAGGAGGAAAATTGGCAGTTAAGTGGAGAATGAAGCATATTTCTCAAATAAGGTATTTAACAGTTTCATCAATTCCCCTGCACCATTTATATGTCATATACGTTTTTTGGAAAGTTATCAACCTTATGGATTTGACAGGATCATGGATCTGTAGAAATTTAAAAAATAGAGACTCTTTAAGGGGACATTCCTGGGTACAACATGGAAAGCCTTAGGTTTTTTTTCCTTAAATGTATGGCCTTTGGAATCAGGACTTGTGGGCTGAATATGTTACAGCAATACTAGGAGTGGTAAATTACTGTTTGAGGTCATTTTTAAGTAGGTCAATGGCCCCAGCCAGTTAATCTTTGCTGTACATCTGTAAGAGCAGATGGTGTTACCCCACATCTATTCCCCGTGACTATGATTATATGAATAGAAGGTATAATTGACCTAGTTATTGATTAAACCTTCGGATAGTCTCATCATTCATCACCATGTTATCTGTGTAATTGTTATTCTCCATGAGGAATACAAGAATTAAATTATGTTTCTTCTCTGCAGGTATTGCCATGGCATGTAGCGATCAGTCAGCGGCTTTTGACCTGCTAGGTCATCTCTAATAAACTCGGCTTATAGCCTCTGCTGGACAGAGAGAAGCCAGACAAAGTTGAAGACGTGCAGAACTGACTTCAGGCACAATGGAGGAGAAAGGAACAGAATGGCTTCTATTTGCTGTACATAGACTGGTTTCTTGGGGAGCATCAGCTGCCATGATATTTGGTGGCATTGTGCCATATATACCCCAGTACAGAGACATAAGAAGAACCCAGAACGCAGATGGATTCTCAGTTTACGTTTGTCTAATGCTGTTAGTAGCCAACATCTTGAGGATTTTATTTTGGTAAGTAATTCATGAAGAGGCACTTCATCTCCAGCTGCTGGGGCCTCTTACGATTTATACTATGATTTACATTTCTCCCCATTTGTAGACAAGGTATTTATTTGTTGTCTAAAAATTGAGTTGCCTTAAGTGTCTAAAATGAAGAATCCTGCATAAAAACATGTGATTGCCAGAACACACCTGGCACAGATGTAAATGTATTAGAAAATGAGGGGGTTGACTCCAATGGGTTCACCCCTCTGTTGAAGGTAATGTTTATGCTTAAAGTTTTTTTGTTATAGCAAAGAGAGTCTCACTTTTAGCACCAACAACGAATCTGTATATATCATGTGCTCTTTCTTGTCTACTAAGCACATGTTTGTGCTTTATGGAGTGACTGAACCTTACATTTCAGTTTCAGGGTCGACTCTAGGTTTTAGTAGGCCCCTGGGCGACAGTCTGAGTAGGCCCCTTTTGCAGTGTACTCACATGGCAGCATTTAAAATTCAGAAACTAAAACAGTCCCCTGTTCTCTAAAATGTTCCGTAGTTTATAATACTAAACAGCCCCCTCATGGGTATTTATATAAGCCCCCCTCAGCCCCCATGGATTTCTTAGGTACAGCCTTATATGGGCCCCCTGTTAACTATGGGCCCCGGTATTTGCCTAGGTATGCCCAGTGCTGGCGCTGGCACTACAAGACCCTATTGCTTTCTATAGGGCATGTTCATAATGATTCATAATGTGCTGCATATACTCTGAGCATGAATGTGTCAACTACCTGTGCCGTAACGATAGTGTGTCTTATTTCTACCAGTCTTCCCAGCCCAGGCAATCATTTTTTATGGACCTGATGGGCTAAAGGTCCCCTACTTGCAGCTTGTAATGTCCATAGAAAATGATCACAATCCCAGCATGACACACGCAAAATGCACCCATTTGTATCCATGAGATCTAATTTGAATGATCTGCCTAACTACTCTGAGATAAGCCTATGGGATTCCTTTGTGCCAATCTCTCTGAGCCTGGTAGTGCTAGGTTGCCATGGCAGCTTAAAGCCTCTTTGTTGGCCTCTCGGAGGTTCAAACAGTACAAGGGGCCTGAAAAAATAACATTCCTTTTTTAAATTGATGCATTTTTCTTAATTTAACCCCTTAACGACCTGGCCCTTTTTTTTTTTGTTTTTTTATTTCCATTTTTCACTCCCCCACCTTCAAAAATCTGCGTAACAAATTGCACTTCATAGTGATGGTACTGAATATTTCATGCCGTGTACTGGGAAGCAGGAAATAAATTCCAAATGCAGTGAAAATGGTGAAACAATGCACAAGCGGACAAAACCATCTTCTGGCGCTAATAACGGTTTCATACTTCAGTGTTCGGAGCTGTGGGTGGTGTCATTTTGTGCGATTTTTGATGACGTTTTCAATGCTACCATTTCTAGGACTGTACATCCTTTTGATCACTTATATAATTTTTTTATGTTTTTCAAAATGGCAAAAAAGTGTCATTTTTGACTTTGGCTGCTATTTTCCCTTACTGGGTTAAATACTGTGAAAAATCATTATTATTTTTTGATAGAACGGCCATTTTCGGACGCGGCGATACCTAATGTGTTTAGGATTTTTAGTGTTTATATTTATATCAGTTCTAGGGAAAGGAGGAATTTTTTTTTTTAATTATTTTTTTTTTTTACCTTTTTTTTTCCACTTCGTCCCCCATGACGGCCCACCTGGAGGATGCCCCTTGACCTCTGTAGGGACAGGAAGAAGAGAGGTTAAATTCCCCTCCCCGCATCCTCCCACCAGTGTTCTTCCTGTCCCTACCGAGGCAGGTCATAGAGAGGTGCCCTCTCTCCTCCAGGTGGGGGGGGGGGGACGAAGAATTACTCACGGGTGATGCCGTCCACGGCGAAATCCCGGCGGCCCCGGCTCTCGGTCGATCCAGGGGTCCTCCTTGTAGCCGTCCAGGGGTCCGTTTGACTGGCCGCCGCGCTGCAATTCTGATTACACGCGCGCGCGGCCGAAGAAAACTACATTTCCCAGCAGCCCGTAGTCTGGTGACGACTTCCGGCCGCGACCGAAAGTGACGGGGAAAACCGCGCAGCATCGCTGGGAGCCGTGGGACGCGGACCACAGCCGCTTCTAAGGGGGATGGGCTCCCCATTAAGGTATTTAAAGCAGGTAGATCACTATGATCTGAGGTCTAGTTGTTCATGTGACTACGGCTCCAGTATCTGCATCTAAATCTTCTGCTGTCTACTATGACTGACGAAGTTAACCCAATCTTCCTGCACCCTCCAGTATCCGTAAGTGGGGCTAATGCAGGGAATATTGCCACTGTGTATGCAAATGTTAGTGGGTTACTAGTCTCCTATATTTGCCTTTTAGGAAAAAGACCTGGGGTCTAAGGGGAAAGGCAAGGAGGAGAAGGGGGATAAGGCTAGCAGGCCTGAAAGACCCGAGAAATCGGATAAAACCAGGACCAGGAAATGTAACATGTGTAACCACTCTATGCCAATCTGTAAAGTGTGTATTGATAACTTCATGCGAGAGGAGAAATCATCCTTCCTAGACGAGCTCAAAGGGTTCATAGAAGAGAAGGTGGTCTCATCTATTGCTGCTGCTACATCTAGGGCTCCCCCGTGTAAAAAGCCCAGATTAGAACCGGGGTCATCACCATCTGAGGCAGGAAGTGATTCGGAGACTCCTTCTTGTTCTATAATAGAGACGGAAGACTCCTTAAACCCCCAGGATTTTATAAAATCTGCTGAATCCAGACATCTTTTCCCAATAGATGAATTGGATAATTTACTGAAGGCCATCAGACAGACCTTAGAAATTGAGGATGTGGTCGTACCCCAATCTAAAGAGGACGAGCTGTTTGGTGGGTTAAAAGCAAAGCGCCAGAGGGTGTTTCCCTTAAATGACACCCTCAAAGAGTTAGTGTCTGAAGAATGGAAGGAACCGGAGAAGAGGATCCTTATATCAAAAAACTTTAGGAAGAGATTGGTCTTTGAGCCTGAAGACTCTAAACTATGGGATTCCTGTCCCAAAGTGGACGTGCAGGTTACTAAAATAGTAAGGAAGACAGACCTGCCGTTTGAGGACGCAGCGCAGCTTAGAGACCCCATGGACAGAAAATCTGATTCTCTGCTGAAAAAAGCTTGGGAAACATCCATGTGGGGTCTAAAGTCAAATTTAACAGCCACTTCAGTCGCGAGGAATCTCCTGTACTGGCTGAACGAGCTCGAATCTCATATTAAAGAAGGAACTCCCAGAACTACAATTTTAGAGAATTTCCCTCTATTAAAATCAGCAACGGCCTTCTTAGCAGACGCGGCAGCTGAAGGTGTACGTTTTTCTTCAAAAGAAGGAGCTCTGACAAATGCTTCAAGAAGGGCGCTGTGGCTGAAGCAGTGGAATGGGGATATCCGCTCAAAAACAAAGTTATGTGGTCTTCCCTTTTCAGGTGAATTTGTCTTTGGCCCAGAACTTGATACCATCTTGGAAAGGGCATCAGATAAGAGAAAGGGTTTCCCGGAGAATAAGCCAATACCCAGGAAGCAGCCCTTTCGGGACTTTAAAGGCCAAAGAGAGGAATACAAAGATAAGGGGAAAAGGGGTCGCTGGAGCTACCCGAAAGGAGGAAAAGGTAAAGGGTTTCTCTTTTCAACATCATCCGATCCCAACAGAAACAAGAAACAGTGACGCCATAGTAGGAGGAAGATTATTGAAGTTCAGAGAGGAATGGTTAAAAATCACCTCAAATCCTTGGGTTCTAGACATCCTTCTTCAAGGATACAAGATAGACTTCAAAAAGCTTCCTCCTACAAGTTACCTACCACCCTCTCCCCATACATCAGAAATGTCCCACTATCTAATCTGGCAAGAAATATCCTCCTTATTGTCTTCCGGAGTTATTACCCAGGTTCCTCAGGAACAAGAAAAGCAAGGATTTTATTCTTCTCTTTTTCTTGTAAAGAAGCCGAACGGATCGAACAGGCTGATAATCAACTTAAAGCGACTCAACGACTTCATCGTCTACAACAAGTTCAGAATGGAGTCGGTAAGGTCTGCCACCCACATTATCCACAAAATGCTGTAATGTGCACTATAGACCTAAAGGACGCATATTATCACGTCCCCATTCACCCGTCTTCACAAAAGTTCCTAAGGTTCTCTGTTTTTTCTCCGGGGGGTTCCACGTTACATTTTCAATTTTGTGCACTCCCTTTCGGTATATCCTCAGCCCCCAGAACCTTCACCAAGGTGATGATAGAGGTGGTGGCGTTCCTAAGACAGCAGGACATACTGATTATTCCATATCTAGACGACCTACTGGTTATTGGACAAAACAAACAGAACCTAATTTCCTCAAGGGACATTACAATAGGAACTTTAGAAAGACTGGGCTGGATCATAAATTACCCAAAATCAGATTTATCACCAGCCACAGTAAAGAAATTCCTGGGAGTGAATTTAAACTCATGCTTGCAAATGTCATTCCTTCCACAGGAAAAGAGGGCTCATATCAAGGAGGAGTTAAGAAGATTCCGGAGAAGGTCTCTTATCTCCATCAGAGGCGCTATGAAGGTCCTAGGACTATTAACAGCATGCATCTCCTCAGTGGCTTGGTGCCAAGCCCATACTCGAGTTCTCCAGAAATGGGTCCTAAGGTCCTGGAACAGGAGTTCGGAAGGACTGGACAAAAAAGTATCAATCCCCTCGTCAGTCAAGGAAGATCTCAAGTGGTGGCTGAGGGACACAAATCTAGACAGGGGAATCTTCTGGAGGAACAGTCCGTATATCACCATACAGACAGATGCAAGCAAGAGTGGTTGGGGAGCAGTGCTTCCTCAAAGGTTGACGCATGGCTCCTGGACAGAGGAGATCTCCAGATGGTCGTCCAACTATCGAGAACTGAGGGCGGTTTGGGAAGTACTCAGCTCAAACACTGCTCAATTAGCAGGACATCACCTGTTGATACTGTCCGACAACACCACGACAGTATCATACCTGAAGAGGCAAGGGGGAACCAGATCCCCATTACTGATGTCCTTAACACGGCAAATATTTTTGTGGGCAGAGGACCATGTCCTATCAATCTCGGCTACCCATCTAAAGGGAACAGAGAACACCACGGCGGATTTCCTCAGCCGAAGGAAAATACTTCCCAACGAGTGGTGCATAAAAGAGGAGATATTCCAGTATCTGTCCTCTCTTTGGGGGAAACCTCAAATAGATTTGTTTGCGACAAAAAGAAACTCCAAGTGTCGACACTTTTTTTCCTTGGAAAAAGGGGAGACAAGAAATCGTCTGGATGCATTCTCCCACTCTTGGGACACCACTCTCGCCTACGCCTTCCCCCCTATCCCCCTGATCGCCAGAGTGTTAGAGAAAATTTATCTAGAGAAGACGCAGACCATATTTGTGTGCCCAAATTGGCCCAAAAAGAGCTGGTACCCGATTCTGAAGCGGATGACCACTCAGGATCCAGTCATGCTACCAGTATCAGAAGATCTCCTGGTACAGGGTCCAATATCCCATCCAGATCCAGGAAGACTCCAGTTATCAGCATGGATCCTGAATCGGACTATATGAAGTCCCAAGGACTCTCCCTTGCTGTTATAAACACCCTGAAGGCAAGTAGAAAACCTGTCACTTTTGCCATTTATCACAAGATTTGGAAAAAATTTTGTTCTTTCTGTGCAGATAATCCACCATGTCAATCTAACCCCAATATCTTGCAGGTTCTTGACTTCCTTCAAAAGGGTTTGGAGTTGGGACTTTCCACAAGTACTCTAAAGGTCCAAGTATAAGCCCTAAGTGCTTTCTTCGATCAACCCCTCATCGAGCACAGGTGGGTGAAAAGATTCATTCAAGCAGCCTCTAGATTAAAACCTCGGGTCCTTAAAAGGACTTCTTCATGGGATCTTTCTCTGGTCTTAAATGCTTTAATTAAGGAGCCTTTTGAACCAATTTCTTCTGCTAGTGTAAAAAACCTGACACTAAAGACGGTATTCCTGGTAGCAATCACCTCAGCAAGGAGACTAGGTGAACTCCAGGCAATTTCTATTAAGGAACCCTATATGAGGGTTCTTGATGATAGAATTATTCTCACGCTGGACCCAAATTTCATCCCAAAGGTGGTCTCGGAGTTTCATAGAGGTCAAGAGATCATATTACCTTCTTTCTGCAAGAATCCGTCCTCAGAGAGAGAACGCGAATGGCACACTCTAGATGTAAGACGTTCTGTCGTTAAATATTTGGAAATAACTGAATCCTGGCGTGTTGATTCTAAACTATTTCTCCAATTTCAGGGGAAAAATAAGGGGAGGAAGGCGTCCAAGGCAACCATCGCTAGATGGCTAAGGATGGCGATATCTTCTTGTTACGACACACAAGAGATCCCAGTACCATCAGGAATAAGGGCACATTCCACAAGAGCCGTATCCACCTCCTGGGCAGAGAAAAGAGGGGCCTCCTTAGAACAGATCTGCAAAGCAGCAACTTGGACTTCCTCTTCTACCTTCTCTAAACACTATAGACTTGACTTGCCCTCCTCGAAGGATCTGTCCTTCGGGAGAAAGGTGCTTCAAGCAGTGATCCCTCCCTAAAAAGACTACTCATATTGTAAGTCTCCAGGTGGGCCGTCATGGGGGACGAAGTGGAAAGATTGAATTAGTTACTCACCGGTAATTCCATTTCCATTAGTCCACCATGACGGCCTATAGTTTCCCTCCCTTGCTTGTTATAAGTTATGTGGTATTCACAATGATGAAACTGTATGTGATAAAAACATATAAATAAATCATTGTTGCATCTTCCTCAGTGTGGTTATTTTGAAGTCACTGGTGGGAGGATGCGGGGAGGGGAATTTAACCTCTCTTCTTCCTGTCCCTACAGAGGTCAAGGGGCATCCTCCAGGTGGGCCGTCATGGTGGACTAATGGAAATGGAATTACCGGTGAGTAACTAATTCAATCTTTTAAAAAAAATTTTTTTTAATTTGTAGACTCTCTAGGGTACTTTAACCCTGGGTTGTCTGATCAATCCTCCCATATACTGCCATACTATAGTATTGAATGGGTTAAAGTGCGACAGGCTCGGGTTTTCCAAAGACACAAGGCTGTCATGGCGACGGATTGCCGCTCTCTGATAATGTCGTGGGGAGCAACGATCGTCACCAAAATTGCTTTGCCGACAGCGATCGCGGGGATAACACCTAGCACCGATCGCGGATGTTACCAGTAAGTCTTTGCTGCAATATGCTGGCTATGGAGAATGTGAGGCCTCTCCATGTACGGTAAGGTAAGGGGTCAAAGGGAACCTGTTAACACGTTTTTCACAAATACAGGTAGTGACAGGTTCCTATAGAGCCCTAGTAATTATCTGACACCCTGCTTTTAGCTGCAAATAGTTTCCCTCAGATCCGCATAAAATCAGAGTTATAATCTTGCCTGGTATTTATGCACTTTTGGAGTGAGTTGAGGGGAGTGGCCTAATGTCATGTGACCAGGGTGACATCATCACAGTTCCTTATGCTACTTAACATTAGCAAACTGTACCCCAAGTACATCTTTGACCACATAAAACAATCACAGCAGCCCCCATGGACTTCTACTCCTCTCCATGCAGGCTGCTGTGATTTCATGAGATTTATGCTTGGTGTACAGTTTTCTAATGCTACAAAAGCCATAGGATATGCGATGTCACCCTGGTCACATGACATTAGAGCTGCATACAGAGAAGGATGGAGAGGAGCTGCTGGATTCAGCCCGAGGAGGCCACACCCACCTTGACTGGCTGTAGCCATGCTTAGATACCAGGTAAAACTATAAAGTTGAAAAAATGGGAATTTCAGGGGAACATTTTTTTTAGCTAAAGGAAAGGTGTCAGTTACTAGGGCTCTATGTGAAATTGTCGCTACCTGTATTTGTGAAAAATACACGTACGCTGTATCTTCCTATGGAGAGGGGCGGGGGTGAGCAGCGCTCATCCCCTGCTCCTCTCCGCAGTGCTGATGTATGCCCGCCGTACTACGTAATATACATTTGTGGATAATACTACACTGTCTGTTACAATTTTAAAATTAACTGTTTGCTGTATTTTTAAAATAACTAATTGTCTGTTATTCGTCAGAAATTAAAATCGTATATAATTCATTTCCGAAACCGTTTTTTGAGCGTTTGAATTTTCCTTTCTGGCCTTTTGGTGTTGAGACCTATTGTGGTTGCACTCGGCTTAACAGAAATCGATAAGTGCCACCAAATTTACGACACAACGAATTGATACATCGTGTGAATGCAGCCTTATACAGATTTTTCATAGTTTATTAGTTCCTCAGTGCTGACATATGCTAACTGATGCTCCCACGTAAGTATACCCCCGGCCTATTAGGCATTTCCAGCGTATCCAAACTGCGACACCATTTCCCCTTCAAATACACTTTGATTATATTGTTAGCCTTGTTTCTTCCAAAAATGTCTGTATCACTAGACTGCTTTAGTTTTTTAGGCCATATATATCATTTTTTTGGCCAGCGTGGTGACGCTGTCAATGTCATTCAGATTTACAGGGAGAAACCTCTGAATCAGGTGTAGAACTTCATTCCAGTAACCTCCCAACTATTTACATTCCCCCATCATATGGAGTAGCTTGGCATCTGAGGCAGAGCGTCTCTAGGACAGATTTTTATTTTATCTAGTAAACCCTGTAATGGAAGTGTATTTGTGACAAGCGTTAAGCTTCAGAGGGTGACAACAAGGGAATCCCCTCCAAAATATGCCATTGAGAGGCAGATATGTTGCCTAGGCCGTTTCCCACTTTTCTCTAATAGAAATAGGACGGTCTTTTACGTATCCCCCCAGTAAGCGGTTATAAATGATGGAAATTATACTCCTGTTGGGTCCACCTGATAAAGTCAACTTCAGAATACCATTATTCACAATTGTAATGGGGCCATGAAGCCCAGATTTCACATAGGTGTGCCACGGTTAGAGAAATGTATAAAACTGCGCCTGGGGAAAATCTAAACTTTCTCTCAATTGGTCATATGATTTAAATTTCCCTCCAGAATTTGTGAAAGGAACTAAATACCTGGAAAAACATTTCTAATGACATCTATAAATCATATTGGTTATCCCCACTTCCAAAATGTTTCATCTATAAAATAACAACACTTTACAATGAACAATATAACAGAAAAAATGTCCCAATGTCTAATTCAATAGTACCATATATACTCTAGTATAAGCCTAGTTTTCCATAGCGTCCCCCATGACGGCACCTGGAGGTTGCACCTTGACCTTTGGTAGGGACAGGAAGTTGCGAAGGTTATAAGGCCCCTCCTCTGCCGCTGTTCCCCAGTGTATTCCTGTCCCTACCAAGGGTCAGGGTTGCGAGACCTCGTCTCTCCCCTTGGGGGGGGGGGGGGATGAAATTAGAACCCCCCAGGACTGGTCGCGAGCGGGGGTCGTACCTCCCTTCCTGGCCTGGTGTCCTGCAGGACGCGTCCTGGCTCCCCTCCTCCTGCGGCCCAGAGCTAAAGCCGAGGGGGGCATGGGTCTCCGGACCCTGGATGAGGTGCCTCCCGGCTTCCGGGGGCTACCTCCCACAGCTATTTCCTCCTGGGAACGCCGGTGCGTACTGCGCGACGGCCGTGTATCGCCGGCCGGTTCGCGCATGCGCAGTACGCCCGACTTCCGGGTTTGGGTCACGTGACCGTTAAAGAAGCCATCTGATTGGCTTAGAAGGTGGCGGGAAGTTTAAAAGTACTTCCTGCTTAGTGTCAGCCTCTATACCACCAACGAGTTCACTACTGAAGCTGTGGAAATATCCTTTACTATGGCGGACGACCTTGGTTCTTCCCCCATTGTCCCGGGTACCGTGAGTACAACCAAAAAACTTTGCTTAAAGGGATAAAAACTTGTTGTGCACTACTTTTTGGATTTTAATATAGTCTGTCTCCTTGTCCTAGGACGACCCTTCAAGACCTAAGGACAAGGAGAAGAAAGACAAAGACCCCAAAAAAGGGAAATGTGTTACTAAATCAAAAAGATGCCTTTCCTGTAACATAAGATTATCAGATTTGTATCCAAAATCACTATGCTCTGAATGCCTAGCCAGGGCCTTACAACAAGAAAAGGAGTCAATGTTAAATGAGCTTAAAGCGGCCATGCGGGAGGAATTCCAATCCTCTCTTATGATGTTTACTAATTTAAACCGACCGGTACCGGGACTAGGTCCTGAGCCAAATCCTGAACCTGAACCAGACCAGGATCCGGATTTATATCCAGAGCCAGCTCCTAAAAAACTTAGATCCCTTGATACTGATTCTGACTATGATAAACACTCTGCGGCTCCTACCTATTCTTGGAAGGACTCGCTTGATGATGTCTCCTTGGTATCCGAGGATAGAGGAACCTCAAAATACCTCTTTTCTAATGAGGAATTGGATAACCTCCTTAAAGCTGTACGCAATACGCTTAATGTGGAAGAGGTGGTAGAGCCAAAATCCATTCAAGATGAACTGTTTGGAGGGTTAAAATCAAAAAGGAAAAGGGTTTTTCCTATAAATCAAACCCTAAAAGATATCATCCAAGAGGAATGGAAGAATCCTGAGGGGCGGGCAAACATCACTAAAGAGTTCAGGAACAGGTTACTCTTTGACCCCAAAGAGACAGAAACCTGGGACAGCCCCCCCAAGGTAGACATCCAAGTGTCTAAGGTGGTGAAAAAAACGGACCTGCCATTTGAGGACTCTTCCCAATTAAGAGACCCCATGGACAGAAAGGCTGATGCCCTACTCCGTAGAGTCTGGGAATCTTCCATGCTTAGCCTCAAGTCTAACATAGCCGCTACTTCGGTAGCGAGAACTCTGTTTTTTTGGTTGGGAGAATTAGAAGACCACCTTAAAACAGATGCGGACAGGAATCTCCTTCTACAGACGATACCGCTGCTGCGTTCAGCGACAGGTTTTCTTGCTGATGCTTCAGCAGAAAACATCAGACTGTCAGCAAAAGAAGGGGCACTATCTAATTCAGTCCGCAGGGCTATTTGGCTTAGACAGTGGGGAGGGGATATAAAGTCCAAGACGAAGCTCTGCAACATTCCATTCACAGGAGACTTCATGTTCGGCGCTGAACTGGATACTCTTCTGGAAAAAGCCTCTGATAAAAAGAAAGGGTTTCCGGAAATTAAGAAGCCTCAGAAAAACTTTTCCTTTCGGAATTCCAAGGATCCTAAAGACTCCAGAGGCAGAGGAAAACAGGGCCGCTGGTCCTTCAACAAAGGTGGAAGAGGCCGAGGATATCTATTCTCCAACCTTCCACATCAATCAAAAAAACAGTGACTACCAGGTAGGGGGGCGTCTTCTTTTCTTCCTCCACAGATGGGAGACGATCACATCAAACAAGTGGATCCTGAGTAACATCAAATCAGGTTACCAGATAGAATTCAGCTCCCCTCCACAACAAAAATTTCTTGTCTCCAACCTAACATCTCGGAGAATGACAATACAGCTATGGAAAAATCTTCAAGAATTGTTAACAATGAAGGTAATTGTTACAGTTCCCAAAGAAGAAGAAAAGAAGGGCTTCTACTCCCCCTTATTTCTTGTGAAAAAGCCAAATGGGCCCCTTCGACTTATTATAAACCTCAGGCGGCTAAACAAGAACATAAAATACAAATATTTCAAGATGGAATCGGTGAAGACAGCCACCCCACTAATTCCTCCAGGCGCACAAATGTGCACCATCGACCTAAAGGACGCCTACTATCATGTCCCCATACACAAAAATCATCAGAAATTCCTAAGAATCGCGGTGGAATCACCTCAAGGGAAGGTCTGCCACTTTCAATTCAGAACCTTGCCCTTCAGAATTTCATCAGCCCCAAGGACCTTCACAAAGGTCATGGCAGAAGTGACGGCATTCTTGAGGAAAGAAGGAATCTCAATTATTCCATATCTGGACGACCTCCTCATAGTGGCAGACTCGACCCTGACTCTTCTCAATCACAGAGATCGGACAATACGAACCCTGGAAAATCTGGGCTGGATTATAAATTTCCAAAAGTCTCATCTAGACCCCCAGAGGGAGACAAGATTCTTAGGGGTAATGTTAGATTCCAGGCGCCAAACTTCTTTTCTCCCACAAGACAAGAGAGAATACCTTACCTCTCTCATAGACAAATTCCAGGGGAAAAAATCATGCAGCGTCCGTTCAGCCATGAGACTGCTAGGTCTCCTAACAGCTTGCATAAATTGTGTATCATGGAGCCAGTTCCATGTAAGAACACTACAGGCGTGGACATTAAAAATTTGGGACAAGAACTTGGAACATTTAGACTTCAAGAAGGTCATTCCTCTGGAAGTCAAAAATTCTCTAAACTGGTGGAAATACCAACAGCATCTAGAAAAGGGAATACCCTGGAATCCGACTCCAGTCCTGATCATCCAAACAGACGCCAGTTCCTCAGGATGGGGAGCTGTTCTACCAGAGCGTTACCTTCAGGGGTCATGGTCCCCTTGGATGAGAAGACAATCTTCAAACCTAAGGGAATTATCGGCAGTATGGGAAACACTAAAAAGGCTACCCAAAACCCAGGTAAAAAATATCAGGATCCTGTCAGACAATGTGACTACAGTGGCCTATCTACGTCGTCAAGGGGGCACAAGATCCTCGGACCTGATGGAGGTCGCCAAGAAGATCTTTTCCTGGGCAGAGAATCACCTAGATTCCTTAACAGCGGTGTTCCTAAAAGGGTCAGAGAATCAGTCGGCGGACTTCTTGAGCAGAGAAAAGATGGACCCACACGAGTGGTCCCTGAACAGGGAAGTTTTTCTTTCTCTAACCCAGAAATGGGGCTCTCCGTCAATAGATCTGTTCGCTTCAAAAAAGAATACTCAAATAGAGGTATATTTTTCCATCTCACCCAAGGACAACCCCCTGGGACTGGATGCCTTAAGCCAGTCATGGGGGACAAATCTAGCATATGCTTTTCCTCCATTTCCCCTAATCTCCAGAATCTTACAAAAAATTCAATCGAGTCAGACGACAGTGATCCTAGTAGCACCATTCTGGCCGAAGAAACCATGGTTTCCACTTCTCTTAAAACTAGCAATCTCAGGACCCATCTTCCTTCCCTGCAGAAGGGATCTGCTACACCAGGGCCCTCTTCTTTACCCAGACCCGAAGTTTCTGAACCTGGCGGCCTGGCTCCTGAAAGGGAATTGCTCCTAGCTAAGGGAGTTTCTCACCAGGTCATACAGACCCTAATAGCAAGCAGAAAACCAATCGCCAACAAAATATACTACAAAATCTGGAAAAAGTATATATCCTGGTGCGGGGACCTTTCCCCGATTCCAGGCAAACCAAATATCATTAAAATTCTTGATTTTTTTACAGGATGGTTTTTCTAAAGGGTTAAGACCTAACACCCTTAAGGTCCAAATATCGGCCCTAAGCGCCTGTTTTGACTTCCCCTTAGCAGAGCACAAGTGGGTGAAGATGTTCATGAAAGCAGTCTTAAGACTGCGACCTACAATCAGATCCGATATACCTAAATGGAACTTATCACTAGTCCTAGACTCCCTTATGAAGCCTCCGTTCGAACCACTCTCGGAATGCAGCCTGATAGACCTATCTCTCAAAACTTCCTTCCTTGTGGCCATAACATCCGCCAGGAGAATTGGAGAACTTCAGGCCCTATCCTCCAAAGAACCCTTCCTGATCATCTCGGAAGACAAGATAGTACTGAAATTAGATACGTCTTTTCTCCCAAAGGTAGTCTCAGACTTCCATAGAAGTCAGGAAATCGTTTTACCATCTTTTTGTAACAACCCAAAGAATGAGAAGGAAGCACTCTGGCATACTCTGGATGTCAGAAGAGCTGTCATAATTTATCTAGACAGAACCAAATCTTTCAGAAATTGCAGAAACCTATTTATTCAGTTTGGGGGAAAAAATAAAGGAGAGAAATCATCAAGTTCCACCATTGCTAGGTGGATAAAACAGACTATCTCTAAATCCTACCAGCTGCAAGATGCGAGTCTTTCAGAAAGCATAACAGCCCATTCCACTAGAGCTATGTCTACTTCCTGGGCAGAAAAACGGGGAGCATCCATCTCCCAGATCTGCAAGGCAGCTACGTGGTCAAGTACATCAACGTTTCCAAAACACTACCGCCTGGATCTACCCTCTAGCCATGACTTGAGCTTTGGACGGAAAGTTCTCCAGGCTGTGGTCCCTCCCTAGTCTATTTATCTGGTAAGTCTCCAGGTGCCGCTATGGAAAAAGTGAATTAGTCTCACCGGTAATTCTGTTTCCATGAGTCCACCATGACGGCTATATATACCCTGCCCTGTGTTATTAATGATGTCTGGCTAATATTTTCTAGCTCTCTACCTGAACCTCCGGTGGTTATTTGGAAGACACTGGGGAACAGCGGCAGAGGAGGGGCCTTATAACCTTCGCAACTTCCTGTCCCTACCAAAGGTCAAGGTGCAACCTCCAGGTGCCGTCATGGTGGACTCATGGAAACAGAATTACCGGTGAGACTAATTCACTTTTTTCAGGACAAAAAAATGTGCTGAAACCCCAAACTCGGCTTATGCGCGAGTAAAAATATATAGGTTTTACCAGGTTTTTGTGGTAAAATTAGGGGCCTCTGCTTATACTTGGGTCAGCTTATACTCGAGTATGTACGGTAATCTGCAAGTACAATATATGTACAGGCAAAGGAGAAAATACGCAGCTTCCCCATAAAAGCTTAGCTCTGTGCAGCGCTGTGGAATCTGTGTGCCCTGTATAAATAAAGGAATTGATATTATTAGAAATTAAATGCACAATATTTCCCTAAATCTAGTCATCATCAGACTTTCCCATTAAGCACTGACCTCGTGGAGGTAAGTTCTGGCTTATCATTAATGTACTATGTAGTTTGGCAATTCAGGGGTTATTGTGACATTCCATAGAAAAGGGTCATAGTGACCTTCTGAAACACCTCTGTATGTGTTAAAGCAGAATGGGTATTGTTAAAGTTCAGTAAGATTTGTGTTCCCCTGTAAAGCTTGGCTATAAGAACACTTTCTGTTTCACTGCATTCTGGAATTTGATTGGCTGCTATTTGCTGTGGCTGTATTTTTCCTGTGTGTAATTTTTGGATAAATGTCTCCCATTCTATCTAGGGATCTGACCTGGTTAACGAGACAATAGGAAGAAATAGAGATGTTTTCTTTCTCTTGCATAGACATGTGGGAGATTTATCTGTACCACTACGCCAGTTTCTGGCATAGAAACACATGAGCCAGCGTTTCTGCCACGAGGCTTCTTCTTAAAAATCTGCATATTATGTTATTATACTAAACTACGCCAGGACACGGACCTGGTGTAGTTTTGCCCGGCGACAGGCAAAAACAGACAAATGGCTTAAGTCTCTTGATGAATCTGGCACGACTGGGTGGGAGGGCATGGCTCTTATCATGTGCCATCACACTATAAATTCTGCCCATAATCTGGTCAGGGTACGGTAATTAGCTTCATTCTTTCAAAATTTCCAAAGTGCCATAAAGGGTTATTTACTGTCATTGAAGGTGCTAAGCTTGAGTGTATTTGTATGTATGGAAAATATCTGCATTGCATCCACAACAAGTGGCTGATTTTGTCCAAATGTTCCTTAAAGGGACAGTTGTTTCAAAACTTTACAATCCAAGTCCCTGTCTTGCTAACAAATGTGCAGACATTTGTGTAAAATGCATTATGGACATATATGGGGCCATTTCTTTCTGATTCACTGCCTGTGGTAGATCCCCACACTGCCCACCACCACCAGCCAGATAAGAGTCATATAGTTGGGGGTCTGACTGCTAGCTCCGCATATGGAAACATGCTGGCTAAAATCTGATTTGCATCATTGTGTTAGAATACCTTCCATTGTTGTGACAGTTACTTTCTTTTGATGTTGAGATTCAGGATAGTACACCAAGTATCTGTATCCATTTCCAAATAGTTTTAACTCTAGTACAGCATGGCCTATAACACTGTGGTTTTTTCCCCCATTAGGTTTGGGCGCCATTTTGAGTCCCCACTCCTTTGGCAGAGTATTATCATGATTCTTACCATGCTGCTGATGCTAAAACTGTGTACAGAGGTTCGAGTGGCAAATGATCTGAACACGAAGCGTCGCCTGTTTACAGGTTAGTTATTGTGATTACATACTTTGGATATCCTAGAAATTTAGTTGGGTTCTCTGAAACTATTTCCTGCTTTTTCTCCTAATATAAATTTTGAGTATTATATTGCTTAAATGTGGCGGGTTTGACATCTTGAAGGAAAACCACCTAGAATACTGTATTCCAATGTTTCTGTTGAGTCAAATGGGTGTAGGCCTTGTCCCAAAAACTTAAGGTGTTCATAACCAATACTCTTGGTTGAGCTCTCGCAGACAAGGTAATGCATCGCATATGCCATGATGCATGACCTTGGCTTGATCTGCACAAATGCTTGATAGTAAGGTGGTGATTTGTGATGATGAACCCAGCCAGTGAGATTTCCAGGAGTAGAACTGCCAGACCTACTTTTTCCTGAGAGCAACTTGGCAGGTGACCCTCTACAGGTGCAGGAACCAGAGGTTTTACTGCCGAATCTGCAAAAAAGAAGGTGGACATCATTGAGACCTGTCACCTCCTAATTTCTTATGACAGGTTCCCTTTAAACTCATAATAAATTATAATAATCTTTATGTAGTGCCATCATATTTTGTAACGATTTACAAATCATAGGGGACATATACATATAAAATAAAAAAGATTATACAGCACAAACATTCATATTGAACAAAAGGAATGAGGACCATGCTCTCATGAGCTAAAAGTCTGTGAAGAAGAATGGGGCGACACAAGAGATAAAAAGATGATATAATGGTCCAGCCATTCTTCATAAGGGAATAGAACAAAATGAAATATAATAAATAAAGGTGCTGCGGCTTGAACTAGTCATCAGCCGTCATCTTATATACAATGCCCAAGGTGAATGGGACTGCAGAGAAGCCTGAAGCTTGGTGTCTGGATGTTGCTGGATAACAGATGGGAGGAGGATACAGGATGGGTTAGAAAATTATAGAGTGTTATAGGCCTGCATAAAGAGATGGGTTTAAGAGCATGTTTTAAACTTTGGAAGATGGGTATTAGTCTAACTTGTACTTTTTTATAATTTCACCATGTTTGTGAATACAAACTTTATTTTTAGTTGAGTATGTTGGGGATCAATGTTTTTTTACTTGAATAATATTTTTTGGTGTCTTTACTTTCTCCCTTTTGTGTTGTAATCAAACTTATTTCAAATGTTTCTTATTTTGCATGCAATGTATAGCCATAACTTTCTCTACCACTAGGTGTAGCTGTGGAAACTGGACTTTTCACCATGTACAGAATATCCTGGTAGTTTAGCTTGTGCACGGTACAGTTTGCCTTCATTTTCACCCGTCCGTTTTTCCATCAAAGCTCACAATCTAAATTCCAAATTAATCTTTTTGTATGTTATTAGAGGTGTTATAGGAGACCTGTGTACATCGAGGAAACCTGTATAAACATGCAGATTCCATGCACATGTGAATTTGAACCAAGGACCTCCGCCCAGCATAACAATTGCCCAAAGTATGTGATTCTTGAGTACTTTTTTTTTTTTTTTGTGTGGGTGCAGAGTTAGACTAGATAGTCTTATGCTGCACCAGATTTATCACTGGGTCTGGTGCTGGATGATAGATTTTCTCTATTGCCATCAGATTTATCATCAAAATCAAGCATGATACCCTCTATGCCGCAGCTGTACAGGCTGTGATAATGTGCAAGGAGTACTCCCCACCCCCCATCCTCCCAGTGTTTGCTGAAAGGAGGGTGAAGTGCTGAAGGATGTGAGTGCGAGTACAGCAGCTTGTGAATCTGCAGCATGTTGGCATAATTTTAAAGGCTGACTTTTTTTTTTTTAGCGGATATCATACGGACCCATTAATTACTATGGGTCTGTTTACACATCCATTTTTTTCAAAGCTGTGCAGACAGTGAAAAACTGTTGCTAGACAACCATCTGAGTAGGCCAAAAAGCAGATTAGAAACCCATCCGTTTTTTTTGGCAGATGAAAATGGATGACATATGGAAGTGCAAAAAAAGGAAGTGGATACAATCAACTGAACATACACATCACATTTTTTTGCAGATATGCAGCGGACATGCCCGTCTGAATAAGCCCCAAGTGTCCCTGTCTTTAGATTGCCTTTAAAGCATAACTGTAAAGCTATAGTGATTTTACCAAATTATTATGTGATTCTCCCTTTGAAAACAAACAGAACAATGCCTACTTTGTGCTGCTCACCATTTTCTTTTCCCAAAGTTATGGCATTTTCTCTTCTGAAAGCGTTTCATAAATTTTTTTTCTCACTAGAGGTGAAGTGGGTGGAGACTAATATCTGTCTGTCTATGCCCTCAGGCTGAGGCCAGTTAGCTTGCCCACAGATCCCATGATGCCTTGTGTTCTCTCTCAAAGTAATTTAGCATTAAATCCATTTAGCTTCTCACAGGTAAATGCACTGAACACTACACATTGCACATACAGCATGTATAAGGTGACAGCCTGGCAGCTTCCATCACATGGAAGAGCGGGAAACGTGTAATAAGTGGTAGAAATCATAAGTACATGAAGTCTATGCCTGTGCTGTGTGAGCACTAACGGTTAATAGCTTATTTGCGCAGAGCTGATAGTGCTAATGACAAGGTGGGGGAGCAGCGTAAGGTGCAGATACAGCGAAATTTCTGTAGAATCAGACTGTGATGGAGGGGCTGATAGGGAACAGTGAAATTTTGTGCCTCACTATTTTGTGCAGGAGACATCACTGTCTTGCACACATCCAGCTCTGCACAGAGCTCAGTAACATGACCTGAACATAACTACTGAATAAAGATAATAGACAAAGTTGTTTTACATCTCAAGGGTTATTGATTACTGGAAAAAAAAACCTTTACATTTACTCTTTAAATGGGTATTCCAGGAATCTGCATGGTCTTATACAAATGTATCATTAAAATATAAGCTAAGATGTGGTCAGTGTTGTGGTGAGACGTCATCTCAGTGAGGGTATGTGCAGTTATGGCAGTTACACATCACTACTATGGTAACAGAACAGGACAGTCTGTTACATCATCACTGGGAGCAGAGCATAAGAGGGAGGAGGAGTTACTGAGAACTAAAGGATCATGGGACTTATAGTTTGTGGCCATCTATTTGAGCTCCATTTTGTGACTAATGACATTGAGTTTTGTTTTATTCATTTATTTATAGCATTATAGATACAAAGGAAAAATTAGTATTATAGATTTTTCCCAGAATACCCCTTCAAGGCTGTTAAGGTAACTTTGTAGCGGCTGAGCGTTGGTATGGCTTATGCCAGAAAATGCTAAATTATGGAGCATTTGCAGAATTGTTGGATTAGTGTCATTAATGTGTCTAAAATCTGTAAGTATGGTTCATTTGACATTTTTGGTGCACCCTACTTCAGAATTCTGCATACATATATTGATAAATCTACGCCTATATACAATGATCTTTTTGGTGTTGTCTTATTCATGTGATATCCTGCAAACCTTCGGGAGAGTACTCCTGTACTCCTTTGTGATTTGGCAGTTATCAAGGAAACACGGAGGCCTCTTGGCACCATGTTAAGCACTTGGTGCCATGAAAGTGCGTCATAAGACTCTGCCCCTAGGACCTTGTTGCCTCGGATGTTGCATCTTCCAGGCCTCAGTTTAACACCTTCCTGTCCAAACCAGCTTACAACTGCAGCTCTTATGTATAAGATGATCTTCTTTTCCTTGGAACTCAAATGCTGCAAATGGATTTACGGCGTGTGTGTGTCCTTGTTGGATGAACTCTGCTTGTGTGCCAATGATTTATAAGAGGACTGCCCAAGTTACAAAACTTAGCCAGGAATAGGACCTCCTTCATAATTTGCAGCCCGGGCTGAGAAACGAGATCCATTTGTGTGAGCCCATTAAAATACATTTTTGTTGAAACAATAGCACTGAACAAAATTCACATTTTTGTTCATGTAGTCTTTTCCCTGGTAGTTATGGCGGAGTCTAGTTCTTTTACCTATATGGTTAAGTTCCAGTTTAGAGCCAGTATCTGGAGCAGAAGCTGTTAGTTGGTGGTATACCTTTGTATACAGTGGGCTCAACCCTTTCAGGGCACTGCACTGTAATATTATGGCACAGAATGCTAAATAGTTAAGTAATTTTTCTTGCATTTACAGATTTTTATTTTGTTTATAAATAACAGCTTCTTTGCAATCATGTATGTAGTGGCTTGGTAGCTTGGTTTACGACCAGATCACAGCCCCCATAGACCTCTATGGCTCCTGGTCACGACACAGTGAGCACACGGTGACTCGTCTGCTTATGGAGGGAGGAGAGGTGAAGAAGCTGACCCCTCCCACCTCTTCCTCCTGACCCTGTGCTTGCTAGGGGTCTAGTCCCGGCGAGCACACGTCCCGTGGGAATGAACTGTAACCCTTCAACCCCTCTTTTCTTCTGACATAAACTGACTGCAGCATAGATAAACTCCTGGAGGCTTCTGGAAACCACTTTGTCATCTCCTTGGAAGGGCATTGGATGCCATATTTTCTTCTGTATGTTTTCATGGTTTCTAAAACAGGCTGTAATATGGCCAAGGCCAAAATAACTCTTTTAGGGCCTCCATCTATCTAATATTATGAGTAAATGAACACTTTTACTGTTTTTGTAATCTTTTCTATCTTTATTTATCATATCCTCTACATTTTGGAATCTCTCTTTTGGCTTCATCTGTCTTTGTGTCATTGACAATTTTAACATTTGATCAAGTATTGCAATTATAGATGGGTGTTATAATAATGAACACTAGTTATATTTTAATATTCACTATTTGCTTTTTCTGTAAAGATATGCAGAATCATGAACATTTTATAAGATCAATGAAGAGGCCAATAGTTGTTTTTGAACATTGTATCAATGCTCTGTTTTTCTTCTTCTTTCTTTTCTTTTCCTTTTCATGTTTTTAGCTTCAGGTAGTAAGGATGAAGAACTCAAAGCTTATCCCAAGCGATGCTTTCTGGGTATGTACTTGCAGCACCCACCTTGCATGAGGATTTACAACTTTCTGTATTGCCCTTAACTACACTGAGAATGCAGCAATTTTGCTTTTTTCTATTATTCTGTGCTCACTCTTATGTCATACTCTTGCATATCCCTGTATTATGAAGGTTTCATTCATATCTTTTCTGGAATTTCTATTGTCTTTTTCTGAGAGCAGAACAATACAAATAATCCCTACTTAATAGACCGCATTGACTTTAATCACTATACTATTTTCTAAGAAAGTGTGAATAAAACCTTAAAATGAACCTGTCACCAGGGACCTCGTTTTCACTAAAGACAGGTTACATTGCAACTGCATTGCATAGACTCCTTTCTGCAAGCATATGCATTTCAATATAATTTTGTGTTATAACTTGCCTTGCACCCTGACAGAATCCTCTGTGTATTCCCAGGGGTTGGGCTGCATTGGATTCATTTAAAAAAACATGTGACTTGTCTGTGCTGCAGACTGCTCAGCTCTCCGCCCCCACCTTTGTGCTCCTGTACAGCTCTTCCCTCCTGCTCCTTCACAGAGCTCACAGACTGGTGATGACATCAGTTAGGGAGGGAGGAGCTGTACGGGAGCACAAAGGTGACGGCTAAGAACTGAGCAGTCCGCAGCACAGACAAGTTTGAAATGCATCCCAACCCCTGGGACCAAACACATGATTCTGTCAGGGTGCAAGGTACAATTGTATTGTAATGCAAACGCTTAGAGAAAGCAGATGGACATATTTGCAATGCAGCTGTCATGGGCTTTTGCAACTGGTCTTTAATGAAAATGAGGTCCCTGTTGACAGGTTCCCTTTAAATATGCCTTGTTATCCAAGTTCTATATTGAGCTGCTTAATCATTGCCATAAAAATGCACTTGAAGCGACTTTTTATTTAGTGAGAGAAGGAGCGTGATGTTCCTGGATATGGCATTTTAATTTCATATCCATGTCATGGGTCATATAAAATAATGTGACTTTGGCTTACCATGCTTCGTAGGACTTTACAATGCTGAGTGTTGTGATAATGACTCCACATACTGCAGTAAGCAGATGGTTGGAGTTAGAGGGCTATATATTATATTGAGCACTCCTGCCAGGATGTGTGCCAAGGGCACATGCTCAGCGTCAACTTCCTGCAGTTCTGATTTTTCTAATCCACATAAAGGTGTTAGGAAATGCAAAAACTTTTTACATTACTATGCATAATCCAGTGTTTGCGGTGATGAATAGGTAAATCTTATTACCTGGGTACCAGATAGTTCTGCGTCTTTGCTTGTTTTGCTGTATACTGATACTTGTGCATGTTTCAGGGCTGTAATATTTTGGTTTATTGTGTAAAAAGATAATACAGAAATCCTTCACACATTATTTTTGCAGACAACAATTTGATTGAAGATTAAGAAATGTGTTCCTGTGTGCATATTTTTTCCCCTCCCTTTGTTCCTTAGCCATGAAAGTGTTATACAGTATAAGGTTCATTGGTATAGATGAGCGGATCCAAACTCTAAGTGGATTGGGTGCGTCCCGTATAACCTGGTGCCCCCCCCCTGGCCAATCATAGCCATGGCTAGTTGGCCAGGGGGGACAATTTTGCCGGATTGGCTGTTCGGCATCCTATCCGGCAGTATGACCAGGTCACGTGAGTCGCACCCGAACCGCAGATCTGAACATCAAATATGTGTCCGCTCATCTCTAGTCATTGGCCATTCATATTGGACTTGATGTACTAACGTCTTTTTCTAACCTTTTTATCATTTACTATGCTATCCACTGTTGAAGTTTTAGTTGGGAATAGGAGCTGCATTTGAAAATCACATATATTTGATTGAAGTAACGGCAGAGTGAATACATTATAAGACGAAACGCTCCAGTGACATTGATGTAGCCCCCCCAGACTGATTAGCATCATTTTTATAACTCTCTATTGCCAAAATCGTAACGTATTGAGTTTTAATAATAAAAGAAGCACTGAGGAGAACTGTTTCTCAGTAACTGGTTAGTAGGACACGTCTATCATCAGTAAAGTCCTTAAATGAAGTATATTGCAAAAATTACTATTTATCGCCTGCTATATTCACTTCTGAGATAAAAACCAAGCATTTGCTTATAAGGTCTAGTTACTCTTTAAATTAGGACTGTCTTTACAGTTCTAGATTTTGCCTCCCAAGACATAAGGACTTTGTCATTCCCTTAAATGGGTTTGCCCATGAAAGAAAATTCTCAAATTTCAATCCCCTAGTGATGTTTACACCCCCCCCCCAAAAACATCTTTTAACCCCTTACTTTACAATTTTACGAAGTTTTATTGCTGTTTTAGCGCTTATCACTCAGTGATACTAACCAGACACATTATAATCCCTCTGGTTCTCTGTGCTGACAATCTGTTTACACTATCAGTGAATAGGTTTATATACACTTTCATTTAGCTTCTGAACATTTAATAGTATCTGACACATAGAAAGAGAGAAGAGTCGGATCAGAGATGATGATGCATATACCCATGACATTCTCCGCTCTGCTATCATAGCCATAACATACACTGTCAGCACTGCTGTGCCTCTCTCCCCTTCCTAAGGATAAAGACCTTATCTGTCTGTAGCTTGTAGATTTGTTCTCCTCACGCTGCTTGCTAGCAGGACTTGCCACACTAGACTGATTTAGGGTCGGATCCCACGGCAACCGAAATTGTATACACCAGGTCTGATGGAGACAGGTTGGAATTATATCTGTGAACAGTGAATTAGAGAATGTGTTATCCTGAGTATATTTAAGAATCTTGTCTTTGTGGGAATACCCCTTTAACAAGCCATCATTAAACAGAGAACTAGAAGTAACGTGAATAGCATACATCTATTGCACGTCTAGTGCTCTAAATTCAGGTCAAATTTGCCTCTTTTTTTTTTTTTACCTCTGCTTTGTGACAATTGTTCTTGGTTGTTTACCTTTGTCATTGATTGTTATCTATAAATGGCAAAATATTACAATTATTTCAAGTTAACTCCTATCTGCAGTCTATGAGCAGTGGGGATCAAACTCCTGTTTTTTATTTTTTTTTTTTTCCCAACTATCAACAATTTCAAGTCAACTAGAGACTCTTCTACACTCAATTCACTAAAGGATTGAAGGAAATAGGTGTAACACTCTCCCATGAAAAATGAATGGTGGCTGTGCATACCTGGCCAGCTTTCACATTCATTTGATTGTACATCAGTCCCCTTTTCTCCTGTGGATAGGGCCCAACTTGGAATAACTAGAATGCACCTATAAAAATGGTTGTTGCATAGTTTTTCGATGTTTTATTTGTGTAATGTAAAAGTTTTTATGCAACAGCATAGAACATAAATTGCATGATGTTCAGTGTGAATTCGCAAAAGCTTTATACCTTTTAAGCTTTTTTCTCATGCTACAATTTAGGTGTCTCCACTAGAGGGCAGCATCAACCTTTAGTTGTTTAATGGAAACCATCGCATTGTAACTCCATAGAATGTGCTTTGATCTTGATAAACAAGAATAACTTTAGTTCTGTACTTAAAACTGTAAACATCCAGAATTTTTTTTTACACAAGATGCTCTTTATTACATATAAATGGCATCACAAATTGTCCTGGTTCCTTCCTTTAATCTGGAATTTGGAGATGGCTTCAGTGCGACATTTCTGTAAAAAATGGTGTATTAGCAGATCTTCTTTGAGATGTAATAAAAGGCTCCAGGCAATTATGTACATTGGGAGCGAGTCTGTGCGCTCAGCTCTTGTAGATTATATCCCAGGACTTGTCTCTTCCAGGGATTGTGTACGAGCACAGCAGAGCTCTACATCTCTTTACACTTGCTGCTCTCAGAAGAAAATTGCCCAGTCTGCTTTTTCTACATCACATAGCAGGACTTGTGATCTGACATCTGTATTCACTGTGAAGTCAGCAAGTGCACAGCTAGAGATCTGTGCAGATTTCAAAGTCTGGAGAATCCATGCTTCTCGGGAAGGAGTTTTAGTTAAATAATTGAACAAAAAAGAATCCAAACTTTAGTTATTCACACAACAAATCTCTCTCTGTAGCCATACTCGGGACATTATGTGTGTCATAGCTGGATTGAGAATATGGAGCAGCGCACATTTGCAGTTATGGCCTTTTTAACAACATAAGGTTTAAGGAGTTTCAAGTTAACTTGCATTAGGCCATAAGAATATAAGCTGCCACTGTGGTACCCATCTGAGACCTGAGCGAATCCCTCGAGTCCATAAACAAGTCTTACCCAAGAGATCGCATAAGACTACACATGCATTATGAAGGATATCCCAGACTTTCTGTTGTATGATGGCTCATAGAATAGTTTTGTACTGCTACATTTCACAATAAAGCTTGTGCTGTTTTTTGAAGCATGAATGTGAACTACAGTCCATGTTTGCTGTTATCTATACACAGTCTCTACTTTTACTGTAATTAAAACTTTAGGTAACTTTTAAATACTTTACTGTGTTTCATACTATATAATGGTTCTTAAGCCAGAACAGTACAAAATATGGTGAGAATATAGAAGGCTTGTAGTTATGAGTCAAGTGTACTTGTGAGTGGTACATTGCCCTTACAGCAGTAATTTCCCATGGGGTTGCATCGTTTATCTCTTTTTAATTTTTTTAAGTTTTTTAATTAGGAAAAATATTTGTTGATGTACATACTTGCGTATCCATTTTTTTAATCACTGATTTGTTGCTGTGTTGCCACAGACTTCATTTGTTGTACTTTTGCTGCATGAATTGGCAAAGTTTGTAGCTTTGTTCCATCTCAGCTGTGGATTTGTTGCCCATGAAATAATAATTCGGCTACATCTTGGTGACTTATGAAATGTGTTAAATCCATCTGGGGAATATTGTGAAATATAATAGTTCTATTCCTAGTTTAGTTCTAGCATTTCCTCTCTGCGCCTGCACAATAATACCAAGGGTCATTTACAATTTTACATGCATTATGTAGTTCGTGGAATTGTGTGAACATGACAAAGCATATGTTGTACTTGCCTACTTTAGCCACTAGATGGAGCTCTAAATACCTGTACAAGTTATAGTGGACCACACCTATAGAGGACTTAGCTGAAAGGGAAAAATTTTTTTCCAAAGCTGTTAAAAAAAAAAAAGAAACTTTGCTGTTTTCAAAGCTCTATTGTTGCCACTCTGTTCTTCTCACATAGACAAGTTTAAGGAGTGAAATTTGGTTCCAATGTCGGTCAGATTTACAGGCCCAAACTAACTTAGTTGGCATGAAATACTAAGCAAAGTGCACCTGAATCCTGTAGTTATTTGGTTCAAATGCTGTGTAGTAACATGTTATGGTCCACATACAGTATTAATGTTAATCATTTTTAGTTATCAAAATGTGGGTTTTTGCAACAGCTATTTCAGTTTGATAGATCTTAAAACTGATGGACACCGTAATATTTCAGGATTGAAATTTAAATTTATCGACTAACAAAAAATGTGCAATATGCATTAAAACAAAATTTGGCATGTGCAAAAGTTTGGGCACCTCAACAGAAAAGTGACATTAATTTTAGTTTAGTAGATCCTCCTTTTGCAAAAATAACAGCCTCTAGTCGCTTCCTGTAGCTTTTAATGAGTTCCTGGATCCTGGATGAAAGTATTTTTAACCATTCCTATTTACAAAACAATTCCAGTTCAGTTAAGTTTGATGGTGGCCGAGCATGGACAGGCTGCTTTAAATCATCCCACAGATGTTTAATGATATTCAGGTCTGAGGACTGGGATGGCCATTCCAGAACTTTGTAATTGTTCCTCTGCATGAATGCCTGGGTAGATTTGGATCGGTGTTTTGGATCATTGTCTTGCTGAAATATCGATTCCCAGTGTAACTTCAACTTCGTCACTGATTCTTGAACGTTATTCCCAAGAATCTGCTGATACTGAGAGGAATCCATGCGACCCTGAACTTTAACAAGATTCCCAGTGCCTGCATTGGCCACACAGCCCCAAAGCATGATGGAACCTCCACCAAATTTTACAGTGGATAGCAAGTATTTTTCTTGGAATGTTGTCTTTTTTGGCCGCCATGCATAACGCCTTTTTGTATGACCAAACAACTCAATCTTTGTTTCATCAGTCCATAGGACCTTCTTCCAAAATGAAGCTCGCTTGTCCAAATGTGCTTTTGCATACCTCAGGTGACTCTGTTTGTGGCGTGCTTGCAGAAACGGGTTCTTTCGCATCACTCTCCCATACAGCTTCTCCTTGTGCAAAGTGCGCTGTATTGTTGACTGATGCACAGTGACACCATCTGCAGCAAGATGATGCTGCAGGTCCTTGGAGGTGGTCTGAGGATTGTTCTTCACTGTTCTCCCCATTCTACTCTGCCTTTCTGATATTTTTCTTGGCCTGACATATTTTTCTTGGCTTATGTAACTTCTTGGCGTGTAATTTGTTGCAAATTGTTGCGACTCTGAAGCTTTTGAGCGACTCTGAAGTTTTTGAACAACAACATTGAAAAAGGCAGAATTTGACCATGATGTTAAATATACGTGCGACTGGTGCAGTTTTTTACCACACAGCACACACACTTCTGCCTTCAGAAGGCATTTAACACTGCACAAACAACGGACTTTAAATCCGACTGTTGGAAACCTGCCAGTCTAACACATAGACAACTGCTCAAAATCTTGCCTACTGATAAATCTCCCCCATGGGTTCTATTTAATTTAATTCAATTAAATATTTTTTTTTTTTTTTTGTCCAGCCTGGGATTTGAACCCTAACCTCCACACTCCACCTGCCATAGAGAGACAGAGCCTCTATCCACTAGGCTATGGGCGCACGTGACGCACGTGACGTTACCGGCTCTCCGGCACTTCCTATTCAGGCGCATGCATGGTGCTCCGCGCGTGTACCACCATGCACTGAAGCTGCTTCGAATATAAAGAATAGAAAAGTGATTAAAAGCATTATAGCGCTTTATGAAAATAACAAAGATATGCTCCGGCACCAGCTCACCCTGAGCTGGTGCACGGTATTTGATGCTTAGAAGTCCAATTTGAAAGTGGTAGGTTTCCTTTAAGGAGATTATTATTATTGAGATGATTTATTATTATGGAGATTATAATATTTTAAGCATATAATACACTTAAATTAAATGACAACAGACAAAAAATAAGGGGTCATTCAGACTGGCGTGTCCGCTGCTCATCTGAAAAAAAAAATGTGGGCGTGATGTCTGTGTTCAGACCGTATTGTATCTTTTTTTTCACATATTCAAAAAAAGCTGATGGGTTTCCAGTCTTCTTCCTGCCCTGCCCAGTTGGTTGCCTATCAACATTTGAAGAAAAAAAAATGCTCTGCATATGGAAATCAAGCATGTCCTATCCGTGTGGTTTTTTTTTTTTTTTGGATCCATTAACTTTTATGGATGTGCGTGGGCCGCGTGTGAGATATTTGTTGCTATTTTTTCTCTCTGTCTGCACATGTCATCAGACCCCTAGGAAACCATGAGTCCGTTTGCCATCCACAAAAAACACACAGACACACACACATCAAAAATGCCCGTCTACATGAGCCCTAAATTATATTATTTACTATAGTATTTTTTATTAACATTACCAGAACAACCTTTACAACACACGTACAGCACTGTCATAAAGTACCAAACCCTCCTGGCAAATAACTAGTGACCGTTACTGATCACATGTGTTTCAAAGGAAATGCAAATGCAATCAGACTGAGCCCCGACCCCAGAATTTTGCATTACATTTCTAAACACGATGTAAACGCCCCATGTGACCGCATCCTAAACATTCAGATAATACTATTTTTCTTGAAAGTATCTTATTGGTATCGAGTATTGCAATACTTGAGTATCTTATCACACTCAAAATTCTGCTACCGGTACAACCCTACTGCACACAGAGATTCTGTGCGAACAAACTTGCTTGTGTACAACCGGCCTAAGGATGTACCTAATTTATCATACAATGTGGGACATTTTATCATGCAGGCATCTTCCAACTACTTAGTCTGGCTTTGTTGCCCCGCTGGCTGTCCGATTTAATCACAAAACAGGTGATAATCTTTACATCGTACAGTATCTCTGTGTAGTCTCTGCTCCTGGTTTTAGCTTATGATAGCTGATGCAAAAAATTGCCCACAAAGGACAGAGGGCGCTACCTATATTTGGAACTAAAAATAGATTTTATTTTTTTTTTTTTACACAAATGTGCTAAATACAACATGGAGCCATTTCTGCTTTCATATAACATTGAAAAGTGATGTATTTAGTGATGTATTGCAGGTCCCTAAGGACTTGTAATTTATTACATTTTTTTTCTCCTCCATTATCACTATGCTACACAATAATCGATATGCTTCAGTATGAGTACCTGGAGAGCTCTCTGACTAAATTGATTTTAATAAAGTAGGGCATAGTAGGATTTTATTGACACATAAGAGCAAATTTAAAGTTCTTCTATATTTGTTTTATGTATCAAATGCCCCTTTACAGCATGAAGCAGCGCTATATTCAGCTCATTGCTTTGGGCCTTTCTCGAAGAACCATCAGACGATCAGTAGTTGTTGCCATTGAACCTGTACCTGTCCGTATGCATTATTACATATAGCAATGCATGAAAACCACCAACACTATGGCTAGGGCTACATGGCCTCCTTGGCATTTGCCAATGTGTGGTCATATTTTATAGTGTAATGTTATTTCAGCTCCTATTATCATGTGGAATACAGTTAAGCTTTCCCACAGATTATTGTTGCCTCTGTCATAGATTCCCAGTATGCATATTGCTAAATAAAGTTGATCTGATGGGTTATAAGCATTTGATATTACACTTTACCAGTATATTTTCAGAATGCATGAAATACAGTTTTACTTTAAAGAAAACTTACCACTTCCGATGGTTATAAGCTGCAAATGCCGTGTACCAGCTCAGGGTGAGCTGGTGCCGGCGCTTATTTTCGTTATGTTTGCAAACAGATGTAAAGCGTTTAAATGCTTTAGTAATGTTTATATACAAGAAGCTTCACCGCACCGTGCTCTGCGCACGGTACGCCGAGCACGCAACCACTTAGAGCGCCTGAATAGGAAGTGGTCACGCGTGGTGCGCCGAGCACGTACCACGGTGCCGTGAAGCTACTTGTATATAAAGATTACTAAAGCGTTTAAATGCTTTACATCTGTTTAAAAACATAATGAAAATAAGCGCCGGCACGGCATTTGCAGCTTATAACCACCATCGGAAGTGCTAGGTTTCCTTTAAACCCTTAGGCAAGCTGTGTTATGGTGTTTTCAGTTGACATGTCCCTGTCTTGCAAAACTGAACACCCTCACATCAGACGAGCACCCCAACAAAATGTAAGAAGCTAAACAACAAAATGTATAAAAAGTGTCAATAGTGAAACAGAGTATAGTTATTGATGGCTGATGGCAACAACTGGGAGAGAATTGCACCCATATTCCCTTTCATCTCTCTGTACGTCTACAATTCTGAGCAATGAAGAGCATGGTAGGACGTGTGGTGTAGACATATTGGGGGAGATTTATTTGAAGTCTCTTAGAACAGAACTGTTCTAGTTGCCCATGAAACCAATCAGAGCTCAGCTTTCATTTTCCCACAGCTGTTTATAAAATTAAATCTGAGCTCTGATTGGTTTCCATGGGCAACTAAAACAGTTTTACCTCAGAAACTTTTATGATAAATCTCCCCCATTGAGAGTGTAGTCCCCTGTTTTAAAGGAAAATTCTTACAGCCGATAAGTCCCATTTCACTACTGTGAAATTTTACTACTGTGAAATTTCAGCAGATTATGGTAGGGTAGGGGGAACACAGAAGGAGAAGGGAGACGGGTTACAAGTGCTTTGGGGGATGTGTAATAGCCAGAGACCCCAGTGCCTGGAATGGCTCTGGTGATGCCCCGAAGCTGTGGGCCTCATTTACATTAAGATGACCCTTAATTTGAGTAGCCGAGCATCGCTACTTATAAACATATGTCTCTGTATTCACAATGCTGAGAGCTACCCAACATTAATAATGGTTAATAAAGCTCAAATCGTATTAGATTACTCCATGGGCTATACTGTATACATATTCCCTTTCTTGTATTTTTATATGTGTAAGAGATATATTCCTCTACAGAGGCCATTTTGGATGAAGTGGAAGCCATTTTAGTCTTATGCCGACCACTGTACCGCCATGTCATGATTCAGCCATTTTTTGTAACCGGCTATCTTGTTTGCCAATTTCTTCATTGTCCTCAATTGTCCTTCAGCCTGTTTTCTTCCCCTTATCGTGTTTTGGTTAGCAAGAAGCTTATGGAGCCATTATCTGTACATTTTATAGCTGAGATAATATAAACATACTGTTTATCTGAGAACATGGCCTCTGAGAAAGTGGTGCATAGTTCAACCACCCTTTAGTAGAATGTCTTAAAGAGGATGTCTTGGTATATTCATTATGGCCATTAGCATTGCAGTAATCTATCACCTTTTCACACATATGATTTTATGTGTTTTATATATGTGGCTGCGCATTAATAAAGGGAAGATTCTGCATTTTCTAGGAGACTGCTTTGTCTTGGTTTCTGCTCTCATCCCGGTACAGGGAGCCATGAAAGGGTTAACTCAGTCACCTTACAACATGAAGGACTGTTTTGAGTCCTAGATAAAAATCTCTTACAATATGTGTATGTGTTATGTCTCATTTTGTATCCAAACAGTGTGTTACGTTAATAAACTTTTATTCCCACTGATTTATAGCAGCGCTGCAGTGTAAAGCATAGGTCAGGATGCCACTTTACACGTGGTAAGGATTAGAAGGCATTCGTGGAGTTAAATGGGAAAAAAACTGTTTTATGTAAAAAAAAAAAAAAAACTTTGTGAAACAAATGGTGTAATTCACTTTTGTTAAAATACAATGTATTATAAAGTACTAAACTCTTGTAAACTACCATATATTGTTTAGAATCCGGAAGGAGCGATGTAATGTTCTGTCTGTGGGAGTTAAGGTGATCACTCAGTGGTTGTAATTTCTCATTCAATTACAGTCATTATAACATTTCCATTATGTAAAATGGCATTTTTTTTCTCTTCATGAAAATGAAGATAATTCATACATTTACACAAGGGTCAAAAGCTTTTGTATTCACAGGGACATAAAAACTTCTTACAAAGCTCAATAAAAGGATTCTGTATTTTTGTGTCTCTGTTGGCTCTGACTATTGTGAGATGGTCCTTTCTAAGTATCTTTAAAAAAATCTAATGAAATTGTGCGATAATGGCTGCATATCACTGACCCACTTTGTGAGCACTTCTGAGAAAGATCTTGATGCACATTAATGTCTGTTTTTACTTCTGCTTTGCTTCAATCCGCCATCCTTATTTCACAGATCCTTATAAATTACACTCTGAATGATCAAGGAAAAAATGTTACCACGTGTCCCACAGCTGTCCTGTGGTAGTGAACCCTAAATCCAGGTGGTCGGATAGGGCTCAATAACACATATGTACGGTAGTCACTGCTGCCCATGTGCAGAGGTGGTCTAATCTGAATTTAAGGGACAACGGGCTACATCTATGGGACATTGTCTTCACACCGGTACATTTTTTATGACGTCCAAATATTTAAGGTGACTAGGTTAGTTTTAGGATGGTATTGGGAAATTGGTGAGGTGCATAATAGTGCTTTTTTTATTCTGCTTAGCCAATTTTCTCTAGGAATTTTGTGAGAGATGACCAATTTCTTATTGAGAGTTCTACAACTCAGATGAACAAGAATATTCTAGAAATTTTGTTTCTGCTGCATAGGCCAGTAGTCTAGGCTGTGAAAATCAATGTTTTCTGTACAAATGATAAGAACATAATCATTGGAAGTGCTGTGCAAAAGTTCTATAATCCATGTGACTTAACAGGAGGCAAATAATTGACATGACATTATTTGCTGAAATGCCACAAGTTATTTGCTAAATTGCCATTGCATTCTCATTTTAGGTTAATTAAAAATGGTGTCATTCAACAAATGGATTTTCGGGGGTTTCCTTGAACGAAACAAATACCACTCCTCACATCTTGTGTATATTGGTCAATTATGAGAGATGACCTCGTCCTTTGTCATTTCTCAGGATATTGCATTCCGAAACACAATCTCCAGTTATCAAATAACCTCATATTCGACTCTCTGTGAAGATAAATGGCAAATACTGACGTTAAATGATATTTGTTCTGGAGTTTTGCTTCTACACTTTTCAGACATAAAACGCACTTTGCTACGAATTCCATATGTTTTATGATCTCTCTGGATTATGTGGTATGGCGAAGGCAATTGACTAGTTTGGGTCTCTAAATTTATACAGATTTACCAATATTTTATAATGTTAGAATTGTTACAGTTTGAATTAATAGTCTGACAGGTAGGGCATTAAGAATAAAACTATGTAATAAGTCATGCGCTATGGAGCCCATCCCTGCTGCTACCTCTCCACATGCTCACTGCACATCATTATTGGCATGAACCACCACCCCACCTATACCACTCACGTGGCAAGTTCTCCCTTAATGAAGAGAAGTCCTGTTTGGATGTGCACATCATCAGTGACAGGTGTCACGCCTGTCACTGCTATCTGGATATGAAGAGGAAGCGGTTTTCCTAAGGCCTGGGATGTACTGGGACTATTTGTAGCACTACTGATAGATTTTTACCTATGAAGTGACAGGCAAGGTGTGTGAGATAAATAGATCTCAGCATTTATCTGCACGTCAGCTGTACATTAGTAGTACTACAAAGAGCCTCCATGTAGCTCATGTCTAATCATCGCCTTATTTCTTTTTCATTAAATGAGACAAGCTGGTTATTAATACAAAGTTTTTCTTCTGCCACTGCAGCAGTAAATACTTAGATGCAGCAAATGATTGAATTGTGTGTGAATTAGTAATGGCGACCCCCCCCCTGACCAGACTGTGCAGGTGGCACAGATCTATCTTCTTGTGTAATGTATGCACTAATGTGAATGTAGCATGTCAACCTTTAAACCCCTTCATGCCACAGCAATTTTCCATCTTCCTAAGAGAGTTGCATTACAAATGTTACTTGTTACTTTAGGTGATCGTTAGTTTTTTGATTTAAAAAAAAAAAAAAAAAAAAAACTATTCCCAGGACACATGGGTGGAGATGTATTAATCTGTCTATGCCAGAATGCTGGCATAATATGCACCTGCAATGGCTGTGCTACATATTTATTTTAAAACCATTTTTAAACCATTTTTGACAGTTTTCAGACTCTTCCAAAAAGCATTGTGCCCATTAAAAAAACACTGTGGACTTACAGAAAATAGTCTGTGCACCACAAAATTCGTTATTGTGGCGCTGCAAAATAGACCAACTAATAGGAGGTACAAAGTAGGACTTGCCAGTCTTGTAGTGCACCAGATTAATCATCCAGCAACAGACACAGAAGACTGGTCGAGTTCTACTCTTCAATGTTCTAAAGACCGGCATGTTAATACAGTTGTGCTCAAAAGTTTACATGCCCTGCTGAATTTTGGCTTTTTTGGCCTTTTTCAGTGAATATGAATGATAAACTTTTTTCCACTGATAAAGAAAACACAGTAGTTTGACAATTAATGGCTTTACCAATCCAGTAACCAAAGTAAACATTTTTGTGTTCTCATTCAAATTACCTGAAAAATGGCCAAGAAAGCTAAAATTATGCAGGGTTATGTAAACTTTTGAGTACAACTGTATTTTCCCCCCACATTGTACTTCATGTTCATAGTGAATTGTGGTTGAAAGTTTTTTTGTTTTTTTTTTTTAAAGAAAATCTACCACCGGGATGAAGAATTGTAAACCTAGCACACTTACATGCTGGTGTGTGTCCCTATGCCAGGTTCTGGTTTTCTTTTATCTTCTTAGGACCTCCTTAGATATCAGTGGAACCTGGAGCTCTTCAGGTCCATTTGCATAATTTTTAAAAATTTTTATTACTTAAACAAGGGCATAAGAAGCTAGAAGAAAAGCAGAACCTGACAGAGTGGGCACACAACAGTATGTCAATGTGCTTGGTTTACAATTCTTAATCATGGTGGTAGATGTCCTTAAAGACATGATTTAAAAGGTGAGCAAACCTGAGTTCCTTGATCAGACCTTGACCTGCCATGAAGAGGGACTGGTACAGTGGAAGGCAGCTTTGTCCTTTAACAGTATGACATTAGGTTTTTTGCAAAATTTTTACCGACTTATTAGCAGAATGACAGAATGTTCCAATACCAGCATGGGTTTTCTTTGCATCTAATATGTTTTGTGTGTTTTTGTAGATTTCGATATGAACTTCTTCTGGCACTGGAGCAGATTCACGGATTATGTGCAGTGTGTGCTGGCATTCACTGCTGTGACTGGATACATCACCTATCTATCCCTGGACTCTGTGCTGTATGTAGAAACCCTGGGCTTTCTTGCAGTGTTTACTGAGGCTATGCTTGGAGTTCCTCAGCTTTATAGAAATCACCAGAATTACTCCACAGAAGGAATGAGGTGAGTTTCATGTTGTTAAGCTATGCAACATATATTCATTAGAGAAGTGAAGAGGTTTCTTGAAGCATTCACCTCTTTGCAGCTTGTCCAACTCCTAAGGGAGTAGTCAATGCAATCAGGTAGAGCATTTCCATTTGTAAGCACAATGTAAATTCCCCATATTACCACCTAAAATGCTAAGTTTTCTTGCGGTAACGCATGTCCAAACAACATTCCCAAGTTGTCTAGAGCTGTGACATTTGGTCGCATTTTCCTCCGGGCGTCGACGTATACAGTGGGGAAAAAAAGGTATATAAAACAATGACAGTAGGAAATAAAATTTGTTATGCAAAAAAGCAAGCCCGCATACAGTTCAGCACATGGAAAAATACAAAAGATTTTTGAAGGCAAGGAGCAAAAAATAGAAACGCCCAAACAGAAAAAGTTCAGGTTGTTAAGGAGTTAAAAAATGATTTCGTTTTTCACATTTTTGTGCAATCATTCTATTTTCTACCCGCTGAACTAAAGCTGAAAGTCTGAACTTCAACTGCATCTGAAATGTTTTGTTCAAGATTAATTTGGTTTACAGAACCAAAATTAGGAAAATATTATCTCAGATCCATAAATATTTGGACAAACTGTATATTGCAAGTTTTCATTTTGAATTCCTCCCTATGATTCAAATAGCAAACACACAATAAATAATGTATCAAAACAACAGAATTTGCTGCTCTGTGTGCAGCTTGTACGCTACATCTCTTTCTGTTAACTCTGCAAATACTACAAGTCTGTAGAAGAAAATCTACTGTGTAATTATCTGTTGTAAGCATACCCTTAACCCCTTAACAACCTGACCCTTTGTTTTTTCATTTTCATTTTTCACTCCCCACCTTCAAAAATCTATAACTTTATTATTTTTACACGTAAAGAGCTGTGTGACAGCTTGTTTTGCACTTCATAGTGATAGTATTTTATATTCCATGCCGTGTACTGGGAAGCATGAAAAAAAAATTCCGCATTTGCGCCGTATTCTTGTGGGCTTGAATATTATGGCTTTCACTGTGCGCCACAAATGACATGTCTACTTTTATTCTTTGGGTCTGTGCGATCACAGGGATAACAAATTTGTATAGGTTTTATGTTTTCATATATTTACAAACATTAAAATCTCCTGTACAAAATATATATTTTTCTTATTTTGCTATCTTCTGGCGCTAATAACTTTTTTTATTCTTTGGTGTAGGAGCTGTGGGTGGTGTCATTTTGTGCGACTTTTGATGGCGTATTCAATGCTACCACATTTAGGACAGTATTTTTATTTTCTTTTCTTTAAATTTTTTATTTTTACTATTTTTCAGACTCCCTAGGGTACTTTAACCCTAGGTTGTCTGATCAATCCTACCATGTACTGCCATACTACATTGGGGTTTTCCACCTCATTCATTAAAATGTGCAAATCTCACATTGTAATGAATGGGTTTAAACGAGACATCCTCAGGTCTTCGGAGGCTGTTATGGTGACCGCTCCCTGATGACATCACTGGGAGTGACGATTGTCACCAAGATCGTTGTCCGTGCGCCGCCACATGCAGCAAAGACTTACCGGCTATGAAGAGGGCTCAGCCCATGTGCCCTCTCCATGCACCCGACGCGAGCTGTACTATTACGGCACGTGTCGGGAAGGGGTTAAAAAAATGTACCATTTAATTTTAAGCATTATGAACCAAACATACCTTGAGAATGCTCTTGCTACACTGATGCAGAATCATATCTTGTTTAATCCCTGTGCTGAGTGGTTTTGCTAAAAAAACAATTATAAAATTCCAGACCTTGGGAAAGCTGGATCCACATTACACACAAGCTCTCTATACAGCTAAGACAGGACTAATCAACCTGAGCTGGATGGTGCAGCAATTGATTGTTCTACCTGGCAGCGAGAACAGTGATTGCATCATCCTCTGCTGCAGTGCATAACTAATGTGAAAGGAAAAGCGCCAAGCCCAGGCACAGAAGCGACAGAGCTTAATTATCATAATTTTATAGTTTTTTTTTTTTTTTCAGCAAAACCACTCAACAATAAATAAGATATGTTTCCGTATCAGTGAAGCTATAGCATTCTCAAGGTATGTTTGCTTCATAATGCATCAAATTGCAGGTTTCTTCACCACACAGACAATAAAATTGTTTGCTGTTGCTGGCCTAAGTACAGAAACATTACTAACGTATGGATATATGCTATAGCTTAATACATTGTCATAGCCTTTAACATCGTAAATCCACATGGGAGGAAAACATTGGTGCCAAAAAGACACTTCTCTTGTAAATCTGATTGGTGGGGGTCTAACTTCTGAGACTCTCACTAGCTGGAAAAACCTCATCAATACTAGGGGAATGTTGGAAAATGCCATATGCAGGGCTCTGCTATCTCTGGCACTCCCGTTCACAGTCTGTGAGAGCAGTGCATGGACCCGCGGCCACGTCACAGGGATTTGCCCCTATGACGTGGCAGCGGATCCTCTGTGACGACACAGTGGATCCCAATGACGTCTTGGGGATCCGCTGCCACGGTCTTGGGGATCCGCTGCCACGGTCTTGGGGATCCGCTGCCACGGTCTTGGGGATCCGCTGCCACGGTCTTGGGGATCCGCTGCCACGGTCTTGGGGATCCGCTGCCACGGTCTTGGGGATCCGCTGCCACGGTCTTGGGGATCCGCTGCCACGGTCTTGGGGATCCGCTGCCACGGTCTTGGGGATCCGCTGCCACGGTCTTGGGGATCCGCTGCCACGGTCTTGGGGATCCGCTGCCACGGTCTTGGGGATCCGCTGCCACGGTCTTGGGGATCCGCTGCCACGGTCTTGGGGATCCGCTGCCACGTCATTGGGATACCCATGGCGTCACAGCGACAACACAATGGGAATCCGTTGCCGCGTCTTGGGGGATCCGCATTAGGAACTGTGCACTAAGCATATATGCCATGAAATCACAGCAGCCTGCATGGAGAGGAGTAGAAGTCCATGGAGGCTGCTGTGATTGTTGTATGTGGTCATATATGTACATGGGGTATAGTTTTCATATTAAGTAGCTTAAGGACCTTTGATGTCACCCTGGTCACATGACATTAGGCCACTCCCCCTGGACCAAAGCTGAATAGACACCAGACAGGATTATAACTCTGATTTTTATGGGGATCCGAGGGAAACTACTTTTAGCTTCAAGCAGGGTGTCAGTTTCTAGAGCTCTATAGGAACCTGTCACTACCTGTATTTGTGAAAATAGTGGTGACGGGTTCCCTTTAAGACAGTCTTTTTTGGGTTTCGGTCAGGCAGTAAAATCCTTCATTACATGTCAATTTGACCATGTGGGGTATGTTGTATATTGCCTGTGCAGAAGATTCTATATTGGTAAAACTGTCACATGATTGCTTTTTCATGTCCTATGGTGGAAATAGTAAAAAAGTAAAAAAAAAATTTTTCAATAAAACATAAAGTAATAAAACAATAAAAATGTCTCATAATATCTAAAGACAAATATAACGCTAAAAAGGCTAAATCATAACACAAACCCCACATATATAGTATCAGTGTCCATAACAATGCATAGAGTAAAATTAAATCATTATTTAACCCGTACGATGAGCGCCGTAAAAAAAATGTACGTGTTCACTTTTATACCTGCCGTTTCCCGGATGGGCGGTACCTTTTGACTTGTGAAAGCGCTGTTTGGCGTGAAACGGCCCCGTTGCCACGGCATGCACTCTCCCTGTTGTCCTAAATGAAATAAAGAAATGTTTCCACGAAGAAGCCGGTGAGTGCCACTTTTTCTTTCTACTACGTGATATTTATACCTGGATTTTCTGCTCCGCACCGCAGGCTGTGTGGACTGTAGTTTTGTGCCAAGTTCATTGTGCCTCCATGTCCTGTAAGACATTGCCGTCTGTGGACTGTGTCGACCCTATGCATCTGCTCTTGGAGAGAAATAAAATATAAGTTCTAGGAACAAGCTTAGGCCATCAAGCCTTCTGGGAAAAATTTCTGAGGTAAGAGCGTGCATGCTCATGATGCACCACGTGACCACTGTGGCTACGGAGCGCCATAGCGGTCACTTTGCAGTGCGCCGACAGAATTACAGGAGGCAGCCGTTGGCAGGGGCGGACTGGGAATTTAAAATGGCCCTGGAAAAAACTACAAAAGTGGCCCCATTTTATGGGCGGAGTAAAAACAAGTGGGTGTGGTCAGATTATGTGGGTGGAGTTATAACAGACAAATTGTTGGTAGATGGCCTTACTAGCAAAAGATGTTCTTGTTTTGCATTAAGTGAATCTAATTTGCAAAGAATGTTACAAACACACGACCCGGTAAGCCTTAAATACCCTTCCCCTGTGCCATACATGTACAATTCAGAGAGAATATATGCTGCCTCCTATGTACAGGAATAATGCTACAATAACACATTTAGAATAACACATTCAAAATAAAACTACTACAATACCTTCTCCCATATACAACCCAACTACTATGATACTGCCCGCTGTGTACAAGAATATAACTACTATAATACTGCCTCCTATGTACAAGAATATAACTACTATAATACTGCCCCCTATGTACAAGAATATAACTACTATAATACTGCCCCCTATGTACAAGAATATAACTACTATAATACTGCCCCCTATGTACAAGAATATAACTACTATAATACTGCCCCCTATATACAAGAATATAACTACTATAATACTGCCCCCTATATACAAGAATATAACTACTATAATACTGCCCCCCATGTACAAGAATATAACTACTATAATACTGCCCCCCATGTACAAGAATATAACTACTATAATACTGCCCCCCATGTACAAGAATATAACTACTATAATACTGCCCCCCCATGTACAAGAATATAACTACTATAATACTGCCCCCCCATGTACAAGAATATAACTACTATAATACTGCCCCCTATGTACAAGAATATAACTACTATAATACTGCTCCTACGTACAAGAATATAACTACTATAATACTGCTCCTACGTACAAGAATATAACTACTATAATACTGCCCCCTATATACAAGAATATAACTACTATAATACTGCCCCCCATGTACAAGAATATAACTACTATAATACCGCCCCTTATGTACAGGAATATAACTACTATAATACTACATATATACACAGAAGCGAACATGAAAAAAATCAGTTTTTATCATATACAGCTACAGAAAACACATGAGATCCTCACCTATTGCATCCAGTGACATCAGGTGACGTTTCCTCGGATTGTTCTCGTTCCTCATCTTCTCCATTAGTTCCACCATCTCCTTGTCTCTTCTTCCAGGTACACAGCATTCCTGCAGAGTTTACCACAGAGATGTCTTATGTTCTACACCCAGACATATAATTAATGCCCCCCCAGCCCAGACATATAATTAATGCCCTCTGCCTGCCCCATATATAGAACAATGGCCCCCCGCCCCAGACATAGAATAATGCCCCCCAGACATAGTATAATGCCCCCTGCCCCCCAGACATAGAATTAATGCCCGCCGCCCGCCCCAGACATAGAATTAATGCCCCCCAGACATAGAATAATGCCCCCTGCCCCCCAGACATAGAATGAATGCCCCCTGCCCGCCCCAGACATAAAATGAATGCCCCCTGCCCGCCCCAGACATAGAATGAATGCCCCCTGCCCGCCCCAGACATAGAATGAATGCCCCCTGCCCGCCCCAGACATAGAATGAATGCCCCCTGCCCGCCCCAGACATAGAATGAATGCCCCCTGCCCGCCCCAGACATAGAATGAATGCCCCCTGCCCGCCCCAGACATAGAATGAATGCCCCCCGCCCCGCCCCAGACATAGAATGAATGCCCGCCGCCCCGCCCCAGACATAGAATGAATGCCCGCCGCCCCGCCCCAGACATAGAATGAATGCCCGCCGCCCCGCCCCAGACATAGAATGAATGCCCGCCGCCCCGCCCCAGACATAGAATGAATGCCCGCCGCCCCGCCCCAGACATAGAATGAATGCCCGCCGCCCCGCCCCAGACATAGACATAGAATGAATGCCCGCCGCCCCGCCCCAGCCCTAGACATATAGTCAATCCCCCCTGCCAGCCCCAGATATTAAACCCCCCCAAACCTCCCCCCGCCCCAGACATATAGTTAATCCCCCCTGCCAGCCCCAGATATTAAACCCCCCCCAAACCTCCCCCCGCCCCTCCTCCACGCTACACAGGTCGCGCAATGACGTCATTTGCGCGACCTGTGCAGCTGCGTGTACACACAGACGCAGAAGCAGCGGTGCTGCGCTGCGTCTGTGTGCAAATTATTAGTACCTACATCGTACGATTGTACGATGCAGGTGCTATACAGTAAATGAAAATTTGTAGGGAGGGAGTGCGGGTCGGCCCCAGACCGGCCCACCGGGAAAATTCCCGGTGGGTACAATGGCCAGTCCGCCCCTGGCCGTTGGCACCCATTAGCTGAGGCTGACCTATTCCCTAGAACAAATGCAGTTTGCAGCTCATAGATTCCTGCAAGCTGTCTGCTTATTTGTCCTGTCTGCTTATTAGTGCAATATATCTGGCGGCACCAAAATGTCTTGTCATGGCCCTGTTCCATTGCGATGTCATAAGGTTTTGCTGTTGTAACGTTCCGATGTCATAGGGTTCCTATTGAAAGTGACATTTCAGATGGTGCAGATTTATAATCCCCAAGAGAAACTGTGGCTCATGCTGCCATTCCTCCCCCAGACTGTGGCCCATGCTGGCATCCCTCCCCCAGACTGTGGCTGATGCTGGCAAACAGCCCCCCCCCCAGACACTCTCCACCCAGATGGATGCTGTGTTAGAGAGCTTTTTAAAAAAAATATATCGCTGCATGACATGTGCTGCTGAGCTCACCCTACAGGGGATAATTACCAAGCATACTTTTAGGCATGGCGATTCTTTCGGGGCGTAATGGCGCCTGATCATGGCTCTATGACGCATGGCGAGGGGTTAATGCAACCTGATCGGATACATATGATAATCATTGAATGACTGTATACAAGGTTTACTCAAGGTTTATGTATATGACCGTGTACAGTTACCGGATACTCCACAAGAATTATTTATTATGTTTCTTATCAGAAATTTTACCGGCTTGTACACATATTATCTTAAAAAGCTTGTGTTGTTAGATCTCACTTCTCTCTTCATGATTTCCCTCATGTATTGAAAATGATTATTGTACATCAATTACAGGAAGCAAAGCTGCGGGAGAGCTTTCATTTACAAATCACTGTTAAAATTATTATTAACCTGGGAATGTGTTCATCTCTGAAGTGTGGTTATGTCTTTCTTATGGATTCCATTTCATGCACAGCCCCATGTAATGACTGTGGTTAATCTAATGGGTGGCATTCTGAACTCTGCTCAGAAATTATGTCTGCCGTGGAGTTTTTGCAATGCTGCAAACACGGGTTTGTTACACCCTGTATAAAAATAAAATATTTAGAAAAATCTGATTTTTTGTTTGGAATCATATTTGAGTGTTTCAAGTGTTTCCTCCATGTCCAGCATGCAATTGCTATATACGGTGGTACTGGTCTGCTGGTACACAGCTATTCTGCATACAGAGTTGTATGTAAGAGTAGTGAGTACTTCTCAGAAGTTCTTGTACTAAGTGTAGGTTACATGTGCAAGACAAACTTCCTTTATGGATGCTACTATTTATGAATAAGCATTAGCATAATCATTAGCCCAATTTGTAATAAACTGTAGCTTATTGCTGTGCTTTTCAGTGCCATATCTACTATTGTTAGCAACCACATAATGGGTCACACGGATGCTGTATTGGTGCTGTTTTGCCGGTGAAGGATATATGGCACATGGTTATTGCCATGTGCAATATGTATAATTTATTGAATAATATATCAATAAGCCCCCTTTAACCCCTTCCCGACATTTGACGTAATAGTACTGCATCGCGGGAGGTGCGTTCCCGCAAAATGCAATACTATTACGTCAAGCTTCTGGCGCTGGCTCCTGTACAGAGCTGGCTATATGTTATAGCTGACACACGCCTCTAACACCCGCGATCGGAGGTTTCTCCGATCGCGGGTGTTAACCCCTAACACGCCGCGGTCGCGCTGACCGCGGTGTGTTAGAGGCATTTAAAGTTGTTTAAAGGTGAATCGGACCCCCCCGCGGCGCTTACCGGGGGGGTCCGCTCCTCCGATCGCAGCCCCGGGACTGCCGGTGCCTGGGGCTGCGCGATCCTCCTCTCGGTGCCGGGTCCGTGCCTCCTGGCAGGACCCGGCTGTAAGACACTGGGCATGCGCAGCATGCTCAGTGTCTTACAATACACAGTGCAATACATCTGTATTGCACTGTGTAACCTGTAAAAAAGCTTGAACAACTGATCAGAAGATCACTTGTTCAAGCTTAGATGTCAGTAACTGTAAAAAAAGGGAAAATAAATAAATAAAGGTTTTTTACAGTAAAAATAAATAATAAAAGAAAGTGAAAGTCCCCCCCAAACACCACATTTCCCTTTACACAAGTAATAAAGTATAAAAAACACTAAATCACGAAAAAAACCCACTTATTTGGTATCGCCGCGTCCGTAACAATCTGTACAATAAATCCTAATCATAATTGGACCCGCTCGGTGCACGTGGTAAAAAAAAAAAACCAAAAACGTGCCAAAAATTAAAACTTTTTATCAAATTGCTTTACAAAAAATGTTCTAAAAAGTGATCCGAAAAAGTTACAAGCACCAAAATGATACCAATAAAAAGAGCAACTTGTCACGCAAAAAATAAGCTTACAACCAGCTCTGTAAACCAAAAAATACGATAATTATGCCACTATAAAAATGGCAATACTAAAACAAATGCAATTTTTTCTATTCTAGTTTTCCTTCAATAAAATTGGACAAATGAAAATAAAACTATATAAATGAGGTATCACCGTAATCGTAGTGATCCTTAGAATAAAGATAATATATTATTGTTATGCTGCAGTGAACAACCCCCCAAAAAAATGCTAAAAATCCAAAACAAGAATTGATGATTTTATTTTCCTCCACACGTAAAAAGTTAATAAAATTTCTTCAATAAGCTAAAAACCCACTAAAATTAAGTTTTTTTTACAGTGCATCTCGTCCCGCAAAAAATAAGCCCTTATTTGTCTAAATTGCTTAAAAAATAAATAAAGATTGTATAGCCTATTCCCAACGAGCGTTGTTATAGAACGGTGCGGCGGGTAGTGACTTTCCAACACCGGTCAGGGTAAGACGGCGGCTGTTCACTGATCGGGGTAAGACGGCGGCTGTTCCTGACAGCCATCCATCCTGCCCCATGGACCAGAAGGGTTACGTCCCCCCACACACCCCCAGTTTATTATCGCTGCTACTGGCTCATCAATTCAGACGAGCTGATAGCAGCGAATTTACTTATGACGTCACCGTGTAGACACGGTGATCGGGGCAGGGTGGCGGCTGTTCCTGACAGCCACCAATTTTGCCTTGCGGTCCAGAGGGGTTTTGTTGCCCCCCTCTGTCCATGTTTGCTGCTATTTGCTGGTCGATTTGGTCCAGCCAAAAGCAGCAATATTCGTCACAATGGGCATCGCTAGGGTGAATAAGAGCAACACTTGGTGATAATTTCCCTACTAAAACGAAGATATGGTACAAAAGCGCTGGCCATGTACATTGTACAGATTATGCTGTACAGCTCTTACGAGCTGTTCCAATGTGCAGGTCCTGCCGTATCATTTCTCTGTTTTCAGAGGAAGATATTAGGAAACTAATATTGGGACAAGAAGGACGGGGCCCCAGTACCTCTGGTTTAGATGTTCCTGTGTTTTGCCAGGACAGCATTTTCCCGGTGAATTCTGCTGCTTCTAATGGTAGGACTCAATAAAGGGTCTGTTCCAAAAGAGAAGTTAGGATGGACACTACATACTACTAAGAGACCTGCGACACCTCCAGAGTGACAAACGTTTAGTTGGTCCCCTGGTATATTCTACCTCCTTATACACAACACATTCACAATTCACGCCCAAGCTGTTGTGAATTAATTTCGGTAAAATGAATAATTGTAACAACTGTTATGTCCCGTTGCTCCCTATACCCCTCCATTATTTCATAAGGGGCGCCACATAATGGGCACTGAACTTTCCAGAAATAATTGAAATTTCCATCTTGGACTCCATTGCACATCATTTTTGGAAACCACCTATATGTTCAAAATGCTCATTTCACCACGTGTATTACACTACACCACATATTACACCTTGCTATATTCCCCAAGGGGTGTACATTCAACAATTAGGGTCACTTTTCAGGTTTTCCTCTGTTTTGGTACCACTACGGCTCTCCAAATGTATCCTGACACATGTGAAGGATTTCTTACAAATTTGGCCTCTAAAAGACAAACATCCCTCTTTTCCTCTACTGTGCGCCCATAAAGCATTTTATATGCACATGTGGGGTACTTCTACACTCGGGAGAAATAGTTTTACGCCTTTTTTGGGGTTATTTAATATATTATCCCTTGTGGCTTACATAAATTAGGGGTAAAGTGACATTTATAGGAAAATTTTCACCTTTTTAATGATTCGGGCCTAATTGGATCATTCACCTGTAGGGTCAAATACATATATTACACATTGCAAAATTCTCTAAGGGGTGTGCATTCAAAGATTAGGGTCACTTTTCGGATTCTTCTCTGTTTTATACCACTAGGGTTCTCCAAATGCATGTCAAACATTTCTGTCAAATTTGGCTTCTAAAAGGCAAACATTCCCCTTTCCTTTTACTGTGCGCCCATACAACATTTTATATACACATGTGGGGTACTTCTACACTCGAGAGAAATAGGTTTACACATTTTGAGGGGTTATTACATTTTTTTTATCCCTTGTGGCTATATAAATTTAGGAGTAAAATGACCTTTATAAGAAAATGTTCACCTTTTATCTATTTAAGTCCTAATTAAATCAAACACCTTTACGGACAAATACACATATTACACGTTGCTAAATTCTCTAAGGGGTGTGCTTTCCAAAATGGTGATACTTGTTGGGGTTCCGCTCTGTTTTGGTACCACTACGGCTCTCTAAATGCATCCTGACACATGTAAAGGATGTCTGTCAAATTTGGCTTCTAAAAGGCCAACGCCCCTCTTTCCCTTCTGAGCTTCACTGCGTACCCATACAACATTTTATTTGCATGTGTGGGGCAATTTTATACTCGGGAGAAATGCTAGTACACATTTTTTGGGGTTGTTTAATCTTTAATGCCTTATGGGATACAAAAATTAGCTGTAAAAGGGACTTTTGGGAAAATGTTCACCTTTTTCCTTTTCGGGACCTAATTGAAGCAAACACCTGTAGGGGTAAATACACATATTACACCTTGCTGAATTCTCCAAAGGGTGCACTTTCCAAAATGGTGACACTTGTTGGGGTTCCCCTCTGTTTTGGTACCACTAGGGCTCTCCAAATGCATCCTGACACATGTAAAGGATGATTGTCAAATCTGGCTTCTAAAAGGCCAAAGCCCCTCTTTTCCTTCTGAGCCCTACTGTGCACCCATACAACACTTTATATGCAAAAGTGGTGCAGTTCTGTGCTTAGGAGAAATTGTTTTACACATTTATGGGGTTGTTTCATCTTTTGTCCCTTGTGGCTTACAAAAATTTGGGGTAAAAGTGACTTTTTTGAGAAAATTTTCACCTTTTTTCCCTTTTGGGGCCTAATTGAATCAAACACCTGTTGGGGAAAATACACAAATTACACGTTGCTAAACTCTCCAAGGGGTGTACTTTCCAAAATGGTGTCTCATGTTGGGGCTTTCATCTGTTTTGGTACCATTAGTGCTCTCCAAATGCATCCTGACACATGTAAACTTTTTCAGCCATATTTGCCCTGCAAAAACGAAACAACGCTCTTTCCATTCCAAGTGCCCCCCTGTGCCCGTACAGCAGGGTACAGTGACAGTACCTCTTGAGTATTGGCATACTCAAGAGGAATTGCCCTCAACATTGTAAAATGCATTTTCCTTTTTAACCCATTGTGAACCCATTTCTGTAATTTCACTTTCATTTATCTTTCACGCTCATGAAACGCTCAAAGGGTTAACAAAATTCCCAAAGGTTGTTTTGAATATTTTGAGGGGTGTAGTTTGTAAAATGGTGTCATTTGTGGGGGTTTCCTGTCATGTGGGCCTTATAAAGTCACTTCTAACTAAATTGACCCTCCAAAAGTAGGTTTTGATGATTTTCGTGAAAATCTGAAAAATTGCACCTAAAGTTATAAGCCTCCTAACATCCAAAATAAAGGAAAAGATGTTTGAAAAATGATGCCAAGTTAAAGCAGACATATGGAAAATGTTAGTTATCAAGTTATTTTAGTAATATGACCAACTTTCCAAAAAGTAGAAAATTTTGAATTTGGAAAACATTGTTTTTTCAAAATTTTTGCCAAATGTCCATTTATTTCATAAATAAATACTAAATATATTTATTAAATTTCTCAACCAGCATGAAGTACAATGTGTCACGAAAAAACAATCTCAAAATCAACTGGATATGTTAAAGCGTTCCAAAGTTATAACCACTTAAATAGACACATGTCAGATTTTAAAAAATGGTCCGTGTCAGGAAGGTGAAAAGTGGCTTCAGCGTTAAGGGGTTAATATAAGTGGCCTCATTTGTATTAAAGGGGTTCTACCATATTAAATGGTTTCCAATAGGACAACATTCTGAACTGTGGAGGTCTGACTGCTGGGATCCCTACTGATCATGAGAATGAGATCTCCCTTACTGATTAAAGAGAACCAGATCATGTTTCATTCCTGGACCAACAAGGTGACCTTTTCAGAAAGTCAACTTTGAAGTGAGATGTTGGTTGTAAATGGATAAATTTAGCACTGAAGTGAAGCTCTCCTCTGCTCAGAATGCCTGCTCTACTGTAATTGCATCATAAAATAAAATGTTGGATCAATTATAGTGAAAGGCCTTTCTTAGACAAGAGGAACTTGACTTGCAAAACTCTCCACCTACTTGACCTTATACAACCAATTTGTGTCACTGGACCAAGAAAGAAACATGAATATTAAGGGATCTGTTGGAAAAGGCAACACAGCGCAGCGCTTGGAGAATACCAATTTTATAAAGCATTGAAGGGAACATCTAATCTGGTTATTCAAGGTTTCCTGCCAGTCTTACATCAAGGTTGAACACATAGGAGCAACCTATGACCCCTACAGCCCATCATTGATCATATCTGTACCCCACTATTGTTATTGGTTGTAGAAGTCACATGTTATCAGTAGTATAGTAAATATAGGTCTTCAGGGAACAATCTGCTTTTAACAGAAAGATATGGTTTATTTATTTTTTTATTTAAAGGGACCATGTCATCAGAAATTAACCTTATACCAGCATCTAGATCATGTTTCTTTTTATGGCCCATTGAGCTGACATCCTCTTTAAAATGTATTTTGATCAGGTCATGGAGGCAATGAGCTCAGCACGGTATTTAAAGAATATCTACCCTCCGATTACCTGATGGTAGAGGAGTACTACTCACCTCCCCGTCCCCTACCCTTTTCCAGCCATCTACCTTTGTTATACCTTAGAACGGCCTATTTTAGGCAAAATTAGAGTTTTAAAAATTTGCTAATTAGCCCGGGATGCTCTGCAGAGCACCTTGAGACTCCGCTGCAAAGCCCTCTCCTTCTCTGAGTGCCCCTTTTGCTGAGAATGATGGTTCTATATCCAGTAACAGTAGTGCACGTTGTCAATCCAAGCAGAGGTTGTGTTCAAGTTGAGGAGAGCTTGACTTCAGTTCTAAACTTTCTGCCTCCATGACTTTACATTACCAATCTACATCTCACTTCAAATTACATTTTATGGATGATGCCAGCTCGCTGGGCTTTGAAAGATGCATGACTTGGAAGGTGTGTAACTGCTCGACCATATACAGGTTGTGGTTTATTAGGTAATTTCCTTCAATACCATTACTTGCATCAGACAAGTTGTATACACACTCTTACCTATTGAAACGTTCTTTTCTACTGTATGATACCTTTTTAATAGTCAAGTTTTTAATAGTGGATTAATTTTTTCTTTACATTTGTGTGATTTTCACTATAAAACTTTGTTCTTCCACACAGATCTCAGATTGTCAGTGTTCCGCCGTGTATGATTTATAACAATGTCTTAGTTAGTAACTCTTGGAAAATGGCCATGGAAGTAAAGTCATTTTTGCCAGGACTGATGCTGATTCTGTGAAAGAACAAGAGAATATTTTTTTGAGCCTGTCATTTCACTTTCCGCTGTCTTAATATAGCCGCAGAGATATGGATTGCACTTTTGTTCTCTACACAGCGATATTTACAAATCGCAAATGTTACAAAGACAAATGACAAAGTTAATCATGGAAATGATTTATGAAGCGGGGGTAGCACAATATCATTTGTCTGTATAAAATTGAATTACAGAACCGAAGTTAATTGCAGAAATATAAATAGCTAAAAAAATGATCTGTGTCTCCCGCTGCCTTACTGTTTGAAAGTACATGACACCATCTCTATCAGATTATTGGGTAAAGATGTGGATCCTTGAGATAAACTATTTTTATTTTGGTTAGATTGCAAACAGTTTTCCTGGAAATATATAATTTTTAGGAATTTAATTACAAATAATGGCTCCCGAGGGGCACATCATGTAATACTTTGTTTAAAAAGACATAAAGGAAAATACTTTGATCCATTTACATATAGTATATAAAATGTGCATTACCGGAGTTTGTAATTGTGCAGGCAGTCCCCGGGTTACGTACAAGATAGGTTCCATAGGTTTGTTTTTAAGTGGAATTTGTATGCAAGTCGAAACTGTATATTTTAGAATTGTAGATTCAAACAAAAAAAAATTTTGTCCCAGTGACAATTGGAGTTTCAAACTTTTTCGCTAGAATTGGACCAAGGATTATCAATAAAGCTTCATTACAGACACCTTACAGCTGATCATTTCAGCCTGGGACTAAAGTAAAGTTACCCCTGTTGATATTTTTGCGGGGATACACTATCTTTAAGTATCATACTATCACTATGTGTTAACTACACAATTGTCATCACATTATCAGGAGTAGTATGTTGACCATATAGTACAGGCAGTCCCGGGTTACGTACAAGATGGGTTCTGTAGGTTTGTTCTGAAGCTGAATTTGTATGCAAGTCGAAACTGTATACCTGTATATTTTATCATTGTAATCCCAGCCAAATTTTTTTTGGTCTCTGTGACAATTGGATTTTTAAAAATGTTGGATTGTCATAAGAACCAGGATTAACAATAAAGCTTCATTACAGACACATTCAATAACTGTTATAGCTGTTTATTGTAGCCTGGGGCTAAAGTACAGTGAGTTACGACATCCAGAGGTACGTTTGTAACTAGGGGTCGTGTGTAAGTTGGGTGTTCTTAAGTAGGGGACCGCCTGTATAGTTTATCATCAGATCCCTGATGAATGTATTGAGGAAACGTGTCGAATCGTATTACATCTATAGAAGAGCTAGCTGTAGAGAGTCTATCACAGTTTAGAATATAGAGGGCACCTCGAAAGTGGTCTCTCTCTGTGAGGCAATAGCCTCTGTCCTACACATCAGCACTGAGCCTCCCAATATGCATTATTGATCCCAGCATGTATCGACATTCATTATGTTGAATTTGGGGTCGGATCTTGACTTTTAATACACAGTTTAGTGTCTCTAGCTTTTGTTATCTTTTTTTTTTTTTTAATTTAGGCATTTCTAATAAAGGTTATGTTTTAACCACTTAGTATAATCTTGTTTCCCCTTCAGTGAATGACTAAAGTAAAGCTTCCAGAGAGCTTCACCAGAGCTCACTGTGGGCAGAGGGGTCCGTCTTTAACTAGGGGTCGTCTGTAAGTAGGGTGTCCTTAAGTAGGGCCTGTATATGTATTTGACTGTGTAAGTTCCGTTTGTATGTGCTATGATACAGACGCAAGTGCCTTGACTTTGCTAAAAACTGTTTTGTTCAAATTAAGTTAAAATCTGCAGTCATTCTTCGCACATTAGCTGGTCTTTTTTCTAGGTTACTCGGCGAGTAAGCCACAGTCTCTTTTTTTAAAAAAAATTAAAATGACAAAGCCTAGAACACTGCTTCTAAAAGTGCCAGAGCTCAATCTTAAATTAGACAAATCCCATAGTAACGTAAAAAAAACCTGATTTTTGAGAAACTGCATACCGTAATAAATATTTCTGTATATTCCATTCACATCTTCAAGAAGTACAGAAACTGGGTATCTGTCTTGGAATGTTACAGGGGGAGTGTAGCTACAAAACAAAATTTGAGAGGTTCCCTTTAAGAACTCGCCGTTCTAAAAAAAAAAATAGAACTTGCAACTTCTGACCTAAAAAGAATCAATATTAGCAAGAACTAATATGTTTAAAAAGTTGTCATAACCGCATATTCAGGAGAACAAGCACAAAGAGATCTAAATAGCACCAACTAAATATGAGGGGCTTCCTGAAGATATTACTGCGCTTTGTTTGCTTGTTTTCATTTATCCTACATTGTCCAACAATCGCTTTTCTTCTATAGGCAGCAGGCTGACCCAGAACTTTCACATGGTAGCATGCACTTTGCTCTACTGCTCATATTTAGTTGCAGCTATATATAGTAGTTCCCTTTTGTGTATTTTTTTCCTGTTTTTTCTTTTTGTGCTACATGCCTCTCTGCTTGTAGCTGTTTTTTAAAAAAATATGTAATCAAGTATTTTAAAGTGAGTGGCTAGCCTTATTGTAGGTGATATGTGTGGTTTTTGAGGACTATCCCTGTTCCAGCATTTATATTTTGGATGTTTGTATTGGTATATCAGCCAATGACTTATTATGCAGGTTTTTGGCCGCAAATGACCCATGTACCTACTGCATATAATAATTATACTATTTTATATTAAATATTCTACATGGCCAGCTTGCAATAGAGATTTTATTATTAAAAAGTTGAACTTGACTTAGGACTTGGTCTATTTCCAGCCTCCTATACTATGATGCTATGAAAAGTATGCCTACCCTAACACCTATAGTCCCCTGTAGTCTTAAATGTGGGATGGTGCGCTGAATACAGTGTACCATGCCACAATAAAAAATGTAAAAAAAATATAGCGAAGCTTGGAAATATAGCTAAGCATCATGGAAAACTGATGAGGGCTAGACCTGAAGGTGTGGTTGTGAATTGCTTCTCAGAAAAGATAATTATGGGAATGGCGCTGAAGTATTCAGGAAAGCTTCCGCCTAATGTATTTCCTGTAACCCTTTTGTTGTTAATGACCGCAGCGATCATTTTACATTCATTTTTAAATATGGGAATTGTAAGCGGTCAAGATGATATTATCTGGCACTGGTTACATGTTTTAGTTCAATTTCTGTGAAATTTTCAGTAACAACTTCATGTAATTATACAAGTTTGGGTTGTTTACATATAAGGGCTCATACAAATGGTACTGTAAATTAACTAATCTTTTATACCTAAACTATAATATGTATTTAATAGTGTTCAGTACTGAATTTTTGTTCTTGAGTGCAAATGGTCTCCCTAAGAAATAAAAGATTGGGCAGTTGTAATTCAGCTGATCAATTCTGCCTTTGGGGGAGAGTTTGGAGGCCCCCTTTACACATTGGATGATTGATCAGTTTTGTTTAAACCCCTTAAGGACTTGTCTATTTTTCATTTTTCTGATTCCATTTTTTGCCCCCCACCTTCAAAAAATGTATAAAATCTTTATATTTCCATGTACAGAGATGTGTGTGGGCTTGTTTTCTAGTGATTGTATCTAATATTTGGTATTGTTGATCTCTTCTACCCAAGGAACCCTGAGAGGAGTTTTCTGTATCTGAGCAATTGAATTTCATGTTGTAATATATTTAATTCAGCAGTATTTTTCCATTCTGTGTCATAATGACATTTAATGCCAGCAGCAAATTGGGATTCATTTAAATGAATTGAACCTGTACATCTTGTTATGAAAATTATTCAAGATTCAGATTTATCATCTCTTATTTTATGATTTTATCATCCATTTTTTAAAATGTAAAATATATTAAATGTGCTTGTGCAGTTTTTATTGTTAAATCTTTGCGTGTACCTGTCCTAAAGAGCTGTATGTTGTTTTTGTTGTTGTTTTGCAGTTATTGTTGATTTTTTTTTTTTTTTTTCCCCACCATTTTGGGGTATATGGAATTTATTGATCAACTTTTATAAGCCCTTAATTGGGGGGAACATGGTAATGTAAGAAAAAGGTTTATTAATATTAACAAAATTTACATCGAAATAAATGCTTCACATTTAAACCGCTAGATGAGTGTGTCAAAAATTGAAGGGGAAAAAGGCAATGGTAAAATAAAATAAACATTGTTCAGTCACATACAGGTATCCCCAAAATGGTACCATTAAACGCTTTGCGGTGGGGGTTTATGAAGTGGTGGCACATCATGCTAGTTATGAAGTGGTAAAATAGCAAGTTGTACCACTTGGGCTACCTGCACACGAACAATCTCAACTTATGGAAACGGGACTAAGTGCTGGTCAGTTCCTATGGACTGAGCACAGGGTTGTGGACTGGAGTCCTTCAGTCATAGTGACCGCTTCGCCAACACTATAGAAACTGTGATGCTAGGACTCGAACAGTGTATGTTTGTGTGCATCCAGCCTAACTGACAGTCTTCAATTAATAACTAATAATGCTTTGTCAACCTGTGTCCTGTTTTATACAGAGTGTAGCTGCACATTTTAAAATTTGCTTGTCCAAAATTAAATAAAGTTCATCCTACAGCTAACATCATTCTTACAGACAATTTATCTTTTCATTTTGGAATATTCATTGCTATCTTTATGGTCCCAGTCATAAATTTAGGGCTTAATTTAGCAATGTCCTACTGATATTCCATATTTAAGTGTTGTCATGGTTGGAGGGTAGTCCTACAGATGACCTAAATATCACATTGCATTTGCAATGTTGCCATAAAATCCATTATCATTTCTGTCAGCCGTTCAGGTCGCCACTCCATCACAAAGTGACATAGCTATGAACCTGTAAGTGCTTGGATAACTTTTATTATTCAAGGTATAGGTCTGTCATTCACAGCTTATACCTAGTTATTCACTTTATCAAATGCTTTGTAAGTCAGCACCTTGTGTAATTTATCATCACTATTGCTGTTTTTTTTACTATACTCATTAATTCTTTTTGAGAAATGCATACATAACAGCCTAACATTCTGTGTGAATAAGCTTCTAGTCTGTCGGGATACCTTAATTCTACCCACATCCATACTAACAAATATCTTGCAGGTAAAAATATTAGATATGTTTTTTTGGGGTTTTTTTCAACACTGAACAACTTAAATTGAAGCACTAGGGAAAACCTATATAAATGATCAAGGTTTGACTATTGCACTTAACAATACATTTTACAGCTAAAGATTAACTATCTATAAATTGGTAATATCAGTACAGGGAATAATGTACCAAAAATACCAGAATATCAAAAATAAATATATTGTACAAAAATATAAATCCATAAAAAGTATTGCCAAATTATTGGTGCCAGTAAGAAGTACAATTCATCCATCAAAAGCAAAACACTCTTTGGATAGAAAAATAAAAAGTAAGCTTTTAGAAAAAAGAGAAACATTAAAATGGGGAAGAGGCTGAATAACCCCCTTTGGCAAAGGTCCTTTAGATTTGGCAATGGAAAGGAACTTTTCAGGTGTCACTGATACTTTTGCAGTAATGTGAAGATGCTTGTAAAAAAAAAAATAATAATCCCATTTGGCTTAGATCAATGAAAATTAAAATTTGTTACTTAATTTACTTACACAATATTGGGAATATATATTTTAAAGTAAGATATCTATGCTCAGGGGAGAAACATGGCTATTATAACAATCCTTGGATACTTATTAGCACATATTTCCTGCAAAGACTTCCATTTCTTTGTGACCCTTTCATATTACATAAGAGTAGAAATGAAAAATATTATCTGCTGCTTAACGTAAGTTTTTTATTTATACCAATGTCTTTACTTCAGCATATGGTCATAAGTGCCAAAGATCATCTGTCATGGAAAAGAACACAATTAAAAAACACCATTGCAGAAAATATACTTATGGCTTAGCAGGAAATGTTAACTTACTTCTGGGGACGTTACTTTCTTCTTATTCTTTTGCTTAATATTCCAACTAAAAACTAAAGTCCTAAGCCATTCTCCTTTTGTAGAAGCTGTCCACTAACCACATAGCTTGGAAAGCACACTGTAAAGGATTTCACCCCCTTTAACAACTTTGCATGCCTTAAAGTCAGATAACAAGTCTGTGTGTGACCTGTATTATTCCAGCATGTTTATTTTTCTGCTATACCTGTATTGAATGATTGTATTAATGGCATGAAAATTGGGCCATGTACAAGGCAGAATATATATTGAATTGTGAGAGAAGTGGAATGTTAAAGGAAAATTAAGCACGATAAACCAGGGGCACTTACTCATAGATCCAGGCACTGTGGTAATCTTCTTATATTTGTTAACCATTTATATTTAAATTGCTACAATTATGCTAATAAGCCTGCAAACTCTCAGGGGTGTTACCACAGTCCTTCCTTTCTCAGGCTTCATAGACTGTCTCACCATCTTCCTCTGCCCTCTCGGCACTTCCCTTTTTCGGCTGTAATCTTACTGCAGCTGAAAGCACACAGGGAGTGTGCCATGGATAACCAATATAAGAAGATTACCACAGTCACAGTGCCTGGATCTATGTGTTGGTGTCCCTGGTTTATCATGCTTGGTTTTGATGGTAGTTTTATTTAATCATTAACTGTATATTTAGTTTTAAGAGAAAATTCCCTCTTCTTTCTGAAGAAGACAATGTTTATCAAAAATATGAAAATTGTTATTTTGCCACAATGGTTATCTGATTAGCACTCCTGTATAATGACCATGTACACTGGCAGACAAATATGATTGATCTTAAAGTCCTGTTCTGTACATTCAGTGCATTCTCAGATTTGTTCATCTATAGGTTAAGCTGCTCTCACTCTTGACTCATCAATTTCTATTCAAGACCAAGTAGGCTTTGTAATTCTTGATCTTTCATTGTTCTCCCCTCAGCTTGTTGTTCTTTTTCCTCTAAATGTCCATTTTGGTTGTCCATGTCGGGAATGTGTGTACCATCATTATGCCATTAGATAACACAAGACAACTGCAGTTTTTATACATTCCTATAGTAAGAAGCCTGGTTTGTATAATTTGGGCTTGTTTATCCCTTCTCCTTAGAAGATTTGATCGTTTTCTTGTAAAGTAATTTTAGAGATTGTACAAAATTCATAACTTTGTAGCAATAATCACTAAAGTTTAGACACTGTTTATATGTATAAATCCTCCCCACACTAGATGAAGCTTTCGCAGTCCTTTAAAGTGAACCTGTCATCTAATTAACATTTGTTTATATGCAAACATATGCCAGGTCAACATTTTTACCCTTTTTCCTTTCTTTACATTTCTTAGGTCTAATAAATATACTGTCGATGTATCTCTTTATATCAATATTTTTATGTTTTGTAAGAAGATTGCTTACAAAACTAGCAATGGGGAAGCCTCTATGGACACTATACTTATTTCTGCAATGCAAACAAGACGACTCCCGCAATCTTCACCACAACTGCACAAAATTTTTTCTCTGCAAGCCATATCAACTTAAAGAGTAACCGTCACTTCAAAGAACTTTTGATATGTTGTAGGGCAGGTAATGTTAAGCCCTTTTGCAATTGGATTAGTTAACTGAATCTTGCTCCTTGCTCTTGTATTCTTCAGCCACCCCCCTGTTGTCAGTGACTTCTTAGATAGCTGTTGCCGGGCACATTCTGTCTTCACTGAGGAGCTGACTACGGAGGGAAAATGAGACGCACTCCCTCTCTCTCCCTTCTCTCAGCTGTTTACCCCATGGATCATTGCTCCAGCACTCAGTCATGTGCTGATAGAAGTGCTAACTAATGTAGTAACCAACTAACTACACTTTTTTATCTCTCCCTCCGCTTTCCCTACACTTGTGTACAAACAAAAAACAAGCTGCAGATTGATCAAAATCCCCCCTCCCTCATTCCCTCACACTCCACAGTATGAAATGGCAGAGAGACTCTCCAAGTCTTCAAGCTGCCCCATCATGTGCTGTGCTGAAGGTATAGACCGATAGGTAGATACATAGACAGATAGATAGATATGGGATAGAGAGATGGATATGAGCTAGATAGATAGCATATATGTAGATAGACAGATGTGAGATATATCATCATATGATATGAGATAATAGATGGATATGAGCCAAATAGGTAGATAGAAATTAGATCGGATATACATAGAAAGATATGAGCTAGATACATAGATATGAGATATGATATCACGTGCAGCACGTCCCACCCCTCTTTCTTGCTGATTGTAGTTTTTTTGAGAGCTGGAAACCATAGTTGCTATGGGACAAAAAGCTACTAAATGAGACTGAGAGGCAAAATACTTTTAGGAATAATTCCCAGGGACCGCTGGAGCAGAATTGTTTTTTTTAGTTTTTTAGAATGATGATTACACTTTAAAAACTCTTATTTTCAAAGCTTGATAAAACAAGGAATTCATACATCCCCACATTTCTGTTACTTCAAATGTCCATGGTAACATATTTAGAGTATAGCGTCCTGCAGTCCATGAGGTTACACAGAGAGAACAGATGTGAACCGCGACATTTTCCTTCCTCAGGCAGGAGCCACCTCCGAAGCTATGCGGTCCACACCTGTTCTCTCTGTGTAACCTCATGGACTGCAGGACGCTATACTCTAAATACGTTACCATGGACATTTGAAGTAACAGAAATGTGGTGATGAATAAATTCCTTGTTTTATCGAGCTTTGAAAATAAATGTGAAGAGCTTTTAAGTTGATACGGCTTGCAGAGAACGTTTATGTGCATATTATAAAAGTTGTCTGAAGATAGAGACTTTAGACTTTGAGATGGTGACTGTCTCAGGCAGAAGGGAGGGGGAGCATTTTCTCCATTTCGAGAAACTTCCTGTCCAAGTTTTTTTTTTTAGGAAAATATTTTCTGAAAGTGCTTTTATATTGCAGGCTTTCATTTAGATTTTCTTAATTGCAAGGCACCTTTTTAACTCAGTATTGATCTCTGGATAGAACCATGTGTGTACATCCATCTACAGAACATTTGAGGCATATCCTGTGGATCTGTGTGGGATGGGAATACTCATGTAAGAAGTGAGAGTGTATGTGTGTCACTGCATATTTATGTCATTGAAGATCTTTACAAGCCAATGGATATCTTCAAGGGCACTGTAATTACATTTCATCACCTTGTAAAAATGTGATCGGTTAGAACTAAACAAAGCAAAAGCTGCATATTACTATCCAAATATTATTCACAGTTCATGGACTTTTTAGGGGAAAATTCTGTCTAGGAATGGATCAAATGTGAATAGGCACAATTTTCAGACTTCTATTTCTCACTTACACCTTAAAGGGGTATTCCCATCTGGACATTCACATTTAATTTAATTCATTTGCCATATGTAAACATTTCTTCAATGGATGTTATTAAAAAAATGTTTCTGTGTGAAGATAATTTCTCATAAATGTAGCCATATTGTCCCATAGAAATGAGATAGCTTCCTTTGATATGACCACCTGACATTTTGGCAGGAGTGGCCAGACAGGACTATTGAGTCCTGCCTGACCACCTGGATTCAGTGATCATTACCACAGGACAGCTGTGCAACATGTAGTAACTCCCGGACATTTCATATATAAAAACCTTTTATTTGTTTGTGCAATCCCTCCAGCAGAGGTGGCCGTATCAAAGCAACATCTAATTGAAGAAATGTGTAATATATATATAATATATTATATTATAAAATATGGCAGATTAATGAAATTTAATGTGAATGCCAAGACGAGAATATCTCCTTAACAATTCTGTTCCATCGATAACCCCTCAGTGCGCCTGCTGTATTACACATATATAGCAATAGGCTTAGAGGCTTTGCACAGTTCACAGACTACCGGTGTATTACTATAGTATATCTCTTTTATGGATCCCATAAAGCTCTTTCTAATATCCCAAATGATTGATGCCATAAAAGATAACACTAGGCTGTATTAAACTGTACTAGTGGGACATGGCAACAACATAATTCTTGTAAGCATACAGAAAGCTCATGTACAGTAGGTTACAAAGTAGGAACCTGAGCACTGTATGAAATGCTTTTCTTGTGGAGGAATGACTGAAGGGCCTGGCTCTCATTTCATGTTTTTATGTAAGGATTCCAAGGAGGGGAAATGATGCCCAGTGGAGGGAAAAAAATCCAAGTTTGTATAATTTTTATTTTTAGGTAGCACAACGGACATTAACAGAGGCATTTAAAAGTCCATTGAAATGGACACCAGATCCATTACACTTCTTTTATTTTCATTTTAGTAACGGAAGATAATAACGATTTTGGCTTGTGGTGTTTTGTATATTTTTTTTTTTATTGGAAAGAAAGATTTAAAATGTTGAGCGGACAATGTCTGGGAGAAACCATATAGCCCAAGACAATTCTTCCACTCTTCATGTGTTTGTGAAATGTCTAAAATTTTCGTTAATTTTCAGTTTTTTTTTTCCAGTTTAGTAGTGTACTTTTCTCTTTTTGTCAGTATGTGTAATCAGAAATAGAGTTTATTTAAAACGTTTAGATTATTTTTAGGTAGAATCCCAGTTCCACTGGTCTGACTAGGTGCTGGGTGCCTGGCTTTGCTACCATAAAGTCCAGTTTGCATGTAATGGCAATGAAAATGATTGTTTACTCTTATCCTTGTTCAGATTATTGGTTTCTATTGATCATGCTATATCTACTTTCTGTCCTATCTATTTTCTCCCATTTTCTTCTTCATAATCCTGATCCTTTCCTCCAGTGAGTGCGCTTATATTTCCATCCTTTCTGTTTTCTTTCTTTTTCATGAGCAGCATACTCTGCATGTAGGGAGATATCTGTCGTGCAAACCTATGTGAGCGGACAGAAGCGGGGACCTACAGACAATAAGAAGAAAGGGAATACCTTATATACTCGAGTATAAGCCTAGTTTTTCAGCACAAAAAATGTGCTGAAAAACCCAAACTCGGCTTATACTCGAGTCAAAATATCTAAACTCACCTTTCCGGCGACCCCTGTATATCTTCTGTGCGATCTGTCTGGCAGGGGCTGGCAGGCTATATACACTGGGGCAGGGGCTGGCAGGCTATATACACTGGGGCAGGGGCTGGCAGGCTATATACACTGGGGCAGGGGCTGGCAGGCTATATACACTGGGGCAGGGGCTGGCAGGCTATATACACTGGGGCAGGGGCTGGCAGGCTATATACACTGGGGCAGGGGCTGGCAGGCTATATACACTGGGGCAGGGGCTGGCAGGCTATATACACTGGGGAGGCTGTGACCAATGCATTTCCCACCCTCGGCTTATACTCGAGTCAATAGGTTTTCTCAGTATTTTGTGGTAAAATTAGGGGCCTCGGCTTATACTCGGGTCGGCTTATACTCGAGTATATACGGTATATCTCCATCTTCTATAGATTAACATAAATCATTTGATAATATTTGCAACTTTATTTACTGATTGTATGTTTTTCTTTTTTTCAGCATCAAAATGGTACTGATGTGGACAAGTGGAGACACCTTTAAGACTGCCTACTTTATTCTTAACCAGGCTCCTTTTCAGTTTACAATCTGTGGCCTCCTGCAAGTTCTTGTAGACATTACCATTTTGCTGCAAGTATACGTATACAGCGTATACCCTAAGAAGCCAGTACCACACACTACACATGTCACCAGTGCCAAAGCTCTGTGATGAAGAAAAAAAAAACATTTTGTCTGATCACGTGCTTCCCAATTCCAGCTCTGCTTCTGCACCAATAATGCACGTCTGTTTTTGTATCTCAGAAGCTCTCAACCCTTCTAGACTTTCAATGTTCCTTTGTATCCAAAGATTTTCCACAGTGCTGTTACGCTCTTCCACTGTCTGCACCGGGCTTGGTAAAAGTGTCCCCTCTGATATGACATCTAAAAAGATCCCCCGTTGTATGCATGTGTATACATTTGAATGCATATTTGTTGAGTGTGGCTGCATTGACATTAAGCCAGTATATATTTCATTCTGACCCAGTTTTGTATTACTGGTGTCAGACTAGGGCTACATACAGATTACATACAGTGTTACTGTCATTCAAAAGTCTGTACATTTTTGATTTGAAAGACCACCAGAACCATTAAACTTACCAAGCTGCCACCATTTAGGAAACACATGGGCAACTGGCAATGGAAAATTGACAGCACCCCTTGATCTTCAAACGATGAATGACCTGTTTAGTGAGCAAGCATTGGATACACATCATTTGAAAAGGGGGCCATGTGATAGAAGCCAACGCATCCAATTGCATAATATCTGAGATACTTACTATAGTCTTGCTTATAGGATGACCAAGCAAATTGCGCTGTCTGTATAACCCAAGGACAAACACTTGGTCCTCTTGTCCTGGTAACCTGGAGCGCTGTGCTATGCAATGTATTTTACAGGCTGTAGCTCCTTCTTAAACTCGGATCACAGTTTCCCCACAACTATATACGGCTGTGCTTTTCCCATTGCATGCTAGAATGTTTCATGTGGCTTCAAATTATAAGTACATGGATGTATTTGTGCTAATTTTGCACCATTATGGTTAAATATATCGACAACCTATCTTAAGCATAGGTCCTTAGTATTAGTTTGATGGGGTTCAACACCCAGCACCCCCAAAGATCAAACAGTGAATGGAACTAGAAGCATTGTTCTTGGTCCAGCAGCGGATCAAAGATCCAAGTTCGTTTATACATTTATAAATAGAGATTTCTGGATTCACAGTACAGTTTTATGTGTCTTATTGATAGCTGCACACATTGCAGTTTTGGGTGGTATGTCTACCCTTGCCTATGGTCAAGACCTTCACATATATGTTACCGTATCTACTTGTAAAATGCTACTTATTATATCCTGGATTTTTCACTATAATCAGTTACATTGCCTTGCCAGACCAAAAAGATTGTTCAATATTCTGCCTTTTTCTTACAGGGTACAGGATCTTTTTATTGTTTTTGTTTTATTTCCTTTATGAATTTTGATGGTTTCTTCCTCAACAATTGAAACATTTTAATGGGGTATTAACTTGTATAATGTAATAATGAATGAAGCTGGTTTGGCTGCAAGGTGCTCTTGTCATTGCTGTTGGTTCACACATCCTACTATAAGCTATTGACTTACAATGGCTAAGCTGTTCTGGCTGTAGGCAGCAGAGGAAGCTTGAAAGAACACATGGTGTAAGATTTGTGGCATCCAGATGCTAACAGAATATTAATGTTTTATGGAAACATTTTGGAATTACTGTGCTTAAATGGCAAAAAACTTTTATGTTTGCAATACGTTCTGTATATACAGTAATTTGGTTGGTTTCCAGCCTCTGCTTTGCAGAAGAAGTTTGGTTCACTTTGATATTTCTATTTATAGAGGACCTTTCTCCACTTAAATAATTGGTTTCTTCACAGAATAACATATTTTCTGCTGTTTTGTGTTATTTTTACTGGAAGTGTACCTAAAAATGGAGTTACAGTAACCTGTCGGTACACATCCCAGTTTTTATTTATAAAATTTTAGAAGATTGTGTGGTTCTGAATAACAAGGACCTTCATCTCAGGCAAATATGACTCTTCTCTGCTAATTGTCACATGTCTGTCTGGAGGAGAATTTTATAGGTAAAGAGATGATATTTCACATTTGGGGTAAAATCTGGTGATGGGTTCCCATTTGTTTTATCTGCTGCGTCCTTAATGTTTGTAGAATACCAGAATTTTAAGATCCATACGCCTCCTTTGAGCATTTTGCTCTATTAAGGCTTATACTTTTGTTTCCTGGAGTTTAATTCCACCATTAGTTATGAACATTTTTTTGTAAGTGGCTCTATAATTTTATTTTGGGATGAAGCCATTATAGTTGTTCTGTCTCGCCTACAGCAGTGTGTGGGTTTTACAGCACTTTCTACACGGTACATTTTCTACAGCCCGTCTCCAAATTATGACTTCACATTAGGAAGGCTTTGTCACCAGTCTCTGTACAAATAGTTATTTTACCTTGTGGTCATGGAAATACATTAACCATTGTTCTGAGTATTTGTAGTTGTAGGTTTCCAGTACAGGGAGAAGATACAACTTTATTTGCCCATTCATACAATCTATTATGACACACAGGTCCAAAATAGCTGAAAATGTACCTTTTTTTTCTTGTGTGCCAATACATTGCTGAAGAGGTGTATTTTGAGGACAAATAGTTTGACCATTAGAGAACCACTCCCCAATACCATCTTGGCTTCTGTGTTGGAGAGAATCTGTGTTATTCTTAATTATTTTGACTTTATCATACTTCTCTAGCATAATTATGAGAAGTTATACACTGCTGGTGCATAGACAGGAACCAGGACATTTGCCATATGTATTAATCCAGATTCTATAATCATCGTAGGTGTTTTAGTATATCAGTTAGTTTTGTGCCATTCACAGTGTTACAGATTCGCCAATTGCCACCGGTGGAATACCTGAATGTTACATTGTAACATCTTTACAACTATACTTGATAAAAACCATTTTGCTCTAGCAAGCTTTAGACTGGACATGTTATATTATTTTCATTTTCCAGTTCTGAACATTGCTTATATAATTATGTGTTAAATCTTTTTCTCTTTATATTCTCCCTGACAGCAGTAAAGAAGGTTTTACAGCGCCAAATCTATAAAGCCTACGCAGTGATATTCTATGTAAACAACTTGCAGCCAGCCGTGACCATGTCAGATGATTGTACATTTTGGAATTTTATGATTAAGCTTAAAAATTCACTAGTTTTGCACAGTTCACTGTATCATGTTTTCTATCATAAATGAAAAGCTTAGTTTAATGTCTGATTGTCCTATTTACTGGACACTGGTTGTGCCACTCCCTTTAGCTGTGGTGGGGACCATAAGGTTCCTTCGTTGTGTCCTTTGTTTTAATAAAAAAAAGCTCTATTTTCGGTGTTTTTTTAGCAGACAAAAATGATCTACCCGTTGAGAGACGTTTATCATCATGTTTCGGCAAATGATGTAAGCCCCGTCCCTCTACCACGTGGGATGCATCACGATGCTCCGGCCACTGGTATATAATTAGTATGAGGCTTGCACAGGCTATGCTGACAGGATGTCCCCTTCACACCTCTCTATGCCCCCCTTGTCATGGAGGTGGCATAAAGGGGAAACTGGGCACATTTCTTGGCGGAATGCAAGGGATTGCAATTAGTTCAGGACTTGTGGCATATAAACCCTGTTTAATGTCTTCAAGAAGCCTACAAGACTGATATCAATATAGCCTTTTTTTGGTTATGTCCAGTAAGTTTTGGAAGGTTGTTCAAAATTGCATGTTAGTAGTGCATGTAAAGTAGCATGCTAATGGAAATTTGCTGACTTGTTATGAGGCATAACAATAGAAACCCAATTTGGACTTTGGTTGAATTTGTATCTAACTCAAAACTGGTATAATTTATAATTGTAACTACAGACATTTTTTTTGGATTTTCAAAATTTTGTGCTGTCATGGGAACAAGGATTATCAGTAAACCTTCAGCTGATCATTGCAGCCTGGGACTATAGTAACATCCAGAGAGCTTCACCAGAGGTCACAGTGGGAAGACAGATCTGTCTGTAACTAGGGGCCGTGTGCACATCAGGTGTCCTTAAGTTGGGGATGGCATGTATATACAGTATATAACAAACAATTATAAACATCATGCAGTGAAACATTTGTGTTCTTTTTGTGTTAAAATCTCTTACAACTAGAGTCTATTAGCTATAGTATCCAGTCTCAGCATTTCCCATAGTGCTTAGAAGTATTGATAAAATGAATAATGGTACAGTTATAGTAACTTCTCCTTGGTTTAAAGGTGCAATCCAGCCAAAATAATCTTTTGATGTTTCATAGGTACTGTATATACTCGAGTATAAGCCGACCCAAGTATAAGCCGAGGCCCCTAATTTTACCACAAAAACATGGTAAAACCTATATTTTTTTTACTCGAGTATAAGCCGAGTTTGGGTTTTCAGCACATTTTTTGTGCTGAAAAACTAGGCTTATACTCGAATATATATGAGTACTTCACATTGTTTGGGTTTTTTGTTTTGTTCTTCCTGACCATTACTGGTATGCAGTTGACGGCGTTCTCATACCCCTTTGGAATTACTAGGGATTTTGAAAACATTTTGATAAAGAATTTATAACCCTTGCTTACAATTCTGTATGACATATCTTGGTTTATAGATGGTTTCAAAGAAAACAAAAGAGTGTGTTATGGCAAATATATATAAAACTTTATTTCATTTATATAAGTACACCACACAACTAAATCCACACATTTAAGAACACATGAACCCATGCATGTGACCTGAATATCTTTGTAGTTTTATTTTGAGCTATATTTTCAGTGTTCTTTCAGTGAACTTCTAAATCGATGACACATTGTTGCCTGCAGCATTATTGATGTTGAGGTCAAGGATGAAGTTGCATATAATCTGAAAGGGACAGTTTTCTAAAATGTCAGGATATGATCAGTGGGGTCAAAGGGTATAGACCTTAGATATATTATGAAGGGTTGACTAGGGATGACCCAACAAGTATTGTATAAATATTTTAAACACACAATTTCTAGGAAGTAATAATTTACTATTTCAGCAACACAAGGCTGTCATATTTGTTTCGAATATTCTCTTGTGAAATCTGCCACTTGGTTTACATTTTTTAGATTGTGTGGATTTTCTTTCTTAATGAATGTGTCGAATACTGTGTAAGAAAAGTCACAACGTGCCAACTGTCTACAGCAGAAGATAACACTTTCATATCAGAACGATGGTGATCTGCTGAGCAGAATCCAATCTAGCTGCAGCCTTTGTAGATTTTTTTTTTTTTTTTGCCTTTTTAGGTTTTTACACAGCCCCGGGATCTGATGGCAGAAAAATTGGAGACATGTCAGAGGTTGGGAGATAGAGAGTATAAAGATAATGAAAGTTGTTCAGATGGTGATATAAAGTAAAAGTAAATGAAAGGCAGCAGCAGAAATTGCTGAGAAAGAAGATGAAATGGATAAGTAAGTGAGAAACGGTAACTAAAGAGAACGGATAATGAAATGTGATTAATAGTATAAGGAAAAGGACTGAGTTGTCTGTAAATGGTACATGTCCTAGCTTCAGTAATGTCCATTCATAGGGAAACTAAGTGTGACCTACATACCACAGTACACTACACATATTAGACATGTCCTATGGTTTTAGAACAAGGTAGATTGTTTTATGTCTATAGCAAGTTTAGATTTTCAGTACCGAATCCGTTTATACATTTGTAGGAGTTTGGATGATTGACTCCTATACACTGTTAGGGCCTAATAGAGAACATCCAGTGTTGTGTTTCTTTCAAACGGTACCACTGGTGGTGAGATGGTACCACTTGGGTTGAGAATTTTTCAAGTCACCGGTCCTCAATATTTTTTATTTCTTATGGTAGATTTAGCATTATGCAAAAAAGAACTTTAAAGGAGTCGTAGGGGTGGAGAACCGTTCCACTGGCCATTTGCACTGCACATTCACAGTCATTTAAATGCAGCATTTAAAGTTCTTTTTCTATTTTCTCGTAGACTAAGATTAAGTATTCTACAGAAAGACATCTTTGTATTCCTGCCAACATTCTGGATAATAGGTGGATGAAGGTTTGTGGCCTTTAAGTCTACCATTATTAGATTGGATGATACACTTCTCTAGAAGAATACCTACTAGCTAGTGTAATAACAGTATATATCTACAATACATTCGTTTTTTTTTAATGCGACACATTGTCAAACAAATGTTACAATTACATAATTTGGATACACCAATTTATTATGCATTTATTTCTGCATTTTTTAAAATTTATTCTGGTCCCTGTGATGTTAGCTGTGGAAATGGCCATAATTCATTAAATGTAAAGCAGTCACATCTGGGCAAGAATTTTAGATCTTTGTTTTCCCACCAGCTCAAAAATTGGAAGGTAGGAAATGAAGGAGGTCTTTCTATGGAGGGACATATATTTTTATTTTCTAGGCTGTAGTCGTGATGTAGGACAAAATGAATAGTAATTTAGCTAGGGCAGGGATGGCAAACCTTTTACCGGCCGAGTGCCCAAACTGCAAGCCAAAAGCCCCATTATTTATTGCGGGGTGCCAACCAAAAATGAAAGCAGTAACTTATTGCTTCCTGTTCCTCAACAACATTCAATCATATTGGCCTCCTGAGGACAAGTTGGAAAATTTTCATCATTTTAGCTTTCCAGTGTCCCTCTGTACACAGAGAATCGTGGGGCCAGCAGGAGGTCCTATAAAAAAAGAGAATCGCGGGGCCAGCAGGAGGTCCTCCAAAGATAATTCGTCCCTTGTCCCACTTCCTACATTCCCAAGTAGCGAAGTAAGTATCACTTTAATATATGCCTGAAAGCAGCATCTTTTAAGTTGCTTTGAACTGCAGGAAGATCATTTGAGTCCTGTCTGGTGTGCTGGGGGTGATGGCCCGCCAAAAGGGCTCTGAGTGCCCCCTCTGGCACCCGTGCCATAGGTTCGCCACCACTGAGCTAGGGTATAACGTAAGTAAGTTCTAGGCCACAGAATTCTGGTATAGCTTCCACAATATTTTCTTTTTTAACTTGGCTTTTGACTAAAGCAAATGTTTAAGCAGCCTATTGTTTTTAGGGGGAATGTTGTACAAAATATGACCATCGATTAAATGTTCATTTAATGAATGTTAATTTGTCTTTATTTTGTTTATGCTTTCTACGCTTTTGTGTATATCTGCTGAATATTCTGCAAAAATACAGTGTATATATACTACCAAATATGCCTTGTTCTATTCATCTGTTGTGCTTTGTATAATATCAAGCTCCGATGTTTTGTTGTCCATCTTTTAGCCAAAGTGACCTTAAAATTTATTTTAAAAAATTATTTTACTTAGTGTTGTCATTTTATTTAATTTTTTTTATTATAAATGTTTAATATAATAGAGACTATCTTTACAACATCTTGCCCTAAACCCCCTTGTCTGAAGCAGAAAGAAAACATTTGTGGCAAAGTTTTTTTTTTTTTTTTTCTCAAATCGCAATATGACCATATACTGACCATTTTCTGAATAATTATTGTACCTTTCCTTTGAAAGCTGCTTGAGGTTACTAGGAGGGTAGTTTCTTACAATAATAATTGGATTTATGGTCTAGCTGCTCTTTTTACACAAAAATGTAAAAATAATTTGCATTAACAAAAAAAACACAAATGAAGTATGTACCTGGAAAATATAAATGCACATCCTCTCTAGCTTGTTTGTGGGCAGTGGCAGGCTGTTTTCTCCAGCACAGGAATGTCCACTCAGTTGCTGCTGAACAGCTTTTAGTGGCAGACATGCTATGAGAGTAGAGGAATTCATGGATCTTATATGAATCTGTTACCTGCCACTCATTCCTCCGCAGTTAAAAAGTTGCATTACACATACACGTACATTGTAACATACATCTATGATGAATCGCACTAATTGCTGATGATTAAATGTGTTAGATTTAATACACACAGTATGTGTGTATGTGTGTGTATGTGTGTATATATAATATAATATTATGACTATGGGACCCTAAGTGACTGGAAATGGCTTTTTGGTGCATCAGATGTGGAGGTGCCTGCTACTAGCCCCGTTTTCTTCTTAGTCTTCTTTCTATAAGGGATGTTGATAATTGCGTGAAGGGATGCTTCTAGGAAGTGGTAGGTGGTGAAGTAAGCAGCAAACTGGTGCATCGGGGGTCTGATGATGCACCAGGGTACCAACCTTTTGGGCAGGGGCCCAGCATTGGTGCCAGTGGTCAGAAATATTACCTACCATGTGGATGGGCAATAAATGTCCATATTGGTCCAACCTCTTAAAAGAAATCTATACAAACCCTGTCCTCCTTATAAAAAGACCTCTAAAAAGCAGGCCAGAGTGCGGGGAGGTTGTCTGGTGCTCCGTGCTGCTAATTATTCACTCATCTCGCACCTCCCTCTACTATGTTGGAGAGGGAGGTGACATCACACGGGGGCGTGAATAATTAGCAGCCCAGAGCGCCGGACATTACGTCCTCGTGCTCTGGCCTGCTTTTTAAAATGTCTTTTTCTCTAGGTGATCCCGACATGTTAAGATTAGAGAAGACAAGCGCCAGGATCAAAATGAAGAGGAGGACAGGTAAGTATGTGTAGTTTTTTTTTACATTTTTGAGAGTGGTAGATTTCCTTTAAACCATGTCACATTATTCTGCTTCACACAGCTAGTGTGGAACCTCAGTTTTTTGTTAACGTAAAGGCTGAAGCTGTATTGTGGCCAGAAATCATGTTCCATGTGTTCCCTGCATTTCCTGGAGTATAATACAATTCACATCAGGTCATTGTCTTGTGATGTGGTGAGTTCTCAAACTACCAACCGTTAGTCGCCATATACAGTTGAAATAAATGTTTCCTTATTTTTGCTTCTGAAAGTTTTGCCATTGCTAACCACTTTAACTAGTTATGTATATAATTACATTTCTATTAACAAAAAATATAATAAAAACTCTTTATAAAATGTGCCTTCCAAAAAAATGTATTGTGGCAACATGCCTGCATATGCTAAATTACAAGGTGAAAATGACATTGCTACAGATTTTATTTTGCTGATCCCTTGTATTTAGCATTCAGGGTTGATAAAGGCTTTATTAATAAGGAGGTAGCTGATTAAGTCTTGGGCCAATTATTTTTCAGATTTGCTTAATACCGATCGGTATTGTCCTAACCTGCAAGGACTTTCTTTGAAGTTTCAATACCAACATTTTGCTAATTAGGTGCTAATTAGGAACTTGCCACACTTACAGAATTATTAGAGCTTAATTGTCCATGACTTCAACTGCATCCACTGTGTCTGTGGATACTGGATTATTGCTCTGGGTTCTAAAGATGGAAAATACTGTTGTAGTTTAGCAAATCTTTTTAGTATGTTCATTGCTTTTAAGTCTCTAATATGTTACTGGGCAACTGTCCATCTGTTTATAAATTACTATTGCCTGCCAGAACACCTTTCAAAATAAAATAAACCGATGTTATTAAAGAAATAAAGTTATAAAGACTGAAGTCCTTATTGCTTATAAACAGAGCTCTTTTTTTTCTATATAAATTAATTCTTTGGAACACTGTAACATTGAACAAAATGCATGTTTCATAAATATAAAAGTAATGGAAAATGTTGCTTCCAAGTGCTACACTTTAAAATAAATCAAAACTATTTTTGTTACTTGCTATTAAAGTTAAAGAAATGTGCAGTTCTAATCACTGTATTATTTCTTCCAGGTTTAGCACTTCTATGTATATTGGTAAATTACTGAATCGCCTTTCCCTGCACTTACACATGTTACAAAAACATGAGGTAGTGGCCAACCCTTTTTTTAGAAACAATCTGTCCGACAACCAGGGGCGTCGCTAGGTCAAAAGATCTTTTTGCTGGTTTCCCGGATCTCCCTGGATCATTTGTACTGTTGCCGGGCATCCTCCCCTCTCTCATCATGTTCTGCAGGTCATGTGATCATGACATAATCATAGGGGGAAGTAGTGCACAGAGCTGCACGAGTGAGGTGAGCGGGAGAACATAGGGAGATCTGTATGGGCACATTACAGGAGGGCTGTGTGTGGGGACATTACAGGATGACACTAAAGGGTGCTGTGTTTGGGGACATTAAAGGTGGACATTACAGGGGTGCTGTGTGTGGGGACATTACAGGGGGGCTGTGTGTGGGGACATTACTAGGAACATTACAGGGGGACTGTGTGGGGGACATTACAGGAGGACATTACAGGAGGACATTACAGGGGGGCTGTGTATGGGGACATTACAGGGGGACTGTGTGTAGGGACATTACAGGTGGACATTACAGGGGTGCTATGTGTGGGGACATTACTGGGGGACATTACAGGGGTGCTGTGTGTGGGGACATTACAGGAGGACATTACAGGGGGTCTGTGTATGGGGACATTAATGGGGACTGTGTGTGGGGGACATTACAGGAGGGCTGTGCACGGGGACATTACAGGGGGACTGTGTGTAGGGACATTACAGGTGGACATTACAGGGGTGCTATGTGTGGGGACCTTACTGGGGGACATTACAGGGGTGCTATGTGTGGGGACATTACTGGGGGACATTACAGGGGTGCTGTGTGTGGGGACTGTGTGGGGGACATTACAGGAGGACATTACAGGGGGTCTGTGTATGGGGACATTAATGGGGACTGTGTGTAGGGGACATTACAGGAGGGCTGTGCACGGGGACATTACAGGGGGACTGTGTGTAGGGACATTACAGGTGGACATTACAGGGGTGCTATGTGTGGGGACATTACTTGGGGACATTACAGGGGGGCTGTTTGTGGGGACATTACTGGGGACTCTGTGTGGGGGACTTTACAGGGGTGCTGTCTGTGGGGACATTACTGGGAACATTACCGGGGGGCTGTGTGGGGGACATTACAGGGGGGCTGTGGGGTCTTTTCTTGGGGGATGTTCACACTGGCAGTAGGATGGGGCCTCGGTTTGCTCACACATGAGTTTCCAGTGATGGTTATGTGATGGATAACGAGCGCCTGGTCTCTTGTATTTGTTAAGATGCAAACGTGTGAGCGCAGCCTTACAGTATTTTGGGAGAGTGTTAGGGCAGCAGCAGTATAACACTGTGAGGATATGTTCACACGTTGCAGTTACAATCAGCTTTGAGGTGGATTGATGTGCAGTTTTGTTAATTTAACAGGTGAAAGATCTGATCTGAACGGGTGAATTTGAGTTTGAAGAGAAACCTGTTCCACAAATGGTGTTCACTTAAAATAACAAAACTGCACCTAAAACCACCTCAAAACTGATTTGCAATGCAATTTTAACTGCAACATGTGAATGCGCCTTCATAGAACCAAGATATTGTGACAATGAAGGACATAAGATGTCTGTGTGGTGAACTCCACAGGAAGGACATGTCACTGGATGTAACACGTAGGGATTTCTCCTGTGATGTCTCTATCTGTATACACCCTCAGTATTGTTGTTATTGGCACAACCAAATGTGAGAAGGTTGTGTACGGGAGGGGTATTACTGAAAGTGCAATACACATGCATTGGGGCCTTTGCCCCGGATCTTTTACCACCCTAGCAACGCCCCTGCAGACAACCATGAAAACTTCAAGTCAGAAGGTTCTAAATGCTGAAACCATAGTGAAAAAGTACAGCGGTGACCTTGGCTAATAATAAATGAAGAGCACTAGACTTTCTATAGATGTGCAATCATTTCTTGCAGACAAATATTTCTATTTTTTCACTCATGCCAGCAATCTTTTTTTATATTCTATATGTTGTCATCTGTAGTGAAGGGTTATGCTTTATGTAAAGAAATTGTCTCAACAACACATTTCTGATCACAGCCCTGAAAATATTGTACTGCTGGTTCCTAAGAAGTGTAATGTAGCTCTCAGTTTACAAAGAGCTCATAATTTACAAGCTAAAATGATGTATCCAAACTGTTAATTACACGACTATTAGAAGGCTGGGAGGTGTTTCGGGGCTGTGTAAAAGCACGATGCCTCAGTTATTTTCTGCAGGTCATAAAGCTTCATGCTTTTAAAAGATCAAAGCAATTAATAAAGAAAAAAAATTGAGTTTCTCTATGAAGAGCTTTCAATAAAGTCATTACAGGCCCTTCCATAATCAGTGAGTGTCCAAACTCAGATGTCACCCACCTTTCTCTACACAATTTCATAGTCTGGAAAAGCGGGGCTGAATACAGCAGTGTCTCTAAGAAAGGAAAAATGTCTGAATAACATAGGACACTTTCTCTTTTATGATACTGATGTAAGATACCGAGCAAAATTGAAGATCTTTGTAGTTATATAAATGGATATTCAGTGGCATAGATTCTTCACAGATGGCCTTCATGAAAACAAACATGCCTGAGCACATAAAAGATGAAAGGATAAAAAAAAATCTATTTAAGAAAACTTTCACTTCCTGGCTGAAATTCTTTTTTTTTTTTTTTTTCCATATTGAAAAATTAAGCAAAGATAAAAAAAATTAAGCAAAAATACCTAATACATCATCCAACATCTGTTGATCTGTTGCTGTTCATGATGTCATGTAAAGATGTCAAGCAAATGTTTTAGAATCTTCTGTATTGGAGTGGAGTCTCATGAGAAAAATAACCACACTCTACTCCATGTCAAAAGATTCTTTCCCATTTATATTTGCCATTTATGATTGTAGATATACAACTTAGGTGAGCAGCTGTCAGGATCCTGGTGTATCTTTATTCTTGACCACTAGTGGCTGCTGTTTCTCTCATACGTATTGTGCTGCAATTCTTGTTACCAGAATGGCTGATTGTGTGTGTTATGGAGCCATCTTGGAACTAGGAGGTAAAAAAAAAAAAGATGACAGGGGGAACAGCGTTCCATAGTGCATAGATTATTCTTTTTATTGTATAGTAATATAAAATTCATAATAAAACTGCTCACCTTTTAAATTACTGTTTTTAGCATAACTTGGGTAATATTCCACTGCCACGTCCACTGTCACGTCTTGGCCGAATAGATGAAATCCCTTTTAGCGTAAATAATCCAAAGATGTAAATTCTAGTTGGAGCACACAAGGGGAAAAGAAAGTAGCAGATGTTAGTTGGCGCAGGCAGGTAATCCCGACTCAAAAGGCTTTATCATTTGGACCCAGTTTTATGAAGTCATAAAAAATGTACATTACATTCCATTAAAACCAAAGGTGTTATCACACTGTGATAAATTTGACCAGGGGGAGGGGGGGCCTTATCCTACTCAAATTCCCCACTTTCCCCCAGCCGTCCCCTTATTTAGCCTGATGGAGCTAGCAGAGTGTTATCTGGCTCAGTAGGGTGCCGAGTTTCAATTTCTCCAGCCGCTTCATCTCTGAAGATTGGAGGGAAAAATCAGCCATAACTCATAGGACCAATATGTTCATTGGGGGCAGTTATGGAGTTATGGTCCATCTCGGCCCAAGGGCAACTATCATTTTGGATTTCTTATCGTCAGGAAATCACAGTGGTCCAATTCCTGGGGCTCTAACATCCTTGGGTCCAGAGATATAAATTGGTATCAATGCGATTCGGGGATTCACCTGGATCCAATGATACCAGAACCATGGCCCTACGACTTTCCCTTGAGAAGCTTTGATTTCTCCAGGGTTCTGGATGTAATACCAGGTAGGAGGGATCAATGACCTCCTGGAGGAAATCTTACAACCACCAAGCACAGGGAGGATCTTAAAGTGTGGACTATCCATCCCCATAAGGCCCATTCCACACTTGTGAGTGTGATGCGATGAACTCGAATCACACTCGCAACGCATGCTGCTGGGATCGCACGGCCCGAACGCTGCAAGTCCCGGTTTGCAGCGTTCGGGCCGTGCTATTGCATTGCAAGTGTGATGCAAGTTCATCGCATCACACTCGGAAGTGTGGAACGGGCCTTAGGCCGACACACTAGGTAACTAACTCACTGAACTGCTGAGACTTGTGCTACCTTTTTGTATTTTGTACACTGTTTACGGTATATATCTATTGTGTGCTCTGTATTGTCTAGTGTGCCCTTAAGGCAATGAAATATATATTAACCTGTGCTGCTCTTTTATCTCGGTTCACGTATCTCGCGTCCAGGTCTCTCGGTTATATAAATGCTACCAGGTTGGTTCTTCACCCTATAATTCCGTAACGGACCGGCTTATATTAAAGGAGAGCTGGTGGCAGATCCTTGGGTTCAGGGTTGTAATTTATTGTGCCATATCAGGAAGTTGTGTGGACAATTTGAAATCACTTCCTGCGCCTTTCGTAACCTGTGCGTTCTGGGAGTGTCTACAAAAGGATAACCAAGTGACCTTGTATACCTTTCAGGGGTCCGAAACGTCACAGTTTCCTTCACAAACGAGTTTTTTGTCAAACCTTGAACGCTTCATCAGGTCCACAGATAACATTTATTTGGCAAGTATTTATAGAACACAAGTAAATGATATAAGTAATCATTTCTGTTGTATAATAGAATAGTATGTAAATAAGGTCCATACCATAATTGGAAAAGCAACAGTATGGCATTTAATACATACAATTATCAATTGTTATACTGATAACATAAGTTATGTTAGTATTTATGAATTGTATAATTGTGTGTATTAAATGTTATAGTGCTGCTCTTCCAATTATGCTACAGATTTACTTATATAATCACTAAGGCCGTCCACACCCACTAAGGCTACATTCACACAAATGTATGGGGGACATATATATGGCGTATATATGTCCCCCATACACAGCAGTGGGCTCACGGCGCCATAGGGGAGCGATATGGTGCGGTGCCGTTCCGTAACCAGGAGAAAGATAGGACATGTCTTCCTTATCTTTTTAATACCTTTTGGTTTTAATGGTACTTAATGTACTTTTTAAATTTAATAAAACTGTCCATCTTGTTTCCCTTTTGGGTCTTCATGAGGACTGTACCGCTATCCTAACATTGCTTGAGTATTGTGACTTTGTTTGTGACTTTTCCTGCTCCCAGAACTGTCTTACCCAGACTGTTACTACATATGTGTATTATCCCTGCTGTGACTTACACTACTACCCTGTCATAACAAACTTCTCAGTTCATCTTTGTGCCTGGTTTACTCTGTCTGACCACTGGATTCCGGCCGTGTTTACCATCATCTTAAAAACGAGTAGTGATGTCTACGTGTATAGATTGCCACATGGTTGGTCTATCCTTTGTTTTTTTTTACATAGAGCAAGATTATTTAGACGCAAAATTAAAATGTTTAACAATCTGCCTATGTGTATCCAGGAAATTAAAGGCTAACTACCTATAGACTGAAAGGCATTAATATCCAATGAACACACAAGTAATTGAGCAGTAAAAATCTCAAGAGTATTTACTGCTTTACCTTTACTAAGTCACTGTGCCTTCAGAAAGATTTATATTTCATACCCAAAAATAAACCTAATAGGTTTCACTGACCTTGCCAATAATGAGAGCAGAATATTGGAAATTACCTAACCTGGTTAGAAGAATAGAATTTCTTGAATTCCCATACCCAGAAATGAAATTGGATTGGAGATGAATTGGAAATACAAGCTCAGTAGACCTTATTTCCAATATGAGAACCCAGATAAGCTAATCACTGGAGCTCTAAATATTGTTTTATTTCATGGAATTTTCCATTCAGCAGTTTGATACAAATTCTTGTTGCTCCAGATTTTATTTCCCCAAAGACTCAAACTGCAACTTTGTGAAATGAAATGCTTTCTATAAAATCTAGATCTCATCCAATGGAAAATGGACCATTTATATGTCACAAGAAAGCTGATGGCCTTTTGTCTTTATGATAATAGATTTATGTTTATATTGGACATTTTATATTTAACTTTCTACAAAAAGGTGTAAAAAGGATTAACTGTTCTGTTATTTTCCAATAAAATTCTATATATTAATGTGCTGACAAAGTGTGAAAAAGGAAGGGTATCAGAAAGTATAGTTGCATACTCTTCACCTGAAAAAGAGGTGACAAAATCTATCTGGGCCTAAATAAGCCATTGAAGGACCCCATAACCCTAATATTGGTTAGTGTATAATTTAATGTCTTACTGTTGACAGCAATGTCTTCATGTAAAAACATTAATTCACAGTAACATATGCAATTCACATGTTTGCTTTCAGAGACATATAAGGTTTGGTGTTGGTGCATACAGAGGCAGCATAACTAAGGAGTGACGGGGCCCCATAGTGGAATTCTAATTGGGACACCCCAACCCCCTCAGAAAATATACATATGCATACACATTTATACAATCATGCACACATTTATACACTAATATACACATGTATACACTTTCACATATCTTTTCCAGTAGCTGCTGACCATATGGGGGAAGTAGATGGTCAGAATTAGAGATGAGAGATACCTAGTCCTGTCATTCTGCTGTCCTCTCCCCCAACATTTCTTATCCTAGCTGCTGTTTCATGCTGTGTACTGTGAAAGATGTGCACTGTTATATACATATTATGCTGTACAATGCGCAGTATAATATGTAGATAATGGTGCACATCCTCCATTTCTTAATGTGTCAGTTTGGTTGCTGGGGCCCCCTGACACTGTGGGCCCCATAGCAGCTGAAATGGCTGCTACCACTGTAGTTATATTTGAATTTCTTACTTTTCTTAAATTTCCCCCTCAAAAAAATTAGATTGGTTCAATGGGGATTTATTGAAGATAAGTAAATATTCACACACGGGAGAACAGGTCCTGTATCTGCTGATGGCTAGAGTAACAGGAAAAGTATGTGCCCAATTCAATTTCTGTGAGAGTTCGAAGATAGCAGAGCGCTGTGCTTGGCTATTTCCATCCTTCCTATACAACTGAATTGAGCAGCAGGACGCATGCTCATGCTGCCACTCCACCCGTCAGTGAGAATGAGATCCTTGTTCTCATAAAAAGGAGGAGTCTCTGCCATCAGACCCTCATCAATCAGCTAGTTATCTCGCCCCTTTATAATTTTTCAGTTTATATACAACACTTCCACTACTGTGCCACCCTTATTAGTTCATAAAATATACCACTGACATCCACTGAGTGGGCTCCGATCGCGGGTGTTTAACCCGTTAAATGCCGCGGTCAGCGTGACCACAGCATTTAACTTGCCTTTGGGGGGTCTTTCCCCCACGATTGGCGCCCCGTGCTGTCTTTGGCGGGCCCGATCGTTGCTATGGTAACCCCGGGGTCTGATCAGGACCCAATGGTTGCCTGCAGGCACTGCCATTAAGTTGGCGTCTATGACGTCATCCTAAAGGCACAGGGTCAGCCTATGACACTGCTAATACCCTGCAATACATCAGCATTGCAGAGTATTATCATGAACAGGCAATCAGATGATTGCTTGTTCACCCCCCCATGGTGGAACTAATAAAAAAGTAAAAAAGTAAAAAAAAGCTAGTCAATAAATCACAACACAAACCCCACATATATAGTATCACCATGTTCGTAGCAACCCGTAGAATAAAAGTAAATAATTATTGAACCCGTACAATGAACGCTGTAAAAAAAACACATTTAAAAAAACAGCCAAAAATTATGATTTTTACTTATTTAATCCGACAAAAAATGAAATAAAGTGATCAACAAACATATGTACTCCAGAATGATACTGTTGCAAAGCACAACATGTCCCACAGAAAAAACAAGCCATCAACCAGCTCTGAGTCCAAAAAAGTAAAAATGTAACGCCACTTGGAAGACAGGGATGCAAAAATGATAGATTTTTCCCCACATTAGGGTTTTATTTTGCAAATTTAGTAAAACATAAGAAAAAATATAAATGTATGGTATCTCCGTAATCTTATTGACCCATAGAATAAAGAGAACATGATTATTAGGCTATATGGTGAACACGGAAAAAAAAAGGATAAAATCCAGTACAGAATTAATGTGTTTCTACTCCTGACCTTAAAAAAAAAAAAAGTTCATAAATTCTCAACAATGGGAGATGGTAACACTGGAAAAAGCGTCTCATCCCGCAAAAAAATGCCGTCACATGGCCCCAATAATGAAAAAGCAAAAATTGTATATCCTACAAAATAGGCCAATGAGAAAACTAAAATACTGGCAGCTGCAGGGCGCTCCTTCGCTTCTGCGCCTCGCTGTGCCCCCATAAAACAAGTAACAGCCACATGTGGGGGTTCTCTGTACTTACAAATTTTAAAATGATCCCAAAAAGAAAAAAATGTAGTGGGCTCACCTGAATGTATGAGGCAACAACGTGACAATTCGTGAGCAACTGAACCTTCGGCTCTGAAGTACATAGAATATGCAAAAACAAACAAATCCAGGCTGCGTCCTTAAGGGGTTAAAATCCTAAGCATTATTTCCCTCCAATGAGCCCATGCCACATATACTGCTGTACCTTCAGCCACCTCTGTTTCTGTGTAAAGACGTTGAGGGCGTGATGACATCATTGTCATTGCAGCAGCAGTGCCATAGAGCGAGACATTGGGGCACATTTACTTACCCGGTCCAGTCGCGATCCAGCGGCGGGTTCTCCGACGCTGATTCGGGTTCTGCCGGGATTCACTAAGGTCCGTGCGCCGATATTCACCATGTTTCGCTGCTGCGCCGAGGTCCGCCGAAGTTCACCTGCTTTTTTCTGGTGTATGTGAGTGCTTGATCTTGCGACACAAATGGCTTTTTAAATTCCGCGGTTTTTCCGAATCCTTCGGGTTATCCGGTGGCCACGCCCCCCGATTTCTGTCGCGCGAAAGTCGGCACGATTGCGCCAAAAAACAATCACGTGCGCCACAATCCCATGAAATACAGCGCAAAGCGGAAATATTCGGGAAAAACCCGACGGATTCGCGGCTGCGGACCCTTAGTAAATGTGTCCCATTGTATGCAGAGCAAGGAACCTCTGCTGTGCTGCTCCGGTAATTACTTGGTGTCTTAAGCATGCATGATTTGATAAAATCGATAATTTGTAGGATAGTAGTGTTCGTGCTTTCCAGGTTTTCCTAGAAACTTCATGGGGGGGGGGGCATGCCTACAACCAACAAACCGTCCCTGATGGGAAGGAATGATTGTTCAGTTGGTAGGTCAGTTGAAACCACTTTGGGCAGGTGAAAATGGAGACCAAGGTGGATAACTGAGAGAGTGTGAGAGAAAATTTGGCTCAGCCTAGATATTTAAGCATGAAGCTCCCACCATTGACTCGGGCACCATTGGGAAAGCCTGTATTACTGGATCACAGGGCCCACCAGCCTCCCACCCATAGTGTTCGATGGTTTTTTGAAACCCCAACTTATCTCTTGACACCCAAACATAGTAACTCATTTTAGACCACCAGTATTAAAGGACACCTGTCATCAGGTCTGTGTCACTATTTCTGTCACCTCTACCTGTTGGAGCAGCTCACAGGGATTCCATCCCAGCCTTTTATCTAGTCAATTCACAAATTAATCATTATAAAATAATATTTTCTTTATTATGTGAATGAGGCTGGTCACATGGTCAGAGGCAGCAGGGGCGCACCTGCCATGAGGCGAGTTGAGATTCTCGCTTCAGGCTAGATGAGGGGGCGGCTGCCACATGAACCTGCCCATTGCATCAACCCGCCCGCTGGTCGACACACTCCCCCGCCCATCTCACCCGCCCGCACATCGCCCCGTGGCCCGCCCATCACATCCACCAGCATGCCGGCACTTCCCCCTGCGGCCCGCCCATCACATCTCCCCGCATGCCGGCACTTCCCCTTCGTGGCCCGCCCCCAACACATCCGCCAGCACATTGCCCTGCGGCCCGCCCATCACATCTCCCCACATGTCGGCACTTCCCCCGGCGGCCCGCCCCCAACACGTCCACCCGCGCGCACATCGTCCCGCGGCCTGCCCATCACATACACCTGCCCGCCGGCACCTATCCCAGCCCAAAGTCGCCCGCCGGCACATCCACCTGCCGGCACAGGTACCTGCTCCAGCACAAAGTCCACGCTGGTTCCCCCCAGGCTCCGATTCTCCCCCCCCCCCCCCCCGCAAAGATTCCCACCTCCCCGGCAAAACCCCCCCTGGAGGACATGGCCGATGATGAAAGAAGAAGATAGGTAAGTTAGCTTCTATGTATGTTTGTATAAGTAAGTATGTATGTATATATATTTCTGTATGAACGTATGTATAGATGTGTGTTTGTATATATGAATATTCTGTATGTGGTAAATGTGTGTGTATATTTGCTATATATACTGTTTATATATGTGTATTTGCTGTATGTATACTCAGTATGTATGTGTGTACATTCAGTATGCCACCATGTAAAATATACTATATGGCAGAACCCTGTATGTATTATATGGTATATGGCGTCACGCTGTATGTATTATATAGTATATGGCGTCACGCTGTATGTATTATATGGTATATGGAGGCACGCTGTATGTTTTATATGGTATATGGAGGCACGCTGTATGTATTATATGGTATATGGAGGCACGCTGTATGTATTATATGGTATATGGCGGCACGCTGTATGTATTATATGGTATATGGCATCACGCTGTATGTATTATATGGTATATGGAGGCACGCTGTATGTATTATATGGTATATGGAGGCACGCTGTATGTATTATATGGTATATGGAGGCACGCTGTATGTATTATATGGTATATGGAGGCACGCTGTATGTATTATATGGTATATGGCGGCACGCTGTATGTATTATATGGTATATGGCGGCACGCTGTATGTATTATGTGGTATGTGGCAGTACGCTGTATTAATTTTATACTGTATGGTGGATTGTTGTATGTGTTTTGTGCTTTGTAGTAGCTCGCCGTGTGTATTATATAGTACACAGTGGGATGCTCTATGTATTTTGCATTGCTTTATTTTCACATTAAACCAATATGATTGCGTCTGGTCCTGACACTCCATGATATATTACATATCTGGAGTCGGGGGGGGGGGGCGTCTTTTTATAGCTCGCCTCAGGCAGCAGAAAGGCTAGGTGCTCCCCTGAGAGGCAGTGATGTCATCCCTGTTCCCCCTCCCCTCTCCTCCCCTACTTATGTCTGTGTATAATGCATAGTAAAGCATTGCTGGTGTCTGTGTATTACCTGGTGTCATGCTCTCCCTCCTAATACACGTGTGAGACACAGACATCAGCTACACATGTACCTGACATGTTCTGCTATAACATGGCTGCCTGGAGCTGTTGAATCTCTCCTATACACACACAGGCTGCATGGGGCACCAGCACCAGGAAGCACATGTAGGAGTCATTACACCATTATACACACTCTCAGTCAAGCACTTGTGGTGTGGCCTCCCACTCATGAATAAGCGGGACGGCTTGAATATGATAATGACTCAATTGGACATCGAACAGGTCATTTGCATATAGCTTTAGGACCTCATTGCTTAAGTGTACAGGCATGTAGAGGGACAATGAAGGGATAAAGGCAATGCTTTCTAATGACAGTTTATGAAAATATGTGTAGTTTAGGGGGTTCATTTGCCTGATGGGTTCTCTTTATGATCTAGATGTAACTGGACTATACTAGTGTCTTGAAGTTATCACTAAAAGAGTTATTTTTACACCTCCCCTACTTGTCTCCATTTTGTCTGGCCCATCTGCACCTCATCATCATCCAGGGCCACCTTGCCAGACAGCAGTATCGGGTTGGCCCTGGGGGAACTACAGGTCCACATCACTGACCGACACAAACATCGGTGCAGCCCTCCTCAAACCTCTACAGTAGCCCCCAGAAGAGAGAGAAATTACAGGGAGGCGCCATAGAGAATAATCCGTCCCTGAGGAAGCCCTCATGTCCACCTGAGACATTTTTTCTTACTATTCTTATTATTATTTCTACTTTAGCCCTTGGGGGTCTGATAATTTATACAATATACTGCAATACTACTCAGACCTGAGACTGCCATGGCAACCAAAAGGCACCCTCTGATGATGTCAACCAAGGCACTTAATAGGTTAACTGCCACAATCGGTGCCAGCACCAACCACCGCAGTTAGAGGCAGGTGTCACCTGTGTTATACAGCTGACACTTGCCGTGTATGGATTTAACGCAGCCTGTGAAATATACCTTGTACACTTTTGTTACTGTTGATCATTCTGAATTATTCTGCAGTAATAGACTTCATGTCTGACTCATGTGCACTGCACTTATGTCTGACACTAATATTGAACTGCAGGTTCTCAGAATTTTAAATGTATGTATTTTGGAAATTGTATTTAAGGAATTCTGTGTTGTTCTAGCCGTGTTTTAGGAAGTAATGTTGCCTGGATTTATGACATAATCTGACATGATGTTTTTCACCAGAGCTGCATTCCTGATTTATTGGCTTTCTGAAGGTGAACTGTAGAGAACAGTTCCCACCATTCACATAGACCTCGTACAGAGATTTATTTGTCTTCTGGTACAATGGATTTTTCTAGTTTGCCTTGTCTATTTGCAAAATGTACAGAAAGCTTTGGAGAGACATGTCATTCATTGCCTATACATATTAGGATAAGATACGAGGCATTGACTGCTCAAGAATCAGAGGCAGCCACAATACAGTTTTATATTATTGCTGAACCTGCTCATTGGCTGGAACCATGTGCTATTCTAAAGAGTCCACCAAAAAGAGAACAGCCAGTAGTGATTTATTGCTGTGGTTCCATCAATTCCATGTTTTAAGAAGGAAATTACTTACTTTTCATGGTCAGATCTTAATAAACATATTCAAGCTGAAAATCTTAATTGATATAAAATGTCTAATTTATTTAAAACAAAATCATCAGCCACCTGAGGGCTGGTTTCCAAATAACTCTAAAAAAAAAAAAAAAAACTCACCATAATATACAGTACAGACCAAAAGTTGGCCACACCTTCTCATTCAAGAGACTATACACATTGTAGATCATAATCTTGCAGAGCTTCGATGTGAGGACCAGTCTATGACATCAATGTCTTTCAGGTAATGTCTACACATATGAGGAGAAGCAAAGTCATCACTGCACGAACGGTCCACCGGTGTACAGATGAAACCACTGGTGGGCCACGACACCCAATGACTCCGACCCTTCTTAATCTGTTTGGGACTTTAACTCTATCTGTGTCCAGACTTGAAATCAATTACCTTAACGCTTGTATTCAGTAAGTAGCGACACATTTTGCCAACTTGTTTCTGCTTACCAGACACAAGCATTTAGGGCTAGACACATCTGTGATCAGGGAGTTTATATTCCGAATGCACTTGATGTGTGTTTCAAATTTCAAAATGAACATGATGTTAAGCAGCACCCACATTTAGTAAAAACAGTGAAATCTGCACATAGTTTGCTTGTGTAGCTTGTAGGGGGCACAAGATTCACTCTTTCTGGCACACCTTCTTCATGAATCTGGTGCCCCCTGCACTGCTCCGACAGAGTGCACCACTATTGGTGCATCTTTATTGGTGCATCTTTAAGACACTTCTGTTGGACTTTGCATGATAAATGTGCCGCATGACTCAGCACCTGCATGCCAAATTTCAAATTAGTGTTGTGTGAAAAATAGTGCAGCCACGACACAAATGTGGCGAAGGTACTTCTTACATACCTGTGCAAGGAGTTTGCACTGAAAAGAATGTGCAATGTACAGAATACTGGCTCAAGTATCTTAGTAAATGTGGGCCTATGTGTTTGCATTGCAACAGGAAAAACGGAATTCAAAACATTGAACACAGAATTCTGCAATTTTGCCATCATTACTAATGATGCGTTGGCAATGCATTTGATAATGTATTTGCAAATGTATTGTTTCAGTGTGGCCTTAAAATGGAGATTGGGTAGCAGTAGGTGGGCCACCAGTATGGATTTCACTGTTGGGCCCTAGGTCCCCCAGTACGACCCTGATTATTCTTTTCAAAAAACAATAAATAATACAGGCCCAGACAATTAAAAAATTATTAAATGTTTAAATGGGTCTCACAACAGATGGTAGATGACTAATACTTACTTTCCCATCCCGTCCCCATATATAAGCTTACTTTCTTATATCTTTGCATGGCAGCAATTCTGTAAAAAAAAAATAATAATAAGGGGTTAATAAGTTTAGCAAATTAGTCTGCAGAGCACCATTAGACTCCACAGATATAATTTATGCCTGTCCTGGGCAGTGCCAGGGAGTGCAGGAAATGTGGAAATATTGCGTACATGCGATACCTTTTTTTTTCTCTTCATTTCTCTTTTTTTTTTTTTTTTTTTTTTTTTTACTCGTTGCATAATAATAATAATAATCTTTATTTATATAGCGCCTTCAAATTCCTCAGCGCTTTACAGATTCTGGGGAACATATACAAATAAAATAAGACATTACAGAGTAATAAAAGTCATATGAAACAATAGGAGTGAGGGCCTTGCTCACAAGAACTTTCACGACTTTTTTTTTTTTAAATGCATTAAAAGTGACAGTAAAATTGTGTTTCTTTTTTAACAATTTTTTTTTTTTATGGGTGGCAGAAAAAAACAGATATCAGACAGTTGGGCAATTTATTCTGTTACACAGTTCACTGTATGGAATACATTTTTATGTTCTGATAGATTGGCCATTTTGGGATTTGGAATATCTAAAAAGTTTAAGATTTTGCTGCCTTTTATTTTGTAACTACTTTTTAGTCGTACCAGGGCTTAAACTGTGCCCAAGAGTGTTGTGGTTAATAATAATGCAGACCGAAAATCAGACTATTAGTAATCAATCAGACCCCAGGCCAGCCAATTCATTATAAATAACTACGGTAATAATGCAGTAAGACCTTATTTTATGTATGTACAGTATGTATAACTCTTTGGCTCTGTGAAGGACCGGTAGTAAATTAAGAGCTCTATAGCGGGAAAAGCTTTGGTCCACTACACTTGTTTTTGTACCTTGTTGATAAACCACTGGGATGTATTTATACTCAATATTTCATTTATTTTATTTTATTTTTTTATTGTGATTTTCAAGATTAAAGTCCATTTACACTTCTGGTTTACTAGCTATGTCTCCTTATTCAGGTTAGTAGCTTGTAAATCTTTTTTTTAATCATTATTAATCTTTATCTTCTCTCTGCTGCTGAGCATGCATACATACACTTGTTATTATTTCTCCAATATATATATACAGGCAGTCCCCGGGTTACATACAAGATAGGGTCTGGAGGTTTGTTCTTAAGTTGAATTTGTATGTAAGTCGAAACTGTATATTTTATAATGGAAGTTCTAGACAATTTTTTTTCTTTTGCCCCAGTGACAATTGGAGTTTCAAAATTTTTGGTGTAATTGGACCAAGAATTATCAATAAAGCTTCATTACAGACATCTTACAGCTGATCATTGCAGTCTGGGACTATAGTAAAGCATCCAGAGAGCTTCACCAGAGGTCACATGGGGCAGAGGGGTCCGTCTGTAACTATGGGTTGTCTGTAAGTCGGGTGTCCTTAAGTAGGGGACCGCCTGTATATATCATGTCTATAATTAATTTGAGCAGTTGTACACTTTATCAGGACTTTCGCAAAGCTATAAGTCAAGACTTACCCTTCCAGTTAGAACACAGACTCTCAAGGCCGATGCAGATTTATCTTTAGCTCTTGAAACGCTTTCCTTGGCCTCATACTTGGCACGACACTAAACTATCTCCAGTGCTTTCTGCTCTATGTTAATAATGAAGTCCCATCTACAGTACAAAATGAATTGTATTGTGACTTGTTTTTATTGTGGAATTGACCCATTGCTGTGAAGTCTGAAAAATCCACCGCATTTTTACATCAAATCCACTCCAAAAATTCATATTTGGAAATCAGCATTTCCACGTTGTGTATTCTAAATCTAAAACAAATAATGAATAAAACATTTTTACATAACTTTTTCACTATAAGCATATTTATTCTAGCATAAAATGACCTGTAACTTTCATAAAAAGTAAAAAATGCGAATCAATTGAAGATACACTGTTATTGCTGCCTGCCTTCTTTGTGCAACCCAGGCACTGCTGCTGCCGCCACTGTCGTTGCTTATGCGACAGCACCTGGAGAGGAGTGGATGCTCTATGACCTAGGCACCATCCTAGGCACTATGCAATGGCAGTGGTGATTGGGTCATACACCACATGGGAGCGATGAGAAGAAACCTTTTTTTTTTTTTTTCTTTTTTCCCTTTCTCCCTTTCCTTTTTCCCTTTCTCTTTTTTTTTTTTTTTTTTTTTTTCTCTTTCCTCTGTATCTGGGACTCGGATAAACATGTGCCATATTTAAGTATTTAAGTATTAGGAGAAGTACGATGAAGGGAGGATTTTTCCTCCACAATGTATCTATTGACATTTTCATGTTTAAGAAATAATGTCGATCCATCGCTACACTGGAATAAGTAGTAACTAACGGAAAGATTTGCTGTAATAAGTAGTAACTAATTATAAGATTGTTGTTCTATATGAATCAACTTATGTTTTCTGTTGAATGATCAATAAACATGTTGTCAACTGAAAGCTGCAGGGAAGAAAAGCACATTTTTTTAGTGAAGCTAACATTAAATGAATACACTCATTGTTATTGTGGTAAATGATGATTCTAATTGCAAACAACTGGTTTTTAATGCAATATCTACATATATAGGCCCATTTCCAACAACCACCACTCCAGTGGTTTAATGGTACATTGAGCAATCTTTTTAAATGGGTGTGGGCACAATCAAAAACGGTTTCAGATGTACAGAAGTAAAACGTTTTTTTAATTTATAATAGTTTCTAAAATATGACAGACATTGAGTAAAATTAAAATGAATAATGTAAACACACCTGCGTACAAATCATGTAAAGATCTTAATATAGATATAGGAACTTAGTTCGACCTTAATTGTATGTGTATCTTGTTAACAGGATTCCTTTAGAGCTTTGTAAACAATTTTGTAAACAATTTTGTAAACAATTTCGCAAAAAATTTCTATTCCTTCTGATACTCAGAGACAATATAGCGGTTGATTCTCTAGATATTCTCTAGATATAGTAAACAATTTTGTAAACAATTTTGTAAACAATTTCGCAAACAATTTCTATTCCTTCTGATACTCAGAGACGTGGAGGACGCCATCACATATTAAAAACGACTACCAAAACCTCCACAATAGTGAACGTTTCCAGTTCGAACAGAGAGAAAGACGCATATGATCAACCAACTGTGAGTGATTAGATTTTAAACATCCTATATATTTTTGGCAAATAGCTGTAAGAGTCTACACAAGTGTAGGGCCCTACACTTTGTGCAACATAAAAACCTCCTGGATACCAATTTACTCTTAAACAAATTTGTTTTTAACTATTCATTTTTTATTTTTTATCTTTATTTTTAATGCATGCAATTTTCTTTTTTATGAATTTTTTCATCCCCATGAATTTTTCAGCTCTACGAATTTTTTCATCTTTATGAATCTTTCTATTGGGACATAGGACTCCCCACTGTGTACGGGACTACTATTACTATATCTAGAGAATCAACCGCTATATTGTCTCTGAGTATCAGAAGGAATATAAATTGTTTGCGAAATTGTTTACAAAATTGTTTACAAAATTGTTTACTATATCTAGAGAATATCTAGAGAATCAACCGCTATATTGTCTCTGAGTATCAGAAGGAATAGAAATTTTTTGCGAAATTGTTTACAAAATTGTTTACAAAATTGTTTACAAAGCTCTAAAGGAATCCTGTTAACAAGATACACATACAATTAAGGTCGAACTAAGTTCCTATATCTATATTAAGATCTTTACCTGATTTGTATGCAGATGTGTTTACATTATTCATTTTAATTTTACTCAATGTCTGTCATATTTTAGAAACTATTATAAATTAAAAAAACGTTTTACTTCTGTACATCTGAAACCGTTTTTGATTGTGCCCACACCCATTTAAAAAGATTGCTCTATTTTCCCTGGTCTCATTCGGTGTTGAGACCTACTGTGGATGCACTCAGACTCGGCACAACAGAGATTGATAAGTGCCACCATAACCTTGATTTAATGGTACATTGAGTTTGCTAACTGTGTAAAAAGGCTAGTGGAGGAGGGTTTTTTTTAGGGGGGCTGTTGGGATCACTTTCATGTGGAATTCGGCAGTCTATTTTTGTTCTTAGAAATAAAGGCCATTCTATGCAACAAATTGGCAACAAACTGAAGATTTTCTACAACAGTGCGTACTACTCTCTTCGGAGGATAGCATAAACAGGCTCTAACCAGAATAGAAAGAGAAGTGGGAGGGCCCGCTGCACAACTAAGCAACAAGATTAGTACATAATAGTCTATAGTTGGAGCACCTCTCTGGTCCTCAACTGGCTGCTTCATTAAATAATACCTGCCAAACGCTAGTGTCAACCTCTACAGTGAAGCGGCAACTCCAGGATGCTGGCCTTCAGGGCAGATTGGCAAAGAAATAGCCATACCTGAGACTGGCTAATAGTGTGGTGGAAGTCATGAGATGGTCTTGGGTTACTTTGGTGCTGGTAAAGTGGGAGATTTGTACAAGGTCAAAGGGATTTTGAATAGGGAAGGCTATCACTCCATTTTGCAACGCCATGCAAGCACAATGGCTGAGTGGGTAGCATTGGGGTCTCATCCAGATCAATATCTGCAAAGAATTTGTATGTTCTCTCTGTGTTTGCGTGGGTTTCCTAAAGGTCCTCCAGTTTCCTCCCACACTCCAAAACATACTGGTAGTTTTTTTTTTAGATTGTGAGTCCCATGGGGACAGGGATCAATTTGGCAAGCTTTGTGCAGTGCTGTGTAATCTGTAGGCACTATATGAATTAAGAATTATTATTATTATGCCATACCCTGTGGACAGCACTTGATAGGAGCCAATTTCATCCAAGAGAACAATGACACAAAGCACATCCAAATTATACATGAACTATTTAGGGAAGAAGCAGGGGGCTGGAATTCTATCAGTAATGAAGTGGCCGCCCAGTCCCAAGATCTCAACCTCATTGAGCTGTTGTGGAAGCACCTTGACCGTATGGTACGCAAATAGTTCCCATCAAGCCGATCCAACTTGTGGGAGGGGCTTCTGGAAGAATGGAGTGAGATTACCTCAACAAATTAACAGCTAGAAGCCAAAGCTCTGTAATGCTGCAATGGCAGCAAAGGGAGCATTATTTGATGAGGTAAAGTTTGAAGGAGAAAATAATTGTTTCAAATGAAAATATTTCAAACCTTGTCAATGTGTGGACTATATTTTCTATTCATTTTGCAACTCATTTGAAAAATAAAAGTATGAGTTTTTATGGAAAACACAAAATTGTCTGGGTGCCCCCAAATTTTTGAGCGGTAGTGTAGATATATTTATGAGGAGGTTGCTGTATATGATCTCAAATATACATTTGTGTTGTGCAGTTTATAGATGTAGAGGTAAGGGTCCAAATCAAGCTGGATAAACCAAGGCCACTTACTCGTAGATCCATGTACTGTAACTGTGGTAATCTGCTTATGTGTCATCCATGGCCTCCCTCCTTCCAAAACTTTTAAAAATATTCTAATGAGATTGAGGGGCTATTTTAGTCCCTCTATGATCAAGCTTTACAGGCTGTTACTGTCTCACCCTTTCGCCCGCTTCCTCAGCGCTTGAACAGTGAGAACTTCTTGCAAGGGGGGGGGAGACAGTGTAACAGCATGTAAAGCCTGTGAAGTATTGTTATATGTTTACTGAAAATGCTTTTATTTTTATATGCTTGCTAAATGCTGAAATTAAGAGGATGCTCAACTGTCGATGAAGATTGATAACAGTGTGATAACACACTCCTGTGCAGCGAAAGAATGTAAGACTTCCTGGGCTGATTTACGATACTACCAATTCCAGGGGAAAAAATGTCTTTTGTTTCTGGGATGCCCATGTGATAATTTACTAACCAATGAACTATGGACATTACCTTTTTATCTTTAACTATCCAAGCCCAGGTCCTGCCCCACTAAAAGTTTCTGTATAATCCTTTGTGATGCAAATAAAGAATCTCTCATCTGCCTAGCCCTGCATGGCATCACTTCTCCACAGAGATTGAGATAGTATACCATACTTTGTCTTGGTGTGATTTCTTTGAGTTCACTTTGTGGATTTTTATTAACAATTAGAAAACCTGAGGTTGTGTGAACTTGGGCAGAATTTGATGAGCCTAATCACAGAGGGGCTAGGCAAGCACTTCAGCTTCATGAGGATAGTATTAAAAGATTATTTTAGATGGTAGGAAGCCATAGATAACAAATATAAGAAAATTGCCACAATCACAGTGCCTGGAACTATGAGTAGGTGTCCCTGGTTTATCATGCCTTTCTGCTTTCTCTATGCATTTGCATTACAATATAATTTTGTGTTTTAACTTACCTTGCAGCCTGTCAGAATCCTCTGTTAAGTCCCAGGGCTTGGCTTTGGTTTGGATGCATCTAAAAAAACACTTGACTGTTTCTGTGCTTCAAACTCCACTGCTTCCACCTTTGTGCTTATATAAAGCTCCTTCCTCCCTCTCCTTCACAGAGCTCACAGCATGGTGAGCTGACAACAATGGTGGAGGGAGAAGCTGTACAGGAGCACTAAAAGTGGGGGCCAAGACCTGAGGAGTCAGCAGCACAGACAAGTCACATGTTGTTTTTTTTAAATGCATCCAAACCAAAGTCCAACCCCTGGGACTACACAGAGGATTCTGTCAGGGTGCAAGGAAAGTTATAACACACAATTATATTATATTGTAATGCAAATGCTTAGAGATAGCAGAAAGGCATATTTGTTATGCACCTCCGGCAAACTGTCTTTAGTGAAAATTTGGTCCTTTGTGACAGGTTCCTTTTAAAAGGAGCTCCTGTATATAAATAAGCGGTTGCCATGTATAAATTATTGAGTGTGTAGTTTCAGTGGTTTATGTATTTTATACAATTGTATTATACAAGTGGGATTGCTTTATTTATTATATATCACAGTGGTGGCAAATCTATGTCATGCGGAACCCTCTTTGTAGGCACGCTTACCATCTCCCCAGACTTGTTCATCATTGGAGCTCTGGCCAGGCAGGAAACAGTGTGGCATGCTGAGTACTCCAATGATCTGTCCCATTGCAGCCTGAAACTGATCTACTCTGCTCACACTAAATTTACCTTAGTGAGGCAGCAGCAGCAGCAGATCAGTGCCTGTCCCTCTACTCCCTCCCCATCCTCCTTTTCACTGAACGGAGGATACAGCAGCAGATAAGATACATAAGAGGTCAGGAGCTGCTGTGGCTGCAACAGTTCAGTGTTAAAGCTGTAAATACTTGAAGAGGTCCTTACAAATGCTTATCATCCCCCTATAATTGATATAAATATAAATCCACAGTTAAAATAATAAACACTGAAGCATGAAAGTTATTAGGGCCATAAAGATTTTTTTTTTGTACAGGAGGTTTAATTTTTGTAAATGTATGAAAACATTATAAATAGAGTATTAAGGTACTCGAAACGGCTCGTTGCTCGGACGAGTATTTCCCCTGCTCGAGATCGAGCATTTAATTAAAAAAAACACAGTGAAGAACAATGAAGAATAGAATAAAACAGTGAACACAGGATCATTTAAGTGAAAAACACAGTGAAGAACAGATTACAGATGTTCGGCACATCTGCTTGTCGGGAGATACGCGCGGAACGGTGCGAACTAAATAGTATGTGAAGAACAATATATATGTGTGAAGAACACATTGAAGAACCCGGTAAGCAGCACAGAGACATCGGGGAACAGGACAGAGACACCGGGGAGCAGCGCAGAGGCACCGGGGAGCAGCGCAGAGGCACCGGGCAGCAGCTCAAAGGCATCGGGCAGCAGCGCAGAGGCATCGGGCAGCAGCGCAGGGGCATCGGGCAGCAGCGCAGGGGCATCGGGCAGCAGCGCAGGGGCATCGGGCAGCAGCGCAGGGGCATCGGGCAGCAGCGCAGGGGCATCGGGCAGCAGCGCAGAGGAATCGGGGATCATTTAAGTGAAAAACACAGTGAAGAATAGATTGCAGATGTTCTGCACATCTGCTTACTTGTCGGGAGATACGCACGGAACGGTGCGAACAAAATAGCATGTGAAGAACAATATATATGTGTGAAGAACACATTGCAGATGTATGGAAACATCTGCAATTTGTTGTTCACACACATGTATAGTGTTCTTCACATGCTATTTTGTTCGCACCGTTTGGCGCGTATCTCCCGACAAGTAAGCAGATGTGCAGAACATCTGCAATCTATTCTTCACTGTGTTTTTCACTGTGTTTTTCACTTAAATGATCCTGTGTTCACTGTTTTTATTCTATTCTTCACTGTTCTTCACATCTGCTAACTTGTCGGGAGATAATATACCCGCGGAACAGTGAAGAATAGATTGCAGATATTTGCATACTCTGCTAACTTATCAGAAGACATTCTTTTTCAATTAAATAACACATTTTATTCTCGAACCATGGTCCCTTTGAAAAATGTTCGAGTCTCCCATTGACTTCAATGGGGCTCGTTATTCGAGACGAGCACTCGAGCATCGGGAAAAGTTCGTCTCGAATAACGAGCACTCGAGCATTTTAGTTCTCGCTCATCTCTAATTATAAACTTATATAAATTTGTGATCGTACCGACACATAGAATAAGAAAGTCATATCATTTGGTGCAAAAAGTTAAAGCTGTAAAAACCATGGCAATATTTGGTCCATGAGCAGGCTAACTTATCATAGTCCCTGGTCCCTGCCTCTACTGAGGACTGCTGTCACTATGGGGGTAGTGTTACTCAGTAAATGACAGTAACATTCATCACTGTATACAGTATTTATCACTATATTTGCTCCTAGTACATTATATATTATATAGTGATCATATTGCTAACATTGGCCTTTCTGTACTGGTATTTATTACCAAAATGATCCTTTTTATGTAGTTGTAAGCAGCCGCCAGTGATCACTATATACAGACCCCAGCAATCCTAAAAAATGTGTAAACTATTTCTAGTACACCACATGTGCATAATAAATGTTGCATAGCCACACAGTAGAGGATAAGAGGGATGTTGGCCTTTTAAAAGCCAAATTTAACAGAAATCCTTTACATCCTTGCATCTTTGTGTCAGGATGCATTTGGAGAGCCCTAGTGGAACAAAACAAAGGAGAACCAGAAAAGTGACCAAAATTTTTGAAAGTACAGGCAGTCCCCGGGTCACATACAAGATAGGGTCTGTAGGTTTGTTCTTAAGTTGAATTTGTATGTAAGTCGGAACTGTATATTTTATCATTGTAATTCCAGCCAGAACTTTTTTGGTCTCTGTGACAATTGGATTTTAAAAATGTTGGATTGTCATAAGAATCAAGATTAACAATACATCTTCATTACAGACACCTGTGATAACTGTTACAGCTGATTATTGTAGCCTAGGCCTAAAGTACAATAAATTACCAATATCCAGTGGTCCGTTTGTAACTAGGGGTTGTCTGTAAGTCGAGAGTTCTTAAAGGGCACCTACCACCACAAATCTACCTATAAAGGTAGATTGGGTGGTAGGTGGATCAATGGGACGTGAGGATAGCCCTTTTAAGGGCTAATCCTCACGTCCCTGCACTTTTTTGATAACTTTAATTTGATATTTATTCAAATTTACTTATGTGGCTACTGGGTCGTGGAGTAGCCGCATATGAGATTACACGAGGCGGCTACTCCACGCCCCGGTAGCCACTTTACACCTCCTACTCACCCATCTTCGACGCGCAGCTACGTCCGGCGATCCTGCCCTCTGCGCATGCGCAGAAGAGCAGGCCCGCGCCTGTTTCGGAGTTGTGACCGCGCAGGCGCGGGCCTGCTCTTCTGCGCATGCGCAGACGGCAGGATCGCCGGACGGGGGCGCGCAGCTACGTGGAGCTGCGCGCCGAAGATGGGTGAGTAGGAGGGGTAAAGTGGCTACCGGGGCGTGGAGTAGCCGCCTCGTGTAATCTCATATGCGGCTACTCCACGCCCCGGTAGCCGCATAAGTAAATTTGAATAAATATCAAATTAAAGTTATCAAAAAAGTGCAGGGACGTGAGGATTATCCCTTAAAAGGGCTATCCTCACGTCCCATTGATCCACCTACCACCCAATCTACCTTTATAGGTAGATTTGTGGTGGTAGGTTCCCTTTAAGTAGGGGACCGCCTGTACACCACTTGGAGAATTTAGCGAGGTGTAATATGTGTATTATCAAGTGGTATAATAAGCATTTTGAACATACAGATGGTTTTCAGATATGATCTGCAATAGATGCCTTAGATGGAAATTGCAATAATTTCTGGAAAAAAACTTATTTGGTGCCCATTATGTAACTCCCAGTTTGTCCCACTGTGAAATATCAGCTCTCTGATTAAGAAGCCATGTGAGAAAGACTTAACATGTAAAATACTACAGGACTCCACAATGATAAAGCACCATTTGTATTTGAGGCAGGATTACAAATCTAGAGGCTCCTAGGGGAAATAGAAAACCTAAAAACCAACAAGTGCCCCTAGTTTATCAGCTACACCCCTCATGGAATTTGGGTCAACAGTCATGGGTGTTACAGCATATTGCAGCTGACACTATGGTATAGGCTCTGCTCATGAGCTGACACCATGCGCGCTGTACTAGTATTGTCATAAAGTACCTTCCCACCGCGCCATAATATTACATCGGGAAGAGGTCATTAATATTATAATTAGGATATAGTGTATATCATGACATTTTGAAGGGGTCACAGTGTGATCAGTTCTGATGGGTGTTGGAAGAACAATTTTATTTCCCAGAATGTATCTACACATGTGTGGACATAAAGTTATTTTAAATTTGTTCTTTTTTAAGTGGTGACTCGGAAAACCCATATAATGTATCAATAACGTCAGAGTACATGTACTTCTTCGTTCTGTCTACTGTATCAAAAAAAAGTATTCTACACATTTTTACACCATTATCTTATAGCTTGCAAGACTTTGGTAGTGTCCTATCACCTCTTTCGTTTCTAGTTGCAGATTTTAAGCTTGTGCTTTTAAATGTAATTATTCAGCTCATTTACCAATGTGTAATTATTATAATTCTGTCTCACTTTGCGTCAATATTGAGATCTTCACACTGTGCTCATCAGGTCGGCACTTCTATTACCGTACTTGCAGCAGCGTGGAAATAAGATAGGGAGTTCCACAGTTTAGCTACAGGGTGCTCATGTTTATTATACAGTAAAGAATTTTATTTCGCAGGTGGTAGATAAGTGAACTTGAACATGTTTTTGAAACACAAAAATGTGGCATCTATTTGGTGCTGACCAAAACATTTCCAAACAATTTTTTAGTTTTGCTACACACATATCTATACAGACGTGTCACGTTTGTACCCAGAAATAGAATCCAAATTGAACTGCACCTTTTTTATTTCTTTCAGTAATGCTATATAGATGATTTCCCAGCATCCAAATGCTTGCTGTCGACATTCACAATCCTTGCCTATTTCCGAAAAGACTGTGGCCCTCATTGTTTAATAATTTTGTGCCAGTATGCTGGTATAGTTTGCACATAAATACATGTGAAACTGCTTGCACATATATTTATGAAGTGTTTCCGCACAGTATGCTTGCCGCAACACACTGTGCACCTAAAGAGGTCTTTCTCGCCATCAGCTGCTTTCCACTGCATCAACATGCAATGTGAGACTTGGTGTCACTGGCCCACATATATCAAAAACGGTGCAAACTGCACTAGGTGCAATTTGCCTTTATAGGGTGCAGTGTGTGACAGATTTATGAATTGTGGCGCACGTTCTTCATTAATCTGGCACACCGTGCAACGCTTCAAAAGAGTGCACAAACTTTTTTTTGGTGCATCTTTAACATGGGGCATGTGACACAATTCTATCAGACATCGCATGATAAATGTGGCGCATGGTCGGACTGTGCACCAGAATGCCCCTTTCAGTGCAGAATTTGTTTTGTTGTGGCAGGAATAGTGCAGCCGCCAGACACTTCTTAAATACACGTGCAAGCAGTTTTCACTAAAAAGGGCTGTAATAAATGTGGGCCACTCTCTTCATCTGTACACCAATTTACCCTGGGTCAGCCCGATAGAAGCTTTCACTTGGCGGCGATTTAGAGAGGATATGATGCCCTGATGAATGCACCTTAATAGGTACATAAAACGCCTATTGCCCTGGAAACCCCATTGATGCATAGGTGAGACCTACTCTTCACTTGAAGAGTATTTGAGCACTGGTATAGCCCACTTGCACAATTTTTTTTACTTACACTGCCTACTTTTGGGCTGTATTTTGAGAACTATATCTGTATGCTTCGTATTATAATTTTAAACTGTTTTGCACAAAAGGTATGGGAAATTAATAGATTAATTAATTTATTTGTTTGATTTGATTCCTGTGAACAAATACACTTCTGATATGCAATTTAGCATTCCGTTAAAGGAAACCTACCACATGATATGGTAGGTGTAAGATGGAAATACCGAGCACCAGCTCAGGGTGAGCTGGTGCCGGAGCTTATTTTTGTTAGTGTCCTAAACCGCTGTATTGCGGTTTAAAACACTTCTTAAACTTTACAGCCGAAGCTGCTTTGGCGCATGGTGGTACATGCCCAGCGCACCATGCGCGTGACTGTGCGCGCGGCTCTCCTTTACTTCCTATGTAGGCTCGACACAGTCGCGCGCATGGTGCGCCAAAGCAGCTTCGGCTATAAAGTTTAAAAAGTGTTTTAAACCGCGATACAGCGGTTTAGGACACTAACAAAAATAAGCTCCGGCACCAGCTCACCCTGAGCTGGTGCTTGGTATTTCCATCTTACACCTACCATATCATGTGGTAGGTTTCCTTTAAGCAGTTTGCCTCACTAATATTCTATTTGGGCCTGTGTGTGTGGTTGCATAACCTGGTCACATGATGCAATGAAATATATCAAGAATCCACAATGCCTAGGTTGGACTTGATGGTCTTTTGCCAGCCTTATATGGTATGATACTATGAAATGGGACGTCCAGCATTATAAATAAGCATTGTACTCTAGGAATTTTAAGTTATCTTAACCCCTTAATGACCGCCCTATCGGGTTTTTACGGCGGTCATTAAGGGTACTTCTTCTGATGCGACGCCTTTCTACGGCGGCGCATCAGAAGAAGTTTTCGGGACACCGGGTCTCGCTGGTGCCGGTGTCGGGCTGTGATATCACAGCCCAGACCCGGCACTAACACCCGGGATCGGAAAAACTCCGAGGGGGATCCGATCCCTCCTGCCGCTGCCCCGGGTTCCGACGAGTGACCCGGAGCTGTCGGCTCCTCTTCTCACCGGGTCCTGCCTTCCTGGCAGGACCCGGCTGTAAGTAACTGAGCATGCGTAACACATAAAATGCAAATAAAGTATATAAAACACAAAACACGTACATATTTGGTATCACCGCGTCCGTATTAATCTGTACAATAAATCTAAATCAATATTGAACCCGCTCGGTGAACTACGTAAAAAAAAAACTCGAAAAACTTCCCATAATATACAATTTTTCATCAAACACCATCACAAAAAATGTTCTAAAAAGTGATCAAAAAAAGTTACGGTACGTAATATGATACGACTGAAAAGAACAACTGTTTTCACAAAAAATGAGCCCTCAACCAGATCTGACAACAGAAAAATACAGAAGTTATGGCCCTGAAAAGTTGTCAATAGTAAAAACAATGCGATTTTCTCCAATATTGGTTTTGCTCAGGAAAATTGAACAAAATAAGAAAAACTATATAAATGAGGTATCACTGCAATCGTAGTGAACCAGAGAATAAAGATAAAATATTATTTTTACGTTACGGTGAGCGGGGGGGGGGGGGGGAAATGCTCACAATCCAAAATAAAAATTGATGATTTTGTTTGTGTCCCCCTTGAAATAGTTAATAAAATCTGATGAATAAGCTTTAGACTCCCAAAATAAATTATTTATACATTGTATCTCATCCCATAAAAAATAAGCCCTCATATGATCGCATTACCAAAAAAAATAAAAATTTATAGGTCGTACAATGTGACAATACAAATCTGCTGTGAATGGCACCTCCATTCATTCTATACTCGGCCGTGCGCCCATACAGCAATTTACCACCACATATGGGGTATCAGTACACTCGGGAGGAATTGGGCATCAAGCGCTGCAGTGCGTTTCATCATTTAATTTATTCTGAAAATGTCAGTTTTGGCCTAAATGAATGTATTTCCAAAAAACTTCCATAGTTTCTAAATCGCAGGTCCATATTTTTTAACCCATGTGAAACACTTAAAGGGTTAATGGACTTAATAGAAGTTGTTTTACATACGTTGAGGGGTGAAGTTTCTATAGTGGGGTAATTTATGGGGTGTTACTATTATTTAGGCCTCTCAAAGTCACTTGAAAGCTGAGTTGTCCCTCAAAATGTGAGTTATGGCAATTTTCATGAAAATAAGAAAAATCGCACCTAAAGTTCTGCACCTCATAACATCCTAGAAAAATGACCGGAAGCATAAAATATCATCCCAACATAAAGCAGATATTCTGTAAATGTTAATTATCAAACTTTTTGGGTAGTTTTACTTCCTGTCTGGAAACCAGAACATTTCAAACTTGGAAAATGAAGAATTTTTACAAACTTTTGCCAAATTTTCACTTTTTTTCAGAACGAAACGCAAAACTTATCATTTAAATTTTATAACTAACATGAAGTACAATGTGTCACGAGAAAACATTCTCAAAATCACCAGGATATGTTAAAGCGTTCCGAAGTTATAACCAATTATCGTGAGACATGTCAGATTTGAAAAATCGAGTCTGGTCATTGAGCTGAAAACTAGTGTCGGTGATAAGGGGTTAAAAGTGTTTTTTTTCCAGGAATCTGTAAAAACGCTAAGTGGCTGTGGGGAAAAAATGTTAACAGCTGGTTACGCTTTGAGGATCTCTGATTCTTGCCTCTAACTGGTGCCATCGTGAAAGGAGGCAGTTTAGTATTCTAAATGAACATACAGTAGATAAGGCCCCTATAAGATGATGATGGATATATATAATGTTTTGCTCTCTCATACTACTGTACCAAGCTGGCTTCCAGTCACCTCCTATGTAGACAACATATCTAACTGACACACTGGGGGTCATTTACTAAGGGCCCGAATCACGTTTTCCCGACGTGTTACCCGAATATTTCCGATTTGCGCCGATTGTACCTGAATTGCCCCGGGATTTTGGCGCACGCGATCGGATTGTGGCGCGTGGCCGAACGAAAACCCGACGTATTCGGAAAAAAACGCCGCATTTAAGAACGGAAAATGTGTTGCTCGGGGCGCACTTACCTTCACTCAGCCCGAGCCGGTGAACTCCAGCGCGTTCAGATGCTTTTCAGCGCAGCAGCGTCACCTGGTGGACGGCGGAGGAACTACCTTATTAAATCCCGGCCGGACCCGAATCCAGCGCACAGAACGCGCCGCTGGATCGCGAATGGACCGGGTAAGTAAATCTGCCCCACTGTCTGACCCCACATCACAAGTCCAGTACTAAAAATTTAAATCAGAGTTATTTGTTGATGTGTTTATCAGAGTAAGGCCTTTTGCTGCAATGTCCAGCCCAAATGCTCAGAAAACATAACTCCGAAACCAGACACTAAACCATCCACAGGTACTTATGCATTGGTGGTTTAGTGTCCCTAATCACCCTTTAGTAAATCCCTCTGTGTGTAACAAGCAGCGGGTTGTGAACCCACTGTGCTATCTAACTGGTTTGACTCAGGGCCACACACTAAGGGCGTTGTCCCTGTACCTCTCTGGTATTCACCCTTTTACCTCTATACAGGAATTTGGACTTTGCTGTGGAGAGCTTGCAACGCTGCTATCTCTTGTGGTGGTCCCAGTATAGATAGCAGCTGGCCCAGCAGGCACAGAGGTACCAAGCTGTCAGGCAAGGCGGGTAGTCAGTAACAGTCTGTAGTCAAGGCAGGCAGGGTTTAATCAGAATCCAGTGGCAGGCAGCACAGGTTCAAGAAGCAAGCCGGGATCATATACCAGGGAGTGCAGAGAAAATCAGAGTCAGGAAGAAGCCAGGGATCACACACTGGTAGCAGACAGGAACAAACACCATACAGCAGAGCTAGCAAGTTAGGAACTTTTGTTAAGGCACGGGGAACATGGCATGCTGGGGTATATGGCTGGTGGTGCACAGTGATAGGCTGGGACAGCCTAGTTGGGAAATGCCTTGCTCCTTTAACACCTTGCCGACTGAGGACGAACTATATTGTCCTTGTGCCGCAAGGGGTGTATGGAGAGAGCTCGCGAGCTGAGCTCTCTCCATACACAGTGGGTAATGGCTGTATAAAACAGCCAACACCCGCCTGCCACTGCCGTGGTCGGTGCTGGCACCGATCGCGGCAGTTAACCTGTTAAGTGCTGCGGTCGAACCCGACCGTGACACCTAACTTACCTTTACATGTGCGCCGCCATCTTGGATACCCGATATGCCCCCTGGAATGTCATTGGAGGGCGGCGATCGGTTGCTATGGCAGCCTAGAGTCTCATTGAGACTCGTAGGCTTGCCAGGTGCAATGATTTCTAGGCTATTAAAAATCATTGTAAAATAGCTATATACTGCAATACAGTAGTATTGCAGTATATAGTATTTGCAATCGGACCATGCAGTGTTAAATTACCCTGGAGGATCTAAAATAATAGTTAAAAATTTTTTTTAATTTTTTAAAAAAATATGAAAAAATAGTAAACAAAAGTAAAAGTTTAAATCACCCCCTTTCCCTAGAACTGATATAAATATAAATAAACAGTAAAAATCATAAACACATTAGGTATCATCGCGTCCCAAAATGTCCGATCTATCAAAATATATTAGCGATTTTACCAGCGTTTAACCCCGTAACGGAAATTGGCGCCCAAAGTCTAAAATGCCACTTTTCTGCCATTTTGAAAAATATAAAAAATTCTATAAAAAGTGGTCAAAAGCCCATACAGTCCTAAATATGAAAGTATTAAAAACGTCATCAAAAGTTGCAAAAAAATGACACCACCCAAAGCTCCGCACACTGAAGTATGAAAAAGTTATTAGTGCCAGAACATGGCAAAATGAAGAATTTTTTTTTGTACAGAAGGTTTTAATTTTTTTAAATGTATGAAAACATTATAAAACCTGTACAAACTTGGTAGCCTCGTGATTGTACCGTGCCAAAGAATAAAATAGACATGTGATTTGGGGCGCTCAGTAAAAGCTGCAAAATCCAAGCCCACAAGAAAACGGCGCAAATGCGTTTTTTCATAATTTTCACTTCATAATAAATACCATCACTATGAAGTTAAATTTTTTACGCAGAAAACAAGCTCAAACAGGGAAAAATAAAAAAGTTACAGATTTTTGAAGGTGGGGAGTGAAAAATGAAAATGCAAAAATGAAAAAGGGCCACGTCCCTAAGGGGTTAAGAAGGTGAAGGGTGGGTAAGTATGGTTATGTCTTGGTCTTTGTAGATCTCTTTTCCGTGTGGCCAGAGGCTTTGCCAGTTGCTAGGGCAACTGCCAAAAATACAGCAAAGAAAATCCTCTCAGAAGTTGTCTGCAGATACGATGTGCCAGAAAATATTGAGAGCGGTAGAGGTACCCACTTTACAGTAGAGGTGCTACAAGAGGTCCTAAAAGCCCTGGGGATAGATCAGGCTTTCCACACTCCCTACAGGCCACAGAGTAGTGGGAAGGTGGAAAGACTTAACGCGACCAGCAAGTTAAAAATTCAAAAAGTAATAAGAGAAACTGGGAAATCATGGGTAGAGTGTCTCCTTTTGGCCTTGTATTCTGTACGAACAACTCCTCGTGGAAAGGAGTCCCTATGAGATATTGTTTGGACAGGCACCAAGGACAGGGTTATAATTTCCTCAGCAGTCACAAGTGAAACAGATGTTGGTGTCCCACTCCCAATAGTGGGGCATGTCTTTGATCCTTGGTGGGTGGCCAACCTAACTGAAAGGGGTTATTCAAAAATGATGGATTATATGCAAGGCATCCCAGGGAATTGGAAAGGGTCGAGGTTCCTGCATTAAAATTAGGAGAAACAACCAGTGGGGAACTGGTAAAGGCCATATTCAAAGGATTGTTTAGGTTGATATGTGCATGATCCAGTTTGGGCATGGGCCCCTAATTTTACAGGTGTGGATAATATAACTTGTGTCCAGAAATGAGCCATTGCTGATCCTGGGACTGATTTTAATCAGAGTGATGGTTCAGCATGTAGAAGGGAAAGATATCATAGCCCCATGGGAAATAAGACAGTTAAACCTTGGTGCCTTTTTCACAATTCCCTGAGGTTAGTAGAACTTGCAGATATGTTGGTGCATTACAGAATCAGCGCCTTTGAGCTACCCAAAGATGTCTATATTGTGTGTGGTCATAATACATACAAGTGGATACCTTTGGGAGCAGAAGGTTTCTGTACCCTGGCTAGATTAACTCCTGCTACCTGGGTATGGAAGAGTAAGGACTTCCCATATGGTACAGTACCCAAGCACATGCTGTATAAACGAAAAAGTAAGGCAAAATAACTTATGCATATACCCTGGCATGAGAAATTTGGCCTATCATTAACACTTATGGGCCTGCCAGTGTGTAATGCTCATAACATTGAGAAACTGAGTTATTTGATAATGTTACAGAATATATATTTGATGCCCTGACTGTAACATCAACACTTACAGTGCAGCTGGCATTGGTAAGTTATCAGCATACTTTAGTTCTTGACTATTTGACAGCGGCGCAAGGTGGTATGTGCCAGTTGGTTGGTCCTGCTTCTTGCCATTATATTAATCCCTCAGGTGTTTTGCAGGTCAAACATGATATTGAACAAGCTAAAAGGTTAAAGGAAGAGTTTAGAAAGGTTAACTCTTTAGAGGACTGGCCAAGTTGGCTTACCTGGCTGAACCCAGCTAACTGGTTTAAGGGCCTGGGGGGATGGATTTTAGGAATAATACACGTGATATTAAAAGTCTTAATATGTGTGATTGTTCTTTATGTTGGCATTAAAACTTTATTCTTTTTAGTTAAAAGGTTTAGAAAATCATGCAAGAAGGATGCCAAGCTAGAACAAGTCTGTGTGGTTAAAGCCAGATATAACCCAGAGGGAAGTCATCTGAATTGCTGAAACCAGAAGATGTGACAGAAAAACTTCTGATGTCTGGCACTAAAGAAGACAATCAATTTTTTAATGAATATCATATAATTTTGTAAATAAAGTGAAATGCTGGCTTAGTAGGAGGTCCCAGCCACTAGCAGTAAACCTATGTTTGGTCAGGACCCTGTGATGGTGAATGACATCTAAATGTCCTGGTCCAGGAGAGCTGGTCAGAAGTAGTTATACGGGTGCAATGACTGACATAAGGGGACAATATTGTGTTCAAAAGGAGGAAAATGTGAAAGCAAATTATTCATTGTGAATATAATATTGCCAATTATACCACTTCAGCAATAGTCCAGTGACCTTCCGATGTTAATAGAAGTTTGAGTGACAGGGCTAAGAGACCCTTTTGAACACCTGCTACTTGTGTGCTTCTTCTGTCTCTTCCCGGCCGGTCACCGTCCCTGCTATCCCCTTTAAGGGAGGATATAACTTTAATTTGGTGCCCACAGACAATGATAATTATCCTAACTGTAAGGATACCAAAATAATTGCAGTAACAATTGTGTCTGCTAGTTAAATAAAAAACCTTATTACCTACCCTGGTCCGATTCTCCTCGCGTCCCACAGTGAAGGCGGGAAGTATTGCGCAGGCACGGGGAGCGCCAAGATGGGTTTGATGCACCTCATTGGATACATCACTAGATTAGTATAAAGGCTTTTTTTTATAGCATCCATAGAGGGACTAGCCAAAAGGTGATTTGGGACACTAAACCACTGGTCCATAAGGACTAGGAGTGTTTAATAGTGTCCCAAATTGCCCTTTATGTAGTCCCTCCATGGATGCTATAAACAGGGCAGGTCTCAAAAGGTCCAAGGTGTTTTTACTGGCAAATTACAGATATCTGTTGTACATGGTTTGAGAATCTGACAGAATGCTTTTTAGTTAAGTAGGTAAGTTAGGTAATGACTTATAAACAAACAAAAACTGTAGGCCATTACAGAAAAACTGCATTTTAACTAGAAGGGGGTCTTGAAAAAGATTATTTAACCCCTTTCCTACTGCAGCTGTTTCCCTTTTTTGCATTTTTGGTTGAAGGAAAACTACCATCAGCATTACTGATGGTGGAACCTTAACATGTACCTGTAAGTCTCATCAAGTACAGTCCTGTGGTGTGTTTTTCATATGCTGGAATGTCCGCAATTTGTTTAACTCCTTCCCATACCTGGATGTTATATTATGTCCTGGTGGGCATTGCTTTTAAGCATCAAGACGTACTACAGGAGCCTGGCAGCGATCGCAGTGTCTAAGATGCTCTGACAACTCTCCCCCCTGCATCCGGTGACATTTTTCAATTACAGGCAGTCCCCGGTTACATACAAGATAGGGTCTGTAGGTTTGTTCTTAAGTTGAGTTTGTATGTAAGTCGGAACTGTATACTTTATCATTGTAACCCCCAGCCAAATTTTTTTTGGTCTCTGTGACAATTGGATTTTAAAAATGTTGGATTGTCATTAGAACCAGGATTAACAATAAAGCTTCATTACAGACACATGTGATAACTGTTATAGCTGTTTATTGTAGCCTAAGGATAAAGTACAGTAAATTACCAATATCCAGAGGTCCGTTTGTAACTAGGGGTCGTATGTAAGTCAGGTGTTCTTAAGTAGGGGACCGCCTGTATATCATTTGGACAGCTTTACGACCTTTTAATCACTTTTTATGTAAATTTTTAAGGGATGAAAAATGGCAAAAACTTGGATGCTTTTTTTTTATAGTGTTCACAGCAACTAATCGGCTCCCCTGTGATGACGTCACAGGGTGGTGATCGGCATTTAAAGATGACAGGTATTGGCATCACTGCTTGATTAAGAGGTTGGGTGTCTTACTTCTACTGCAGTGCTCACCGCTATTTCCTGTTGCCGTCCTGCTTCAGCAGTCCTTACAGCTTACAGTCTTCTAACCCTCGCAATACATGCCTGAAACATCACACTGATAGTAATATACTCATAACTTATGCACTGTACCAAGGTAGTGCCAAATTTAAGTTAAATCATTAACACATATGTGTATACAATGTAAAATGTATACTAAATTGTCCTAAGTATTAAAGTGGCAGCAGTGGTGAACATAGAGTTTAGAAGGCCCCTGTGCAAGAACATTCTAGGAACCCTTGTTATAGAGCACCAATCTTATGTCTCTTTGTATGTATTATCCAAGAAATTCATTAATTCAGTCATTTACACACCATCTAATAGAAAAGTAGAAAGATGCTTTAGTGTGACATTGGTCCTTCTTATCTACCAGGCCCCATGAGCTGTCAGCACCTTCACAATGCGATGATGTGTGGTGCATGCAACACGCAATGACCAAGTCCTTTAGAAAGTAATGGGGCCACATGTTCCCCGCCGATTATGTCGCTAACTCACGGCCAAGACATGAGTTTGAGTGCATGAGGCCCTAAGAAGTGTTTAGGTTCTAATCGACTCCAATCCTTTTGTGATGTAGGGAAAACTTTGGAAGTAGTTGCACAAAAATAAGCAACTTTTTGTGCCTTTTTATTAGTCACAAGTAGTCTAAGCTACCATGATAAATCTGCTCCTAAGAAGCACAAAAAGGTTGCTTAAAGGGGTGTTCCCATTTCAACAAATAAATGTTATTGTTTGAATAATTAAAAGTTCAGTGGCGTAACTACCGCCGTAGCAGCCGTAGCGGTTGCTACGGGGCCCGTGAGGTTCAGGGGCCCGGGGATGCACGCTCCCTGCAGTGCTTTGCCACGGCCTGGGGTAAGTGGTCCGGGGCTGCAGTGCCGGATCGTGCCCCCGGGCCCCTCCCTCTCTGTGCATCTACACGTCTCCTGAGCCCGCCCGCCTCTTTCCGGGATCCCTGCCTGCTCATATCCTTGACCCGCCCCCCAGCCACCTCTCTGACCCGCCCCCCTCATCTCCCTGACCTCCCCGCTCATCAGCCTGCAGGGCGGCACAGTTGATTCTCTGCCCCCCCCCTTTCCCCCGCTCGGCCCCCCCTTCCCCCGCTCGCCCCCCCCTTCCCCCGCTCGCCCCCCCCTCTCGCGCCCCCACCCCCCCCGCTCGCCCCCCCCCCCCCGCTCGCGCCCCCCCCTTCCCCCACTCGACCCCCCCCCGCTCGCGCCCCCCCCTTCCCCCGCTCGCGCCCCCCCCCCCCGCCGTCTGAATGCATCTGGACACCTGCCTGAACACCCATACAGCCCCCAAACTTCCTAAAAGGTAAGTATATACAGATGTATTTATCTGTATGTATATATGTATTTATCTGTATGTATATATGTATTTATCTGTATGCATATACTGTGTACATATGTATATACAGTGTATATACAGTGTGTATATGTGTATATATTGTGTATATACTGTGTATATGTGTGTATATACTGTGTATATGTGTATATATTGTATATATACTGTATATATGTGTGTATATACTGTGTATGTGTGTATATACTGTGTATATGTGTGTATGTGTGTATATACTGTGTATATGTGTATATATTGCATATATACTGTGTATATGTGTATATATTGCATATATACTGTGTATATGTGTATATATTGTATATATACTGTGTATATGTGTATATATTGTATATATACTGTGTATATGTGTATATATTGTATATATACTGTGTATATGTGTGTATATGTGTATATATTGTATATATACTGTGTATATGTGTGTATATGTGTATATATTGTATATATACTGTGTATATGTGTGTATATACTGTGTATATGTGTGTATATACTGTGTATATGTGTATATATTGCATATATACTGTGAATATGTGTGTATATGTGTATATATTGTATATATACTGTGTATATATTGTATATATACTGTGTATATGTGTATATATTGCATATATACTGTGTATATGTGTGTATATGTGTATGTATTGTATATATACTGTGTATATGTGTATGTATTGTATATATACTGTGTATATATTGTATATATACTGTGTATATGTGTATATATTGTATATATACTGTGTATATGTGTGTATATACTGTGTATATGTGTATATATTGTATATATACTGTGAATATGTGTGTATATACTGTGTATATGTGTATATATTGTATATATACTGTGAATATGTGTGTATATACTGTGTATATGTGTATATATTGTATATATACTGTGTATACATAAATATATATATATAAATCCTATGTATATGTATATATGCATCTACTATGTATACATGTATATACTGTGTATAAATGCATTGAAGCAAATACTGTATTTTTACATGCATGTATTTATATTAGCATATATATATATATATGATGTGTGTTTTTGTATGTGGTAAGTATGTATGCTGTATATACTGAATGTATGTTTATATTCTGTATGTATACGCAGCATGTGTGTATATGGTGTTTTTATCCTGCATGTATGTGTATATATGGTCAGTGTATACTGTATTTGTGTATGTATGTATGTATATATATATTTGTGTGTGTATTGTAAATGTATTATATGTATATAATGTGTATACTGTATGAGTTTGTATATACTCTGTGTATTAGTGTATAAATGTATATGAGTGTATAAATGTGTGTATAAGTGAATGCTTGTATGTATAAGGGTGCGAGTATACGAGAGTAGAACTTTATGTGTGTATATAAAGGTGTGTATATATCAGTGTATAAATGTGTGTAATTGTATAAACATGACTGTATAGGGGTACCTTCCCAAGAACATATGGGGGACGTATATCTGGCCGCAGATTTGCTGCCGGATATACTTCCCCCATAAGCTTCTATACGCCAGGGCTCGGCACGGTGAGCACAACGAGTACTCACTGTTTTGAGCAAAAGAGATAGAGCGTGCTCCATCTATGGCCGTAAGAACGGCCATGCGGCTCTATTCTCTATGGAGAGGGGAGGGGTGAGCCGCGGTCACCTCTCCTCCTCTCCAGCGCGCCCGACGTGTGCCTGCCATATATATATATTTTAAGGGGTAGGGGGGCCCCATGCAGAAATCTGCTATGGGGCCCAGCCTCTCCTAGTTACGCCCCTGTAAAAGTTATACCGTTTTCTAATACATTTTCTGTATCAATATCAATTTCTGTATCCTCACTGTTTTCTATATCTCTGCTTGCTCTCATTCTATAGAAATCTTCATTGTTTATTTCCAGTGGACAGAAATCTGACCATGGTCACACATGTGCACAGCTCGTTATATCCCACAGCTCTGATTACTCTCTATGATAGCAATGAACCATGCACCTGTGTGACCATGGTCAGATTTCTGTACACATAGAAGCTTTCCATAGAATGACAACAAACAGAGATCTAGAAAACTGTAAGGGATTGATACAGAAAATTATGGAACATTGTATCATTTTTTTATAATATAAACAACATTAATTTGCTGTTGGAATACACCTTTAATGATAAATCCACCCCATGGAGCATACAGTAGATGTTGTAGATACAGTTGTAGAGGTGCAGAGCTAAACATCACTCACTATAAAGAAATCTACTTTTATATAATAAAGTTTCAAAATAAAAGCACATAGCTGGAAATGCAGAGAATTTTGTAACCAACACTAAATCATGTACATTCACTTCATATGTAACTCTCATTATTTGACAGAGGTTATACAAAAATAAAGTACAATACTTCTGTAGCATAAATCTGTGCATCCCACTGACAGAACCCCCTCCATTCAAGTCATGCAGAGGCTTTTTAAATATCAAAATTTAGATATGAAAGTATAGAATTTGAGTCTTTAAAAGTATATTAGGTATTCAGGTATAACTAAAACAAACGACTGACTACTTAAACATCTTTTAAAGTAGCGAAAACTGTGAATAAGAAATTAAAACTTTATTGGAAAAAAGTGCAGGTAATTGGCAGGCTGCTGCTAGTTTTCTCCACAATAAAGGAAAAAAAGGAAGTGGGCCGGATCTACAAACTGTCATCCTGCCAGGAGAATATAGAGGCAATGCACTTCTGTAGTGGAGTTACTGCGATAGTCTGAATTTGTATGACAGCTATTTTCTTATCCAATAGATACATCCTGTGCCAGACAAGCAGCTCCGCAGCACACATTATAAATAGCACATTGTGGAGGATGCTGTTTAATATTCCTACAATTGTGTTGTTTTTTATTAAGAATTACCAAATTTTCCTGTTATATAGGATACAAATTGCTTAAAATAAGAGCTTGACTATCTCTTATATTCTCAAGTGAAGACTACTGTATTATTATTTATTAAAATAGGCAATAAAGATCCTAAATGCCTTACATCATAGATATACACTGACCCTGGGTCACCTACACTATAGATGGGCTCTTGATTTTGGAAAGGAGAAAATGTTTTAATTGACATAGGCCAAATAGGATTTTTTTCTTGCCTGGAGGCTTGATGGATTCACCAAGAGGGACTTGTCTATTTTCAAATATACAAATGTCATTGATCAGGGTTCACCCATGTATGCATAAATTTGGAGAAAATGCATATGACTGTCCTTTGTGGTCCGCCAGCATCTGTCTTAACTGGAAAGATGCTACATACAGCAACCTTGTGAGGAGTGAATGTGGGTATATCTGGTCCAGTACAACACAACCTGTCGCTACCAGCAGAGATGGGAGACACTGAACTGGAAAGAGATGTTATTTTAAAACAAAAACACACCTATGATCTGGGAAACACTATGTGAAAGGGCACATAACATAAGCTGCTATAAGTCTAACTTTAAAGCAAATTTTAAAAAGTTTGGCCCTATCCACAGGCGGTGAGTGTTTGCTGCATATTACAGCAAACACCCACCGGTAACACCCGCAATCAGTGCTAGCATTAAAAAGATGGCAACACACCGCCATGTTGACTTGGATCGTCCTACCCCGTGATGTCATTGGGGAACAGCGATCTGTTGCTATGACAGCCTTGAGTCATACAAAGACCTGTGGCTATATCGTTTCACACTTTCTATTACAATGTGCAATTTGCACATTGTAGTAGATGATCTGGAAAATCTGGTTAAAGTACACTAGGGGGTCTGATAAATAGTAAAAAAGTAAAAGAGAATCAAATTAAAAAAACATACCAATTCAAATCACCCCCCCCCCCCCACTTTCCCTAGAACTGATATAAATAAACAGTAAAAATCATAAACATGTTAGGTATCACGGCGTTCCAAAATGTCCGATCTATCAAAATATAACAACAGTTGTTTCCGGCGTTGTAACCGGTAATGGAAAGTAGCCCCCAAATCCGACAATGCCACTTTTTTGTCATTTTGCAAAATATAAAAAATTCAACAAAATAGTTATCAAAAGGCTCAGCAGTCCTCAAAATGGTAGCATTGAAAATGTTGTTTTTTTGCAAAAGTTGCAAAAAATGACATCACACACAGCTCCATGCACTGAAATAAGAAAAGTTATTAGCGCCAGAAGATGCCAAAATGAAGAATTTTGAAGAGGTTTTAATTTCTGTAAATATATGAAAATATTATACAACCTATATAAATTTGCACAGTGAAAGCCGTAAAATCAAAGTCCACAAGAAAATGGAGCAAATGCTTTTTTTTTCACCAATTTCACTGCATTTGTAATTGTTTTCCCGCTTCCCAGTACACAACATGGAAAATCAAATACCATCACTATGAATTGCAATTTGCTATGCAGAAAACAAGCCATCACACAGCTCTTTACATTGAAAAATTAAAAAGTTATGGATTTTTGAATGTGTGGAGTGAAGACTGAAAACGTAAAAAATGAAAAAAAGGCCTGGTCGTTAAGGGGTTAAAATGTCAGCGCATACTTTAAAAATTGACACCTTACACCAAAGTGTGAAGAAGTTATTGGCCACAGAATTTGGCAAGAAAAAGACCCAAATGTGTTTTTTGTCGATTTCAATTATCAGAGTACAAAACAAAATTACTTTATATGCCTTTTATGTGGGCAGACCTATTGGATGTGGATCACACATTGTAATGAGAACAATGTCCTATCCCATACAGTATAGAGGTATTGAAGCAAACCGCTAAAAAAACTCTTACTTCCAAATGGGGTTCTGTTGGTTTTCTTACCACTGGGATGAACTGCCTTGCATGATTATGACGTTAACGTTACTGAATCCTGTGAAGACACGGACAGAGCAGATTCATGAGAAAATGTTATCCAGTTACCATTTTTATTCCATACTCACACTCTCCATTATGTAAAAAATCCTGTGACAGTGTTTTTGTAACCTAGATTAAAGTAAGAAAACTCTCCATTCACCTTCTGTTCCTCGGTGACTTCAAAGTAAGGGAGTTTACCTTTCGTTACAATTCCAGTATTATAGTAGTCAGGAGAAGACACTGGCTGCTGCATTTTTTTTTTAATTGTAATCCTAAATTAATAAAAAAAATAAATAACATGACTACTGAAAAGTGATCTCCCCAGAATATGAAGTATAAACCTACTACAAGGCTTTGTGTCCAGAATGGAAACCACAAATGTAATACAATAAATTTATTAATTCTTCAGTTGTTAGGGTATGTTTACATGCAGCAATTGGTTTTAAGAGATTTAACTAAGGGTTACAGAAATCAATTTATACAATATACATAAAAACCCATTCAGAAGTAAGGAACATATTTTTAGCCATAGAATTTGCTGCACCGCATCTGAATCAAATTAATTTACACCAAGTCTTCCTCTTTGGCTGCATCCACAATCTTGCTGATTATCACTGGAAACCACCTGGTTATCAGAAATGTTTTTGTTTTTTTTTACTTTTTCCTTGAAGCAAAAAACAAATAACTCACAAAATAGCCCACGATCCTTTTAGAATGTTTACTCATCTTCCATATAGAACTTTTTTTGTAGCAGGTGAAAATATAAACCAATTTTCAAGATTATAACATACAAATATACTAATTATAATATATTTTATTTTTTGTTTATAAACAAAAACGACTTTTACAGATGAAAATAAGATATTTAATGAATTAGATCAATTAAATATTACTTGATTATATAATAGTATATGAGAATTAGTCCAGTTCTATAATTCGATGCAAAAAAATACTTTTTAGTCTATTGTAGTATAAGCCAAATCCATTGTCAAATGTTTTACAAAATCCAAAATGATCAATCTAATTACATTGCTCTGTAGGTGGTTTTTTTTCCTCCAAATGTATAAGTAGTTCTAGTTCAGTTCAATAACTGATCCTGGTTAAAGATCCCACCACCACTACCACAAGATAGAAGATCCATAAAGAATCCTAATCCACCCCACTGCACTGTTCTCGTTCTTCTAGTCTGTGTAGTTGTCTGCTGGCTCTTTGCTGTTGTTCCTTCAGTTCAGTATAAGAACGTGAAAATGTGTGAAATATGGAGGTAACGGGAAAAGCCATAAGTAATATTCCACTAAGTATGCTGCTGAGTGCCACTACCTGTCCTGGGATGCTTCGTGGAACCATGTCACCATAGCCTACAGTAGTCATGGAGATTACTGCCCACCAGTAACTCCCAGGTATACTGGTAAACTCTTGTTTTGCACCAAGTTCGTTCTCTGCCAGATAAACAAGAGGAGAAAACAAGGCCATAGCAACGCACAAAAAAAGTAGGAGCAGTCCAAATTCTCTTGTACACCTTCTTACTGTGAGGCCCAAAGTCTGCAATCCGAGAGAATGCCTGGCCAGCCTCATGACATACAAGATGCGCAAAGCCCGAAGCACACGAAGAACCAGGCCCACCTTCTCCAAGTAGTTGTTTCCTGTTCCTCCAGATTTTTCACTGGAAAGTGAATCCACAATTAGGGTTATGTAGTAAGGCAATATGGCCATCATGTCAATGATGTTGAGTGGTGTTCTCAAGAATACACACTTGCTCTCAGCCTGGATAAAGCGTAGGACAAATTCAATGGAAAACCAAGCAACGCAAACTGTCTCTAGTACAAAAATATTGTAGCACTTCTGTGAACATTCTCCCTGAAAGACAAGAACATACAAAATAAGATAACTGTTAGTATCTTATTGTCCCACACAAAATTTATACATAACATTAGATTAATACATCACATGTAAAATATCTGAATTCATTACAATTCCATGAATATTTAGGTAACTTTTATTTTTATGTATTTTCATTCCATACTTGAGAGCTATGCAATGCTATGTTTATCATAGGCTCCCCTAGTGTTTGTTTTATGGCCCAAGGCCACTGCCGTAATAAAGTTTCAGCCACTTTTTGAGTTGCTTAATAGTGAAGAATGAATGAGTTACATTTGTGGTAAAATGGTAAGGTCTATTCACAGTGATGTGTACAAGTCCTTTATGCATGTATATCATTGTACAACAGCTTGAGTGATACCTGTTTTATATCACTGTCCTAAATTTTTAAAGGGAACTTGTCAGCAGAAATTAATTTAATAAACCACTACCAGCACCTTCTCAAATAGACCTTACAAATCATACAGGAAATCAACTTAAAAGTGATATGCAAATAAGTTGTATATGTCATGGAGGTAGAAAATGAAGCCCTCCTTGCTTTAGAATTTTGATGTCAGTGACGTTCCTGCATCTTTCAAGAGAGACGGCTATTGTCTGGACACTGGGCCATTTATCCTGACTTCAGTGCTGACTGCTCTGCCACCATAAGTTTTAAAGTAGATTTTTAAAAATGTTGCCACCATGTTGACAGGTTTGTTTTAGTGATAATTTTACACCTAAGTATGGATTAACAGCACAATCCTCAGTGCCTCTACTGCACATCGGCCTTCTGCTAATAATGAAATCATGTTCTATTACCAAGAATATTTCGCCTTTAATTAGCAATGTGTACAATTCAATTTTTAAGAGGCATACATTTTTTAAATACATAACGAATTCTGTTTTCAGTGTAACAATTTCTTGCAGTTAAAATGGACAACTAGCAGCTTCATTAGTTAAAAATGTTAAATTTTTTTTTCTTGAATAAGTTTGAGTAAAAATTTGGCCTTGCATTTTTTTTGCTCTGTCCTGAAAATGTCAGCTTTGTTTTTTCCACGCTTTGAATTAAAGTACTATATCCGGAACCAAAAATGTCACACGTCAGGCTTAAAAGTGACCTAACAGTTTTCAGTTTAGTAAACTCAGGTGAATCTTGAGGCTGATGAGAACTGGTGAGACAGAGAAGGTCACATAAAAATCATATGAAAGCCTTGTCGGTGCAATATATTTGTATTGCTTTTCAAGACTGCATATTGCTGTTAAATATAAAATGAAAGTGAGTGATCTATCATCCTGACACTGACTCATCGTTCTATATATGATCAGCACCAAATAATGATAGCAATGTTTAATAGACATTTTAAACCTTTTTATAAACTTTTACTAGGACCTGTCATAGGAACTCCTCAGCACCCAACATGCTGGCACCAATAGTGACAAAGGGTGTCCCCTTCCAATGTTAACTTGTATAGATGAGTATCTCTAGACCATGGTATCTTAGGATGGGATCGGAGCTGGCTTCTATAATCACCACTGTAGCAAGGAATGACTCCTTATCTGTGCCAAATACATTTGCAGTTTTCATGTTGCTAATTACCGGTAGCCACTAGTATCAGGCTGGTAAGAGACTGAAGATATCTAACCACTGCTTCTGTAAATATAATTAAGTTATATTGTAAAAGTAAACAAAATGCAACTATAAAAAACTGTAGCTTGTGTTTCTGTGAGAGCTTTTGCACAGAGATAATAAAGGGCTTGTGCACTGTATAGTACAGATGATAGATCATAGAGCTTCAAATTCTGGAACCCCCAATTCCAGAAATGTGAGAAAGAAAATAATCTGTCCGCCCCATGTAAGGGAAAAGTTTCTGGAGATTTAAGAAGGGAGATGACTTCTTCTAGCTTTTCTAAAAAAGACTTCAGGAAGAATTGTAATGTTTTTAGTGTCTGCGACACCTTGAAGGAACTATACAAAAGGTTGAGAAAGAAAATGGTTTGCTGGCAGTAAGTGTCTAGGAGATCTTGGAGAATTATGGAAGCCTGAATTGAAGTGTAAAAAAGCAGCAGGAAAGTTTCTTACACATATATTATACGTGAATTTCTGCCATATAATGATAATCTGGATTATTCAAAGAACACTTGGCCAAAGAATGTAGCTGAACCATGGCTAAGCTAAGAAGCTCATTATTCATTGCAAACATTTCATTATTTCATTATATTTTTGTAAAAACTTTATGTGGGCTGGGGAAAACATGTTGCCATACAAGAGTGTAGTGATGGGGATTGGTGGAGAGTTCATACATTACATTGCTAAGGTTAAATGACAATTAAGATTCACAGTACTAATTTACACATAATAATTTAATGCATGGGACTTGTATAACTCTACAAGTTATCACCCCACCACTGCTCTGGCACAGCCAGATACATCAAATTGCTCCGGCCTCTTGATGTATCCGGTGGGACTTGGACAGTTTTATTTCTACACCAGGCCCCACACATTTTACATGGTTTTATATATTTTATGTGATGAAAGGTTTTATGACAACAAGATCTGGGACGACTATTGCAACTTACCCCTAACCTTATTTGCACCCACCGATATCATTTCTGTACTACCCACTTAAGGCTATGGAAACTATAGGTCCATCTTATTCAGATGTGTTCTTCTCCACAGTCTCTCCAAGACTCCCCAGTTGTCTACATTAGAGTCCTCTTTCTCTCTTATTTCTATATTTAACCCGGTGCAGTGTTTATACCCATTGTACTTTTACTGTATCATCTACTTTGACGTGATCTCCCCCTTTCTCAGGACCGATTTGTGTTTCCCCCTCTGATACATTGTATATAATACCTTTGTAACATTGTTTATGGTCACCTTTGTATGAGTTGGGTAGGGGTAAAGGTGGTGATTAAAAAGGTAAGACCCACATCTGAAATATGTAAATGAACATGAAAGAAAGAAAGGCAGATGTATATGGGTGAAAAAGGTAACAAATTTTATTGAAATAAATGTGAATCATAAAAACAATTAAAAACCCTACAAGGGAGGGTAACATAACAAAAGTTCTCCCCAGCATTCAAGTTTCAAATGTGTAATACAAAAACACAGGTATAAAGGTAGTGCATATATGAACAAACACCGCAGCACCTATATAAAACATAAAGATCAACCAGTCGGGACACAAAGAATATATAGTGGTGACCTAGTAACAATATACAGTCAAAAAAAAGGGTGCCCAACGTATGTTGAGGCGCAAGCAGGAAAGATGTTATTACCGTGTGGAGAATGTGAAGCTGGGTCACCACTAATGTTGACTCCAAAGCTGCCTTCCTCTCTTTTACCATATATTAGATTAGATTTAACACCATTGGAACTTTGTAAAGAACTACAGGGACTACAAACATTTTATAAGTTGCAGTTGCACCCAAACAAAAAGGATAAGGCTGAATGCTATTTTTATAGGGTACTTTTATATCAGGAGGACAGTGATTTATCATGGGACAGTGTTTATGATGATTTCTTCTAGGTTATGTTGATAACTTTGCAGTGAATTGTGGGTCAGTGCAGCCAAAAGCTCAGCGCTCCTATATTCTTCTGCAATCATTACAGAACATGGCCAACCTCATTCTCTGGCACAAGATCTAGTTATGGATTATTATAATGGCCTCACTTTAAGCATTGGGTGCTTCTTATAGCATAATCTAAAGAGCGTTTCCTTGCAGCTTGGTGAAATAGTCAGTCTGGGAGCATTTCTCTTCATTAAGATAATGGAATAGACTTTCATACAAAAGAAAAATGAATGATCCCTCTTCATTTAAATCTATCCACATGGGTGCAACATAGCATCTCATATTAACCTATAATTAATATTCAGTTGCTTGTTACAGTTCAGTTTTTATATGGTTATTTGTGATGAACTGACAGATAAAAATGGTGGAATGGAGCCATCTCTCAGGATATGGCAGTCCTGATGTTTACATCTCCCAGTACAATACTGCTGCCCAATTAACCTTTATTAATCCATAACTGTCATAAGTCTGACCTCGCCGTATGCTGATTACAATGTGCAATGCAATATTCACAACAAGCACTTAGGGGACTAGATTTTATTATGCTACTACAGTGTCTCTGAAAATACAAAGACAATCTCTAGGGTAAAATAACAAGGCCAACTAATCATGACTGACTGTAGATAACTGGCAGAATGTAATATTATCATGTAATTTAGAGGCACAACAATGGTATCAGTACACACCAGAGACTCCAAGCAGGATATACACATTCTCCTCTTACTTTCCCAGCTAGCGAATGTCATATTATAGACTCTACTGAATAATCAACAGATCCATTATCTTTATACAGTGCTTACAGCCTACATTACTGAAGAGCAAATCTGTCCCACTGCAGTGAATCCGCTAGAAACAACTTCAAGAAGAAACAATGTGGATTTGGAGAGAAACTGTAGTTTCATTTCTTATAACAAATTCCTCATAGAAATGCAGATAATTGGAACCAGCCAAGTCCTTCCTTCAGAAAATCACTGGCAAGTATCTCTCTCTCCCATTCTGTTGTCTTTAGTAGCACACAAAGACCATAATTCCCATCGCTTTGATCAAAGTGTTCCCCAGTAAAAAGTAGAAGAAATACGAATTTCTACTCCCAAAATATCTGTAGGATTACAGGCATATAAAAATATTGGCCAAAATTTATCAAAAACAGTGGAGTTTGCCTGTGGAGTGTGCAGGGTGCGCCAGATTAATCAAAACTGAGGCACAATCTTCGTTAATCTGGTGCCCCCTGCACTGCTAGGGAAGTGTGCACCATTTTCTTTTTGATGCACTTTGTTCGTGCTGCAGAATTGTGGCGCACGTTGGATAGAATTGTGTTGCAAGGTCAGACTAAGCACTAACACACACATTTTTTGTGTCTTGTCGGACACCGTGCAGCTGCGACACAAAACTGGCGCTGACACTTTATAAATACATGTGCAAGCAGTTAGGTGCAAACGCTTGAATAAATGTGGGCCATTGTGTAAACTGACAAAAGTAAATATTTGGCAGAATGATCTCATTATCTTATAAAGAAGAGAAGGGCAGATATATTTTACTTTTATTTATGCAGATTTGATAAACCTCATAAGTATGTCAAGCTTTTTTCTACACACTGAAGGTCATGGAACCTTGTCTGGTTATACTGCCAAATCTGTACAAATATTTCTGGAAAATAATATGTCCCTTTTAATTTTTAGAATTAGGAGTATGTTAGAAGCTATCATAACTGATATTCAGCATTTTATATTCCAGTCTGCCAAAGGTATTGCAGTATATTGTATAAGTAACCAGACCCCTAGGAAACCTAAAATTAAAATTAAGAAAAAAGTTTTCAAAAAATTAAAATTTCCCAAGAACACATATAAAAATAAACAAAATTTAATGTACCCCTGCATCCAAAAATGTACAATCTATCAAAATATAAAAAAGATTGATTTCCATCGTGAACGCCAGGGGTGTTGAAGTGTGATGAAAACTGCTTGCATAAAGTTTACATAAAGAGGGGATTTTTAACACTGAAGTCAAGCTCTCCCTTCCACAGAAACCCCCCATTCATTAGAATTAATATTCCTGCACCCAGAGAAATCATAAACCAGATCTCCAGAAGTCCTGTGCATGATGTCAATCACAGGGGAGAAGGCGTTCCGAAGCAAGGAGAGAATAACTTAAAGGAGAGAATGTTAAACTCTTCGCCTCCTTGACTTTATACAACCAATTTACATCTCACTTCAAAGTTGATTTTGATAATTAACAAAAATACAACATATCACAGATATAATTCCAAACTGTTTCTATCAGTCTTGGTGTACACAAGTTCAGTTGCCCCTGGTTTCCAACCCTATATCTTATGACTTTAAGGTCAACAGCTATCTTGCTTTTCTGTCTAATGCTGTGGAGCAGAGCTTTTCTATCCCACTGCTCCCTCCAGTGGTCCCTTCCCTGCATTCCAGGACGGAGCTCACACTAATACCTGCTGGCAAGCAACAGCAGCAGCGAGAGAAGAGCTACAAGCAACAGACAGCTAAGTTCTTTATGCGTGGAGGAGAGGGGGGGAGGAACATCATAGCTCATAATGTGGGAACAGAGATGCAGCAAGAGCTGGAGTGTGTCATTGTGTGTTATATCCATCTCTGACCTGTCTTTTTCTATGTTTCAGAAACTAGTAGAATGTTCAGAAGGTAAATAAAAGTGTATATAAACCTTGTACCCTGATAATCTCAGCACATTGCCAGCACACAGCATCTTATAGCACAGACGAATCATGAAGTGTCTGTTTAGAGAGTCCCCACTTACACTCTGGAATTTTACAGGATCTAAAACAGCAATAAAAATGTAAAATTCTAAAGTAATGGGTTAAAAATGATCTTTATTGCATAAACATCCCTAGTAGATTGTCATTTGAGAAATTTTTTTTTTGGGCAAACCCCTTTAGCCCTTCACACTCCACGCCGATCACGGCTATTAACTGTTCCAATGCAGCCGGCAAAGCTGCCAGCGGCATTTGAAAGAAGGCGGCGTACCCTAGGCTGTCTGGTTTCTGCAGTTTTGTTACAATGAGCCAGTTTCAAAAAAGTTTTAAAATAATAAAAAAATTTAAAACCTAAAAGTTCAAATCACCCCCCTTTCCCTAGAACTGATATAAAACATAATAAACAGTAAAAATCACAAACACAATAGTTCTCCCGATGTCTCAAAATATAAAAACGGTTATTGCCGGCGGTGAACCACATAACAGAAAATAGTGCCCAAATGTCCGTAAAAAACTTTTACACCATTTTACATCACATACAATATGTAATAAAAAGCGTCAAAATGTCGCACAGACCTCAAAATGGTAGCAATTGAAACGTCGGCTTATTTCACAAAAAAATGACACCTAACACAGCTCTGTACACCAAAGTATGAAAAAGTTATTAGCGTCAGAAGATGGCAATTTTTTTTTTCTTTTTCGTACACATTTGTTTAATATTTGAAAATGTATTAAAACACAATAAAACCTGTATAAATTTGGTATCACTGTGATCGTACTGCACCAAAGAATAAATCAGAGGTGTGATTTGGAGCGCACAGTGAAAGTCGTCTAACACAGCTCTGTACACAGAAAAATGAAAAGATTATGGATTTTTGTAGGTGGAGAGCGACAAATGAGAGAAAAAAAAATCCTTCATCCTTAAGGGGTTAAGATACAAATATACCACATGGGCATGATACAGCGGAGATGTGGATGTGATGCAGCCAGTCACATGAATTAATGGGTTGTGCTGATAATTAATAACCAAATTATTATTTAGCAACAATTTCATATCCTGTTAACATATTTTTGTTATAAATTACTGGCCCAATTAATTAATATAATATATTTAGTGTTTATGACATCTGCAAAGAGTTTGTATGTTCTCTCCATGTTTTTGTGGGTTTCCTCCAGGTCCTCCGGTTTCCTCCCACACTCCAAAACATACTGGTAGGTTGATTAGATTGTGAGCCCCTGGGCAAAAGTCCACCAAAATATAGCACAACTGCATTTTTTGCCAATTCCATCACATTTGGATTATTTTTCCATGGCTTATAATATTTAATGGAGCCACTAGAATGTACAATGTGTCCTAATATACCGTAGCTCTATAATTGGAAATATCAAAAAGATATGGCTTGTGGAAGGAGGGGAATTAAAAACCGAACCTCAAAAACCCAAAACTTCAAGGGATTAAAAGGTAGGGGGGTAACATAACTGTAGGGATCTCACTTCTGTAACTCCCGATGATCCATAGAAGGTGGTTCTTCTCTATCCACTTAATTTAGTCAAACAAGTATCCTTAAACTCAATCCATTGCAATGTCAGAAAGAGTAGAGAACTAGCTTCACTATGAGGAGAGTCAGGCTGTTTACAAAACATTATTCAGTGAGTTTACTATCGAGCTCACAAATCTAATTGATTCATTAGATTAACCATGCAGGCATTTTCTAATTTCTATCATTAATAAATATTGACACTTTGTGCTGAAAGTAGACCTCCGTCAGTTTTGATTAATGTCTTAGGGTTTCATCACACTTTTGCTTTCATTAATAAAGTGTCTCAAAATAATTGCCACACTTGTTCCTATGGACCTAACCAAATGGTTATTCAACCAAAAGGACGACAAAAATGAAAAATCTGTGATGAAGCCGATGTGTGATTATTCATATCACCACTACTAAGCTGCAAATAATGCATTACCATAATGTCTCTGCATGTACTGGGCAGCAGTCAAGTCACAAGACAAATGGCTGCATACTGAATCTATTAAAATAATGAATTAACCCATCTAAAGTTTGTGGTGGGGAGCTGTCCACATCAACATTCTCTTAATCTCTATAAGATTTATATTTTTGCTTATGTTTTTATGTATCTTTAGTCTTTTTTTTCATAGTTAATATGTGATTATCGCCAAGAGTTTTCTGATATATTATTGTTGTTCTGGTATTTGTATCAGCCGCTTTGATCATTGCAGTATTTCTCTCAGTTGGAACTGCACCATGTTGAGAATCCTGTAATTATCTTCTGATACCTGATGTCTTGTTGCAGATGAGTACTGTTGCCTGCAGGTAACTTGTCTTCCGATTCTTTACTGTACAAATTTTTGTGATATTGAGTAAAAAGCCTATGAAGAAGCAAGTTATGTAAATGATAAATGAGAATTATGATAAATAGAATGATATTTATATCTATACTGTATTTGTGTACCAGATGTATAGGTGCCTTTTGTGTGTATTTCATGTATATCTATATTGCACTTTTATATAAATGAGAATGCTGTGAATGTTGAGCGTAATTGGTTGAAGAGTAGACAATAGAGGGTTTTTGTCGATGAAGACATTGTGATTGTCTCATGGTTACTGGTCTGGAAACCACAGGGGTTAAATCTACGGCAGTTCTTTAAACACTTCATGTAAAATACATCGTAGAGAATTTCCAGAGTACAAAATCTATACTGTGGAAGAACAGTGAGACTGAGGACCTCTGTGGAATTGTTTAAAAGTACTTCCACAAGAAAAATTGTTTTAGTGAAGGAAACTGTAAATATTCCCCTACATCACTGTAATCACTGCACTGCAATTCTGCCATTAAGGCTGCAGCTGCAGTCCATGCTGTACTCTCCATTAAACTAGTAAGTATCCTACTTTTTTCATTGGGACTTTCATTTCCCTGCCTACTTGCTCACACTGCACTAACTCACAGGGGACAACTGGATGACATTCCCTACTCTGTGTATGAGCTCAAAACTGATGACAACCAGAAACAGGCAGTGACAGACAGATACACACAGGCAAAATCAGCATAACTGGATCAAAACCAAAATAGCAGCGAGGTACAAAATTTTGAGGCAAATAGCAGGGAAAAAATTAAGCAAGGATCAGAATATAGCAGCAATAGCAGTATACCAGTATAACCAACACCTGAGCAACAAGAGTGTTTTCTTCACAACAAACCAAAAATCCAAGGTGAAACAGCCAAAAAGTGTTTTAAACAAAACAACTTCTGACGGTTACGATCTTCAGCTTGGCAGTCAGAACAATAGACTGGAATAGTGGAACAGTGCTGCACTGAAGACAGCCTCAAATACAGAACAGAGCACTCAGTAGTGTAGTAGAGATAGCAGCACAGACTTCGTTGGACCATACAACAAAAGTCTGTATCAGTAAGATATTCATTGCAAAATGACTTTTGGCTGCTTTTATAAGTCCTTGGAGACTCTGAATCTAGATAATATCTGATGGTATCCCACAGTTGTATTTCATAGAAATCTATTCATCACATGTTTCGAGAAAAGAGGCTAAAGCTAGTAGGAAAGCTCCTTTAATTTAGAAACAGAATATGCCAAACTCTTTTAGTTCAAGTTTTGTATAGCAAGAAGGAAATTGCTGGATAAAGTGAACTATTTATTGATTAAACATGAAAACAGTATACTGCACAGGTGGTCCCCAACTTAAGGATGCCACCGACTTACAGATGGACCAAGTTCTGCAGCAAAAAGTCATGCTCTATTTTTATGTAATGCAGCTCCATCTTTATCCTCACAGTTATTCTCTATTACTTTTTTCTACTTCCCTTTTCTCTATGCCATATCTTGCCATTATATATTCCAAAAACTCAAGGGTGAATTAGTAGCAGAGTCTTGTGTACCTGTTTTTCATACTGTATTCACTTGTATGCCCAAGGCTGATCAGTGGAGATTTCTGATGTGAAACGTCACAAATCTGTTATTGACCTATTATTTTTTATAATCATCACAAAATATTATTAAATATTTTTAATGTTAAAACTCAATAACATAGGTATTTCCTTTGAAACAGTGCTGACCTATTCTGCAGTGCTGTACAGAGATTATCACTCCCATTAACCCATGGCATTTCAATAAGTTCTTTATATAGAAAATATTTTGTCAAATTGAATATGGAATTGTTTGAAATTAAAACAATAAAACACCAGAAAATATAAAAAGAGAGCTGCTAAAACGTGCATACAGTGTTTAAGAAGAAAATCATATAAAAGCTTTAGCTGAATGCATAAAGCAAATTTCTTTGGAGTAAACCATTAGAAACACAGCCTAGTTCTCGGCAGATCTGTGACTGCTTTCATTTTGTAAATTCATTTTCCTTTTAATGTGATCGTGCTATGACTGAAATACCTTTTTAACAAGCATCCTTTTGTAAGCTTGCAAGAAATATCCATTTGTTTTATGTCTTACATTTCTGTAATAATAGAAAGAAACCTGGCCCTGTAAGTAGTTTTAATAAAAACATGATATATAGCTCCATCCATTGTGATTACTGTATTTTTTGGACTATAAAAGGTGCACAAAAAATCCTTTGATTTTCTCAGAAATCAAAGGTGTGCCTTATAGTCCAGTGCGCCTTATATATGAACCGTACTTACAGACAACAGCTGCCTTGAACTGTGCACAGGTCTGCCACCTGCTGGTCATATATCCTTATAATCAGGTGCGCCTTATAGTCCAGTGCACCTTATATATGAACCTAGACATTTAAGTAGGCATTTATTGATGGTGCGCCTTATACTCCGGTGCGCCTTATAATCCGAAAAATACTGTATCTCTTTTCTAGTATTGTCTTACATCTGTTCAGCATTGTGTAATGTGGTTGTTACCTCTGCCATGAAATACTATGACAAATAACCTTTCCTTAATCTTTCCTACTCATTGGAGGGGATTTTACAATGTGTCTCAGGTCCCACCAGTCTCTAGCTGGAAAACACTAGTCTTTTCCTGCATCAGATTTATCACTGTGATGATGAATTCTGGTGCAGTATAAGACTGTTGGTTCCTACTTTAGACCTACTTTTAGTTGGTCTAAACTGTGTGCTACAATTATGGGCACATGGGCGATTTCCCTAAAACCAAGCCCCTTTCTCACAAGACAACCCCTATCTCTAAAGCACGCCCCCTTAATCGGACAAGTTGGGAAAGTGCCAAAAAAGGTCTAAAAGCCTTGATAACTGTGGTGCAAGACTTGTGATTTATGCACAAAACCACCAGAATTGTGGCACAAGTGCATTAATAAATGCCCCCATTAACTTTATTACTCATTGATAGTTTAATAAATCTCAAATATTATACCTGTGGGGCAAAGGTCTCTAATACTTTGTGCAAATGGTAAAGTACACAAAAATACCACCTAACCTGCATCAGCTTCCAGCTTCACCATGTCATTAGCCAACCTTTGTAAGAATAATGAAGTCATTGCTTCACAATGTGTCCCTTAGTTTTCACAATAAACTAACAAAAATATTCTGGTTATTGTAAACCAATTAGATAGGTACAGGTTCTGATGATGTGTAGGAATGGATAGTGGTGTTTTAGTAATTATCCAATCTTCACTGTAAAATGTTACATAGAGAAGTGAATCCACACAAGAGATGTCTAAAAGTGACAATTCCAGAATAATCTTTGTTTGCAACCGCTATCATGAAAGCTTTTGATTAGAAGATTTTTGTATTTAATTTCATTAAATCCTTGAATTACTTTATTTAATTCATCAAGGACATGAATTTGATATAACAAACCCTACCACATGTCAATTTACATGAACATGAGATTTCTAAAAATTCTTTCACTATAAGGGAACCCGTTATCAGGATTTGAAATCTCTACCTGATGACAGTTACACATAGCATTTTCTATGATGAGTGCAATACTGCTTTCCTATGCAATCTATAATGCACAAAGTCCCTGTGTAATAGTGTGATCCTCTATCCAACTTTCTCCTCCACCCTTCCTCATGCCTGCAGGAGATTTGCTTGTAGATGTCAGCTCACATAGGCATGAGGGAGGGGGGCGGGAGCAGTTGGGTGCAGCCAATAGCAGGCAGTTGGTGACTCAATTACACACAATTATACACTTGGTGCATTGAAGATTTTGGAACATGGAAGATTGATTATAAAAGCAGTATTGCACTCATGATAGAAAAGGCTATTGGAACCTGTAATCAGGTATAAAGGTCAATTATCGATGACAGGTTCCCTTTAACTGGTAAAGTACTATAATGGGACACATTTACATACCTGGCCGCTGGATTTCACCGAAAGTGCAGTGTCTGCGCTGTGTCGCGATTCACTAAGATCGTGCCCCCGATATCCTGCATGCGTCACTTCCCCGCTCAGGTCCGACAGAGTTCACCATCTCTTAAGTGGTGCATGTAAGTGCATTGGATTACGACACAATTTGAATGTTAAATCCCGCGCTCAGTCGGAATCAGTCAGACCATCCGATGGCCACCCCCAAATTTGTGGCGCATGGAAGCCAGCGCAGCTGCACCAAAAAAGGATTGCGTGCACCAAAATCCCAACACAGACACTTGTTTAATACCTGTCCAAGCCGTGTAATCCTCGAAAAATGCTCACAGTCCAGTGAAAGTGGGCCCCAATGTGTCCATAACATGTGCAGGAACCCTATTATTTTTAACCTGAAATATTTGCACATTTGGTACTATTACTTCTGCCCCAACCAGGTTTTACTACCTGGTTTTACTACAGAGATTTTTAGTACTTCAAAAATACTGTATGATCAAAATGTAAGACAATTTGGACTGTTGCTGTTATAAAGCCACATTTGATAAATCTGGTATACATTATCTTGACAGATTAGCCATGTTCCTTTTCACAACTATTCAGTGATAGGTCTAAAAAAAGGAAATAAAAATTATTTGTCCAACTAAGACCAGAAAGTTGCAAAATGCTTACGTTTTTTGGCATGACTACTTGAGAAGTTTAGCATGCAGGGCTTAATCAACTAACACAATGGTGCACATTTACTGTGTCCAACAACAATGCACTGTGCCATGATTAACTTATATCAGGTCTGCCGGAGTTCACCATCTTCCTCCCGATGCATGTAAGTGCTTGGCTTGCGACACAATTTTTAAGTTAAATCCCGCGGTTTGTCTGAATCCGTTGGGCAAATTGTGTCAAATGAAAGCTGGCGCGAATGCGCCAAAATCTGATCGCGTGCAACACAATACCCTTTTGAATGTGGCGCAAATCCGAAATCATCAGAATATCCGGCGTTTGTGCATGAGCCCCATTGTGTACAGAGATGCTAAATGTGTCTGTTTCTGCACACTTTCCAGTAGAAGAGTTTGGACCAGGGGATTATTCGTGAAGTAGAATTATACATTTGAGATAGATAAGAAATTCAATGTCTATATCAAGAACTATTAACATGGTGTTTTATCATACCTCCCAACATTTGGGAAAAGGAAAGAGGGACAAAATGGCGGCACGCGTAGCGTGCCGCGGCGATCCCCCTAAGCCACACCCCCAATCACTCCCTGGCCACGCCCCAAATTTTAGCCATATTAAAAATAATAAAAATCATAATTTAAAAAAAAAAAAAAATTATCCTCATTGGGATTTGAACCCAGAACCTGCAGTGTCCATGTACAATAATAACACAGCGCCTCAACCCACTGAGCTATAACCTCAGTGATTAACAAGAGGAGAATTTTGGTAACTAAGAACTATATACTGCCTTGGTATATAGGGAGGGATCTTCTCAGATTATTGTAATTATTGAGACTATTATTATTATTATTATTGAGATGATTATTATTATTTTTACCATTATTAATAATCATCTCCATAATAATAAAATTTATAATAATAATAATAGTCTCAATAATTACAATAATAATCTCTGAGAAGATCCCTCTCTATATATCAGTGCATTAGTCTGTGTCACAATGTAACACTGGCTGATAACATGTCTTAGTTACCAGAAATCCCCAGCTCTGTATCACTGGGCTTATAGCTCAGTTAGTTAGGCTCCTGTCTATGGTGCAGAGGGTCCCAGGTTCGAATCTCAGCCTGGCCAAAACTTTATTTAATTTAATTATATAAATAGCTTGTGTCTGGGGAAGACCTAGAGACCATATATGGACAGATAGAGATCTGAGCTGATGACGTGGTCCCTGCTCTCTCCACTAAGCCGACACTTCTCTGAAAAGGATTCCCTCCCGATGTCTGCTCTGGGGAACCCTAGGAGATGCAGCGACCATATATGGACAGATCTGAAGCTGATGACGTGGTCCCTGCTCTGCGCTAAGCCCGACACTTCTCTGAAAAGGATTCCCTCCCGATGTCTGTAGAAGCCATTCTGTACTGTGAGTTCAGACTTTCAAAGTATTTACAATGCGGACACAGCGCCGGGACACAGCGGGACCTGGGGGGGAAATCCGTGACAATATCATAGCTGCCCGTGACGCGGGGCAGGGGTACGAAAAACGGGAAAGTCCCGTCAAAATCGGGACGGTTGGGAGCTATGGTTTTATGAATATTGTGGGACAAACATGCTTCAGCATCATCTATATCTCCCATGTAATTACACTCTGCTTGTGCATTTTCATCAGATTAATGTATACTATCACAATCTCCTACAGCTCCATGTAAGCTAATTTGATTTCCATTTTCCAGCTGTTTTATCACAACACATCCTTTACTCTTTTCATCCTATGATTTGGTTGCTACTTATGCTTTTCCTACTTTACAAAACTGAATTTTATTCACAGCATCATTTGGAGAGAGAAAGATCTGGACTGCACATCCACAGCTCATAAAAGTATCTATTGCCACTAGGCTACATTAACATAACAAACTTGTGGTTCTTAATTTTGATCAATTGTGATTCTGAATTCTGGGTAAAGTCGGTCATAAGAAATATGTTTAGTTATGTGTCACCCAGGTATCTCAGATGTACAGTATATAGTCAAAAAGCTTAAATGCTGGGGTGGGGGTTTACTTAAAGTCATTAGTACAAGTCTAGTTAACAAGTTCAGAATGACTACTGCAGCCTATAATCCAAAAGCATACGGGATCTGCCCTGACAATATTTTCATTTTGATATTTTTAGTTAAATTTTAGCATGTTAAATGAGATAAGGCAGCCTGCACTGAGCCTACTTCCTTTTTACTATGAAACCAAGGCTTTCAGTCCACTTAGATATGATGAGTCGAAGTAGGTATAGAGGCATACAGGCTTTGTGCAAACCCATTATCTGGCTGTCATTTGTACTGGCTTAATGTTTACTGTGGATTTTACAGTACTTATCAGAGCCCTAACCACAGATGAGCTTAAAACTAAAGATTTCGCTGTCGGAAAGTGTCTGTTTGCTTTACTGAGTGCATAAAATGTTTTATCCTTTCTTTCCATTTACACTAAAAGTAATTAGAGTTATATTGACTTAATTATGTCATTTGCACATTGTGAATAATAGGAGAGAGAAGGTAAGTGCTTTTTATTCTTTTTTTTTTGTTAAATAGCATTGTGAAAAAAAACGCCTGCCTTTATAATAGTCAAGAGAAAGATGTACAATCAACAAGGATTCAATACAGTGTACAAGGAAACAAAAGCCTGGCAGACGGTGTCCTTGTACTGAAGGCAATAATATGCTGCTGGATGGAGCCCGGTGTACTCTGCATTCCAGCTCCCAGGTTATATGGATACATTAATGCATCTCTCCTCTGTAGGCTTTGGCCACTCAGCTTCACACTGTGCAGGGCTCACTGCAGGAATTGGCCAATTAAAGGTTATTCTAACACAAGCACCTGTATTTTTCTTGGTTCACAATATACAGAACATTTAATGATGGTGAATACAGAATTGCAATTGAAAAGTGTCTAAAACAGTGATGGCGAACCGTTTAGACTAAATGTCCAAACTACAACAAAAAGCCACTTATTTATTGCAATGTGCCAATACGGCAATTTATGAAGTAACATATTGCTCCCTGCTCTGTCACAGATTTTAATCTAATCGGCTTCATGAGAACAACAACAGTATATAGGAGGAGGAGAAATTCGGAATATTATGGTAGCTTCCCTCCAGGGTCCCCTGAACAGGAAGAATTGCAGGGTCCAGAGCAGAAGCTCCAATGATAATCCAGCTCTGTCCACACCTCCTCACTCCTCCTGTCCCAGGCAGCCAAGGATGTGACACTTTAAAATAAGACTGAGCATGGCACGTCCTAGACTACCTCAGACTGCAGAAGGTGCCCTGAGTCCTGTCTGGTGAACTCTGTACTGGGGTGACGGCCTGGGTGCCAACAGAAGGGCTCCAAGTGCCAAAAGTTTGCCACCACTGGTCTCAAACCTTCTTTGACAAAGTTCAATTTTATACAACACAGCATGTGACATTTTGCACTACATGATCAAAATTTTTGTAGAAATGAATCCTTGGACACTTTTCATCCTATCAGGAGAATAATCACAGTTTGCTGTAGCAATACAATCAGAGAACCAATGATGACCCTGGTCCACGGATTAAAGCACTTTCACGACCACCACTATGCCTTCTTACTGCAGTTAAGGGGGATTTTCGTCGCTCTAGAATAAGCATATTAGTGGTGATGCTATCTCTTACACCAAAGGTTAGAAATGTAAAATTTGTACTGTATAGGCTAATGACACAAGTCTCCTTCTACGAAGAAGCTTCTTAAAGAGGACCTATCATCAGATTTAACCCTCATAAGCTACTAGCCCCCTGAGGTAGGGGATGAAATGTCCTTTCTAGAATAACCTCTTTTATGTGAAATCTCACTCTTTTACCTACAAAAAATTTCCCAAAAAATCTTCAAAGTCAGACAAATATGACTCTTCTCGCCTCATCTTCACACAATTTTATGTTGTGTTAATGATCAGGATCTCATCTTTCAGATCACATCAGATTATGGCTTTTTGATGTACAGAACCCGATATGAAGGCAGCTTTGAAATGCTATCTGCAGGTAGAGATACAGTTCCTGCCTATGTTTTAACTACCTGTATGTGCAGTTCTGTAGCTCACAGAACCATAAGCCTGATGCCATCTGAAAGATGGGGTTCTTATCACAAAAAGTGTGTCAAGTGTGTGTCAATTGTGTTTTAGTGTTATAGAACCTATAGAAAGCTAGGGGCTTCTGAAATGATACTCCCAATGCAACCATTAAACTTGACTAATCTCATGTGAAAATGGAATGAGCAGAGTATAATTGCCTGCATTTGGGGAGATTTTACATAAAAGAGGTAATGCTGGAAAGGACATTTCATACCCTACCTGAGGGGAATAGTACCCTAGTGGGGTAAAAGCCGGTGACAGGTTCCCTTTAAGGCTTCGTTTGCCAGTTAGCAGTCTTGAAGAAATTCTCAAAGAGAGTTAAATATCCTCAAATATTAGTCAAGTTTTAATATTATTTAATCATACATAACCAGAACAGGTTGGTAATATCAGCACCAGTACACACTGTCCATAAACACAGATATGCATACAGTCCTAAACAGAACTGCCAGTCTTTCATTAAATTAATCTCATGAAGTTTGGCTCTGGCTTCCTCCTCTCTTTTAAGATGGACCTACACACATGTGGATACGGGGAAGGAGTGAATGGTAGAAGTAGCTGTTAGCTGAACAACATTTAGCCGCTAAAGGCCTCTTAGGTCCCCTCAACCTATAGGGTGGTTTCACATTGGCCTTTTTTCCCACATCTGTGATTTCTGACTGAACGCATCAGTGGTTTTTCACCAATGCCTTAGTGACCCATTCTTTCAATGCGCTTTTTCACACTTCAGTTTTTTTCCACTGTCAGTAAACACAAAAAGAACAGGCTGTAAGCTGAAGTGTGAAAAAGCACATTGAATGGAGTGGGTCAGTAAGGCAGTATGGAAAAAAAGCAAATGTGAAACCTCCTTATATTGTGTGAAAGACAAATTTTAGGGGGAAATAAAATATATCTTTTGTTTACTTTCATCAACTGTACAATTTACTTTCATCTCAGCTTTACATGGTTGGGATAGAAATGGCAATATCTTAACCTACCTGAGGTGGTTGTTCAGGAGACATCAAAACACAGTCTTTCTATATTGTATCTATATTGTTTCCATAGAGATAAATAGAAAGAGCAAAGCATGAAAACAGCATAGCTCACTATGAAACCTTGTTTCTGTAACCCTTACATCTATGGGAGTTAGGGAAGCTGTGTAGAGCAGCTGCACTTGACCTTTCTATAACTCCTGAATTAGTGGGGGGAGAAGGAGCTGAGTGTTCCCACCATGGATATGTATGGCCGAGATAGAGATAACCCTTTGATTTGAGGTTCAGTTTCTTTGATAAGATTTCTCCAAAGGGTGGCTATTGCTTTAACTAATCCCCCCCTCTTCTTCAGATGCGAATGTGAATAAATGCATATGAAAACTGAAAAGTTTCCAGAAGCACTGAAATCTTCTGTGTTCACTAGCTTACATAAGAATATTCCCTTTATTTCCTTGTTCTTTGAAAAATATGCAAAAGTTTGAGTACAATGGCTGATTCCATAAGATATTAGAAGCATATAATGAAATGTATAATCTTATTGTGTTATATTGCCGCATCAATTCCAGAAGTCCAATCTGTTAGTAGCAGATAAAAAGCAATTTCTTTACAAATGCTGTAAATAGAGAAGATAGTCAAAGAGCCCAGACAATAGACAGAGTGCTTGAAGATGCCTTTCTTGAATTCTTAGAATTGCTATGTATTTCATTTCAAATAGATCGCTCACAGGAAATAAGTAATCACCTTTTAACAAGGAACCTAGAAGTTTTGTAATGATATGGATATACATCGAAGTATAACAGTGATCAACTTCTACAGACTCAAATGTGCAATTATACAAACGTATAAACATGGAATCTTCACAAATATGTCACAAAGAACCATTTAATGGTTGAAATGCAAGAAAATGATGTAGACAATGTCTTTTCACATGAAAGCACTATCTGCAGCTGTAAGGTATTGACATTGCATGATGCCCATTGAAATTGAAGGGCCTTCCATGTAATACATCATCAAAATGGGTCCATCAAGGTTCACTCATGTGCTGATGACAGAGGAAAACAACACAAAAGTCCGAAACTCAGACAGGTATAGAACCTACTCTAAAATTTGCAACCTGGCTGACACATGACTTGATGTATGGGCCCTATGTAATACATAGTTGATCAAAACAACTGCTAACACTGGGCCCAAATAACAGTTTTTTTTTGCTGGGGCACTGCAAATTTTCCCTGTTATTTTGATTAGCACTGACAGGTTACAACTATTTGAACAATTATTTGCCATATATAATAAATATTGTTTACTGTATATACTCGAGTATAAGCCAAGGCACCTAATTTTGCCACCAAAAACCGGGAAAACCTATTGAATCGAGTATAAGCTGAGGGTGGAAAATGCATTGGTCACAGCCTCACAGTATATAACCAGCAAGCTCCCTGTAGTATATATCAAACCCCGTGTAGTATATAGCCAGCCAGCCCCCTGTAGTATATAGCCAGCCATCCCCCTATGGCAGTGGTGGCGAATCTAAGGCACGGGTGTCAGATGTGGCACTCAGGGCCCTCTCTCTGGGCACCCAGGCCATCACCAAAGAGGACTCAAGTTATCTACTTGTACTCCCAGGCAGCACAGGACTTGTCATCCTCAATGTTATTATAAAGCAACAGCGTTGCCTGGGACTACAGAAAGGATGGGAAGGTGTGGACAGATCAGAAATATCATTGTTGCAAAATATTTTTTCCTGTTCTGGGTAACATTCTATCTACTGTATTGGTGTCCTCAGAACACTGATACGATTGAAAGTTACAACAGAGCAGGGAGCAATAAGTTAGGGAATAAATTGCCATCTTGGGTATGGGTTGTAATTTGGGCACTTGGTCTCTTAAAGGTATGCCATCACTGCCCTATGGTATATAGCCAGCAAGCCCCCTGTAGTATATAGCCAGCCATACCCCTTTAGCATATAGCCAGCCAGCCCCCTATATTATATAGCCAGCCACCCCCCTTAAGTACGTAGCCAGCCCCCTGTAGTATATAGCCAACCATCCCTCTTTAGTATATAGCCAGCCCCCTGTAGCATATAGCCAACCAGCCCCCTTTAGTATATAGCCAGCCATCCCCCTTTAGTATATAGCCAGCCCCTTTAGAAATAAACTGAGTGCTAACCTTTCCGACACCCCGGGAAGGTCCTCTTCTTTTTTCTTGACTCGAGTATAAGCTGAGTTTAAGTTTTTCAGAACATTTTTGTGCTGAAAAACTCAGCTTATACTCGAGTATGTACAGTCATTTCTTTCTACATGACCCATGGAGTCCATCTCTGTGGTTCTATGATTCTGGTACTACACACTAGGTGCTTTATACAGATACATATAATATAGCTGTATTATGCCGCTCTTGATAAACACTAAAAGAAAAAAGAAATTGATCATTTTTTCCTGCTGTGAACTAATTAGGAAGAATAATCATAAACTGTCAAATAAAGAAGTGTCACTTACTTCCCCATTGACATAGATTGCTACCTCCAAATGACTAGTCCTTTTTTAATTATAAAATAGATATTTCTGTAGTTAATTTTGTGTGTTTCAGCAGGCTATTAACATTCAGCCTGTTTGATATGCAATTATGCAGTCTTAAGTAAGTAATATGAACACTATACTCATCAACACCTTATCCCTTTGGTGACCACTGCAAAAAGGGATTTAGTAGGTGATCAAAGCAAGAACACAAAACCAGTATGAAGACAGGTTCATGATGTTCCATTTTGGATTTTGCGATCAACATTTAATCTTAGATGGGATGATTTTCTAGCCCTTATGTGGTCACTTTAAGTGTCAGAACGCGTGGAATGCATCTCCCTCCTTGCCCCTCTCTGCCTGCATCTGCTAAATATTCTAATTTCTTGGAATTAGCATCTGGATCTGGTAAGAATTTATACGTAAAGAACAGGTTAATTAATTGGGAAATGGCCGGCGGAGGAGTGGGACGTTGTGGGGTGTTCTTGCACCACACCTGTTTGCAAGCTGTAGCTTGTGTCCGTTCTAGCGTAGGCTATGGCGCAATTCTATGTCAAGTTGTACCTGGCATAGAACTGCCCTGCCAGTATAGTGCTACCGGGTACCGGGATTAATCAGGAAGCCGCATTTTTTAGATACAGTGGGTGCCAGGGGATGGGGATAGCATCATACACTGGCGCACATATCACCAATGTATCTCCCACATTGGGGCTCATTTACTAACGGTCCACGGACCGAACAAACATTGGATATTCCGACGATTACCGTTTCGGGGCGCATTAAAAAGGGGATTGTGGACCAAGCAATCGGATTTTGGCGCCAACACGATGGATTTCATGCGCAATCGGGGACGATCCGACGGATTCGGACTGAGTGCAGGATTTAACATTTGAATTTGTATTGTAGACATGCACTTACATGCACCGGAAGAAGATGGTGAACTCCGGCGGACCTGAGCGGGGAAGCGACACATGCATGAAATCGGGCGCAGGATCTTAGTGAATCGCGCTGGAGTCCATGATCGTCGGTCAATGGACAGCGGGGATCGCGCAAGGGATGGGTAAGTAAATATGCCCCATTGTCTTCATCACACTTTTTGGATAGCCTAGCCCAGTGATGGCGAACCTTTTAGAGACCGAGTGCCCAAACCTCAACAAAGACCCGCTTATTTATTGCAAAGTGCCAACACAGAAATTTAATTTGTGATTTATACTCCCTTCTCTGTCACAGTTTTCATTGATACCAGCCCCTGAGGCACCAATATAGCAGAAAATAGTCCCAGGTAGCTCTGTAACTTTAAAATACCTCTTTGCAAGTCCTGGGCTGTCTGGCACTGCAGGAAGATACCTGGAGTCATCTCTGGTGATGGCCTGAGTGCCCACGGAAAGGGCTCCGAGTGCCACCTCTGGCACCAGTGCCATAGGTTAGCCATCACTGGACTAGCCTTTCCAGTATTTGTCTTACCTCACATTTATTTTCAGATATATAGGCAGGCCCATGATTAATTTGGATGAAGGTAGGTTTATTGTTATCATTCTCAACTCTTTTGGAGTACTTTTGTCCAGTTTAAATTGTGTTGAAAGTGAACTTGTTCCACTGATGCCAATATCCATGACATAAGTCAGCATTCTTCTAAAAAAGACTTATTGATTTCTCTGTATACTGGAGCTCCCTGCCTCCATGACTGTATACTGCAGCTCCCCGCCTCCATGACTGTATACTGCAGGTCCACACCTTCATGACTGTATACTGCAGCTCCCCACCTTCATGACTATATACTGTAGCTCCACACCTCCATGACTGTATACTATAGCTCCCCGCCTCCATGACTGTATACTGCAGGTCCACACCTCCATGACTGTATACTATAGCTTCCCGCCTCCATGACTGTATAGTGCAGGTCCACACCTTCATGACTGTATACTGCAGCTCCCCACCTTCATGACGGTATACTGCAGCTCCACACCTCCATGCCTGTATACTACAGCTTCCTGCCTCCATGACTGTATAGTGCAGGTCCACACCTTCATGACTGTATACTGCAGCTCCCCACCTTCATGACTGTATACTGCAGCTCCACACCTCCATGCCTGTATACTACAGCTCCCCGCTTCCATCACTGTATACTGCAGCTCCCCGCCACCATGACTGTATACTGCAGCTTCCTGCCTCCATGACTGGAACAGAGGAATCGATAAAAGTCACAAGAATAGTGGCTTTAATCCCATGGATAGAGACATCAGAGGAACATGTTTAAAGACATCTAGGGGTAACGCTGGTGAAAGGCTCTCTTTAAGTGTGGTGTAAGTTGAGTATATACAGATATATTGTGAAGATAAGGGAAAAACATATTTATGGGTACTTTGTGACAGTATTTTATCCAAAAATTGTTGCATTTTAAACCCCACCACATCCCCATGTGAGGTAAGGCTTGTATACGTCTGGGAAAATCTTAAACCCTGAGTTCAATGTGTTATATTTTTTATATATAAAATAAAGAAAAATGGTGAATGTTCATTCTGATCTGTCACTATGACAAATAAAATGAAATGGAATAGATGCAAACCTTTCACAATGCTTTTCTATGATATATTGAACCTAATAATCTATAGTTAGATGCGTTGAAATGCAATGCTATATTTATTATAAGGTAAGAGATCACATAATGCCATGTCAAAATGCAGTCTCATTTGAAATAAAAACTGATTTAGTGACAACGAGACAGACAATGATGCTACGTTTAAAGGTCAGGTCTGACATTTGTCAATTTTGCTCTGTAGAAACTGAACAGTATGAACTCCAGAATATTGTAAATAACTGTGAATTATCTGTATCTGGGGAGATCAATAAACATAGAATGAATCAGTGTATTTTTAATATATTGTTTTTTTCCTAATATACGTGTGTAAGTATAATCACCTTAAAAATTATGCACATTATTAATATCATTAATCATGTGGCTTTCACTGTTAAGTGACGTAAAAACCACACTTTAGACTTTAGTGCACATGTATTGATGGATTTTGACATGAAACCAAGGTAATTACCCAGTGAGAGACAACATTGTATTTCAGTATTTCCTATTTTAGTATTTACTCTGAACGTTGCCCTCTCTGTTAGACTAACACCTTATGAAAATATTTTTATATATAAGAATTTACATGGATACCATTAATATGAATTCTGTGAAAATACTATACTGTGTAAAAATTTTAGTAAGGTGTGGAAAAAATACTGCAAACTAAGAATGCTTTTAGTAACATAAGACATTTACTATTATTCATTGACCAAATCCAAGCCTAGAACAAATCAATTTTTTGTGTATGTTTAATTTTTTTTTAAAGCCTAGGGGTTGTAGAGCTCATACAATATACAGGTTGACACCTGAGGCACTTAAAAGATTAACAACCACAATCAGCAACACCTTTCCGCAACATGGGGTTGCTGTACAGACTGTATTCCCTAATGGAGGGAGACTAAAGTAAAATTGTGTGGTCAGTTCCCACATTGTTTAGGTGGAAGTTTAAGCTTGATGTAAGGCTGCCCTGCAGATCCGTGTTCCATTTTGCTAGGTATATAAAGAAAATTGATACCAATGGGTGTGACTGGAATGGAGATGATGACTGGAGAGGATGCTCAGGTCTACACTGGGGTTCAGAAACTGCTGCTCAATGTGGAGGGCATCTCCTTTTAGATTTTCTGTACTAATTTCCAACTTTGTTTATAACAAAACTCAGTCCCTAAGCTGCCCCAAACCTTCATGCAAATATTGCCCTCTGACGTGTGCCCCTCTTCCAGATTTTTAGCCATCAGGTTGAAGGGAGAATTTGGAGGATGCTGCCTGAACCTCCCAGATAATGTAAATATTGACTTTATATATTACTAAATTTTGATAAGGGATAATATCAACTAATGTTCATGTTTTAAACCCTCTCCTATCCAGAACAATCTGAGAACACACATGCTCTCTGATTGCCTTATATTTAGTTTTTTAATGAAATTTGAATGAAACAATGAACATTCGATCCTCTTCACCTAATGTGACCACATATTAACCCCTTAAGGACGCAGCCTGTTTGCAGGTTAAGGCTCGCAACTTTTTTTTGAAATTTGACCAGTGTCTCTTCCTGTGGTAATAACTTTTGAACACTGTTACTTATCAAAGCGATTCTGAGATTGTTTTTTCCCCACATGTTGTACTTCATTTTAGTGGTAAATTTTGGCTGATAAGTTTTGCGTTTATTTACAAAAAAAAGAAAAAAATGATGAATTTTTAGAAAAATTTGCCATTTTCGAAATTCAAAATCACCGCGTTTTCAGGCAGATAGATTTACCACCTAAATAACTTGCAGAATAACATTTCCCATTTGTCTACTTTACATTTTCATAATTTTTGAAATGTTTGGATAATTTATTTTGACGTCACGCGGCCTACAAATCGAATAGCGATTTTCCGTATTTTCGGAATTGACTATTTTGGGGATAAATACTGTTTGAAATCAAATTTTACATATTTAGCAACAAAACCCCCTATATAACCAACCCATTTTCAAATCTGCACCCCTCAAACTATCAGAAACAGCATTTACAAAGATTGTTAACCCCTTGAGATCTTCATAGTAATTGAATCAAAATGGCGGTGAAATTTAGAATGGTCAAATTTTGACGGTTATACGTTCATTTAGCCCTAAAATTTACACATTTCCAAAAGATAAAAAGAGAAAACTCACCATAAAATTTGTTCTACAATTTCTCCTGAGTGCAGCGACCCCCCACATGTGGACATTACTTGTATTATGGGGGCACAGCGAGGCGCAGAAGGGAAGGAGCACCCTGCAGCTGCCAGGATTTTAGTTTTCTGGTTGCCCCCTTTTGAAGGCTATAAAATTTTCGCTTTTCCGTTATTGGGGTCATGTGATGGCATTTTTTTTGCGGGACGAGATGCTTTTTCCAGTGTTACCATTTTGGGGTTGGTATCACCTATTGTTGAAAATTTTGGAACTTTTTTTGAGGTCATGAGTAGAAAAGCATCAATTCTGTACTGGATTTTTTACTTTTTTTTTTTTTTGTGTTCACCGTATAGACTAATAATCATGTTATCTTTATTCTATGGGTCGATACGATTACGGGGATACCAGACATGAATATTTTTTCTTATGTTTTACTAAATTTGCCAAATAAAACCCTAATGTGGGGAAAAATCTATCATTTTTGCATCGCCGTCTTCCAAGTGGCATAACATTGTTACGTTTTTGGCTACAGAGCTGGTTGATGGCTTGTTTTTTGCGGGACATGTTGTTCTTTGCAACAATATCATTCTGGAGTACATATGTTTTGTTGATCACTTTTTATTGCATTTTTAGTGGGATATAATAGGTAAAAATCATAATTTTTGGCAGGTTTTTGGCGTTTTTTTTTTACGGCGTTCATCATATGGGTTCAATAGTTATTTAGTTTTATTCTATGGATTGTTACGGACGCGGTGATACTATATATGTGGGGTTTGTGTTATGATTTAGACTTTTTTGAGCGTTATATGTCTCTTTATATGTTTTGGGGCTTATGGGCATTTTTAGTGATTTATCAAGTAATTTTTTATTGAAAAACATTTTTTTTTATATTTTTTTACATGATCCACCATGGGATATGAACAAGCAATCATCTGATTGCTTGTTCTTGATAATACTCTGCAATACTAATGTATTGCAGGGTATTATCAGTGCCAGCCTATGCAGATGCATAGGCTGACACTTTGCCTTTAAGATGACGTCACAGACGCCATCTTAAAGGTAAACCCTCCAGGCTTTTCTGGGGTCCCGATCGGACCCCAGAGGAGCCAAAACAGCGATCGCCCCCCCCCGAAAACGGTGCGGGGGGGCCGAACGTGGGGTAAAGACCCCCAGAAGGCAGGTTAAATGCCGCGGTCGCGTTGACCGCGGCATTTAACGGGTTAAACACCCGCGATCGGAGCCCACTCCGACCGCGGGTGTTAGCCGGGGATGTCAGCGGTAAATTACCGCTGAAATCCCGCGGCTAACGATGCCGGTTCGGCTGCTATACAGCGCTGAACCGGCATCGGCTCTGCGCAGTAGCTGTACTGCGCTGAGCGCTAATCGCGGGACTCAGCGCAGTACAGCTACGGCGCAGAGCGCTAAGGGGTTAACACTGTGAACCAGAACATGTCCATAAAGTTATATGTAACACCAAAAACATCCACACATCCGGAATAAAGTATTTTGGTCAGGGCTGATTGTAGCCTTTTTGTTGCCTGAGGCGAAAATTGAAAATGCTGCCCCCCCCCCCCCCGTTTTAAAAATGTTGGATTGTCATTAGAACCTGGATTAACAATACATTTTGATTGCGGACACCTTTGATAGCTGTTATAGTAGCTGTTTATTGTAGTCTAGGGCTAAAATACATTAAATTACCAACATCCAGAGGTCCGTTTGTAACTAAGGGTCGTCTGTAAATCGGGTGTTAAGTAGGGGACCGTCTGTAGTTGATAAAAAGATCTTATGCAGATGAAGCGTACTGTAGCTGCTAAACTGATAGAATATACAGTTTAGTTAAGTAGCTACAAATAGAAAATACTATTCGTAGCTGATAAAGGCTTAGTTTAGTCTGCGATGATGGAATATTACAGTATTTGGTAGCGTTCACTTTATGCAAATGGGCATACCATAGTTGCTATACAGATGAAATATACAATAGCGGATACCAGATTAGTTCAGTCTATGAAGAATACCATTTGTAGCTGAATTAGTTCAGTCTGTGCAGGTGAAATAAGCAGTAGCAGATGGAGGACTAGTTGATGCAAGTAAAGTATACAGTAATTATTAGTATACTCAGCCTAACTATGCAAAGCTGAACAAAAATCAATGGGTAAGCAAAGAGTTGAGGTTGATAAAGAGTTTCTAAAAATCTTTGCGGAAGTTCCCTCTTTCCAATTACACTAAGTTTTCTCTCCATACACACACCAAGGGTTAACAACCTGATATTGGAGCACATACAATTCCAGCCCCTCTGCTTCTGGTCAATACCTAAGCACTGTTCTTTACTGCTCTCTGGCACAGCAGGGGTTACAGTCCTAGATTAGAGTCTGCTTTCAGACTTCCCCCTCATTCAGCGGCTCCTGCCTGCAAACCTCTGAAACCCGACCACCGGCCTTCACGTGTGTTGCGATCCAGTGACTCTTCACATCAAGAGGCTCGGCACCCTCCTGGGCTCCTCCACCTCCAGTCTCCTGCTGCAAACTACTCAAGCTTCAATCTTGGCTCCTCACTCCTGTTAGCTACTCATGGAGGCCGGTAGGACAGGAAAACATGTCAGGAAGCAGGAGATCCTTGCAGTGCACGCGGTTAGGTCATAGCGTACATACACACCACACCCCCCATCCCATTGCCGCTCTGTATTTTAATTGCGTCTGTATTCTTAAAGAAACAGATGCGATTAATTTCATGGGCGGTAATGGGCGCCTGAATCACCCACATTACACACGCCCAGGCTCCCGCTCCCATCAGGGCTCGGGCATCTGCAGCCTGAGGCGAGATTTTCATCTTGCCTCATGGCAGATGCGGCCCTGATTGTGGTATATATAAATCTGCTCACTTTGTGTTATTATTTTTAAATGCCTATTTGTGTGTAAACCTCCGCTTTGTTGTTTTATATAAAAACTAATGTTTTCATGGCATTTTTTTAAAATAATGGCAAATATTATGTATTTTTTTAATAAAATTTTACACTTTGAATCTGTTTAATGCGATTTTAAAAATGGTGCAAATGTCTGATTTCAGAAAATATACGGTTTGTTGGGTTTAGTATAATTCTTTTTGCTTTAATTTCGGTTTTATTTGTACATGTCAAAAATGTAAAAATTGCTCTGGCCAATAATGCAACAAAGTTTCCAGAAAGGCATGGCAGTGAAAGGGTTAAAGGAAGCCTATCATGTACTTTACCCCTACAAAGCTTTGTAGAGGTTAGTATCTGCAGTGCAGCGATCACTACACATACACGCAGGGGCGGACTGGGAATTTAAAGTGGCCCTGGAAAAAACTGTAAAAGTGGCCCCATTCTGTGGGCGGGGTCAAAACAAGTAGGCGTGGCCATGTGATGTGGGTGAAGTTACTAAACTCCATACAAACTGTTAATAGATGGTCTAAATCAACATGTACACCACAGAGAAAGAGACTCATACTGCCTCCTTGTAAAAGAATAATACTTCTATTTTAAGAGCACACAACTTAATACTGCCATATATGTACACTAAAAACATACTACAATACCTTCTCCAATAAACAAGAATGTAACTAGTATAATACTGCCCCTAAGTGAAATATATTGTAATACTGCCCCCTATGTACAAGAATATACCTACTATAATACTGCCCCTATGTACAGGAATATAACTACTATAATACTGCTCCTATGTACAAGTATATAACTACTATAATACTGCTCCCTATGTACAAGAATACAACTACTATAATACTGCCCCTATATACAAGAATATAACTACTATAATACTGCCTCCTATGTACAAGAATACAACTACTAGCAGTCCCCGGATTACATACAAGATAGGGTCTGTAGGTTTGTTTTTAAGTTGAATTTGTATGTAAGTCGGAACTGTATATTTTATCATTGGAATCCCAGCCAGAACTTTTTTGGTCTCTGTGACAATTGGATTTTAAAAATGTTGTGTTGTCATAAGAACCAGGATTAATAATAAAGCTTCATTACAGACACCTGTGATAACTGTTATAGCTATTCATTGTAGCCTAGGACTAAAGTACAATAAATTACCAATGTCCAGTGGTCCGTTTGTAACTAGGGGTCGTATGTAAGTCGAGTGTTCTTAAGTAGGGGACCGCCTGTACTATAATACTGTCCCCTATGTACAAGAATACAACATACTAGAATACTGCCCCCTATGTACAGGAATATAACTACTATAATACTGCTCCCTATGTACAAGAATACAACTACTATAATACTGTCCCCTATGTACAATAATACAACTACTATAATACTGCCCCCTATGTACAAGAATACAACTCCTATAATACTGCCTCCTATGTACACGAATATAACTCCTATAGTACTGCCTCCTATGTACAAGAATATAACTACTATAATACTGCCCCCTATATACAAGAATATAACTACTATAATACTGTCCCCTATGTACAGGAATATAACTACTATAATAGTGCCCCCTATGTACAGGAATATAACTACTATAATACCGCCCCCTATGTGCAAGAATATAACTACTATAATACTGCCCCCTATGTACAGGAATATAACTACTATAATAGTGCCCCCTATGTACAGGAATATAACTACTATAATACTGCCCCTATGTACAAGAATATAACTACTATAATACCGCCCCCTATGTGCAAGAATATAACTACTATAATACTGCCCCCTATGTGCAGGAATATAACTACTATAATACTGCCCCCTATGTACAAGAATATAACTAATATAATTCTGCCCCTATGTACAAGAATATAACTACTATAATACTGCCCCATATGTACAAGAATATAAATACTATAATACTGCCCCCTGTGTACTGGAATATAACTACTATAATACTGCCCCTATGTACAAGAATATAACTAGCCAGGCAGCCCATAGCCCCAGTATATAGCCAGGCAGCCAATAGCCCCAGTATATAGCCAGGCAGCCCATAGCCCCAGAATATAGCCAGGCAGCCCATAGCCCCAGTATATAGCCAGGCAGCCCATAGCCCCAGTATATAGCCAGGCAGCCCATAGCCCCAGAATATAGCCAGGCAGCCCATGGCCCCAGTATATAGCCAGACAGCCCATAGCCCCAGTATATAGCCAGACAGCCCATAGCCCCAGTATATAGCCAGGCAACCCATAGCCCCAGTATATAGCCAGGCAGCCCATAGCCCCAGTATACAGCCAGGCAGCCCATAGCCCCAGTATACAGCCAGGCAGCCCATAGCCCCAGTATACAGCCAGGTAGCCCATAGCCCCAGTATACAGCCAGGCAGCCCATGGCCCCAGTATACAGACAGGCAGCCCATAGCCCCAGTATACAGACAGGCAGCCCACAGCCCCAGTATACAGACAGGCAGCCCATAGTCCCAGTATACAGACAGGCAGCCCATAGCCCCAGTAGACAGCCCCTGCCCCAGTATATAGCCAGGCAGCCCATAGCCCCAGTATACAGCCCCTGCCCCAGTATACAGCCCCTGCCCCAGTTTAGAGCCTGCCCCCGGTATACAGCGCCACCCCCACCGCAGTACATAAAAATAAAAACACATGAACTCACCTCTCCGATGCTCTGACGCTGCTCCCCTGCTTGATCCCAGTCCGGGCGCGGTGACAGCAACTTATGCACCGGCGTCGCACAGATCATGATGTCGGCAAGCGGCTGACGTCATGGCCTGCGCAACGCCGGCCTGTACGGAGCTGACACCGTGGCCGGACTGGAATCAAGCAGGGGAGCAGTGTCGGGGCGTCGGACTGGTGAGTTCATGTGTTTTTATTTTTTCACCGGCCCCGGACCGGCCCTAAACCAAACGGCCCACCGGGATTTCTCCCGGTGGGTCTTGTGGCCAGTCCGCCCCTGCATACACGCCCCTGCATACACGCTACAATCTCCACTGCTCCGCCACTTGGTACTTACTGTGGCTGCCGTTTCCAGGTAGGCTTGTGCAGCTGCACTGAGTAGCAGGCGGCGGTACAGTGGAGGATATAAGAAGATTTATAGTAGTAAGTCTTGTAGAAGAAAGAACTGAAAATTAGAAAGTAAGTGAAAACCTGATGAGAAATATAATATACATAATATATTATATTATATATAATATACAATATATATAATATACAAGTCATATCATGGACAAAAATGGCATAACCCCTTATGTGTGCAGAAAACTTTAAACTATAAAATATAAAATTCAGTTTTCTTGACTTACCCTATCTTCCTCATCTCTGAAATCTGGCATGGTGCTAATACAGAGGCTCACTGCTGTGATTGCCACAAAAGAAACTGACAAACAGGCAAAAATCTTTCCTGGAATCCCTGAGTGAGGGTTCTCCACCATGTCCCTGAGATGCTTCATGCATTGAGCCAAACGCCCAGAGTCCTGCAAGGCGCTTTGTGAATTCTCCTTGGAGGTGCTATATTCTCCTTCATACATCTTAGCTTCAGCTAATTCCTCCTCCTTCTGTTGAAGCTTTCTAAGACAGCACCATTCCAATTGTTCTTCTTCTATACCCCAGTATATTAGTTCTTCCTGGAAAGATAGGGCACACATCTCTCTGAGTATTCTTAGCTTCCCTGCTGCCAAGAAAGTCATTATAGTCCTAAAGGCACATGGGTTACGGTCAAAGAAGAATTCATTGCAATTGATGTCATAGTCATCACAAACATCCATAATTTCATCATAATTGTTACAAGTTTTCAGTTTTCCAAGCCTAGTTAGTGGACAGTCTTCAAGTGTGGTCCATGGGATGCGGTACTTTATACCACCTACATTGATGATAACATGCCTCATCCTATCCTCCACTTGGCCTCTATAACATCTTTCCTCTCCAGGACGAAGGAGCTTAGCTGTTTTGTAGAACACCCCTTTCCTGGTCCGAATTTCACACAAATTCTCCAAGTTCTTAAACCTAAAGGATGTGAAGTCGGCCTCTGCTTTCCCTGCCAGCAATGCCATTTCCTGATACATTGGCTTTCTTCATTTAGGCAACCACTCTTTCCACAAAAAACAGTGCATGCTCTGTTGAGCAAAATAACTCCAGATCTGAAAGGAAAGAGCAAGTGTTTATAATTTTAGCATAGTAATGGAAACAGAGTGCATAAAAATTAATAGTATGTAAATAAGACATGAAACAAAACACCCAAAAACACATCGGATGCTGGTGAAAGTTACAAGGCTTGTTCTAAGGGAGATGATTTTTCTACAATTTCAATGCATTTGGAATATTTTTACAACTGTTCTGTAAGAAGCAAAGAGTGAAGCAGACATGTCATTTATGGTGCACAGTGAAAGCCGTAATATCGAAGCCCACAACAAAATGGTGCAAATGCGGTTTTCATTGCATTCAAACAAATTTTCCCGTTACTCAGTACACGGCATGGAATATTAAATATCATCACTATGAATTGCAATTTGTTATGCATAAAACAAGCCCTTATACAGCCCTTTACATGGAAAAATAAAAAAGTTATAGATTTTTGAAGGTGGTGAGTGAAAAATTAAGATGAAAAAGGGTCTGGTCAGTTAGGGGTTAAAGTATAACTGTAAAGTTATAATATTAATAATATATATTATAATGTGATTCCCCCTTTGAAAACAAACAGAATGATTCCTACTTTGTGCTGCTTGCCCTTTTGTATCCAAAGTTATGGCATTTTCTGTGTTGAAAGTGTTTGACAAAAATCTTTCTCACCAGAGGTGAAGTGGGCAAGACTAATGTCTGTCAGTCTATGCCCTCAAGCTGAGGCCAGTTAGCTTGCCCACAGATGCCTCATGCTCCCTCAAACTAATATAGGATTAAATACATTTAGTAAATCCACCGAACACTGAACAGTGCACATACAGGATGATGACTAGCCTGGCAGCTTCCTTCACATGGAGGAGCAGGGAACATGATTAAATACATTTAGTAAATCCACCGAACACTGAACAGTGCACATACAGGATGATGACTAGCCAGGCAGCTTCCTTCACATCGAGGAGCAGGGAATCCAGTGAAAGAAATCCAGGTAAACCAGTTACATGAAGTATATAGCCTGTGCTGTGTGAGCAATAAGGGTTAATAGCTTATCTGCACAGGGCTGATGGTGCCGATGACAAGGTGGCGGAAGGAAGCAGTATAAATTGCAGGGAGAGACAAGAAAGTTCTGTAGAATCACAGACTGGGATGGAGGGACTGATAGGGAACAGGGTAGATCTTGTACCTCACTATTGCAGGAGACATCTGTATCCACTGTCTCCCTGTGAGAATGGAGCAGCAGCTCATCCTCTCCCATGAAACAAACTGAGAAACAAACTATAAACAAAGTACAGATTCACAAGGCTTGCCAGAACATGGAGAGCAAGCAGCTATTGCAGCTGTGAGTTAATCTGAGGGGGATAGCAAAGAAACTACTGCATATAGGTAACAAAGAATATAGGCAAAAAAAATGTCGGCCCCATGATCAATTGTTCTAGTGTTGCTTTAAGACACTGGTACAAATGAGTCAGAATCCACAACCTTTCCCCGCTCCACCGAAGCAGCACTCCCCACTATATGCACCAGCTCTCCAACGGAGATTACACCGGGTGAATGCTGAAGAAAGAGGGAGTTGCCACGGGGGAGTGATGGAAGGTGAGTAAAAGTTTTTTTTTCCCAGAGGAGCCACATACTTCTCAAATTTGATAACATTTGCTGAATAATATTACGTTACATTGTGTTTTTATAATGTTTTTAATTAGAAAGTGTAAATTTTGAAGTTTACATGTTTTTGTTGACCATTTTTGACATAGTTAACAAATAAATAATAAAAACAATGTAAAAATACACCCTTGGATCTTGTGAATACTATCATCAGGCCCGTCGGCGGCGAATTTTTTTTTCGACCCCACAATCAACTTGTTATTTGCCTCTAATGATGTGCTTGAGTTAGAATCCACAACCTTTCATCACTCCCCCTAAGCAGCACTCCCCACTGTAAGCACCAGCTCTGAAGCCAACAAATAATGATGTCATCACATCACGTGTGCCGGCTTCAGAGCAGGGTGGACAGTGTGGCTACTGGGATGTGTGACAGTGTGGTGGCTGGTATGGGTGGCTGCCATGGGTGACAGTGTGGCTACTGGAACGGTGACAGTGTGGCTACTGGGGGGATAGAGTGGCTACTAGGAGGGCATTGAGGCTACTGGGGAGGGGGGCCAGAGTGGCTCCTGGGGGGGGGGGGGTTTGACAGTGTGGCTACTGTGTGGGGTGACAATGTAGCTAGTGCGGGGCAGTGAGGCTACTGGGGGGACTGATAGTGTGGCTATTGGGGGGACAATGTGGCTACTGGGGAAGGGGGGACAGTGTGGCTACTGGGAAGGGGGGGTAGTGTGGCTACTGTGAAGGTGGCACAATGTGGCAATTGTGGGGGGAGGGGTGTAGTGAGGCAGTCTGGGGGAAGGCAGTGTGGTGCCCTGATGTGAGTTTACTTAAAAGGGGCTTACTAAGGTCCTGACTTCTGTGGGGGAAGTGACAGTGTGGCTACTGGGATGGGTGACAGTGTGGCTACTGGAGGGGTGACAGTATGGCTACTAGGGGGGCATTGTGGCTACTGGGAAGGGTGACCAGAGTGGCTCCTGCGGGGGCAGTGTGCATACTGGGGAGGGGGTGACAGTGTGGCTACTGTGTGGGGTGACAGTGTGGCTACGGGGGGCAGTGTGGCTACTGTGGGAGAGTGATAGTGTGGCTATTGGGGTGCAGTGTGGCTACTGGGAAGGGGGGACAGTGTGACTTCTGGGAAGGGGGGACAGGGAGGCTACTGTGAAAGGGGGACAATGTGGCTACTGAGGGGGGGAGGAGGACAATGTGGCTGCTGGTGTAGTGAGGCAGTCTAGGGGAAGGCAGTGTGGTAACCTGATGTGAGCTTGCTGAAAAGGGGCTCACTAAGGCCCTGACTATTATACAGGTAATATATGATATAAGACTTATTTGTACCAGGACTTATCAAAGCCTCGAAAATGTAATGTAGTGGGAATCATCGTTGTAATGTAGTATATTGGGGCTAACAGCATTTTATTCTGTGGAAAATATTCATGATGTGGCGAAGTGTGACATTTGGTACAATATGTTACAGATCTGTAAACTGTGTTGCCTCTTATAAGCAGTGCATCACAGAATCCTAATCTTTTTAGGAAATTATGTATGCTGTGTATCTTATATTTGTAGAAGATGCACTTTCTTGTTTTAAATTTTTCCATATATATACACCAAAGATTTAGCATCATTGAACGTCAATCTACTTAAAGGAAAAGACCAAACTTGAATAATAAAGAACCTCCAAACGAATAATAGAACCAACCATTAGAAAAATGATATTTTATATCCTTATGTTGTATTTTTATGTCAAGGTCATACATTAAATGTACGTTAAGCTACTCGACCATTTTATAGTATTATACCTATATGAAATGTGCATATTCACAAGAACCCATACATAACAATGTAAATGTAATTCTAGTCCCAAGCTCTGGCAGCACTTTATGCATAATTTTCTGACTGAGCAGTTAGCACAAGAACAGGAGTTGTCAGAATATGAATCTGAGCTCTAACCACATATATATGCAAATATGTAATATGTCTAGGGCTGTGAACCTGAATGTTCAGCCTTTCCAACAACTCATATGATGTTTTATCATAAAGAAATAAATCCTGACTTCATTTACACTGTACTGCAATAAACCTACCAGCTTTTTACTCATGATCCATTACAACAGAAATATAGTAGGTCCATAAATACCTATTTGTATTCCTCACATAGTTTTTTGCCACACTTAGACCATGACCAAGAGAAGATTGTAGACTTCACTTCAAGTCACAATGAGACAAAAGTGGCAAAATACTTTCCACAGTTGGAAGTGATGACATAATACCAGTGCTAAAGGGCTTCTGAGGCTTTTAGTCACTTGTGTATTTACTCAGTGTCTGGACACTTGTGTTTCAGCATAGACTGGAGCCAGCTATTATTTAAAGGTAATTCTATTTTAAACACTTTTCTTCAAACTGTAGAGTCTTATGATATGATGTATCCAAATCTGGCTAATGGTGTTATTAGTTAACAGGATGTGTAGCCTGACTTTTGGAGTTTTGCTCAAAAAGACTACAGCAAAGTAAAAAAATACAAACATATCACCTAACGTTTTATTGCGTAGTATGAAATGTTGAAATTCTAGCAATTTGTTCTTCTGGTATTGAATAAAACTAATGTGCAGAACTTGTTAAAGTTGCTTATATCATTTACATATATGTAAGTAGTGTCATGATGGCTGACATTCTCAAAGGACCTAGAGGAAACCTACGCAAACACAGCGAGAACATACAAACTCTTTACAGATGTTGACCTGGATGGGACTTGAATTCAGGACCCCAGCACTGCAAGGCTGTAGTGCTAACCACTGAGCTTAGTGGACAAGTAATAATAATAATTCCTTTATTATACAGCACACACAGATTACGCAGCGCTGCACAAAGTTTGCCATAATGGTCCCTCTCCCAATGGGGCTCACAATCTAATCAACCTAATAGTATGTTTTGTAATGTGGGAGGAAACCGGAGGACCCGGAGAAAACACGGAGAGAACATACAAACTCTTTCATATTGCTTAAAATAGTCATAGACATTTTCAGTTATCCTTTTCAGCTGGACATGACTGGAACAAAGGACATAAATAAAAGTCTTTTTTAAAAGGTTGGATCTAATCCCATGAATAGAGGCATCAGTGGATCATGTATAAAGATATCTAAAAGGTACTGGGGCTTATTTACTAAGGGTCACACTCTTCATTTTCATAGGACTATGCACCTTTTTCGGTGATTACACAGCTTGCACAGGTTTATTAACTGGTATCTGTGCTGGGATTTTGCCGCACACTATCCTTTTTTGGCGCAGCTGCACTGGCTTCCATGTAACCCACATTGGGGGGGCTGACCTACGCGTTTTGCTTATACAAGCTTAGTCATGGTCACACCATGACTAAGCTTGTATACGCGAAATACGTAGGTCGTTTTCCTGTGCCATATACACTCACCGGCCACTTTATTAGGTACACCATGCTAGTAATTGGTTGGACCCCCTTTTGCCTTCAGAACTGCCTCAATTCTTCGTGGCATAGATTCAACAAGGTGCTGGAAGCATTCCTTAGAGATTTTGGTCCATATTGACATGATGGCATCACACAGTTGCCGCAGATTTGTAGGCTGCACATCCATGATGTGAATCTCCCGTTCCACCACATGCCAAAGATGCTCTATTGGATTGAGATCTGTTGACTGTGAAGGCCATTTGAGTACAGTGAACTCATTGTCATGTTCAAGAAACCAGTCTGAGATGATTCCAGCTTTATGACATGGCGCATTATCCTGCTGAAATCAGATGTTGGGTACATTGTGGTCATAAAGGGATGGACATGGTCAGCAACAATACTCAGGTAGGCTGTGGCGTTGCAACGATGCTCAATTTGTACCAAGGGGCCCAAAGAGTGCCAAGAAAATATTCCCCACACCATGACACCACCACCACCAGCCTGAACCGTTGATACAAGGCAGGATGTATCCATGCTTTCATGTTGTTGACGCCAAATTCTGACCCTACCATCCGAATGTCGCAGCAGAAATCGAGACTCATCAGACCAGGCAACATTTTTCCAATCTTCTACTGTCCAATTTTGATGAGCTTGTACAAATTGTAGCCTCAGTTTCCTGTTCTTAGCTGAAAGGAGTGGCACCCGGTGCTTAGCTGAAAGGAGTGGCACCCGGTGTGGTCTTCTGCTGTTGTAGCCCATCTGCCTCAAAGTTCGACGTACTGTGCGCTCAGAGATGCTCTTCTACCTACCTTGGTTGTAACGGGCGGCGATTTGAGTCACTGTTGCCTTTCTATCAGCTCGAGCCAGTCTGCCCATTCTCCTCTGACCTCTGGCATCAACAAGGCATTTCCGCCCACAGAACTGCCGCTCACTGGATGTTTTTTTCTTTTTCGGACCATTCTCTGTAAACCCTAGAGATGGTTGTGCGTGAAAATCCCAGTAGATAAGCAGTTTCTGAAATACTCAGACCAGCCCTTCTGGCACCAACAACCATGCCACATTCAAAGGCACTCAAATCACCTTTCTTCCCCATACTGATGCTCAGTTTGAACTGCAGGAGATTGTCTTGACCAAGTCTACATGCCTAAATGCACTGACTTGCCGCCATGTGATTGGCTGATTAGAAATTAAGTGTTAACGAGCAGTTGGACAGGTGTACCTAATAAAGTGGCCGGTGAGTGTATATCTATGCACATTGCCATGAAATATGCTTTTATTGGAACATAATAAAGTAGGAAGTTTCTGGATAACAGTCTCCTAAAGCACTGGTAATTCTTCTAGGGAACTTTGACATATATTATAAAAGATTTTCCTGCCATTTCCCCTGTGCTTCTCAAAATCTTTTTTGGAGCTAGATGACTTCTGAATCTTGGATTAATTGACCCTTTGTTTTTTTTTGACCATCCGTTTTGACTATTGATTCTGTACTGCAGTGTCCTCTGGGTTTTGATCTGTATTTGTCAACTACTCTACTATGTTTGTATTGTCTAGTCTTTGTGTTTGCACTTTGAACAACCAGTTGTCACCTACCACTCAGGGTAGGCTGGGCACTTATGTAGGGACAGCTGGGAAAGGAGTTTAGCCTTAGGGCTCAATGTCCTTGTCTGTCCTATAAACCATCCAAGTCATTACTTTACTGTAACCTTAGTCTATTTTAAAACAGTCCTACAGTAAACTTGAAGGATATATTATACAGATGTGTGCAGTCTTCTACTTGTTCCAGTTAAAAAAAAAAAAATCTTTATTATCTTAATATTCAGACTTCAACTTTTTCTAGGTTTACTCAAAATTCCATTTTTGAATTCCATTAAAAATTCAGAGCAGATCAATGTTTATCTATCCAGTAAACTCTGATAACCAAAGATTTCAGACTGCACATCTCTTTTACTGCCAATTTCTCATATTTGAAACATTAAAATTCAATATTTATTAATATAGATCCCAAAGTATACAATTTACACATAGCAACAAATGTCTATCAGATATGTACAAACCTCAGTACTCTTATATGGGCTGGGAACTACGCACAACACAAATTGAAGGAAATCCAGCAGTCACTTTCATCTGTATTAACCACTAACACTGCATGGTAGCTCCCAACAGCATGATTACAACAGTTATATGTTTTGATAGGAGCTCTGTTCCTCTACTTTATATAGAAACTGAACTTTAAATTGAATTAAAAACCAAAATGCTTTGGGGTATTTGTTGTACCCCCACATCATTTTATGGTTTTTTATTAAAGAATATGGTTATAAAGTTTTCAAGGACACTTGAATTCCCTCATTTTTCTTATGTTGGATTGACATATTTTTGAGAATAAATTACTACTATGGCAGATCCATTTCCATGTTCCATTTTAAAGGAAATCTACCAGTAGGTTTTTATTTTTATTAACCAATTGAGGGGAAGCTGCATGATGACAGAACTATGTTTATTAGGAGATTCACTTCTGTACTTTCATTAGAAAATGAACATTACATTTATTTAAATGAAGCACATTCATTTTGCGGGATATCACCAGAGCTCCACTTGGCTGAAGCCTCCAAGGAGGTAATAGCAATAGATCCCAGAGAGCATCTGGTGAAGGCTAGAATTAAGGAAGAGGAAATGTCACCTTGCAACCTTGGTTCCTAGCCAACTGGCCCAAAAATATTTTGTACAATAATAAATTATTTATTTTGGCCAATTCTGTATGAAGAAGTAGCTTGACTCATAGATTCTTTTGAAGGGCTTATAGAGAACCTGGCACAATAGATGCCACCACCACAAACCTCACATGGTACCTTTTAGATGTCTGTATGCATGTACCACTGATGCCTCTATCCATGGGATTAGAGCCAAAATTCTTTAAAAAAAAACTTTCCTCTAGTCCCAGAGTTGGGGAGCTGTAATATACATTCAGGCTATCCCACATTCCTCACTGATGTTGGCACTGCCAACCTGGCTAGAGAAAATTGAGGGAGGGGTGAGGAACAGAGTTAATTTCTCTTCATATAGCCACTCTCTCCTTCCTGATAAAAAGGTTAATGATCAGGCAAATGCTACTAAGTGTCGTGCTGGAAACTTAAGAGAGAGAAAGTGGTTGTATGTGACATACAACCACTTTCTCTCTCTTAAGTTTCCAGCACGACACTTAGTAGCATTTAATACTGCAGATGAGTGGAACCCATGCTCCGGTTCGAAACGACAGCTAAACACCCCTTGGCCAGACATAGTCATGGCTAGTTGCTAGGGCATCAATTTGCTGGACTGGCCAATTCAGCAATATGTACAGGTCAGGCAACTAAAGCCTAACGCTGCACCCGACGGGTCTGCTCATATCTATTTTCTACCTCTCACAACAGCAGGCACAATGGCAGGCTCCCCTTAATACTAAATGCTGTGGTATTTATTTCTTACAACTCAATTTTCTTTTTAATCATACTGGGAAAACAAGAGCTACCAATGTTTGTTAATACAACAATGTAATGATTTCTGTTTTTTATTTATTTATTGTTGCCCATAATAATATAGTTGTCAATGTGAAAGAGTTCTGAAAATACTTCTGTCTGGAGAATAATTGATGATGGATCTGAAGCTGATCTGGCAGTTTTTTTTTCTAATGAAAATTGTGCTAGACTTGAGCTGGCAATGAATGATTATTGCTACCAGAGGCGAACTTATCTTGTATATCGAAAGCTGCAACTGCTGGTATTAGTTCATTATTATTACAAGTAAGACAAATGCATTACCGAGAGTCTTAAATTGTGGTCACACAGTGATGGGTCATATAATCCACTGTGCAGCAAATGATACATGCATTTTATTATGTTCCTGTGTGAAATTCTTTATAAGACTTCTTGGCTATATTCACAATGCTGGTAAATTTAACAGAACATACTGCTGGCTGGCATCTTTATCTCCCGCCGTGGTCCAGGGAGTCCACAAGACTTTAGTCCTAAGGGACTATCCCCATAGAATGTGACAGTGAGATCCGGCCATGGACTCCGCCAAGGTCATGATCTCTGCAAAAGCCACGTACCAGCTTCTGGGTGACCTTCCCAGCACTATTGCCCAGCAGTCCCAAGAGATTGCTGCGCAAAAAGAACTCTTGGACAAACTCGCTGCCACCCTGCTGATTATTGCCTCCCAGCAGCAGGCTCCTGCGACTCCTCCTGTTGCTTCTGTCCCCCAGCCATGTTTTTCGGCAGCAAACTCTGGATCAGATTTTTTGATGCCAAACAAATTTGATGGCAACCCCAATTTTTGCAGGAGTTTTGTTGTCCAATGCTCGTTGTACATCAAACTGCCGTACTCTGAGTCCACCCCCGAACGCACTAAGTTGGCATGTGTTTTTTCTTTGCTCACTGGAGAGGCGCTGGACTGGGCTACTCCTCTATGGGATAGTGGTGACCCTGACATGGTTACCCATACCAAGCTCCTGGCAAAAATCCAGTCTAGGTTTGAACCACCTCAAGTTCGGCTACCTCGCAGCGGCGCCCAAGCCTCCGCAGCTTCCCAGAGCTGCTCCAGTGGCTCTCAAGCCTCTGCAGCTTCCCGAAGCTGCTCCAGCAGCTCCGCAGCTTCCCGCAGCTGCTCCAGTGGCTCCGCAGCTTCCCGCATTTGCTCCAGTGACTCCGCAGCTTCCCGCAGCTGCTCCAAAGACTCTGCAGCTTCCCGCAGCTGCTCCAGAGACTCTGCAGCTTCCCAGAGCTGCTCCGGAGACTCCGCAGCTTGCCAGTGCTGCTCCAGAGACTTTGCAGTTTCCCAGAGCTGCTCCAGAGACTCCGCAGCCTCCGCAGCTTGCCAGTGCTGCTCCAGCGGCTCTCCAGAAATCGCCACTGCAGCTTGTCAGTGCTGCTCCGGCTTTTCCAGAAGCCGCTCCAGTGATTCAGCAGCTTTCCACGGCTGCGCCGGCCTCCCCTGAGGCCGTTCCAGAGTCTCCACCGGCCTCCCTGAGGCCGCTTCAGAGTCTCCCCCAGCCTCCCCTGAGGCCGCTCCGGTGTGCCTAGAGCCGACCCAGCCTGCGGCTTCCCAAATCTTCCCGATGCCTGCTCTCCTCCTAAGGTGTCTAATCACCAAGAAGAATTGAAGAAATAAGAACAGCGGGCAGAAGAAGAAGAGAAGAGGGGCCGTAAAGGGGGGGGCTACTGTCACGGTTACACCCGCGTTCCTCGGTACAGATCGCAGGTGCACCTGTGCCTGCTGCCGCGGTCCCCACGGTCCCCTGCTCTCTCTTACTTCTCCTAACTGCTCTCCTCTCTGTACTCTGGCTCCCGGCGTGTAGGCCGCATGCTTCTTCCCTGCAGTCGCACGCTCCCGCCACTAGGGGGGGCATGGACTTCTCCCAGCCTTAAAGGGCCACTGTCCTACTTATTGGCTCTGGCATTATTGGCTCTGGCATTCCCGGCTCGGCTATATAGTCTGGCGACTCCCAGCATCCCCTGCCGGATCTTCAGGTCAGTTAAAGCCTCGTTGAGCGTTTCCAGACGCCTCCGTGATTCCTGAGCGTTTCCAGACGCCTCCGTGTTCCTCTGGTGTTCCAGTATTGCAATCCTGTGGCGGTCCTGCAATCCTGTGGCGGTCCTGTAATCCAGTGGTGGGCCTGTAATCCTGTGGCGGTCCTGTATCCTAGTGGTCTTCCGAGGTCCTGCCAGCCATCCTTCCGAGGTCCTGTCATCCTGAGGTCCTGCCTTCCTGTGGTCCTGCCTGCGCTGTGTCCCTATCTTGCCTGCCACCGCGGGCCTAGTCGCACCCGTGGAGCTACCTGGTGGCTCCCTGCCGCAGCAAGACCATCCCGCTTTGTGGCGGGCTCTGGCGAAGACCAGGAGTCCACTTAGACTCCGCTCCTGGGTTGCGGCTGGTTCTTTATCTCCTGCGGTGGTCCAGGGAGTCCACAAGACTTAGTCCTAAGGTACTATCCCCATGGACTGTGACAGCAATTCAATTGGTGTAAACATATGTACTTTATTTCTATCTTACCATACTACAATCTCAAAGAATTATTCAAGTCAACACCTATGTATTTGCTTACACACAAGAATGGATTATAAATAGATTAAAATACTTTTGAATATTTTAAGTAAAAAGCTTTAGTTTTTTAATATATGGCTTTAAAAATAAAAAGAACTTATACTTACCTCTCTCCCTGCACTACCAGGCTCCTAGTGAATACAGAGGCCAGTGGTGACATGTGTTTACAGATTCTGGTTGTGTACAGACGCCAGCAGTGATGCAGTAGTAGGCGAACATCTGCAGACAAACAGAAACTGTCAGTGACCAAGAATGGGTGCCGGGAGAGGTAAGTATAAGTCTTACCATATGTCTTTCTAGTGAAGCTGTGTACTGATACAGAGCACAGATGCATGATTAATACAGTAGATTCTCTTCAATAAACAACATACCTGGCCATAATATATCAGCTTAAAAAACAATCTTGATAAACTAGCTTGCGCTACTCAAACTACAGAGGCATAGCTACCAGGAGGTCAAAGGGGTTGGAGACTCCAGGCCCAGGACTTTGGGAAGCTTTCCCAAGCTTTCATCTATGTCCATGCCTCTAGTACTTGTCAGGTAAGTATGAATGGTGCGTGTGTCTGCCAATTTGTCCGTCAGTATAACTTTTGTCTCTCCTTTCCTACTTTGGACAAACCCCTGCTATACTACTTCTATGCTAAAGTATCTGTGTGTTTCCATTTTTCACTCCCTAAATGTAAAAATCTTTTTAGTTTTCTATTTAAAGGGCTTGTTTTCTGTGTAACAAATTACACTTATAGTGATTGTATTTAATATCCCATGCTGTGTACTGGGAAGCAGCAAAAAAATTAAAAAAGCAGTGAAATTGGTTAAAAATGCATTTGCGCCAATTTCTTGTGGGCTTGGATTTTATGGCTTTTACTGTGCGCCCCAAATGACATGTCTACTTTATTCTTTGGGTCAGTGCAGTCACAAGGATACCAAATTTATGTAGGTTTTAGAATATTTTCATACATATAAAAGAAAATGAAAAACCTCCTGTATATAAAAAAAAAAATCTTGATTTTGCCATCTTCTGACGCTAATAACTTTTATATACTTCAGTGTAGCAGAGCTGTCCCAAAAATACAAAAAAAATTGAGTGCAGCTCACCCTTTTGTAGTTCTAATATATCCGGACACAGAGGAGTCAATTTCGATGTAGATCCAGCAAACTTGGAGTGCGGTCGCGTTGCCTGCAAGGACTGCAGGTGTAGTATGGAGACTGATACAAAAGTAGATCGCGGCACATCCATAAAACTTGTAGCTTTATTCAAAAAATGATTAAAAACATAGCAGGAAATAGCAGGATCCTGCTATGTTTTTAATTATTTTTGAATAAAGCAACAAGTTTTATGGATATGCCGCAATCTACTTTTGTATCAGTAGCAGAGCTATGTTTGGTGTCATTTTTTTGCGACTTTTGATGGCGTTTTCAATGCTCCCATTTTGAGGACTGTACAAACTTTTGATCATTTTTTTTATTTAATTGTTTTTGTTGACTTTGGGCGCTATTTTCTGTTACAGGGTTAAACAGTAAAATAAACAGTAAAAATCATGTTAGGCATCGCTGCATCCCAAAATGTCCACTCTATCAAAAGTATATTAACTGTTATTTGAATTTTTAGGTTTTTTAAAGGTTTTTTTTTACTTTTTTTTCGGACTCCATAGGGCACTTTAACCCTAGGTTGTCTGATTGATCCTACCATATACTGCCATCATGCAATATGGCAGTATATGGGAATTTTCCACACCATCTATTACCATGTGTAAATCGTTAAATAACAAATCAGCAAACAACCACCGGCTATGGACAAGGCTCATCCTGTGAGCCCTCTCCAAACACCTGCAGCTGACGTGTGACGTAACTATATGTCATGCGTCATTATGGGGATAAATATGCCATCTTCCAAATATAGGCATATTACAGCACTTCTACGTTTATCCATGTAAACCTAACTGGAGTTTAGACATGTGTGGTGATGCTCACCAGTACGTTATGGGAGCCCTCTCCATGCAGCGGGACCCGACTGCCGAACGTGAATACACGGCGGACGGGCGTGAACCAGTTAAATTCTACTAATTCTAAATCCACTCTGAATCTTTTTTTCTGTGATGCATTTTTTTCTACTGGTATTTTTCCTTGGTATTTTTGGCTTACAATATTCATTATCAATGTTCTTTCAGCCAAATACCAGGTTTGGTATATTGGCACTACAATGGGAGCTCTTAATACCAGAGTTTAACCATTTACTATAATCTTACATAAACTGTTGATTACATGACATTGCCATTTTTTTGCTAAGGTTTAGAAATCAGAAAGACTTTGCTCAGATGTCTTATATGTGTTGTACTTTACTGCAAGTTTGTATAGACTTAAAATGTCACTAACATTTCATCAAACTTTGTAAAAATCAATAGTACAAGTGAATACCAGAAACTACTTTGTAGTATATTACCTGTTTCTCCACTTCCTTTGACTTTTATTATGCTCTTTCCTTCCAGATTGGCTTTATACTATAAAATCTCTGCTGCTGAATTCTCTCGCCCTTGCAAGATAGTAGGAAAATCACTAAAGTAAGATTTAATAGAACTTCTGTGGAAAAGGGAGTCACAGCAGATAAGTATAGGCCAAAATAACCAGAAACTGTTATAGACACATTGGACAACAAATTTTTGCAAGCTTTTGTTGAAAGGTTAGGAATGCCTAAAAGTTAGGAACTTCCAACTCATCTTTTGTGGAAATGTTATAATATTTGACCAATATAATTGTCAAATATTGTAGGAGATTTTGAGTTATTATTCTATAATCAGCTATGTTGGTGTGAATGCTTGCTTACAATAAGATGCTATCATTTGAAGGGAAGTTTGATAAACACTACAGAATATTTTGTTATCATAATCACAATGCAGGTATTAAAAAATACCTACAAATGTCTACTATTTTGTGATTAGAATTTGACAGTTATATTTTGTTCCAAAATTGCTACTCGTTATATGTCCACATCTGGATTCTAAACATATATCAGGCACAACACTTGTTGCAGCAAACTTTACTATGTGAGTGGAAAAGTCACAAAATGCAAGTATAAAAAAAAAAAGGGAAAAGACTAAGATAAATGAAACCCAGTATGTGTATATGTGACCTATTGTTTTCAGAAGTCAGGACGGCTTACATACAGTAGCTATGTTTTCTGACTTTCTGCTGCAAGATTTTTCTGTGTCATCGGAATCATTTTGCAAGCTGGTCACTACTGCGATGATTCACTGCTGTTCCAAATAGTCTTCATTTTAAAATAATGATGCTCTTTGCAGGAGTCCCAGAGCTTTAAATGACCTTACACACATTTCCTGATGGAGAAATGTAAACTTTTTTTCTGCTTTTTTTTAAATATAGCAGAAACTTTGTATTGATTTTTATTCACGGTAAGATACAATATATGGAGGGTCTCGGTTCGACAGCAAAGTGAAATAGTGATAACAAACTATAGGCCTAGCATGAGCAGCTTGGGACCATCCCATCTCTTCTTGTTGGTGGAACATTCTCTATACTATTCTCTGATATCACTGGCAGATTGAAGAGCACTGGTTGGGCGATAGACTGAGATGGGAGAAGAGAGATAGGGAGGTGAAGCATTTTAAAGTGAATACGGAAGGAGATAGGAAGCCAATGGAATGATTGTTACAAACTGGAAGCAACCGTGTAGCGTTTGGTCTGAAAGACCAGCCTGGCTGCTGCATTTAGAATAGATTGTAGAGGAGAGAGTTTAGTGAGTGGAAGACCAATAATTAGGGAGTAGTTTAGTAGTCTAGTCAAGAGTGAATAAGCGCAGAAATGAGCATTTTAGACGTTTTTATTGTCAGGCATGGGTGGATTTTGGAGATCTTTCTGAGATGCATGGGGCAAGAGTGAGCAAGAGACTGAATACATGGTGAAAAGGAGAGGTCAGAGTCCACCACAACCTCAAGATAGCGGGCCTGCTGCCTCGGTGCTATATTGATCCCACAGACCGAGATGGAGAAATCATGGTTGGGTCGGTTAGTATATGGTGGAAAGACAAGAAGTTCAGTTTTAGAAAGATTACGTTTAAAGAAGAAAGAGGACATGAAGTTGGAGACAGCAGTCAGATAATCACTAGTGTTCTGGATTAAGAAAGGGGTGATGAAGAAATATATAGCTGGGTATCATCAGCATAGAGATGGGTTTGTCCAATGGGGGCAGTACAGAGGGAGAAGAGAAGAGGAGCTAGGACTAAGCCCTAGGGAACCCCAAAACTGTGAGAAAGATAAGAGAAAAATCCAGAAAAGGAGACACTGAAAGTGCGGTCAGAGAGATAGGAAGAAAATCAAGAGAGTGCAGTGTCCTTTAGGCCAATGGAGTTTGTGAAATCATTTAGTATCCAAATCCGGTTTTAAACTTCTCCACAACAGTATCACAGACCCGCCTGGTGTGTTCCTTGCTCTTTATGATGATCTCTGCTTTAAACAGAACCCAGAATCACAGAGCAGGTATATTTCTATGGAGACTTGATTACACACAGGTGGATTATATTTATCATCATTAGGCCATTTGAACTTGTGGAGTGAGTTTGCTGCATTGAAAGTAAAGGGGCCGAATAATATTGCACGCCCCACTTTTCAGTTTATTTTTTTTACAAAAGTTTAAAACATCCAATGAATTTCGTTCCACTTCACAATTGTGTCCCCTATTTGTACATGCTCTCTGCCGATAGCAAATAGTTTTTCAGCACAAAAAAATGCGCCGGAGCTGAAGACAAAAGAGGACCTGTGGGAGGCGTCAGTAAGGTGAGTACAGATTTCTTCTTTTTTTAGGCTGGGCAGGGGGCTGCTGGCTATATACGGGGAGTGGGGGGGTCAGGCACTGGCCATATAGGGGTGAAGGCACTGGCTAAATATGGGGGGTGCAGGCACTGGCTTTATGCTGGGGGCAGGACTGGCTATATACTGGGGGCAGGTATTGGCTATATACGGGGGGGCAGGCACTTGCTATATACTGGGGAGCAGGAAGTGGCTATACAGTGTTGAGCAGGCACTGGCTAAATACGGGTGGGTGCAGGCACTGGCTATATACTGGGGGCAGGCACTGGTTTTATACTAGGTGGCTAGCTATATACTGGGGCAAGGGGCTACTGGCTATATACTGGGGGGATTCTGGCTATATACTGGAGGACATGAGGCCAATGCATTTCCCACTCTCGCCTTATACTCGAGTCAAAAGGTTTTCCCATTTATTTGCATTAAAATTAGGTACCTTCGCTTAAACTCGGGGCTGCTTATACTCGAGTATATAAGGTATATATACATCATAAGAATAAAGGAAAAAGAAACGGCTTGAACCAGTGTGATAAATGTCTTTCAATCAGGTTTTCCACAGTGCGGAGGTGAAGGAAGGTCACAGATCTGCTCCAAGATATCCAAGGTAAAACAAAAGGTGGTTGCTCCAGCGTGGAATAGGAAAAAACTGAATAATAGAAAAAGCAAAACCTGCACAGCTCAAAATATATAATCCAAATAAACAATGTGGTGCCTGCAAATGCCAACACACTAATGAAACTATCCAGTGAACAAAAAGACAAAGAGAAATGTGTACAGGCAAAAAATGTATATACAAATCTTTTATTGATACTAAATCATTACCTGACAACAAATATTATGTTAAAAACCCTTAAAAAGTACATCTGTACATATCCCCTAGACCAGTGGTGGCGAATCTATGGCACTGGTGCCAGAGGTGGCACTCAGAGCCCAATCTGTGGGCACCCATGCCATCACCAGAGAGGACTCCAGGTATCTTCCTGAAGTTACAGACAGCCCAGGACTTGCTGTGCACAGAGCTATTTTAAAGTGACAGCTCTACCTGGGACCACTGGAGGAGTGGGAAGGTGTGGACAGATCTGGATTATCATTGTAGCTCCTGCTCCTGCCCTGACAATTCTTCCTGTTTATGGGACCCTGGAGGGAAGCTACAATGATCATCCATATTTCTTCTATTTTCAGCTTTATTGGGGTCCTCAGGTGCTGATATTAATGAAAGTTGTGACAGAGCAGGGAGTATAAACCACTAATTAAATTTCTGTGTTGGTACTTTGCGATAAATAAGTGGGTCTTGGTTGTAGTTTGGGCACTCGGTCTCTAAAAGGTTCACCATCACTGCCCTAGATCCTTGTACCAGACCATGATAAGCTGATACAAATCACATAGTATTCTATACCAGGTAAAAATCTTCTAGCTGCATCAACCATCCATGTGGACAATTTTGTAGTGAAAAAATATATGGCAATAACATCAAATACAGACAGTAACACACCCAATGGAAGTAATGGCGCAGTCATTACAAACATGAATTGTCGGTACATAGTTACCTATCCATTATTCAGGTGGCAGCCAGTATAACAAACATATGTGAGAAAAATCCCCACGCGTTTCATCGCTTATTGCGACTTCCTCAGGGGTCCACTGATGGTAGACCACTTACACTTACTGTACATGCTCATCTCATCTCCTGCAGACCAGAACTGCCGTTTTTATATTCTTGAAGCTCTGCAATTTATTATAAAATATTTAAATAAGCCTTATGGGCTCTAAGGGTGTCATTGGAGCCCCTCTGCTGTGTTCTAATTTATTCACTTCTTGTCCCACCATTATCCCAGGCAAGTTACAATAAATCCAAGCACTCCTTGGTATAATGCCAGAAACAGTGATATTTATTTACAGTGATCAAGCTGTGACGTTTCGGCTCAAGGTCGGTACAAAACACACAGTGACATCTCTGGGACTGACAGACTGGCTCTCCATACATTACTCCAAAACAAGGAGATTATTATCAAACTCGCCGACAATGGCCGGAGCCTTGGTAATAATGGACAAACACGATTACGTGGAAGAATGCCTACGTCAACTGAATGATGAGCAAATTTATCTTAAATTACCAAATGATCCAACTCCCCAAATCAGGTCTCAGATACAAAACATATTGCACATCTACCTAGAAAAAGGCATCATCCCCACATCTACATCCCAGTTTCTGACCAATCCCCATCCCGTCATACCAGTCTTTTACATTTTACCTAAGATACATAAACGTCTCAATAAACCACCAGGTAGATCCATTGTAGCCTCCGCCGATTCCATCCTGTCTCCATTATCAATATTTTTGGAAAAAATTCTCACACCCTTGGTCCGCAATACACAATCATTTCTCCTGGACACTTCAACATTCCTCCACCTTATTCACTCACTAGGTCCTATTCCCTCCTCAGCTCGGCTGGTCACATGGGACGTGATCAGTCTCTATACATCTATCCAACACACAAAGGGTATCCAGGCAGTGAGAGAAATTCTGACTGAACATACAGTAGAACCTTCTAGAATTGACTTCTACATTGACTTACTTACTTTGGTCCTGGAACAAAATTACTTTATGTTCCAGGACCAATATTTTCTTCAACTCCAAGGGACAGCCATGGGCTCGAATGTAGCACCCCCATATGCCAACTGCTACATGGACAATTTTGAGAAAAACTTTCTCTACCACCATCCCCTTTTTAATCAGCACGTGATTACATACAGAAGATACATTGATGACATCTTCTGTATCTGGGATGGCTCTATTGAAATACTACTAGAATTCCAGTGCTACATGAACTCCGTATATCCAGAATTACAGTTCACCCTACACCCTGGCCCTAAGACCATTAGCTTTCTGGACACCACTACCCATCAATAGTTCAGGACTCCTCTCCACAGATCTCTACTGTAAAGACACTGACAGGAACAGCCTCTTACACTTCACCAGTTGTCACTCTCCCGCCACCATCCAGGCTATACCAAGGTCACAATTTACTCGAGTCAGACATTTAGTCAGTGACACATACAAACCACTCGCCTTCAAGAAATGGCAGACAGATTCAGGGAACGAGGATATCCTGAACACATTGTCAAAAACAACATGACAGTTCGGAACACTACATCCAATCCCATATCATCCAGTTCTAGAATACCATTTGTACACATGTACCATCCAGTCTATTTTAAGTAGAGCCTTACCAGAAATCCCAGAATTCCAACAATCCCTCTTACCATGCCGCAAACGTCCAAAGAACCTCAGAGATTCCCTTAGCAGAGCTGATATAGGTTCTAACTCACACACATCACGTCAGCAATTTCTCCGCACACCTAAGAAAGGTCATGTTCACAGTGTACTAATGTACTCAAAGGCAATACATTCTACCACCCCCACACGGGTCAATCATACCCTATTAGGGGATACTTTACCTGTGACACGAATTTTGTGGTATACCTCATTAAATATCCATGTGGCCTCATCTACGTGGAGGAGATGACCCAGAGGGTCAGTGACCGTATAGGTCAACACAAATCTACCATCAGGACTAACAACTTGTTATAACCAGTCCCTGCTCATTTCCACATGAGACGGCACAACGTGGCAGAGCTATGTTTTCAGGTTCTGGAACATGTACCAAGGCAAAGGAGAGGAGGAAATTGAATCCATCTATTAAAAAAACGTGAATCCTACTGGATTCACACCTTACAGACTTCACATAAATCTAAGATATACCTTATTTTCTTTCCCTAGAGACCATAGAAATATTCCATTCATCTGGTGGTAAGATCACCCACACATTACCCACCAACTCCCTTCCACTCCCTCCTCTATCCCCCCTACCTCTTCCTCCTTACCCATATTCTTCCATTTATTCCAAATACAGTGTCTATCTACCTCCCCTCCCCATCTAGGGCCATTCCATTGGTCCACTCATCAAATATTGTCCAGTAAGTTTGCAATACCAGCAATCACTTACTCTATCAGCCAGTGATACATATTGCAGCACAGGTCAACGCCAGCTTGACCAACCAACACTATCTCCCTCCACAACATACACTCATACTTACCTATATTCCAACCTGATGTTCCGATCCCATTTCGCTGCTTGCCAGACGCTCGCTGGTCCCCATGACAACACATCCTCGCGATCTTCCACTAAGACTCGCGCATGCGCAGATTCCCTCTCCTCCGGACAGCAGCGACACACTTTGGCACCGGACCGCCCAGAGGCAGACCCTCCCCTCCGATCTATCAATCCCCTGACACGAGCTAACGCGTCACCGGCGTCCCACGTGACATACGCATCACCCAGTGGGACGTTCCGGAGGCGGGCTTTATGCCATTTAAACCGCCGACACCACAACAAACAGCAGCGTGCCTTCCAGCTGACACATAGGGGCAGATTTATCAAGCTATCTGAAAGTCACAATATTTCTAGTTGCCCATGGCAACTAATCACAGCTCCCCTTTAAAATATTCATGCGCACTGGTAAAATGAAAGCCGAGCTGTGATTGGTCGACATGGGCTACTAGAAACTTGATAAATCTGCCCCATAGTGTCCATTCCAGATGCCCGCCATACCAGCCAGCCTGACCTTTTCCCTTCTATTTGATAGGTAACTATGTTTCTTTTCGCTTTCAGATGTTTTATACTGCCCTATAATATTATCAATGCTAATTCTACCACGTCACCGAGGATATTGTGGCTGTCTCCAATATAACCATAATGTATACCCTGGATACCCTTTTACTTTGTACCATTATATCCTATGCTAAACATCATGTTATATATAAACCAGAGATTTAGGCACTTTGATCACTGTTAATAGGTAACTCTAGTATAGCTTGTCTTTACCTGTTTACCAATGTACTTATTTTGGTCATCTACTTGTTCCGCCCACATGCTTATATGTATTGTGCATTATGTCTTATAGTGTTTGACAAAGGCCCGAATCGGGCCGAAACGTCACAGCTTGATCACTGTAAATAAATATCACTGTTTCTGGCATTATACCAAGGAGTGCTTGAATTCATTGTAACTTGGCATAATTGGGGTGGGTACCCTAATCTGCAATAGCACCCAGTGTCGATGTGTGACCACACAAGAAGATTACATTATCCCAGGCAGAGAGTCAGTGAAGTCACCCGGCACGCTGTAAATCCTGCACATGTATCGCACATGTGTTTGAAGTGAGCCACCCCCAAGGCATAAGGACCTGCAGAAATCCTCTGTAAATCCTGCACATGTATCGCGCATGTGTTTGAAGTGAGCCACCCCCCAGGCATAAGGACCTGCAGAAAGCACTTTTCAAAAAGTGAGCACAAAGGTGGGGGCTGAGAACTGAGCAGTCTTGAGCACAGACAAGTCACCTGTCGTTTTTTGAAATGCAACCAAACCAAGGCCCAATCCCTAGAACTACACAGAGGATTCTGTCAGGGTGTAAAGTGAGTTATAACACACAATTATATTGTAATGCAAATGCTTAGACAAGGCAGGAAGGCATATTCTCAATGCAGCTGTAATGGGCTTCTGTAACTCGTCTTTAGTGAAAATAAGGTCCCTGGTGACAGGATCCCTTTAAAAAAAAAAAACTAAAGAACCTATCCTGTACGCAACCCAGGAACTGCCTGTAAATAAATATGCTAACTTTTTCTTATTATTTTTACATACATATTTGTACATAAACCCTCCACTTTGATGTGAGTTTTACGTAAAAATAAATGATGTTTTCATAAATTTGTTTTACATTTTTTGCATGATGGTGCTACAGGCTGTCAAGACGAGCGCAATTGCCAGATTGCTTTAAAAAAATATATAGGTTTTAGGGATGCCTTTACTCGCTATATTTTACAGATGGTGAGTGTAAAATTTCTGAAAAGCTGATTTTTGGTTATTTCAGTGAATTTGTGATGATTTATTCATGTGAACATATGTCTATGATGTATCTATTAAATCTACACATGTTCATCTATTACATTTAGGAAGAGTGCCGCAAGTTATTTTTTTCTTGGGTACATCTTTTTCCATGAATCAAAATTGAATGAAGGTGCCTAGAACTCCTTAATACAATTCTAAAAAATGGGAGAAGTGTCTGCTTTCAGAAAATATATGTTTTGTTGAGATTTAGTATAATTATTTATGCTGTATTTTTGGTTTTAATTCTACATGGCAAAACTGAAAACTCACACCAATAAAGCAACAATTTTTTTTAGGAGCGACTGGCAGGTAAAGGGTTAAAGGACCATGGGGCACATTTACTTACCCAGTCCAGTTGTGATCTCACAGCGCATTGTCCGACGAGGGTCGGGTCTGTCGGGACTCACTAAGGTCGTGCGGCCGATATCCAGCTGGTGCCGCTGTTGCGCCGAGGACCTTCTTCTTCCTGGTGCATGTAAGTGCATGATCTTGCGACACAATTTTTAAATAAAATTCTGCGGTTTGTCCGAATCCGCCGGGTTGTATGACGAACACGCCCACCAATTTCTGTTGCGGCGCTGATGAGCCACAATCCGATCGCGTGCTCTAAAACCTGGGGCAATTCATCGCAAAACGGAAATATTCGGGAAAACCTGACGGAATCGCGGCCGCTGGACCCTTAGTAAATGTGCCCCCATGTGTCCGTCTTTCACAGATTAATCAGACTATAGTTCATGAGAATCAATGAAAAACAAAAGTCCAATGGATGCAGATTGGCTGAGAGAAATGCACACCAACATCCGTTTTTTACGGTTGGTTGTGGACATCTAGCCTTATGTCTGGGACAGACAGGTTGAAATGGCTGAGTAATAATTAACAGGATTCAAAAATCTTCTATATAGACAATGTTAATCCAACAAGCTCCTCATGTGATGCAAAGAAATAAGTGATTTTTAACACACATGTTGATTGGAATTTGTATAAGACCTATCCACTTTGCTGCTTAAGTAAATTTACTGTGGATTACACAATTCCAATGAGGCTAACCCGCAGCTAAGCCATCCCATTTGTCTCCTGATCTAGAGATGCGCTCACAT